>NC_135235.1:521644255-522265505 GCF_051348905.1 Ranitomeya variabilis | reverse complement strand
GGGTTAGGGTTTTCTTGTTTTTTCTTGTTTTCTTGTGTTTTCTTGTGTTTTTCTATAAAAACGCATGCGTCTAAAAAACGCATGCGTTTTACCGCGTTTACATGCGTTTTTCACACATGCGTTTTTTAAAAAAACGCATGCAGATAAAAACGCAAGTGTGAAACCAGCCTTAGGGTCAGGAGACCCTCAGCTGCTCCAGACTTCACAGTAGTTGGACCGTATCCGTGCTTCAGTATTGTTTTCTGTTACACAAAAACCTGGACGATTTTCATTAATGTTTGGTCCGTATAATTTACCCATCCATGTGTCATCCATTTTTCTTGGATGCAAAAAAAAAAAAAAAAGTAAAAACAAAATTACCTGCTTATTACTCCATAGACTATAATGGCCCACACTTATGAATATGGCGTAATTGTCACCAAATTTATCATTACGATGCAGCATTTGATAAATATGCAGCGGAGAAGCTGTACGTTCAAGTCTGGCACTATATTTATCAAAAGTAGCGCTGTAATGATACATTTGGTGATAGCTACACCAGGGGAGCTTTTAAAAGAGGATCTGTCACTTGCTCCAAAAAATTGAGTCAAATACTTATGTAAAAATCCCCGAGCTTCCGTGAGTACCAGTATCTGAGGGGCAGGGGCATACCATCTGCTGCCGTTTAGCGGTCTGCTCACACCAGCAGAAAACTCAACTAAATGTGTGTCCTCGGACACACATCCAGTTGAAGTGCACTGCGGCGCACAGTCCCATCGAGTCTGCTCGGCAAAATACGCTGCCAGCCAATCAGAGGCCAGCAGCTGACGGTGTGCATGTGACTGGGGGTTCAAGGCAGTAATTTTATGTGCTCCTGTTGCAGCTGCCAACTTCAGAAGAGGACACCAGTCGACGGGGGAGCAGATGGGAGGTGAGTATAATGGTTTATTTTTTTCCGTGCCTTAAATATCAGTTGCAGAACAAGAGATATATACCAGGATGGGGCCCCAGGATAAGGGACATATTAGCAGGATGAGACCAAGGATTAGGCCGGCGTCACACTCAGCGTGTGAAAAAATCGCTCCGTTTTGCATGGACGAGAATCGCAGAAATGTTCCCTGAACAGTGATCCGTACAGTTGTGGCCAAAAGTATTGACACCCCTGCAATTCTGTCAGATAATACTTCCTTCTTCCTGAAAATGATTGCAATCACAAATTCGTTTGTATTATTATCTTCATTTAATTTGTCTTAAATGAAAAAAAACCCAAAGAGAATGAAGCAAAACATTGATCATTTCACACAAAATTCCAAAAATGGGCCAGACAAAAGTATTGGCACCCTCAGCCTAATACTTGGTTGCACAACCTTTATCCAAAATAACTGCGACCAACCGCTTCCGGTAACCATCAATGAGTTTCTTACAATGCTCTGCTGTAGTTTTAGACAATTCTTTTTTGGCAAACTGCTCCAGGTCCCTGATATTTGAAGGGTGCCTTTTCCAAACTGCCATTTTTAGATCTCTCCACAGGTTTTCTATGGGATTCAGGTCTGGCCTCATTGCTGGCCACCTTAGAAGTCTCCAGTGCTTTCTCTCAAACCATTTTCTAGTGCTTTTTGAAGTGTGTTTTGGGTCATTGTCCTGCTGGAAGACCCAGGGCCCTACATTATGCTGCAGAATTTGTTGGTAGTCTTCAGACTTCATAATGCCATGCACAGGGTCAAGCAGTCTAGTGCCAGAGGCAGCAAAGCAATGCCAAAACATCAGGGAACCTCCACCATGTTTGACTGTAGGGACAGTGTTCTTTTCTTTGCCTCTTTTTTTCTCCTGTAAAATCTATGTTGATGCCTTTGCCCAAAAAGCTCTACTTTTGTCTCATCTGACCAGAGAACATTCTTCAAAAACGTTTTAGGCTTTTTCAGGTAAGTTTTGGCAAACTCCAGCCTGGCTTTTTTATGTCTCGGGCTAAGAAGTGGGGTCTTCCTGGGTCTCCTACCATACAGTCCCTTTTCATTCAGACGCCGACAGATAGTAAGGGTTGACACTGTTGTACCCTCGGACTGCAGGGCAGCTTGAACTTGTTTGGATGTTAGTCGAGTGTTATGATCCTTAGTGGTTGAGGATCACAAATTACTCCAGCTAAGTAACAAACATAGGACAAGCTCTAGGGAGGTGGCAAACTGGACTGACCGCAAATCTGAACCTATCCAAACACACTAGAAGTAGCCGGTGAACGTGCCTAAAAATCCTAGACGTCTCGAGCCAGCCTGAGGAACTAACTACCCCTAGAGAGAAAGAAAGACCTCTCTTGCCTCCAGAGAAATAATCCCCAAAGATATAGAAGCCCCCAACAAATAAGAACGGTGAGGTAAGAGGAAGGCACATACACAGGGGTGAAAACAGATTCAGCAAATGAGGCCCACTAATACTAGATAGCAGAAAATAGTAAAGGGGTCTGTGCGGTCAGTAAAAAACCCTTACAAAATATCCACACTGAGATTTCAAGAACCCCCGCACCAACTAACGGTGTGGGGGGAGAAACTCAGTCCCCTAGAGCAACCAGCAAGCGAGGAGATCACATCTTAGCATGCTGGACAAGAAACATGATGAATGCTGATAATCAAAAAATGAACGGACAAAAACTTAGCTTGTCTTGGAGAGGCTGGGAGCAAGGTAATCACAAGGAATCTGAAGAGCACTGAATACATTGATAGCAGGCAAGGAACTGAGTATCCAGGTGAGCTAAATAGGAAACCAACCAAGGATAATGAACCAGCTGATGCAGCCAACCTGCAGAAAGACAACACTACACAGTACCGCTTGTGACCACTAGAGGGAGCCCAAAAATAGAGTTCACAACAGTACCCCCCCCTTGAGGAGGGGTCACCGAACCCTCATCAAGACCCCCAGGGCGATCAGGATGAGCCGCGTGGAAGGCACGAACCAAATCGGCCGCATGAACATCAGAGGCGACAACCCAGGAATTATCCTCCTGACCATAGCCCTTCCACTTCACCAAATACTGAAGCCTCCGTCTAGAGATACGAGAATCCAAAATCTTCTCCACCACGTACTCCAATTGTCCCTCGACCAGCACCGGAGCAGGAGGCTCAACAGAAGGAACCACAGGTACCACATACCTCCGCAACAAAGACCTATGGAACACATTATGAATGGCAAACGATGCTGGGAGATCCAAACGAAAAGACACCGGGTTAAGGATTTCCAAGATCTTATAAGGACCGATGAAGCGAGGCTTGAATTTAGGAGAGGAGACCTTCATAGGAACATACCGAGAAGACAGCCACACCAAATCCCCAACACGAAGTCGGGGACCCACACCGCGGCGGCGGTTGGCAAAGCGCTGAGCCTTCTCCTGTGACAACCTCAAATTGTCCACCAGATGGTTCCAAATCTGCTGCAACCTATCCACCCCAGGACAGTCAGAAGACTCAACCTGACCCGAGGAAAAACGAGGATGGAAACCAGAATTGCAGAAAAAAGGCGAAACCAAAGTAGCAGAACTAGCCCGATTATTAAGGGCAAACTCGGCCAATGGCAAAAAAGTCACCCAATCATCCTGATCAGCAGAAACAAAACATCTCAAATAAGTTTCCAACGTCTGATTAGTTCGCTCGGTTTGGCCATTAGTCTGAGGATGGAAGGCCGACGAAAAAGATAAATCAATGCCCATCTTAGCACAAAAAGTCCGCCAAAACCTGGACACAAACTGGGATCCTCTATCAGACACAATATTTTCAGGAATGCCGTGCAAACGAACCACATTCTGAAAAAATAGAGGAACCAAATCGGAGGAGGAAGGCAACTTAGGCAAGGGCACCAAATGGACCATCTTGGAAAAACGATCACACACCAGCCAGATGACAGACATTTTCTGAGATACTGGAAGATCCGAAATAAAATCCATGGAAATGTGCGTCCAAGGCCTTTTCGGGACAGGCAAAGGCAAAAGCAAACCGCTGGCATGAGAACAGCAAGGCTTAGCCCGAGCACAAATCCCACAAGACTGCACAAAGGAACGCACATCCCGCGACAAGGAAGGCCACCAGAAGGACCTAGCCACCAAATCTCTGGTACCAAAATTCCCAGGATGACCCGCCAACACCGAAGAATGAACCTCGGAAATAACTCTGCTGGTCCATCTATCCGGGACAAACAGTCTCTCTGGTGGACAACGGTCAGGTCTATCCGCCTGAAATTTCTGCAGCACTCGTCGCAAATCTGGGGAAATGGCAGACAAAATTACTCCCTCTCTGAGAATACCAGCCGGCTCAGAAACTCCCGGAGAGTCAGGCACAAAACTCCTAGAAAGTGCATCAGCCTTCACGTTCTTCGAACCAGGCAGGTATGAGACCACGAAGTTGAAACGGGAGAAAAACAGCGACCAACGAGCCTGTCTAGGATTCAGGCGCTTGGCAGATTCGAGGTAAATCAGGTTTTTGTGATCAGTCAAGACCACCACACGATGTTTAGCTCCTTCGAGCCAATGACGCCACTCCTCAAATGCCCACTTCATAGCCAACAACTCCCGATTACCAACATCATAATTCCGCTCGGCAGGCGAAAACTTTCTTGAAAAGAAAGCACATGGCTTCATCACAGAGCCATCAGAGCTTCTCTGCGACAAAACAGCCCCTGCTCCAATCTCAGAAGCATCAACCTCGACCTGGAAGGGGAGAGAGACATCTGGTTGACATAAGACTGGAGCTGAAGAAAACCGGTGCTTCAGTTCCCGAAAGGCCTCCACGGCCGCAGGAGACCAATTAGTCACATCAGAACCCTTCTTGGTCAAATCCGTCAAAGGTTTAACCACGCTAGAAAAATTAGCGATGAAACGACGGTAACAATTAGCGAAACCCAAGAACTTCTGAAGACTCTTAACAGACGTAGGCTGAGTCCAGTCATGAATAGCCTGGACCTTGACTGGGTCCATCTCCACAGTAGAAGGAGAAAAAATAAAACCCAAAAAGGAGACCTTCTGTACTCCGAAGAGGCATTTTGAGCCCTTCACAAATAAAGCATTAGCACGCAGGACCTGAAACACCATCCTGACCTGCTTCACATGGGACTCCCAATCATCAGAAAAGACCAAAATGTCATCCAGATAAACAATCATAAATTTATCCAGATATTCTCGGAAGATGTCATGCATGAAGGACTGAAACACAGAAGGAGCATTAGAGAGTCCAAAAGGCATCACTAAGTACTCAAAATGGCCTTCGGGCGTATTAAATGCTGTTTTCCATTCATCTCCCTGCTTAATGCGCACAAGGTTATACGCACCACGGAGATCTATCTTAGTGAACCAACTGGCCCCCTTAAACCGAGCAAACAAATCAGACAATAGTGGCAAAGGATACTGAAATTTGACTGTGATTTTATTCAGAAGACGGTAATCTGTACAAGGTCTCAAAGAACCGTCCTTCTTGGCCACAAAAAAAAAATCCTGCACCAAGAGGGGAAGAGGATGGGCGAATATGTCCCTTCTCCAAAGACTTCTTTATATAACTCCGCAGCGCGGCATGCTCTGGTATAGACAAATTAAAAAGTCGTCCCTTAGGGAATTTACTACCAGGAATTAAATTTATAGCACAGTCACAATCCCTATGAGGGGGCAGGGCACTGGACCTGGGCTCATCAAATACATCCTGGTAGTCAGACAAAAACTCAGGGATCTCAGAAGGAGTGGAAGAAGCAATAGACACCAACGGAGTATCGCCATGAATTCCCTGACAACCCCAACTTGACACAGACATAGCTTTCCAATCTAAAACTGGATTATGAGCATGCAGCCATGGCAGACCCAAAACGACAACATCATGCAAATTAGGCAGAACGAGAAAGCGAATCACCTCCTGATGTACGGGAGTCATGCACATGGTCATTTGCGTCCAATACTGAGGCTTATTCTCAGCCAATGGCGTAGCATCAATTCCCCTCAGAGGAATAGGAAATTCCAAAGGCTCCAGGACAAAACCACAGCGCCTGGCAAACGACAAATCCATCAGATTCAGGGCAGCACCCGAATCCACAAAAGCCATAACCGAGTAGGACGACAAAGAACAAATCAAAGTAACTGACAAAATAAATTTAGGTTGTATAGTACCAATGGTGACAGGTTTAGCGATTTTTTTTTTAAACGTTTAGAGCATGCTGAGATAACATGAGTAGAATCACCACAGTAAAAGCACAACCCATTTTGACGTCTATGACTTTGTCGCTCAATTCTGGTCAGAGTTCGGTCACATTGCATAGACTCAGGTCTCTGTTCAGAAAATACCGCCAAAGGATAAGCAGATTTGCGCTCCCGCAAACGCCGATCAACCTGAATGGCTAAAGCCATAGAATCACTCAGACTTGTAGGGGTGGGAAACCCCACCATAACATTCTTAACGGCCTCAGAAAGACCTCTGAAATTTGCAGCCAGGGCACACTCATTCCATTGAGTAAGCACCGACCATTTCCGAAATTTTTGACAATACACCTCTGCTTCATCCTGACCTTGAGAGATAGCCAGCAACGCTTTTTCTGCCTGATTCTCAAGATTAGGCTCCTCATAAAGCAATCCAAGAGCCAGAAAAAATGCATCTACATTAAGCAATGCAGGATTTCCTGGCGCCAGAGAGAAAGCCCAATCTTGAGGGTCGCTACGCAACAAGGAGATAACAATTTTAACTTGCTGAGCGGAATAACCAGAGGAACGAGGTCTCAGAGACAGAAATAACTTACAATTATTCTTAAAATTCTGAAACCTAGATCTATCTCCAGAAAACAACTCAGGAATGGGTATCTTTGGTTCTGACATAGGGCTATGAATAACAAAATCCTGAATACTTTGCACCCGTGCCGTAAGATGATCCACACTAGAAGTCAGAGTCTGAACATTCATGTCTGCAGCTGAGCTCAAAACCACCCAGAGTTCAAGGGGATGAAAGAAGCTAAACAGACTGCAGCAAAGGAAAAGCGGGAGGAAAAAAAAAAAATGTACTCAGGTCTTCTTTTTATCCCACTTCCGCGATGCATTAAACACTTTTTTGGCCTGCTATACTGTTATGATCCTTAGTGGTTGAGGATCACGAATTACTCCAGCTAAGTAACAAACATAGGACAAGCTCTAGGGAGGTGGCAAACTGGACTGACCGCAAATCTGAACCTATCCAAACACACTAGAAGTAGCCGGTGAACGTGCCTAAAAATCCTAGACGTCTCGAGCCAGCCTGAGGAACTAACTACCCCTAGAGAGAAAGAAAGACCTCTCTTGCCTCCAGAGAAATAATCCCCAAAGATATAGAAGCCCCCAACAAATAAGAACGGTGAGGTAAGAGGAAGGCACATACACAGGGGTAAAAACAGATTCAGCAAATGAGGCCCACTAATACTAGATAGCAGAAAATAGTAAAGGGGTCTGTGCGGTCAGTAAAAAACCCTTACAAAATATCCACACTGAGATTTCAAGAGCCCCCGCACCAACTAACGGTGTGGGGGGAGAAACTCAGTCCCCTAGAGCAACCAGCAAGCGAGGAGATCACATCTTAGCATGCTGGACAAGAAACACGATGAATGCTGATAATCAAAAAATGAACGGACAAAAACTTAGCTTGTCTTGGAGAGGCTGGGAGCAAGGTAATCACAAGGAATCTGAAGAGCACTGAATACATTGATAGCAGGCAAGGAACTGAGTATCCAGGTGAGCTAAATAGGAAACCAACCAAGGATAATGAACCAGCTGATGCAGCCAACCTGCAGAAAGACAACACTACACAGTACCGCTTGTGACCACTAGAGGGAGCCAAAAAATAGAGTTCACAACAGTCGAGGTTCTTTATCCAACATCCGCACAATCTTGCGTTGAAATCTCTTGTCAATTTTTCTTTTCCGTCCACATCTAGGGAGGTTAGCCACAGTGCCATGGGCTTTAAACTTCTTGATAACACTGCGCACGATAGACACAGGAACATTCAGGTCTTTGGAGATGGACTTGTAGCCTTGAGATTGCTCATGCTTCCTCACAATTTGGTTTCTCAAGTCCTCAGACAGTTCTTTGGTCTTCTTTCTTTTCTCCATGCTCAATGTGGTACACACAAGGACACAGGACAGAGGTTGAGTCAACTTTAATCCATGTCAACTGGCTGCAAGTGTGATTTAGTTATTGCCAACACCTGTTAGGTGCCACAGGTAAGTTACAGGTGTTGTTAATTACACAAATTAGAGAAGCATCACATGATTTTTCGAACAGTGCTAATAATTGTTCACCCCTTTTTTATGTTTGGTGTGGAATTATATCCAATTTGGCTTTAGGACAATTCTTTTTGTGTTTTTTCATTTAAGACAAATTAAATGAAGATAATAATAACAAAGAATTTGTGTTTCCAATCATTTTAAGGAAGAAACTGAGTATTATCTGACAGAATTGCAGGGGTGTCAATACTTTTGGCCACAACTGTATGTCATCCATGTGCAGTGCGAGGATGCGATAATTTTCGCATCTAAGCATCCGTGTGGCATCCGTATGGCAAGTTTTTCTCGCCGGCTTGCAAACTGGACATATAATGGATTCATGGGCTCAAATATTCATGAATACATATATATATGGTCTCTACCGTATATACTCGAGTATAAGCCACCCCCCCTAATTTTGCCCAAAAAAACTGGGAAAACTTAATGACTCTAGTATAAGCCTAGGGTGGAAAATGCAGCAGCTACCGGTAAATGTCAAAAGTAAAAATAGATACCAATAAAAGTAAAATTAATTGAGACATCAGTAGGTTAAGTGTTTTTGAATATCCATATTGAATCACGAGCCCCATATAATGCTCCATAAAGTTTATGATGGCCCCATAAGATGCTCCATATTAAAATATGCCCCATATAATCCTGCATAAAGGTTAATGATGGCCCCATAAGATGCTCCATACACATTTGCCCAATATAATGCACAAATGTTGATTATGGACCCATAAGATGCTCCGTAAAGATATTTGCCCCATATAATTCTGCACAAACCTTGATTATGGCCCCATAACATGCTCCATACAGACCCTTCCCCCATATAGTGCTGCACAAACGTTGATTATGGCCCCATACAGACACTTGCCCCATATAATGCTCCACAATCGTTGATTATGGCCCCATAAGATGCTCCATACAGACACTTGCCCCATTTGCTGTTGCTGCGATAAAAAAAAAATCACATACTCACCTCTCCGTCGCTCAGGCCCCAGGCACTTTCAATATTCACTTGTTCCGGTGCTGCTCCATCTTCAGCGTCTTCTGCACTGACGTTCAGGCAGAGGGCGCGCACTAACACCTTCACTTCAGAAGACGCTGAAGACGGAGCGGCGCCCGGAATGAGGAGCAGGTAAATATCGCGCAGCGCTGTGCTCCCCTCCCCGTTATACTCACCTGCTCCTGGCGCGGTCCCTGCTTCCCCGGAGCTGCAGCTTCTTCCTTTATTGAGCGGTCACTGTTACCGCTCATTACAGTAATGAATATGCGGCTCCACCCCTATGGGAGGTGGAGCCGCAAATTCATTACTGTAATGAGCGGTACCATGTGACCGCTCAGTAGAGGAAGAAGCTACAGCGTCGGGGAATCAGGGACTGCAGGGACCGCGCCAGGAGCAGGTGAGTATAATTAGCCCCCGCTCCCCCTCCTCTGCCGACCCCTGGGTATGACTCGAGTATAAGCCGAGAGGGGGACTTTCGGCCCCGAAAAATGGGCTGAAAATCTCGGCTTATACTCGAGTATATACGGTATACATATATATATATATATATATATATATATGTGTATTTAGATTTCATACAGAGCTAGATAGCAGAAAAGCCGGTAACTCATTTGTCGGCTTTTGCTAAATCATTACCGAACCCGACAGGATATGAGACATGGTTTACATACAGCAAACCATTGCACATCCGTTTATTTTTATATATCCCTCCATAATAATGTTAGTAGTGCGTGTGTGTAAAATTTTGGAGCTGTAGGTGTTGAATTAAAGGATTAATTCACGGAAAAAACTGGCATGGGCTCCCGCGCAATTTTCTCCGCCAGAGAGGGAAAGCCAGTGACTGAGGGCAGATATTAATAGCCTAGAGAGGGACCATGGTTATTGCCCCCCCAGCTATAAACATCTGCCCCAGCCACCCCAGAAAAGGCTGGGGCAGATGCGCCTTTTCTGGGGTGGCTGGGGGCAGATGTTTTTAGCCAGGGGGGGCAATAACCATGATCCCTCTCTAGGCTATTAATATCTGCCCTCAGTCATTGGCTTTCCCTCTCTGGCGGAGAAAATTGCACTTGAGCCCACGCCAGTTTTTTCTGTGAATAAATCCGAGAATTGCCCCTCTCTGCTTATACTCAAGTCATTCCCAGGGTCGGCAGGAAAGGGGGAGCGGCAGCTGTCTAATCATACCTGCTTCTGGCACGGTCCCTGCCGTCCCTAGTTCTCCAGGCGCTGACAGCTTCTTCCTTTATTGAGCGGTCACATGGTACCGCTCATTACAGTAATAAATATGGACCCGACTCCACTCCCATAGGGGTGGAGCCGCATATTAGCATGGGGGCATTGCGCGATATTCACCTGTCCCCCCATCCACCGTCGGCGCCGCTCCCTCTTTCGCGTCCTCTGCAGTGACGCTCAGGTCAGAGGACGCGATGACGCGATTAGTGTTCCGCGCCGCCCTCTGCCTAAACGTCAGTGCAGAGGACGCAGAAGACATAGCGGCGCCGATGGTGGAACGCGGACAGGTGAATATAGCAAGTGCCGGGGGCCTGAGCGACGAGAGGTGAGTATGTGATTTTTGGAAGAAGCATTTCTGTGCGAAACGCGCATCGAGTGTGGTGGGTTCCCCAGGAGTACTCCTTAGGTAACTATATATATACTAGATGGTGGCCTGTTGTGAATTCCGTTCTCGGGCTCCCTCCTGTGGTCATGAATGGTACTTTGTTGTGTTCTGTTCGTGGGCTCCCTCTGGTGGCTTTGAGTGATACTGCTGGTCTTTAGCTGGGCTCCAGCTACCTCGTTTTCTGCTGTGCTGCTGCCTATTTAACTCCACCTAGATCTTTACTTGTTGCCAGCTGTCGTTGTATTCAGTATTGGTTCAGATCTCTCTGGGACTTCTCGTGTGACCTGTCTCCTCTTGGAGAAGCTAAGTTCATGCTAGTTCATTTTTGCTCACTGCTTCTGGAAAATGTTTCTCAGTATATGTTAAGTTCAGTCCAGCTTGCTTATATGCTTATATTTTCTTGCTAGCTGGAAGCTCTGGGGAGCAGAGTTGCTCCCTCACATCGTGAGTCGGTGTGAGGGTCTTTAGTATTCTCTGCGTGGATATTTTTGTAGTATTTTATACTGACCGCACAGTTCCCTTGCTATCTTCCTACTATTTAGTACTAGTGGGCCTCCTATGCTAAAACCTGTTTTCATTCCTATGTTTGTATTTTCCTCTGAACTCACCGTCATTATTTGTGGGGGCTGACTTTACTTTTGGGGAAATTTCTCTGAGGCAAGTGAGGCTTTTGTTTCTCTCTAGGGGTAGCTAGTTCTCAGGCTGTGAAGAAGCGTCTAGGGAGAGTTAGGTACGCTCCACGGCTGCCTATAGTGTGTGTGATAGGATCAGGGTTGCGGTCAGTAAAGTTTCCACGTCCCCAGAGCTTGTCCTATATTTCTGGTTTACCTATCAGGTCATCTCAAGTTTTCCTAACCACTAGGTCCATTACAGTACAGCTGGCCCATAAAGTGTTAATGCCTCACAAAAGAGGGATAAGAGAAGTTCTGAGCTCATTTTTTTTTCTCTGCAGTGTGTTTTGCTTCTCTCCTCCCCTTAATCTCTGGGTGGTTCAGGACTCAGCTGCAGATATGAAAATTCAAGATCTGTCCTCTAGTTTGGATCATCTCACTGCAAGGGTACAAGGCATTCAGGATTATGTAGTTCAGAATCCTATGTTAGAGCCTAGAATACCAATTCCTGATTTATTTTCTGGAGATAGATCTAAGTTTCTGAATTTTAAAAACAATTGCAAATTGTTTCTTGCTCTGAAACCCCGCTCTTCTGGTGACCCTACTCAGCAAGTTAAAATTATTATTTCCTTGTTACGTGGCGACCCTCAGGATTGGGCATTTTCCCTGGCGCCAGGAGATCCTGCATTGCTAAATGTAGATGCGGTTTTTCTGGCGCTTGGATTGCTTTATGAGGAGCCTAATTCAGTCGACCAGGCAGAAAAGACCTTGCTGGCTCTGTCTCAGGGTCAGGATGAAGCGGAGGTTTACTGCCAGAGGTTTAGGAAGTGGTCTGTGCTCACTCAATGGAATGAGTGTGCCCTGGCAGCGATTTTCAGAAAGGGTCTTTCTGAAGCCCTTAAGGATGTTATGGTGGGGTTCCCCACGCCTGCAGGTCTGAATGAATCAATGTCCTTGGCCATTCATATTGATCGGCGTTTGCAGGAGTGCAAACCTGTGCACCATCTGGCGGTGTTCTCTGAGCAGAAGCCTGAGTCTATGCAATGTGGTAGGATTCTGACCAGAATTGAACGGCAAAATCACAGACGTCAGAATGGGTTGTGTTTTTACTGTGGTGACTCCACTCATGCTATCTCCGAATGTCCTAAGCGCACTAAAAGGTTCGCTAAGTCGGTCACCATTGGTACTGTACAGCCTAAATTTATTTTGTCTGTTACTTTGATTTGCTCTTTGTCATCCTACTCAGTTATGGGTTTTGTGGATTCAGGTGCTGCCCTGAATCTGATGGATTTGGATTTTGCCAGGCGCTGTAGTTTTTTCTTAGAGCCTTTGCAGTTCCCTATTCCACTAAGGGGAATTGATGCTACGCCATTGGCCAAGAATAAGCCTCAGTACTGGACTCAAGTGACCATGTGCATGACTCCTGCACATCAGGAGGATATTCGTTTTCTGGTGTTACATAATTTGCATGATGTTGTCATCTTGGGGTTGCCATGGCTGCAGGTTCATAATCCAGTATTGGATTGGAAATCAATGTCTGTGTCTAGTTGGGGTTGTCAAGGGGTACATTGCGATGTTCCTTTGGTGTCAATTGCTGCTTCTACTCCTTCTGAAGTCCCTGAATTTTTGTCGGATTACCAGGATGTATTTGATGAGCCCAAATCCGGTGCCCTACCTCCTCATAGGGATTGTGATTGTGCTATAGATTTGATTCCTGGTAGTAAGTTCCCTAAGGGTCGACTTTTCAATCTATCTGTGCCTGAACATGCCGCTATGCGGAGTTATATAAAGGAGTCCTTGGAGAAAGGACATATTCGCCCATCCTCGTCACCATTGGGAGCAGGGTTCTTTTTTGTGGCCAAGAAGGATGGTTCTTTGAGACCCTGTATTGATTATCGCCTTCTTAATAGAATCACGGTCAAATTTCAGTACCGTTTGCCTCTGCTGTCCGATCTGTTTGCTCGGATTAAGGGGGCTAGTTGGTTCACCAAGATAGATCTTTGAGGAGCGTATAATCTTGTGCGTATAAAACAGGGCGATGAATGGAAAACAGCATTTAATACGCCCGAAGGCCATTTTGAGTACTTGGTGATGCCATTTGGGCTTTCTAATGCCCCTTCTGTGTTTCAGTCCTTTATGCACGACATCTTCCGAAAGTATCTGGATAGATTCATGATTGTATATCTGGATGATATTTTGGTCTTTTCTGATGATTGGGAATCTCATGTGAAGCAGGTCAGGATGGTATTTCAGGTCCTGCGTGCTAATGCCTTGTTTGTGAAGGGCTCTAAATGTCTCTTCGGAGTCCAGAAGGTTTCCTTTTTGGGCTTTATTTTTTCCCCTTCTACTATCGAGATGGATCCAGTTAAAGTACAGGCCATTTATGATTGGACTCAATCTACATCTGTGAAGAGTCTTCAGAAGTTCCTGGGCTTTGCTAATTTTTACCGTCGCTTCATCACTAATTTTTCTAGTGTGGTTAAGCCTTTGACTGATCTGACCAACAAGGGTGCTGATGTGACTAATTGGTCTCCTGCGGCCGTTGAGGCCTTTCAGGAGCTGAAACGTCGGTTTTCTTCGGCTCCTGTCTTGCGTCAGCCGGATGTTTCTCTCCCTTTTCAGGTCGAGGTTGATGCTTCTGAGATTGGAGCAGGGGCTGTCTTGTCTCAGAGAAGCTCTGATGGCTCTATGATGAAGCCATGTGCTTTCTTTTCAAGAAAGTTTTCGCCTGCCGAGCGTAATTATGATGTTGGTAATCGGGAGTTGTTGGCAATGAAGTGGGCATTTGAAGAGTGGCGACATTGGCTTGAGGGAGCCAAGCATCGTGTGGTGGTCTTGACGGATCACAAGAATTTGATTTATCTCGAGTCAGCCAAGCGGCTGAATCCTAGACAGGCTCGATGGTCGCTGTATTTCTCCCGTTTCGATTTCGTGGTTTCGTACCTCCTGGGCTCTAAGAATGTGAAGGCTGATGCCCTTTCTAGGAGTTTTGTGCCTGACTCTCCGGGAGTTCCTGAACCGGCTGGTATCCTCAGAGAGGGGGTGATTTTGTCTGCCATCTCCCCTGATTTGCGGCGGGTGCTGCAGGAGTTTCAGGTCGATAGACCTGACCGTTGTCCACCGGAGAGACTATTTGTCCCTGATAGATGGACCAGTAGAGTTATTTCCGAGGTTCATTGTTCAGTGTTGGCGGGTCATCCTGGGATTTTTGGTACCAGAGATTTTGTGGCTAGGTCCTTTTGGTGGCCTTCCTTGTCGCGGGATGTGCGTTCTTTTGTGCAGTCCTGTGGGATTTGTGCTCAGGCCAAGCCTTGCTGTTCTCATGCCAGTGGTTTGCTTTTGCCTTTGCCTGTCCCAAAGAGGCCCTGGATGCATATTTCCATGGATTTTATTTCGGATCTTCCGGTCTCTCAGAGGATGTCTGTCATCTGGGTGGTTTGTGATCGTTTTTCTAAGATGGTCCATTTGGTGCCCTTGCCTAAATTACCTTCCTCCTCTGATTTGGTTCCGCTGTTCTTTCAGAATGTGGTTCGTTTGCATGGTATTCCGGAGAACATTGTGTCTGACAGAGGGTCCCAGTTCGTGTCCAGATTTTGGCGATCTTTTTGTGCTAAGATGGGCATTGATTTGTCTTTTTCTTCGGCTTTCCATCCTCAGACGAATGGCCAAACCGAACGAACTAATCAGACCTTAGAAACTTATCTGAGATGTTTTGTTTCTGCTGACCAGGATGATTGGGTGACTTTTTTGCCATTGGCTGAGTTCGCCCTCAATAATCGGGCTAGTTCGGCTACTTTGGTTTCGCCTTTTTTTTGTAATTCTGGTTTTCATCCTCGTTTTTCCTCAGGGCAGGTTGAGCCTTCTGACTGCCCTGGTGTGGATTCTGTGGTGGACAGGTTGCAGCAGATTTGGAACCACGTAGTGGACAATTTGGCGCTGTCACAGGAGAAGGCTCAGCGCTTTGCTAACCGCCGTCGCTGTGTGGGTCCCCGACTTCGTGTGGGGGATCTGGTTTGGTTGTCTTCTCGTTATGTTCCTATGAAGGTTTCCTCTCCTAAGTTTAAGCCTCGTTTCATCGGTCCTTATAAGATTTCTGAAATGCTCAATCCTGTGTAATTTCGTTTGGACCTCCCAGCATCTTTTGCCATCCATAATGTGTTCCATAGGTCATTGTTGCGGAGGTATGTGGTGCCTGTGGTTCCTTCTGTTGATCCTCCTGCTCCAGTGTTGGTCGAGGGAGAATTGGAGTATGTGGTGGAAAAGATCTTGGATTCTCGTGTTTCGAGACGGAAGCTTCAGTACTTGGTTAAATGGAAGGGCTATGGTCAGGAGGATAATTCCTGGGTTGTTGCCTCTGATGTCCATGCTGCCGATTTGGTTCGTGCCTTTCATTTGGCTCGTCCTGATCGGCCTGGGGGCTCTGGTGAGGGTTCGGTGACCCCTCCTCAAGGGGGGGTACTGTTGTGAATTCCGTTCTCGGGCTCCCTCCTGTGGTCATGAATGGTACTTTGTTGAGTTCTGTTCGTGGGCTCCCTCTGGTGGCTTTGAGTGATACTGCTGGTCTTTAGCTGGGCTCCAGCTGCCTCGTTTTCTGCTGTGCTGCTGCCTATTTAACTCCACCTAGATCTTTACTTGTTGCCAGCTGTCGTTGTATTCAGTATTGGTTCAGATCTCTCTGGGACTTCTCGTGTGACCTGTCTCCTCTTGGAGAAGCTAAGTTCATGCTAGTTCATTTTTGCTCACTGCTTCTGGAAAATGTTTCTCAGTATATGTTAAGTTCAGTCCAGCTTGCTTATATGCTATTTTCTTGCTAGCTGGAAGCTCTGGGGAGCAGAGTTGCTCCCTCACATCGTGAGTCGGTGTGAGGGTCTTTAGTATTCTCTGCGTGGATATTTTTGTAGTATTTTATACTGACCGCACAGTTCCCTTGCTATCTTCCTACTATTTAGTACTAGTGGGCCTCCTATGCTAAAACCTGTTTTCATTCCTATGTTTGTATTTTCCTCTGAACTCACCGTCATTATTTGTGGGGGCTGACTTTACTTTTGGGGAAATTTCTCTGAGGCAAGTGAGGCTTTTGTTTCTCTCTAGGGGTAGCTAGTTCTCAGGCTGTGAAGAGGCGTCTAGGGAGAGTTAGGTACGCTCCACGGCTGCCTATATTGTGTGCGATAGGATCAGGGTTGCGGTCAGTAAAGTTTCCACGTCCCCAGAGCTTGTCCTATATTTCTGGTTTACCTATCAGGTCATCTCAAGTGTTCCTAACCACTAGGTCCATAACAGTGGCCCGATTCTAGCGCATCAGGTATTCTAGAATATGTATGTATGTATATAGCAGCCACATAGTATATAGCACAGGCCACGTAGTATATCGGAGCCATGTAGTATATAGCAGACAAATACTACGTGGCCTGTGCTATATACTATGTGGCTGCTATAAACATACATACATATTGTAGAATACTCGATGCGTTAATACAGCCCAAACAGTATATAACACAGCCCACGCAGTATATAGCACAGGTGACGTACTATATAACAGCCCACGCAGTATATAACACAGGGCACGTAGTATTTAACACAGGGGTTGTATATAGCACAAAGACGTAGTATATAACAGGCCACGCGGTATATAACACAGGGCACGTAGTATATAACACAGCCCAAACAGTATATATCATTGCCCACATAGTATGTAGCACAGCCCACGTAGTATAACAGCCCACACAGTATATAGCAGCCCACGCAGTATAGCACAGCCCACACAGTATCTAGCAGGCCACGCAGTATCTAGTAGGCCACACAGTATATAGCAGGCCACGCAGTATATAGCAGGCCACGCAGGATATAGCAGGCCACGCAGTATACAGCAGCCATGTAGTATCTAACATTGCCCACATAGTATATAGCACAACCCACGCAGTATATAACACTGCCCACACAGTATATAGCAGCCATGTAATATATAACATTGCCCTCATAGTATTTAGCAGTGTGGGCACCATATCCCTGTTTAAAAAAGATAATTAAAATAAAAAATAGTTCTATACTCACCCACCGGGATCCCCGAAGCTCCGCCGAGCCGCGCACGCCTGCCGCCATCTTCCGTTCCCAGGATGCAGTGCGAATTTGCGAAATTACCCAGAAGACTTAGCAGTCTCGCGAGACCGCTAAGTCTTCTGGGTAATTTCGCAATGCATCTCTGGGAACGGAAGATGACGGAGGGTGAGAATAGCCGGGTTTTTTGTTTTTTTTAATTATTTTTAACATTACATCTTTTTACTATTGATGCCGCATAGGGAGCATCAATAGTAAAAAGTTGGGGACACAGGGTTAATAGCAGCGGTAACAGAGTGCATTACCTGCGCCTAACGCGATCCGTTACCGCTGGTATTAACCCCGTGTTTGCGGTGACTGGAGGGGAGTATGGAGCGGGCGCTGGGCAGTGAGTGCAGGGGAGTAGGGAGGAACTAATCGGACTATGCCCGTCGCTGATTTGTCACAGCAGCCATGTCAGGCAGCTTGCGAGATCAATCAGCGACGCGGGATTTCCGTGACGGAAGATGCAGACAGAAAGACGGAAGTACCCCTTAGGCAATTATATATATATAGATATATAATTATTTGCACATACACTTGTATGATTAATAACATGTTGTTTGGCACTAACATGTGCTTTTGGTGCATAGTTACATAGTACTATTTTTTTGTTCCATGTGTATGTATATGTTGGGATTGTAACTTGTTTGATTACATTGACAGATAAATATGTATGTACACATTGTTTGCCCTTTTCTTACTTTCGACACTGCAAAAACTCTTACTGTTTCACTCATTCATTCTCGTCTGGACTGTTGTAACTCTCTCTTAATTGGCCTCCCTCTTACCAAACTCTCCCCGCTCCAATCTGTCCTGAATGCTGCTGCCAGGATTATATTCCTCACCAACCGTTACACCGATGCCTCTACCCTGTACCAGTCATTACACTGGTTACCCATCCACTCAAGAATCCAGAACAAAACTATTAGGCCGGCGTCACACTAGCGAGTTTTACGGACGTATGAGAGGTGCTGAAAATACGGATTTCATACGGTACAATGATTCTCTATGGCCCAGCTTCTATCTGCCGTATTTTACTGATCCGTATTATACGGTCTTGTACGGCCGTAGAAAATCGCAGCATGCTGCGTTTGTCACCGAATTGCGCAAAAAAATCGCCAATGAAAGTCTATGGGGCGAGAAAAATACGGATTACACACGGACCATGCGTGTGACTTGCGAGAAATACGCACCGGTATTATAGAGAAAAGCCGGCAATTCAGTGTGGTGTACAGTAAAATCACACTGACAGAATAGAATAGGTAGAATAAATGTCTACACATAGAATAGGTATATATATATATATAATCAGTGGAACACATATATATATATATATATTTCATACAGCGCTAGATATCATAAAAGCCATCTCCTTCCCAAACCCGACAGGATATGAGACATGGTTTACATACAGTAAACCATCTCATATCCCTTTTTTTTTGCATATTCCACACTACTAATGTTAGTAGTGTGTATGTGCAAAATTTGGGCCCTCTAGCTATTAAATTAAAGGGTTAAATCGCGGAAAAAATTGGCGTGGGCTCCCGCGCAATTTTCTCCGCCAGAGTGGTAAAGCCAGTGACTGAGGGCAGATATTAATAGCCTAGAGAGGGTCCATGGTTATTGCCCCCCCCCCCTAGCTAAAACATCTGCCCCCAGCCACCCCAGAAAAGGCACATCTGGAAGATGCGCCTATTCTGGCACTTGGCCACTCTCTTCCCACTCCTGTGTAGTGATGGGATATGGGGTAATGAAGGGTTAATGTCACCTTGCTATTGTAAGGTGACATTAAACCAGATTAATAATGGAGAGGCATCAATTATGACACCTATCCATTATTAATCCAATAGTACGAAATGGTTAATAAAACACACACACATTATTACAAAGAACTTTAATGAAATAAAGACAGGGTGTTTTAATATTTTATTAGACTCTTAATCCACCTGAAGACCCTCGTTCTGTAAAAAAGGAAAAATAAAAAAACAATATCCCTTACCTTCCGTCGTTCTGGTGACGTCCCACGATGTAAATCCATCTGAAGGGGTTAAATTATTTTACACCCAGGAGCTCTGCTAATGTAGTGCTCATGGCTGTAAAACCCCGGGGAATGAATGGAAAGCAGGGGAATGTCCTGTAGTTACCTTGAGTCACGGTGATGCGCCCTCTGCTGGATGTCCTCATATGAACTCGAGCCTGGGAATTTTTCCCATGCTCGAGTTCATATGAGGACATCCAGCAGAGGGCGCATCACCGCAAAACTACATTCAAAAAGTTTATTAACCCTTCTGGTGCTTCACAGGAATTTTTGGAATGTTTAAAAAAAATTGAACATTTAACTTTTTTTCACAAAATGTTTACTTCAGATCCAATTTGTTCTATTTTATTAAGGGTAACAGGAGAAATTGGACCACAAAAGTCGTTGTACAATTTGTCCTGAGTACGCCGATACCCCACATGTTGGGGTAAACCATTGATTGGGCACATGGCAGAGCTCGGAAGGGAAGGAGCGCCATTTGACTTTTCAATGCAAGATTTGCTGGAATTGAGATCGGAACCCATGTCGCGATTGGAAAGCCCCTGACTTGCCTAAACAGTGGAAACCCCCACAAGTGACACCATTTTGGAAAGTAGACCCTCTAAGGAACTAATCTAGATGTGTGGTGAGCACTTTGAACCTCCAAGTGCTTCACAGAAGTTTATAATGTAGAAACGTAAAAAAAATTCATATTAATTTTCACAAAAAAATGATCTTTTTGCCCCAAATTTTTTATTTTCCCAAGGGTAACAGGATAAATTGGACCCAAAATGTTGTTGTGCAATCTGTCCTGAGTACGCTGATACTTCATATATGGGGATAAACCACTGTTTGAGCGCATGGCAGAGCTCGGAAGGGAAGGAGCGTCGTTTGACTTTTCAATGCAAAATTGGCTGGAATTGAGATCGGAACCCATGTCTTGTTTGGAGAGCCTCTGACATCCCTAAACAGTGGAAACCCCCCACAAATGACCCTATTTTGGAAAGAAGACCCCCTAAGGAACTTATCTAGATGTGTGGTGAGCACTTTTAATCACCAATTGTTTCACTAAAGTTTAGAATGTAGCGCTGTGAAAATTAAAAAATCATTTTTTCTTTCCACAAAATGTTTTAGCCCGCAATTTTTTTTTTCAAGGGTAACAGGAAAAATTGGACCACAAAAGTTATTGTCCAATTTGTCCTGAGTACGCTGATACCCCATACATGGGGGGAACCACTGTTTGGGCGCACGGCAGAGCTCGGAAGGGAAGGAGCGCCGTTTGAAATGCAGACTTAGATGGATTGGTCTGCAGGCATCACGTTGCATTTGCAGAGCCCCTGATGTACCCAAACAGTAGAAACCCCCCACAAGTGACCCCATATTGGAAACTAGACCCCCCTAGGAAGTTATCTAGATGTGTTGTGAGAACTTTGAACCAACAAGTGTTTCACTACAGTTTATAACGCAGAGCCGTAAAAATAAAAATAAAAAATTTTTCCACAAAAATTATATTTTAGCCCCCACGTTTTTATTTTCCCAAGGGTAACATGACGAATTGGACCCCAAAAGTTGTTGTCCAGCTTGTCCTGAGAACGCTGATACCCCATATGTTGGGGGGAACTACTGTTTGGGCGCACAGGAGAGCTTGGAAGGGAAGGAGCACTGTTTTAGTTTTTCAAAGCAGAATTGGCTGGAATTGAGATCGGACGCCATGTCGCGTTTGGAGAGCCCCTGATGTGCCTAAACAGTGGAAACTCCCCAATTCTAACTGAAACCCTAACCCTAGCCCTAACCCTAATGGGAAAATGGAAATAAATACATTTTTTAAAATTTTATTATTTTTCCCTAACTAAGGGGGTGATGAAGGGGGGTTTGATTTACTTTTATAGCGTTTTTTTGGCGGATTTTTATGGTTGGCAGCCATCACACACTAAAAGCCGCTTTTTATTGCAAAAAATAGTTTTTGCATCACCACATTTTGAGAGCTATAATTTATCCATATTTTGGCCCACAGAGTCATGTGAGATCTTGTTTTTTGCGGGACGAGTTGACGTTTTTATTGGTACCATTTTCGGGCACATGACATTTTTTGATCGCTTTTTATTGTGATTTTTGGGAGGCGGAATGAACAAAAACCAGCAATTCCTGAAATTCTTTTAGGGGGGGCGTTTATACTGTTCTACGTGTGGTAAAATTGATAAAGCAGCTTTATTCTTAAGGTCAGTACGATTACAGCGATACCTCATTTATGTAATTTTTTTATGTTTTGGCGCTTTTACACAATAAAAACTATTTTATATAAAAAAATAATTGTTTTTGCATCGCTTTATTCTGAGAGCTTTAACTTTTTTATTTTTCTGCTGATGATGCTGTATGGCGGCTTTTTTTTTTGCGGGACAAGATGACGTTTTCAGCAGTACCATGGTTATTTATATCCGTCTTTTTGATCGCGTGTTATTCCACTTTTTGTTCGCCTGTATGATAATAAAGTGTTGTTTTTTGCCTTGTTTTTTATTTTTTATTTTTGCGGTGTTCACTGAAGGGGTTAACTAGTAGGATAGTTTTATAGAGCGGGTCGTTACGGACGCGGCGATACCAAATATGTGTACTTTTATTGTTTTTTTTAATTTACATAAATGGATTTACTGGGAATTGGTTTTTTTTTTTCTTAATTTTGGGATTTTTTTATTTTTTTTTATACATTGTATTCTTTTTTTTTTTACTTTCTACCATTGTGCCAGGGTGGGACATCACTGTATTAGATCAGATCGTTGATCTGACAGTGTGCATAGCACTCTGTCAGATCAGCGATCTGACAGGCAAGTTCAGGAGGCTTTCTGGCGCCTGCTCTCAGCAACTCTCAGCAGGCGCCGGCTAGCCAGGTCATTTCATGACCCAGAAGGAGTCCCGCGGCCATCTTGGATCCGGGGACTCCTTCCGGATCACCGGAGCAACGCGATCTCATCACGTTGCTCCGGTGGAAGAGCGCAGGGAGCCCCTGTCCCTGTGCGATCCCCCTCTATGCCGTTGTCACTACTGACAGCGGCATCAGAGGGGTTAAATGCCCGCGATCAGCGCTAGCGCCGATCTTGGGCATTGCTGCGGGGTGTCAGCTGTCATATACAGCTGACACCCGCACCCGATCACCGCAGCGCTCAGCGCGAGACCGCGGTGATCGGTGCGCCGTACTAGTACTGCGGCTGGCACAAATGCAGTGTCGGCAGCGCAGTACTAGTACGGCGCATGTCACGAAGGGGTTAAAGTACTTTGCAATAATGTGTGTGTGTTTTATTAACCATTTCGTACTATTGGATTAATAATGGATAGGTGTCATAATTGACGCTTCTCCATTATTAATCTGGCTTAATGTCACCTTACAATAGCAAGGTGACATTAACCCTTCATTACCTCATATCCCACCACTACACGGGAGTGGGAAGAGAGTGGCCAAGTGCCAGAATAGGTGCATTTTCCAGATGTGCCTTTTCTGGGGTGGCTGGGGGCAGATGTTTTTAGCCAGGGGGGCCAATAACCATGGACCCTCTCTAGGCTATTAATATCTGCCCTCAGTCACTGGCTTTACCACTCTGGCGGAGAAAATTGCGCGGGAGCCCACGGCAATTTTTTCCGCGATTTAACCCTTTAATAGCTAGAGAGCCCAAATTTTACACATACACACTACTAACATTAGTAGTGTGGAATATGCAAAAAAAAAAGGGATATGAGATAGTTTACTGTATGTAAACCATGTCTCATATCATTATATACAAAATAGGTTGCACTCTATCGTGCCAAAGCATGTCTAATATGAAATACATGAAATATGAATAGCAAAATGGCTTTTGAACATTAGGAAAATATTTAAGAGACGCTTTGCACAGAATTTGATATAATCAAATAGTGTGAGCCCATCAACCATCGTCAAGGTGGTCTCATAAATCTGATGGGTCCCTGACCTCCCTGTCCAAATGTGAACACTTACCGAAGGCCAATGTCTGTATACCTGGGTGAATGTGGACACCTCTGTTCAGCAAAGCCTACATATGAGTTGGCCTTTTTAATTGCATCTCATCACACTTGGTCCCGGCCAACTCATATGTAGGCTTTGCTGAACAAAGGTGTCCACATTCACCCAGGCATACAGACATTGGCCTTCGGTAAGTGTTCACATTTGGACAGGGAGGTCAGGGACCCATCAGATTTATGAGACCACCTTGACGATGGTTGATGGGCTCACACTATTTGATTATATCAAATTCTGTGCAAAGCGTCTCTTAAATATTTTCCTAATGTTCAAAAGCCATTTTGCTATTCATATTTCATGTATTTCATATTAGACATGCTTTGGCACGATAGAGTGCAACCTATTTTGTATATTTATGTATGGAGGTAGCTGCTCCTGGTATGCACCTATTCACACTAGTTTGGATGTGCGAGTCTTTTTTCTGTCATGTCTCATATCATGTCCGGTTTGGGAAGGAGATAGCAAAAGCCGGCAATTGAATTACCGGCTTTTATGCGATCTAGCGCTGAATTAAATATATATATATATATATATATACATACATGTGTCTCAATGACATATATATATATATATACAGTGGGTCAAAAAAGTATTTAGTCAGTCAGCAATAGTGCAAGTTCCACCACTTAAAAAGATGAGAGGCGTCTATAATTTACATCATAGGTAGACCTCAACTATGGGAGACAAACTGAGAAAAAAAAAATCCAGAAAATCACATTGTCTGTTTTTTTATCATTTTATTTGCATATTATGGTGGAAAATAAGTATTTGGTCAGAAACAAACAATCAAGATTTCTGGCTCTCACAGACCTGTAACTTCTTCTTTAAGAGTCTCCTCTTTCCTCCACTCATTACCTGTAGTAATGGCACCTGTTTAAACTTGTTATCAGTATAAAAAGACACCTGTGCACACCCTCAAACAGTCTGACTCCAAACTCCACTATGGTGAAGACCAAAGAGCTGTCAAAGGACACCAGAAACAAAATTGTAGCCCTGCACCAGGCTGGGAAGACTGAATCTGCAATAGCCAACCAGCTTGGAGTGAAGAAATCAACAGTGGGAGCAATAATTAGAAAATGGAAGACATTCAAGACCACTGATAATCTCCCTCGATCTGGGGCTCCACGCAAAATCCCACCCCGTGGGGTCAGAATGATCACAAGAACGGTGAGCAAAAATCCCAGAACCACGCGGGGGGACCTAGTGAATGAACTGCAGAGAGCTGGGACCAATGTAACAAGGCCTACCATAAGTAACACACTACGCCACCATGGACTCAGATCCTGCAGTGCCAGACGTGTCCCACTGCTTAAGCCAGTACATGTCCGGGCCCGTCTGAAGTTTACTAGAGAGCATTTGGATGATCCAGAGGAGTTTTGGGAGAATGACCTATGGTCTGATGAAACCAAACTGGAACTGTTTGGTAGAAACACAACTTGTCGTGTTTGGAGGAAAAAGAATACTGAGTTGCATCCATCAAACACCATACCTACTGTAAAGCATGGTGGTGGAAACATCATGCTTTGGGGCTGTTTCTCTGCAAAGGGGCCAGGACGACTGATCCGGGTACATGAAAGAATGAATGGGGCCATGTATCGTGAGATTTTGAGTGCAAACCTCCTTCCATCAGCAAGGGCATTGAAGATGAAACGTGGCTGGGTATTTCAACATGACAATGATCCAAAGCACACCGCCAGGGCAACGAAGGAGTGGCTTCGTAAGAAGCATTTCAAGGTCCTGGAGTGGCCTAGCCAGTCTCCAGATCTCAACCCTATAGAAAACCTTTGGAGGGCGTTGAAAGTCCGTGTTGCCAAGCAAAAAGCCAAAAACATCACTGATCTAGAGGAGATCTGCATGGAGGAATGGGCCAACATACCAACAACAGTGTGTGGCAACCTTGTGAAGACTTACAGAAAACGTTTGACCTCTGTCATTGCCAACAAAGGATATATTACAAAGTATTGAGATGAAATTTTGTTTCTGACCAAATACTTATTTTCCACCATAATATGCAAATAAAATGATAAAAAAACAGACAATGTGATTTTCTGGATTTTTTTTTTCTCAGTTTGTCTCCCATAGTTGAGGTCTACCTATGATGTAAATTACAGACGCCTCTCATCTTTTTAAGTGGTGGAACTTGCACTATTGCTGACTGACTAAATACTTTTTTGCCCCACTGTATATATAGATACTGTATATATGGTTCAACGAACATTTGAGCACATAAATCCATTAGATGTCGGTTTTGTAAGCCTGCGAGAAAATATTGCAGTACAGATGCCATACGGATTACATACGGAGGATGACATGCGCAAAATACGCTGCCACACCCTGCGTACGGATGACATACGGATCACTATTTTGGGAACATTTCTGCGTATTACGGCCATAAAAAACAGACCGTAATTTCATACGCTGAGTCTGACGCCGGCCTTATCCTCATCCACAAAGCACTCCATGGCTCAGCACCACCCTACATCTCCTCCCTGGTCTCAGTCTACCACCCTACCCGTGCTCTCCGTTCTGCTAATGACCTGAGATTAACATCCTCAATAATCAGAACCTCCCACTCCCGTCTCCAAGACTTTTCATGTGCTTCGCTAATTCTTTGGAATGCACTACCCAGGTTAATAAGATTAATCCCCAATCCCCACAGTTTTAAGCGTGCCCTAAAAACGCATTTGTTCAGACTGGCCTACCCGTCAACGCATTAGCCTAACTATCCCTGTGTGGCCTATTCGAAAAAAAAAAAAACTCCTTAAACCTTAATCAGGTTCCTCACATCATGTTCTCGTACACGTGATGCAGTTAACCCCTTCATGACCTTGGGATTTTCTGTTTTTCCGTGTTCGTTTTTTGCTCTCCTTCCCAGAGCCATAACTTTTTTATTTTTCCGTCAATATGGCCATGTGAGGGATTTTTTTTTGCGAAGCATGTTGTACTTTTGAACGACATAATTGGTTTTAGCATGTCATGTACTAGAAAACGGGAAAAAAATTCCAAGTGCGGTGAAATTGCAAAAAAAAGTGCAATCCCACACTTGTTTTTTGATTGGCTTTTTTACTAGGTTCACTAAATGCTAAAACTGACCTGACCTGCCATTATGATTCTCCAGGTCATTACGAGTTCATAGATACTAAACATTGTCTAGGTTCTCTTTTATCTAAGTGGTGAAAAAAAATTCCAAACTTTGCTTAAAAAAAAAAAATAAATAAATAAAAAAATTGCGATTTCCGATACCCGTAGCGTCTCCATTTTTCATGATCTGGGGTCAGGTGAGGGCTATTTTTTGCGTGCTGAACTGGCGTTTTTAATGATAGTATTTTGATGCAGATACGTTCTTTTGATCGCCCGTTATTGCATTTTAATGCAATGTTGCGGCGACCAAAAAAAACGTAATTCTGGCGTTTCTAATTTTTTTCTCACTACGCCGTTTAGCGATCAGGTTAATCCTTTTATTATTGATAGATTGGGCGATTCTGAACGCGGCGATGCCAAATATGTGTAGGTTTGATTTTATTTTTTATTATTTTTTTTAATTGATTTATTTTGAATGGGGCGAAAGGGGGGTGATTTAAACTTTTATATTTTTTTTTTATCTTTTTCACATTTGCCATGCTTCAATAGCCTCCATCGGAGGCTAGAAGCTGGCACAACTCGATCGGCTCAGCTACATAGCAGCGATCATCAGATCGCTGCTATGTAGCTGAAATGCAGGCTTGCTATGAGCGCCGACCACAGGGGGGCGCTCACAGCAGGCTGGCATCAGTGACCATAGAGGTCTCAAGGACCTCTATGGTTACCATTCTGATGCATCGCTGACCCCCGATCATGTGATGCGGGTCAGCGATGTGCTCATTTCTGGCCGGAAGCGCCGGTTAAATGCCGCTCTCAGCGTTTGACAGCGGCATTTAACTAGTTAATAGCGGCGGGTGAATCGCGATTTCACCCGCCGCTATTGCGGGCACATGTCAGCTGTTCAAAACAGCTGACATGTCCCGGCTGTGATGCGGGCTCACCGCCGGAGCCCTGCATCAAAGCGGAGTATCTGACCTCGGACGTACTATCCCGTCCGAGGTCAGAAAGAGGTTAATAGTGCAGCGCCACAGAGTCCTGGTCGTGGCAGTACTGTGGCTCCGCCGCTAAGGGGGAGCTATGGTACGTCTGATGGCACTGAAGGAGTTCATCTGACCAGGTATCACATACACCAATACATTTCACAGTCTGGCCTCCAGGGGGAGCTAAGGGTACTATTCATTAGGCCACTCCTCACAGTCTGGTAAAACTGGGGGTTAGGCAGGAAGTTAGAGAGAACGCTGACTGGGTTGGAACCAGGCAACACCTTGTGGCAGAGGGTGTTGTAGGGGAAGATTCGGTAGGGTCCCTGTCAGGGGTGGGATCCTGACAGAGGCCTGGCAATCAAAGAGAAAGCTACGGGACCGCGCCTGCACTTCATAGCGGCGGTGCCCTAAGAAAGGATAAGAAGCGAGATTTATTGTGCTGAGTGAGAAACGAGATCAACGCAACAGGGAGAATACCAGTAGGAGTCGTGCTGTTAGACCGAGGCAACATCCTACTGAGGCGTAAATAACCGGTGGCCGGAACGCCGAGGAAGTACAAGGCTCTAAGCATTACTTCAAACCAACGGCAGGGCAGAGAGCTATAGGCTGGCTGTCTCACCTACATCACCTACGCAGACATAGGGGGCAACTTGTGGAGAGGGGCGACTCTAGGGTCCCGGAAGAGCTCCGAGCCTTCCCGTCATATGGGTACGTCCTACCATAAGATCTGGGGGACGAGAAGAAGAAGAAGAACATCAGAATCGAGTTGTGAGGGAACACGAGAAACAGACACAACAGTTGTGGGGACTATCCCGTAAGCACAGCAGGGGAGGACCACAACACATAAGCGCTAGAAGGAAGGCACAGATTTCCACCTGCGAAGGGAACTCTGGAGGTGCCATCGGACCGGCCGGACTTGCGCAGCCCGGCTAACCGTATTCCGGACTGAGGACCCAGAAGCCTTCAGTAAAGAGGTAAAGAGACTGCAACCTGGTGTCCTCGTTATTAACTGCGACCGGCACTACACCGCACTACCACCACCATCCACATCTATCACTGTACGCCCCTCAGCAGGGTCATGGACCGGGTCTAGCCACCGTGACAACCCCAGAGCAGAGACTCAGAGGCCCGGTACCGGGTACCCCTCAGCCCTGCGGCAGTGGGGGCGCTACAATAGCACTCTGTGTCTGTACTGTTACATACTTAGGCTGTTAACTGGTTCATGCAGCTTTACATGAACACCCGATCCTTACACTATGGCTGGTCCGAACAACGAAAGCAATTGTTACCATCCACCTCTCGTGTCTCCCTTTTTCCTATAGATTGTAAGCTTGCGAGCAGGGCCCTCACTCCTCTTGGTATCTATTTTGAACTGTGATTTTTGTTATGCTGTAATGTCTATTGTCTGTACAAATACCCTCTATAATTTGTAAAGCGCTGCGGAAATATGTTGACGCTATATAAATAAAATTATTACTAGGCTACGTTCACACTTTGCGGTTTTTCACTGCGGATTCTCAAAAACCGCTGCGGAAAAATCCGCAGAAGAATCCGCAAAGTGTGCACAAGCCCTTATTGTTTTTGGGTTACTTCCTGGGTTGCCCACCTCTCTTTTCCTGTGCTTTGTGGTTTTTGCCCACTTTTTAATAGTTTTACATAAAACATTCAAATAAAGATTATGTTGAGTTTTATTGGCCTTGTGTGAAGTTTCGTTTTTGGGCCCTTAGTGACCAGGTCAGATTTTTAAAATCTTGACTAGTGTCACTGTATGTGGTAATAACTCTGAAATACTTCAGCAAATCCCAGTGATTTTGAGATTTTTTTTCATGGCACATTATACTTTATGGTAATGGTAAATTTAGGTCGATATGTTTTGTGCTTATTTATAACAAAAAATATCAGAAATTTGACAAAAATGTAAAAAAATTAGCTATTTTCAAACTTTGAATGATTATCCCTTTATGGGCTCATACTCACTTGCGTGAAATATGGCCGAGTCTCACATGTTAAATCCCGGCTCTGCCACCGGCACTCCAGAGTGGAGCGTGCGGCCGCATAGCAATACATAGAGCTGCACGCTCCGCTCCCAAGTGCCGGCGGCAGAGCCGGGTGTTACCATGCCAGGCCGTATTTCACGCAAGTGAGTATGAGCCCTAATCCAGATAGTCATACCACACAAAAACATTAATAAATAACATTTTCCTCATGCCTGCTTTACATCAGCCCCATTTGTAAAATGTTATTTTATTTTGTTCGCATTTTAGGAGGTTTAAAAATGTAGCAGCAATTTTTCATTTTTTTCTTGGAAATTTACAAAATTTATTTTTTATTTTTATCTTTTAGGTCTGGGTGCTGTAACTTGAGAAATAATCAGTTTTATAATTTGTCTGAAATACCTGCTCCTCAGTCAAGTGGGCCGGCGTTTCCCCCCTGCTTCAGACAGCACACAGCTGTCACTCACATCTTCTTGGCGCCGGGTGCCGCCTCCTCCTCACCGCTGTTTTCAAAAGTAGCCGGCGCCTGCGCTCTTATCCCCTGCCTGGTGCAGGCGCAGTGAACGCTGCCCGTCTTTCCTCATATGCAGCCCAGCTGACTGCGCCTGCGCGGCCACCCTGCCTGTGAATCCGCGAGATGATGACGTAGCGGTCTCGCGAGACCGCCTGTCTGTAAGGGAAATCCCGCGTTGCTGATCGGTCGCGGCCGGTAGGCCGCGTCCAATCAGCGACAGGCTTAGTCCGGACGCAAATTGGCCCCTCCCTACTCTCCTCAAGTTGTGCTATTCTTACCTTCCGACATCCACCGATGCGGTGAAATTACCCTGATGACTTAGCGATCTCGCGATCTGGGTAATTTTGCAATGCATCTCTGGGAATGGAAGCTGTCGGCCGCATCGCGCACGTCGGGACAGCTTCGGTGGACGACGGAGTGTGAGTATATAACTATTTTTAATTTTAATTCTTTTTTTAACAGGGATATGGTGCCCACACTGCTATATACTACGTGGGCTGTTATATACTGTGTGGGCTGTGTAATATACGACGTGGGCTGTGCTATATACTGCGTGGTCTGTGTTATATACTACATGGGCTGTGTTATATACTACGTGGGCTGTGTTATATACTGCCTGGCTGCTATATACTACGTGGCTGTGTTATATACTGCATGGTCTGTGTTATATATTATGTGGGCTGTGCTATATATTACGTGGGCTGTGCTATATACTGCCTGGCTGCAATATAGTACGTGGGCAGTGTTATATACTGCGTGGGCTGTGCTATATACTACGTGGCTGTTTTATATACTACATGGGCTGTGTTATATACTATGTGGCCTGTGTTATATACTGCATGGGCTGTGCTATATACTATGTGGCTGCTATATACTACATGGCTGTCTGTGTTACGTGGGCTGTGCTATATACTATGTGGCTGCTATATACTATGTGGCTGCTATAAACTAGGTGGCTGTAGTATATACTACGTGGCTGTGTTATATACTACGTGGCTGTGTTATATACTATGTGGCTGTGCTAAGCACGACGTACATACATACATATTCTAGAATACCCGATGCATATTATATACTACGTGGGCTGTGCTATATATTACGTGGGCTGTGTTATATACTGCCTGGCTGCTATATACTATGTGGGCTGTGTTATATACTGCGTGGGCTGTGTTATATACTATGTGGGCTGTGTTATATACTACGTGGCCTGTGTTATATACTGCGTGGGCTGTGCTATATATTAGGTGGGCTGTGCTATATTCTATGTGGCTCCTATATACTACGTGGCTGTGCTATATACACTCACCGGCCACTTTATTAGGTACACCTGTCCAACTTCTTGTTAACACTTAATTTCTAATCAGCCAATCACATGGCGGCAACTCAGTGCATTTAGGCATGTAGACATGGTCAAGACAATCTCCTGCAGTTCAAACCGAGCATCAGTATGGGGAAGAAAGGTGATTTGAGTGCCTTTGAACGTGGCATGGTTGTTGGTGCCAGAAGGGCTGGTCTGAGTATTTCAGAAACTGCTGATCTACTGGGATTTTCACGCACAACCATCTCTAGGGTTTACAGAGAATGGTCCGAAAAAGAAAAAAAATCCAGTGAGCGGCAGTTCTGTGGGCGGAAATTCCTTGTTGATGCCAGAGGTCAGAGGAGAATGGGCAGACTGGTTCGAGCTGATAGAAAGGCAACAGTGACTCAAATCGCCACCCGTTACAACCAAGGTAGGCCTAAGAGCATCTCTGAACGCACAGTGCGTCGAACTTTGAGGCAGATGGGCTACAGCAGCAGAAGACCACACCGGGTACCACTCCTTTCAGCTAAGAACAGGAAACTGAGGCTACAATTTGTACAAGCTCATCGAAATTGCACAGTAGAAGATTGGAAAAACGTTGCTTGGTCTGATGAGTCTCGATTTCTGCTGCGACATTCGGATGGTAGGGTCAGAATTTGGCGTAAACAACATGAAAGCATGGATCCATCCTGCCTTGTATGGAGCATCTTTGGGATGTGCAGCCGACAAATCTGCGGCAACTGTGTGATGCCATCATGTCAATATGGACCAAAATCTCTGAGGAATGCTTCCAGCACCTTGTTGAATCTATGCCACGAAGAATTGAGGCAGTTCTGAAGGCAAAAGGGGGTCCAACCCGTTACTAGCATGGTGTACCTAATAAAGTGGCCGGTGAGTGTACTATGTGGCTGTCTATGTTATGTGGGCTGGAGTCTCTGCATGCCGTTTCACGGCAGGGACACCGGTGCTCTCACCGACTCGGCCCCGCACCTCCCTCCCTCTCCTCCTCCTGCTGTCCCTCCTTGTCTCCAGCGCTTCTGCTCTCCACATCCCTATCCCTCACCCAGCAGAGATGCCAACATATTCACCGACGTGGTTCCACATCCTGTCCTCATCCTCCTGTGGCTGCGTGGGGTCTGCGCACTGCTCGCAGCTCCCCAGGCACAGTGCTTAGGGCGCACGCTTCTAGTGCGGTCTCGGCTTCTTAAAAGACGCCCCGTCCTAAAATGCTCCCCAGTCAATGGCTGAGGAGCACTTATTATTTAAGGCACATCCACCAGGCGGGAGGTGCCTGTGCAGCATTGTGAGTTTGTTTCCTAACACTCTTGTTAGTTCTCAGGTCCCAGTGTTCATATCCCTGTATATTTGCCTGTTTATTAGCTGTGGCCGCCAGCCTATCACCCGTACCCGCCTTAGCTCCAGGAGCTGTTATCAGAGTAGATTAACCCCTGCATTGTCCAAATAAACTTACACCATTTAATAAGGTGAAGTGCTTCTAATCCGTGCAGGAGTAGGAGAAATTAGACGCAGCAGTCTTCTCATTCCTCTCTGTCACGGTAAACCTATGACACTGTGGTTCCAGAACAGCCAAATATTCTCCACACACACACATAAGTGACCCCATTTCACAAACTAAACTCAATGAATTAATTTAGGGGTGTTGTGAGCATATTGACATCACATGTGCCTCACAAGATTTTATACCATTGGGCGATGAAGACAGAAAGATGTAATTTGTTACACCCACAGGACGTGGACTCACTAGACTACTGATGCAGTGGCGGCTGTATACCCGAAACTCAAAAGACAGGAGAGTGGATCTCATAAACCAAAAGATATTTATTAGCAAGGTTAAACAAAAAAGGAAAAGGTGTCAGAGGGAAGAAACCTCTGGATCACAGCACTGTACCACGTAGCGGAGCACTGAGCAAGGTGTACCCTTATACAGGGATTCCCCCGTCACAACACCAGGTGGCATGAATGCCGCGAATCCAGGACCAGAGGACGACCCATATAGACAGATTAGAAACACTGTGGAATACTTGGCTCTGCTGGTGGAGAGAATCCTGGAAGCTCCATGAAACCCCAGAAAGGCTGATCCCGCTGGTAGCAGTATCTGGAGGGTTCCGTGAGGAGAGGCTAAGTCAGCTTGGAGTGGAAACCAGAGTGACCAGAGGAATCCAGGATAGGAATCGCCAGAAGAGGATTCTGTGAAAATAGAGACGTCAGTATAGTGCAGAGCATGGCCTGAAGCTGAGGCAACAATCCCAGAGAATGAACACGCTGCCCAGGCACCTCCCTTAAGGGGAGGATGCCTTTTATTCACAGAATCACAGCACAGACAGCCCTAATAGAGAACAGGTGCTCTGCTGTTTTAAGTATGTGCAGGAATGTGCGTGCCTCCTAAGCATTTCCAGAAGGCCTGCCAAGAGGATGCAGGTTCTTAGCAGACAAAGTTGCCGCTGATCGTCTGGAGCAACGGATAGGGCGAGTAAGGCTACTTTCACACTAGCGTCGGGCTCGGCCCGTCGCAGTGCGTCGGGCCGAGGTCACCGACGCTAGCGTTGTCTCCGCCGCACAACGGAGGCAGCGGATGCATTTTTCCAGCGCATCCGCTGCCCCATTGTGAGGTGCGGGGAAGTGCGTGGAGGTGGGGGCGGAGTTCCGGCCGCACATGCGCGGTCGGAAAAAGCGGACCGTCTCATGACGGTTGCGACGTGTGGCAATCCGTCGCAATGCATCGCTAATGTTAGTCAATGGAGAAAAAACGCATCCTGCAAGCACTTTTGCAGGATGCGTTTTTTCTGCAAAACGACGCATTGTGACGGATTGCAGTTAACGCTAGTGTGAAAGTAGCCTAAGGCTGTGTGATAGGCACTGGTCTCCCTGCGCAGCGGGGACCGGGCCTGCGACTGAGGGCATGACATAATTTTTACAACTTTAAAATGTTGTTTTAGCCACAAGTTTTTATTTTTTATAAGGGCTAACATGAAAATATGGACCTCACAATTTGTTGTGCAATTTCTTCTTAGGGTACCGATTCACTACATGTAATCAGGAACAACTTTTCAGGCTCAGTGGAAAGCTCAGAGGGGAAGTAGTGCAGATTTTGCTGTTATGATTTGCGGATGCCATGATTCACTGGAAAAGCCCCTGAGGTGCCAGAACCCCCATAAGTTACACCATTTTACAAACTAAGCCTCTCAATTAATTCATCTAAGGATTCAGTGATCATATTGACACCACAGCTATGTCACAGAATTTTATTCTATTGGGCAGTGAAGAAAAAATTATTACATTATTACCACAAAAAAAAAGTTTTAGCCCCAGATCTTACATTTCCACATGGGGAAAAATGGCACCAAAATTTGTCACACAATTTCTGCTGAAAGTGGCAATACCCCATATGTGGCTGTACGGTACTGCTCAGCCACCCGGCAAGACTCGGGAGGGAAAGAGCTCTATTCGACTTTTGGAGAGCAAATTATCATAGAATATTTTGCGGCCTCCATATACAATGCCCCTAAGAGCAAGAAGAGCACAACCCCCCCGCCAGTGACGCCATTTTGGAAATTACACCACTCTGGGAATTTATCCACAGGTGTAGTGACAATTTTTACTCCAGAAACAAGCAGTAATAGATGTTGCTGAGTGAAAATGGCAACTCTGCCTTTGTAGTTTCTGTACATTGCAGTAGTCAGTACGTTGTAGTGTCCAGTATATTATAGTGCCCATACATTGTGTCCAACTCGTGCTTCTGGAGACATGAACCACGTAAATTAGGTGGGCTCTCATCCCTACAGAAATTCCAATCTTGTGGACACTAAATGTGCTTTAGCACACTGTGGGGCTCAGATGTAGGAGGGGCATTTGGAACCTCAGAATTCACTAGATTTCTTTTTAGCAGCGAGGAGGCATGGTGCTTTTTCAGAGCCTTTGTGCTACTAGTAATGTGGAATCCCCCTTACTTCCATTAACAGATCACATACTTGACTGGGGATTTGCTTTTGTTTGTGGATTGAGTTGAAGTTTTTGTTGGAGAAATCTTACATAACATTTTAGATCACATTTAGCCTGTGCTCTACGCTGAGCATTACATCGGGGCTTTCATCAACATTTCTGAATGACAATATAAAGATGAAACCTCAAGGGATCCATTCACTGCAAGGCAGCAGAGATACTCTGGACTCCATCCAGCCTCTTTTAAGTGGTGTCCTTCTTTTCAGAGGTGCACAAAACTGTTGCCGACTGCACTTTTATGCACGCTTAAAAAAGATGGACACCTCCGAATTATAGGACAGACAGAGTCCACAGTGTCTCCATCTGCCTCCATATAGGAAATCTTACATTGTGGGTTCCACTTGAATCACGTATTTCAGAGTTTTTCATGAAAAGCCCAGTATAAGCACTCAGCATAGGGCGCAGGATAAATGTGAGTCTAGCCTTACTACGATCTTTGGGGGGCAGAATGAACATATCCACAGCATATTAAAAATTGTCTGTTTATTTTTTAAGCCATTCCTCGTGCAATATCAGTGATTAAATTATTTTTTTTTTTGAGTTAGTGCGATTACAGCAATACCAGATTTATATATTTTTTTGTTTCGTTGCAATCTAAAAAATATTTTAATTGCTCATAGTAATATTTTTAGAGCTATAATTCTTCAAAAGTTTTGCTGACAGTCATGTGAGTTGACGTTTTTATTGGTACTATTTTCGGACACAATATTTTTTTTATTGCTTTCTGTTCCAAATTTTGTAAGGCATAATGAACAAAATCCAGCCATTCAGGAATTGTGTTTTTTTTATTTGTATGCCCTAAAAACTATTTTAACCCCTTCACCCCCAAGGGTGGTTTGCACGTTAATGACCGGGCCAATTTTTACAATTCTGACCACTGTCCCTTTATGAGGCTATAACTCTGGAACGCTTTGACGGATCTTGGCGATTCTGACATTGTTTTCTCGTGACATATTGTACTTCATGTTAGTGGTAAAATTTATTCGATATAACTTGCATTTATTTGTGAAAAAAACGAATATTTGGCGAAAATTTTGAAAATTTCGCAATTTTCCAACTTTGAATTTTTATGCCCTTAAATCACAGACATATGTCACGCAAAATACTTAATAAGTAACATTTCCCACATGTCTACTTTACATCAGTACAATTTTGGAACCAAAATTTTTTTTTGTGACGGAGTTATAAGGGTTAAAAGTTGACCAGCAATTTCTCATTTTTACAACACCATTTTTTTTTAGGGACCACATCTCATTTGAAGTCATTTTGAGGGGTCTATATGATAGAAAATACTCAAGTGTGACACCATTCTAAAAACTGCACCCCTCAAGGTGCTCAAAACCACATTCAAGAAGTTTATTAACCCTTCAGGTGTTTCACAGGAATTTTTTGAATGTTTAAATAAAAATGAGCATTTAACTTTTTTTCACACACAATTTATTTCAGCTCCAATTTGTTTTATTTTACCAAGGGTAACAGGAGAAAATGGACCCCCAAAGTTGTTGTACAATTTGTCCTGAGTACGCTGATACCCCATATGTGAGGGTAAACCACTGTTTGGGCGTATGGCAGAGCTCGGAAGGAAAGGAGCGCCATTTGACTTTTCAATGCAAAATTGACTGGAATTGAGATGGGACGCCATGTTGCGTTTGGAGAGCCCCTGATGTGCCTAAACACTGAAACCCCCTACAAGTGACACCATTTTGGAAAGTAGACCCCCTAAGGAACTTATCTTGATGTGTGGTGAGCACTTTGACCCACCAAGTGCTTCACAGAAGTTTATAATGCAGAGCCGTAAAAATAAAAAATCATATTTTTTCACAAAAATGATCTTTTTGCCCCCAATTTTTTATTTTCCCAAGGGTAAGAGAAGAAATTGGACCCCAAAAAATGTTGTGCAATTTGTCCTGAGTACGCTGATACCCCATATGTGGGTGTAAACCATTGTTTGGGCGCATGGCAGAGCTTGGAAGGGAAGGAGCGCCATTTGACTTTTCAATGCAAAATTGACTGGAATTGAGATGGGACGCCATGTTGCGTTTGGAGAGCCCCTGATGTGCCTAAACACTGAAACCCCCTACAAGTGACACCATTTTGGAAAGTAGACCCCCTAAGGAACTTATCTTGATGTGTGGTGAGCACTTTGACCCACCAAGTGCTTCACAGAAGTTTATAATGCAGAGCCGTAAAAATAAAAAATCATATTTTTTCACAAAAATGATCTTTTCGCCCCCAATTTTTTATTTTCCCAAGGGTAAGAGAAGAAATTGGACCCCAAAAAATGTTGTGCAATTTGTCCTGAGTACGCTGATACCCCATATGTGGGTGTAAACCATTGTTTGGGCGCATGGCAGAGCTTGGAAGGGAAGGAGCGCCATTTGACTTTTCAATGCAAAATTGACTGGAATTGAGATGGGACGCCATGTTGCGTTTGGAGAGCCCCTGATGTGCCTAAACAGTGGAAACTCCCCAATTCTAACTGAAACCCTAACCCTAGCCCTAACCCTAATGGGAAAATGGAAATAAATACATTTTTTAAAATTTTATTATTTTTCCCTAACTAAGGGGGTGATGAAGGGGGGTTTGATTTACTTTTATAGCGTTTTTTTGGCGGATTTTTATGGTTGGCAGCCATCACACACTAAAAGCCGCTTTTTATTGCAAAAAATAGTTTTTGCATCACCACATTTTGAGAGCTATAATTTATCCATATTTTGGCCCACAGAGTCATGTGAGATCTTGTTTTTTGCGGGACGAGTTGACGTTTTTATTGGTACCATTTTCGGGCACATGACATTTTTTGATCGCTTTTTATTGTGATTTTTGGGAGGCGGAATGAACAAAAACCAGCAATTCCTGAAATTCTTTTAGGGGGGGCGTTTATACTGTTCTACGTGTGGTAAAATTGATAAAGCAGCTTTATTCTTAAGGTCAGTACGATTACAGCGATACCTCATTTATGTAATTTTTTTATGTTTTGGCGCTTTTACACAATAAAAACTATTTTATATAAAAAAATAATTGTTTTTGCATCGCTTTATTCTGAGAGCTTTAACTTTTTTATTTTTCTGCTGATGATGCTGTATGGCGGCTTTTTTTTTTGCGGGACAAGATGACGTTTTCAGCAGTACCATGGTTATTTATATCCGTCTTTTTGATCGCGTGTTATTCCACTTTTTGTTCGCCTGTATGATAATAAAGTGTTGTTTTTTGCCTTGTTTTTTATTTTTTATTTTTGCGGTGTTCACTGAAGGGGTTAACTAGTAGGATAGTTTTATAGAGCGGGTCGTTACGGACGCGGCGATACCAAATATGTGTACTTTTATTGTTTTTTTTAATTTACATAAATGGATTTACTGGGAATTGGTTTTTTTTTTTCTTAATTTTGGGATTTTTTTATTTTTTTTTATACATTGTATTCTTTTTTTTTTTACTTTCTACCATTGTGCCAGGGTGGGACATCACTGTATTAGATCAGATCGTTGATCTGACAGTGTGCATAGCACTCTGTCAGATCAGCGATCTGACAGGCAAGTTCAGGAGGCTTTCTGGCGCCTGCTCTCAGCAACTCTCAGCAGGCGCCGGCTAGCCAGGTCATTTCATGACCCAGAAGGAGTCCCGCGGCCATCTTGGATCCGGGGACTCCTTCCGGATCACCGGAGCAACGCGATCTCATCACGTTGCTCCGGTGGAAGAGCGCAGGGAGCCCCTGTCCCTGTGCGATCCCCCTCTATGCCGTTGTCACTACTGACAGCGGCATCAGAGGGGTTAAATGCCCGCGATCAGCGCTAGCGCCGATCTTGGGCATTGCTGCGGGGTGTCAGCTGTCATATACAGCTGACACCCGCACCCGATCACCGCAGCGCTCAGCGCGAGACCGCGGTGATCGGTGCGCCGTACTAGTACTGCGGCTGGCACAAATGCAGTGTCGGCAGCGCAGTACTAGTACGGCGCATGTCACGAAGGGGTTAAAGTACTTTGCAATAATGTGTGTGTGTTTTATTAACCATTTCGTACTATTGGATTAATAATGGATAGGTGTCATAATTGACGCTTCTCCATTATTAATCTGGCTTAATGTCACCTTACAATAGCAAGGTGACATTAACCCTTCATTACCTCATATCCCACCACTACACGGGAGTGGGAAGAGAGTGGCCAAGTGCCAGAATAGGTGCATTTTCCAGATGTGCCTTTTCTGGGGTGGCTGGGGGCAGATGTTTTTAGCCAGGGGGGCCAATAACCATGGACCCTCTCTAGGCTATTAATATCTGCCCTCAGTCACTGGCTTTACCACTCTGGCGGAGAAAATTGCGCGGGAGCCCACGGCAATTTTTTCCGCGATTTAACCCTTTAATAGCTAGAGAGCCCAAATTTTACACATACACACTACTAACATTAGTAGTGTGGAATATGCAAAAAAAAAAGGGATATGAGATAGTTTACTGTATGTAAACCATGTCTCATATCATTATATACAAAATAGGTTGCACTCTATCGTGCCAAAGCATGTCTAATATGAAATACATGAAATATGAATAGCAAAATGGCTTTTGAACATTAGGAAAATATTTAAGAGACGCTTTGCACAGAATTTGATATAATCAAATAGTGTGAGCCCATCAACCATCGTCAAGGTGGTCTCATAAATCTGATGGGTCCCTGACCTCCCTGTCCAAATGTGAACACTTACCGAAGGCCAATGTCTGTATACCTGGGTGAATGTGGACACCTCTGTTCAGCAAAGCCTACATATGAGTTGGCCTTTTTAATTGCATCTCATCACACTTGGTCCCGGCCAACTCATATGTAGGCTTTGCTGAACAAAGGTGTCCACATTCACCCAGGCATACAGACATTGGCCTTCGGTAAGTGTTCACATTTGGACAGGGAGGTCAGGGACCCATCAGATTTATGAGACCACCTTGACGATGGTTGATGGGCTCACACTATTTGATTATATCAAATTCTGTGCAAAGCGTCTCTTAAATATTTTCCTAATGTTCAAAAGCCATTTTGCTATTCATATTTCATGTATTTCATATTAGACATGCTTTGGCACGATAGAGTGCAACCTATTTTGTATATTTATGTATGGAGGTAGCTGCTCCTGGTATGCACCTATTCACACTAGTTTGGATGTGCGAGTCTTTTTTCTGTCATGTCTCATATCATGTCCGGTTTGGGAAGGAGATAGCAAAAGCCGGCAATTGAATTACCGGCTTTTATGCGATCTAGCGCTGAATTAAATATATATATATATATATATATACATACATGTGTCTCAATGACATATATATATATATATACAGTGGGTCAAAAAAGTATTTAGTCAGTCAGCAATAGTGCAAGTTCCACCACTTAAAAAGATGAGAGGCGTCTATAATTTACATCATAGGTAGACCTCAACTATGGGAGACAAACTGAGAAAAAAAAAATCCAGAAAATCACATTGTCTGTTTTTTTATCATTTTATTTGCATATTATGGTGGAAAATAAGTATTTGGTCAGAAACAAACAATCAAGATTTCTGGCTCTCACAGACCTGTAACTTCTTCTTTAAGAGTCTCCTCTTTCCTCCACTCATTACCTGTAGTAATGGCACCTGTTTAAACTTGTTATCAGTATAAAAAGACACCTGTGCACACCCTCAAACAGTCTGACTCCAAACTCCACTATGGTGAAGACCAAAGAGCTGTCAAAGGACACCAGAAACAAAATTGTAGCCCTGCACCAGGCTGGGAAGACTGAATCTGCAATAGCCAACCAGCTTGGAGTGAAGAAATCAACAGTGGGAGCAATAATTAGAAAATGGAAGACATTCAAGACCACTGATAATCTCCCTCGATCTGGGGCTCCACGCAAAATCCCACCCCGTGGGGTCAGAATGATCACAAGAACGGTGAGCAAAAATCCCAGAACCACGCGGGGGGACCTAGTGAATGAACTGCAGAGAGCTGGGACCAATGTAACAAGGCCTACCATAAGTAACACACTACGCCACCATGGACTCAGATCCTGCAGTGCCAGACGTGTCCCACTGCTTAAGCCAGTACATGTCCGGGCCCGTCTGAAGTTTACTAGAGAGCATTTGGATGATCCAGAGGAGTTTTGGGAGAATGACCTATGGTCTGATGAAACCAAACTGGAACTGTTTGGTAGAAACACAACTTGTCGTGTTTGGAGGAAAAAGAATACTGAGTTGCATCCATCAAACACCATACCTACTGTAAAGCATGGTGGTGGAAACATCATGCTTTGGGGCTGTTTCTCTGCAAAGGGGCCAGGACGACTGATCCGGGTACATGAAAGAATGAATGGGGCCATGTATCGTGAGATTTTGAGTGCAAACCTCCTTCCATCAGCAAGGGCATTGAAGATGAAACGTGGCTGGGTATTTCAACATGACAATGATCCAAAGCACACCGCCAGGGCAACGAAGGAGTGGCTTCGTAAGAAGCATTTCAAGGTCCTGGAGTGGCCTAGCCAGTCTCCAGATCTCAACCCTATAGAAAACCTTTGGAGGGCGTTGAAAGTCCGTGTTGCCAAGCAAAAAGCCAAAAACATCACTGATCTAGAGGAGATCTGCATGGAGGAATGGGCCAACATACCAACAACAGTGTGTGGCAACCTTGTGAAGACTTACAGAAAACGTTTGACCTCTGTCATTGCCAACACAGGATATATTACAAAGTATTGAGATGAAATTTTGTTTCTGACCAAATACTTATTTTCCACCATAATATGCAAATAAAATGATAAAAAAACAGACAATGTGATTTTCTGGATTTTTTTTTTCTCAGTTTGTCTCCCATAGTTGAGGTCTACCTATGATGTAAATTACAGACGCCTCTCATCTTTTTAAGTGGTGGAACTTGCACTATTGCTGACTGACTAAATACTTTTTTGCCCCACTGTATATATAGATACTGTATATATGGTTCAACGAACATTTGAGCACATAAATCCATTAGATGTCGGTTTTGTAAGCCTGCGAGAAAATATTGCAGTACAGATGCCATACGGATTACATACGGAGGATGACATGCGCAAAATACGCTGCCACACCCTGCGTACGGATGACATACGGATCACTATTTTGGGAACATTTCTGCGTATTACGGCCATAAAAAACAGACCGTAATTTCATACGCTGAGTCTGACGCCGGCCTTATCCTCATCCACAAAGCACTCCATGGCTCAGCACCACCCTACATCTCCTCCCTGGTCTCAGTCTACCACCCTACCCGTGCTCTCCGTTCTGCTAATGACCTGAGATTAACATCCTCAATAATCAGAACCTCCCACTCCCGTCTCCAAGACTTTTCATGTGCTTCGCTAATTCTTTGGAATGCACTACCCAGGTTAATAAGATTAATCCCCAATCCCCACAGTTTTAAGCGTGCCCTAAAAACGCATTTGTTCAGACTGGCCTACCCGTCAACGCATTAGCCTAACTATCCCTGTGTGGCCTATTCGAAAAAAAAAAAAACTCCTTAAACCTTAATCAGGTTCCTCACATCATGTTCTCGTACACGTGATGCAGTTAACCCCTTCATGACCTTGGGATTTTCTGTTTTTCCGTGTTCGTTTTTTGCTCTCCTTCCCAGAGCCATAACTTTTTTATTTTTCCGTCAATATGGCCATGTGAGGGATTTTTTTTTGCGAAGCATGTTGTACTTTTGAACGACATAATTGGTTTTAGCATGTCATGTACTAGAAAACGGGAAAAAAATTCCAAGTGCGGTGAAATTGCAAAAAAAAGTGCAATCCCACACTTGTTTTTTGATTGGCTTTTTTACTAGGTTCACTAAATGCTAAAACTGACCTGACCTGCCATTATGATTCTCCAGGTCATTACGAGTTCATAGATACTAAACATTGTCTAGGTTCTCTTTTATCTAAGTGGTGAAAAAAAATTCCAAACTTTGCTTAAAAAAAAAAAATAAATAAATAAAAAAATTGCGATTTCCGATACCCGTAGCGTCTCCATTTTTCATGATCTGGGGTCAGGTGAGGGCTATTTTTTGCGTGCTGAACTGGCGTTTTTAATGATAGTATTTTGATGCAGATACGTTCTTTTGATCGCCCGTTATTGCATTTTAATGCAATGTTGCGGCGACCAAAAAAAACGTAATTCTGGCGTTTCTAATTTTTTTCTCACTACGCCGTTTAGCGATCAGGTTAATCCTTTTATTATTGATAGATTGGGCGATTCTGAACGCGGCGATGCCAAATATGTGTAGGTTTGATTTTATTTTTTATTATTTTTTTTAATTGATTTATTTTGAATGGGGCGAAAGGGGGGTGATTTAAACTTTTATATTTTTTTTTTATCTTTTTCACATTTGCCATGCTTCAATAGCCTCCATCGGAGGCTAGAAGCTGGCACAACTCGATCGGCTCAGCTACATAGCAGCGATCATCAGATCGCTGCTATGTAGCTGAAATGCAGGCTTGCTATGAGCGCCGACCACAGGGGGGCGCTCACAGCAGGCTGGCATCAGTGACCATAGAGGTCTCAAGGACCTCTATGGTTACCATTCTGATGCATCGCTGACCCCCGATCATGTGATGCGGGTCAGCGATGTGCTCATTTCTGGCCGGAAGCGCCGGTTAAATGCCGCTCTCAGCGTTTGACAGCGGCATTTAACTAGTTAATAGCGGCGGGTGAATCGCGATTTCACCCGCCGCTATTGCGGGCACATGTCAGCTGTTCAAAACAGCTGACATGTCCCGGCTGTGATGCGGGCTCACCGCCGGAGCCCTGCATCAAAGCGGAGTATCTGACCTCGGACGTACTATCCCGTCCGAGGTCAGAAAGAGGTTAATAGTGCAGCGCCACAGAGTCCTGGTCGTGGCAGTACTGTGGCTCCGCCGCTAAGGGGGAGCTATGGTACGTCTGATGGCACTGAAGGAGTTCATCTGACCAGGTATCACATACACCAATACATTTCACAGTCTGGCCTCCAGGGGGAGCTAAGGGTACTATTCATTAGGCCACTCCTCACAGTCTGGTAAAACTGGGGGTTAGGCAGGAAGTTAGAGAGAACGCTGACTGGGTTGGAACCAGGCAACACCTTGTGGCAGAGGGTGTTGTAGGGGAAGATTCGGTAGGGTCCCTGTCAGGGGTGGGATCCTGACAGAGGCCTGGCAATCAAAGAGAAAGCTACGGGACCGCGCCTGCACTTCATAGCGGCGGTGCCCTAAGAAAGGATAAGAAGCGAGATTTATTGTGCTGAGTGAGAAACGAGATCAACGCAACAGGGAGAATACCAGTAGGAGTCGTGCTGTTAGACCGAGGCAACATCCTACTGAGGCGTAAATAACCGGTGGCCGGAACGCCGAGGAAGTACAAGGCTCTAAGCATTACTTCAAACCAACGGCAGGGCAGAGAGCTATAGGCTGGCTGTCTCACCTACATCACCTACGCAGACATAGGGGGCAACTTGTGGAGAGGGGCGACTCTAGGGTCCCGGAAGAGCTCCGAGCCTTCCCGTCATATGGGTACGTCCTACCATAAGATCTGGGGGACGAGAAGAAGAAGAAGAACATCAGAATCGAGTTGTGAGGGAACACGAGAAACAGACACAACAGTTGTGGGGACTATCCCGTAAGCACAGCAGGGGAGGACCACAACACATAAGCGCTAGAAGGAAGGCACAGATTTCCACCTGCGAAGGGAACTCTGGAGGTGCCATCGGACCGGCCGGACTTGCGCAGCCCGGCTAACCGTATTCCGGACTGAGGACCCAGAAGCCTTCAGTAAAGAGGTAAAGAGACTGCAACCTGGTGTCCTCGTTATTAACTGCGACCGGCACTACACCGCACTACCACCACCATCCACATCTATCACTGTACGCCCCTCAGCAGGGTCATGGACCGGGTCTAGCCACCGTGACAACCCCAGAGCAGAGACTCAGAGGCCCGGTACCGGGTACCCCTCAGCCCTGCGGCAGTGGGGGCGCTACAATAGCACTCTGTGTCTGTACTGTTACATACTTAGGCTGTTAACTGGTTCATGCAGCTTTACATGAACACCCGATCCTTACACTATGGCTGGTCCGAACAACGAAAGCAATTGTTACCATCCACCTCTCGTGTCTCCCTTTTTCCTATAGATTGTAAGCTTGCGAGCAGGGCCCTCACTCCTCTTGGTATCTATTTTGAACTGTGATTTTTGTTATGCTGTAATGTCTATTGTCTGTACAAATACCCTCTATAATTTGTAAAGCGCTGCGGAAATATGTTGACGCTATATAAATAAAATTATTACTAGGCTACGTTCACACTTTGCGGTTTTTCACTGCGGATTCTCAAAAACCGCTGCGGAAAAATCCGCAGAAGAATCCGCAAAGTGTGCACAAGCCCTTATTGTTTTTGGGTTACTTCCTGGGTTGCCCACCTCTCTTTTCCTGTGCTTTGTGGTTTTTGCCCACTTTTTAATAGTTTTACATAAAACATTCAAATAAAGATTATGTTGAGTTTTATTGGCCTTGTGTGAAGTTTCGTTTTTGGGCCCTTAGTGACCAGGTCAGATTTTTAAAATCTTGACTAGTGTCACTGTATGTGGTAATAACTCTGAAATACTTCAGCAAATCCCAGTGATTTTGAGATTTTTTTTCATGGCACATTATACTTTATGGTAATGGTAAATTTAGGTCGATATGTTTTGTGCTTATTTATAACAAAAAATATCAGAAATTTGACAAAAATGTAAAAAAATTAGCTATTTTCAAACTTTGAATGATTATCCCTTTATGGGCTCATACTCACTTGCGTGAAATATGGCCGAGTCTCACATGTTAAATCCCGGCTCTGCCACCGGCACTCCAGAGTGGAGCGTGCGGCCGCATAGCAATACATAGAGCTGCACGCTCCGCTCCCAAGTGCCGGCGGCAGAGCCGGGTGTTACCATGCCAGGCCGTATTTCACGCAAGTGAGTATGAGCCCTAATCCAGATAGTCATACCACACAAAAACATTAATAAATAACATTTTCCTCATGCCTGCTTTACATCAGCCCCATTTGTAAAATGTTATTTTATTTTGTTCGCATTTTAGGAGGTTTAAAAATGTAGCAGCAATTTTTCATTTTTTTCTTGGAAATTTACAAAATTTATTTTTTATTTTTATCTTTTAGGTCTGGGTGCTGTAACTTGAGAAATAATCAGTTTTATAATTTGTCTGAAATACCTGCTCCTCAGTCAAGTGGGCCGGCGTTTCCCCCCTGCTTCAGACAGCACACAGCTGTCACTCACATCTTCTTGGCGCCGGGTGCCGCCTCCTCCTCACCGCTGTTTTCAAAAGTAGCCGGCGCCTGCGCTCTTATCCCCTGCCTGGTGCAGGCGCAGTGAACGCTGCCCGTCTTTCCTCATATGCAGCCCAGCTGACTGCGCCTGCGCGGCCACCCTGCCTGTGAATCCGCGAGATGATGACGTAGCGGTCTCGCGAGACCGCCTGTCTGTAAGGGAAATCCCGCGTTGCTGATCGGTCGCGGCCGGTAGGCCGCGTCCAATCAGCGACAGGCTTAGTCCGGACGCAAATTGGCCCCTCCCTACTCTCCTCAAGTTGTGCTATTCTTACCTTCCGACATCCACCGATGCGGTGAAATTACCCTGATGACTTAGCGATCTCGCGATCTGGGTAATTTTGCAATGCATCTCTGGGAATGGAAGCTGTCGGCCGCATCGCGCACGTCGGGACAGCTTCGGTGGACGACGGAGTGTGAGTATATAACTATTTTTAATTTTAATTCTTTTTTTAACAGGGATATGGTGCCCACACTGCTATATACTACGTGGGCTGTTATATACTGTGTGGGCTGTGTAATATACGACGTGGGCTGTGCTATATACTGCGTGGTCTGTGTTATATACTACATGGGCTGTGTTATATACTACGTGGGCTGTGTTATATACTGCCTGGCTGCTATATACTACGTGGCTGTGTTATATACTGCATGGTCTGTGTTATATATTATGTGGGCTGTGCTATATATTACGTGGGCTGTGCTATATACTGCCTGGCTGCAATATAGTACGTGGGCAGTGTTATATACTGCGTGGGCTGTGCTATATACTACGTGGCTGTTTTATATACTACATGGGCTGTGTTATATACTATGTGGCCTGTGTTATATACTGCATGGGCTGTGCTATATACTATGTGGCTGCTATATACTACATGGCTGTCTGTGTTACGTGGGCTGTGCTATATACTATGTGGCTGCTATATACTATGTGGCTGCTATAAACTAGGTGGCTGTAGTATATACTACGTGGCTGTGTTATATACTACGTGGCTGTGTTATATACTATGTGGCTGTGCTAAGCACGACGTACATACATACATATTCTAGAATACCCGATGCATATTATATACTACGTGGGCTGTGCTATATATTACGTGGGCTGTGTTATATACTGCCTGGCTGCTATATACTATGTGGGCTGTGTTATATACTGCGTGGGCTGTGTTATATACTATGTGGGCTGTGTTATATACTACGTGGCCTGTGTTATATACTGCGTGGGCTGTGCTATATATTAGGTGGGCTGTGCTATATTCTATGTGGCTCCTATATACTACGTGGCTGTGCTATATACACTCACCGGCCACTTTATTAGGTACACCTGTCCAACTTCTTGTTAACACTTAATTTCTAATCAGCCAATCACATGGCGGCAACTCAGTGCATTTAGGCATGTAGACATGGTCAAGACAATCTCCTGCAGTTCAAACCGAGCATCAGTATGGGGAAGAAAGGTGATTTGAGTGCCTTTGAACGTGGCATGGTTGTTGGTGCCAGAAGGGCTGGTCTGAGTATTTCAGAAACTGCTGATCTACTGGGATTTTCACGCACAACCATCTCTAGGGTTTACAGAGAATGGTCCGAAAAAGAAAAAAAATCCAGTGAGCGGCAGTTCTGTGGGCGGAAATTCCTTGTTGATGCCAGAGGTCAGAGGAGAATGGGCAGACTGGTTCGAGCTGATAGAAAGGCAACAGTGACTCAAATCGCCACCCGTTACAACCAAGGTAGGCCTAAGAGCATCTCTGAACGCACAGTGCGTCGAACTTTGAGGCAGATGGGCTACAGCAGCAGAAGACCACACCGGGTACCACTCCTTTCAGCTAAGAACAGGAAACTGAGGCTACAATTTGTACAAGCTCATCGAAATTGCACAGTAGAAGATTGGAAAAACGTTGCTTGGTCTGATGAGTCTCGATTTCTGCTGCGACATTCGGATGGTAGGGTCAGAATTTGGCGTAAACAACATGAAAGCATGGATCCATCCTGCCTTGTATGGAGCATCTTTGGGATGTGCAGCCGACAAATCTGCGGCAACTGTGTGATGCCATCATGTCAATATGGACCAAAATCTCTGAGGAATGCTTCCAGCACCTTGTTGAATCTATGCCACGAAGAATTGAGGCAGTTCTGAAGGCAAAAGGGGGTCCAACCCGTTACTAGCATGGTGTACCTAATAAAGTGGCCGGTGAGTGTACTATGTGGCTGTCTATGTTATGTGGGCTGGAGTCTCTGCATGCCGTTTCACGGCAGGGACACCGGTGCTCTCACCGACTCGGCCCCGCACCTCCCTCCCTCTCCTCCTCCTGCTGTCCCTCCTTGTCTCCAGCGCTTCTGCTCTCCACATCCCTATCCCTCACCCAGCAGAGATGCCAACATATTCACCGACGTGGTTCCACATCCTGTCCTCATCCTCCTGTGGCTGCGTGGGGTCTGCGCACTGCTCGCAGCTCCCCAGGCACAGTGCTTAGGGCGCACGCTTCTAGTGCGGTCTCGGCTTCTTAAAAGACGCCCCGTCCTAAAATGCTCCCCAGTCAATGGCTGAGGAGCACTTATTATTTAAGGCACATCCACCAGGCGGGAGGTGCCTGTGCAGCATTGTGAGTTTGTTTCCTAACACTCTTGTTAGTTCTCAGGTCCCAGTGTTCATATCCCTGTATATTTGCCTGTTTATTAGCTGTGGCCGCCAGCCTATCACCCGTACCCGCCTTAGCTCCAGGAGCTGTTATCAGAGTAGATTAACCCCTGCATTGTCCAAATAAACTTACACCATTTAATAAGGTGAAGTGCTTCTAATCCGTGCAGGAGTAGGAGAAATTAGACGCAGCAGTCTTCTCATTCCTCTCTGTCACGGTAAACCTATGACACTGTGGTTCCAGAACAGCCAAATATTCTCCACACACACACATAAGTGACCCCATTTCACAAACTAAACTCAATGAATTAATTTAGGGGTGTTGTGAGCATATTGACATCACATGTGCCTCACAAGATTTTATACCATTGGGCGATGAAGACAGAAAGATGTAATTTGTTACACCCACAGGACGTGGACTCACTAGACTACTGATGCAGTGGCGGCTGTATACCCGAAACTCAAAAGACAGGAGAGTGGATCTCATAAACCAAAAGATATTTATTAGCAAGGTTAAACAAAAAAGGAAAAGGTGTCAGAGGGAAGAAACCTCTGGATCACAGCACTGTACCACGTAGCGGAGCACTGAGCAAGGTGTACCCTTATACAGGGATTCCCCCGTCACAACACCAGGTGGCATGAATGCCGCGAATCCAGGACCAGAGGACGACCCATATAGACAGATTAGAAACACTGTGGAATACTTGGCTCTGCTGGTGGAGAGAATCCTGGAAGCTCCATGAAACCCCAGAAAGGCTGATCCCGCTGGTAGCAGTATCTGGAGGGTTCCGTGAGGAGAGGCTAAGTCAGCTTGGAGTGGAAACCAGAGTGACCAGAGGAATCCAGGATAGGAATCGCCAGAAGAGGATTCTGTGAAAATAGAGACGTCAGTATAGTGCAGAGCATGGCCTGAAGCTGAGGCAACAATCCCAGAGAATGAACACGCTGCCCAGGCACCTCCCTTAAGGGGAGGATGCCTTTTATTCACAGAATCACAGCACAGACAGCCCTAATAGAGAACAGGTGCTCTGCTGTTTTAAGTATGTGCAGGAATGTGCGTGCCTCCTAAGCATTTCCAGAAGGCCTGCCAAGAGGATGCAGGTTCTTAGCAGACAAAGTTGCCGCTGATCGTCTGGAGCAACGGATAGGGCGAGTAAGGCTACTTTCACACTAGCGTCGGGCTCGGCCCGTCGCAGTGCGTCGGGCCGAGGTCACCGACGCTAGCGTTGTCTCCGCCGCACAACGGAGGCAGCGGATGCATTTTTCCAGCGCATCCGCTGCCCCATTGTGAGGTGCGGGGAAGTGCGTGGAGGTGGGGGCGGAGTTCCGGCCGCACATGCGCGGTCGGAAAAAGCGGACCGTCTCATGACGGTTGCGACGTGTGGCAATCCGTCGCAATGCATCGCTAATGTTAGTCAATGGAGAAAAAACGCATCCTGCAAGCACTTTTGCAGGATGCGTTTTTTCTGCAAAACGACGCATTGTGACGGATTGCAGTTAACGCTAGTGTGAAAGTAGCCTAAGGCTGTGTGATAGGCACTGGTCTCCCTGCGCAGCGGGGACCGGGCCTGCGACTGAGGGCATGACATAATTTTTACAACTTTAAAATGTTGTTTTAGCCACAAGTTTTTATTTTTTATAAGGGCTAACATGAAAATATGGACCTCACAATTTGTTGTGCAATTTCTTCTTAGGGTACCGATTCACTACATGTAATCAGGAACAACTTTTCAGGCTCAGTGGAAAGCTCAGAGGGGAAGTAGTGCAGATTTTGCTGTTATGATTTGCGGATGCCATGATTCACTGGAAAAGCCCCTGAGGTGCCAGAACCCCCATAAGTTACACCATTTTACAAACTAAGCCTCTCAATTAATTCATCTAAGGATTCAGTGATCATATTGACACCACAGCTATGTCACAGAATTTTATTCTATTGGGCAGTGAAGAAAAAATTATTACATTATTACCACAAAAAAAAAGTTTTAGCCCCAGATCTTACATTTCCACATGGGGAAAAATGGCACCAAAATTTGTCACACAATTTCTGCTGAAAGTGGCAATACCCCATATGTGGCTGTACGGTACTGCTCAGCCACCCGGCAAGACTCGGGAGGGAAAGAGCTCTATTCGACTTTTGGAGAGCAAATTATCATAGAATATTTTGCGGCCTCCATATACAATGCCCCTAAGAGCAAGAAGAGCACAACCCCCCCGCCAGTGACGCCATTTTGGAAATTACACCACTCTGGGAATTTATCCACAGGTGTAGTGACAATTTTTACTCCAGAAACAAGCAGTAATAGATGTTGCTGAGTGAAAATGGCAACTCTGCCTTTGTAGTTTCTGTACATTGCAGTAGTCAGTACGTTGTAGTGTCCAGTATATTATAGTGCCCATACATTGTGTCCAACTCGTGCTTCTGGAGACATGAACCACGTAAATTAGGTGGGCTCTCATCCCTACAGAAATTCCAATCTTGTGGACACTAAATGTGCTTTAGCACACTGTGGGGCTCAGATGTAGGAGGGGCATTTGGAACCTCAGAATTCACTAGATTTCTTTTTAGCAGCGAGGAGGCATGGTGCTTTTTCAGAGCCTTTGTGCTACTAGTAATGTGGAATCCCCCTTACTTCCATTAACAGATCACATACTTGACTGGGGATTTGCTTTTGTTTGTGGATTGAGTTGAAGTTTTTGTTGGAGAAATCTTACATAACATTTTAGATCACATTTAGCCTGTGCTCTACGCTGAGCATTACATCGGGGCTTTCATCAACATTTCTGAATGACAATATAAAGATGAAACCTCAAGGGATCCATTCACTGCAAGGCAGCAGAGATACTCTGGACTCCATCCAGCCTCTTTTAAGTGGTGTCCTTCTTTTCAGAGGTGCACAAAACTGTTGCCGACTGCACTTTTATGCACGCTTAAAAAAGATGGACACCTCCGAATTATAGGACAGACAGAGTCCACAGTGTCTCCATCTGCCTCCATATAGGAAATCTTACATTGTGGGTTCCACTTGAATCACGTATTTCAGAGTTTTTCATGAAAAGCCCAGTATAAGCACTCAGCATAGGGCGCAGGATAAATGTGAGTCTAGCCTTACTACGATCTTTGGGGGGCAGAATGAACATATCCACAGCATATTAAAAATTGTCTGTTTATTTTTTAAGCCATTCCTCGTGCAATATCAGTGATTAAATTATTTTTTTTTTTGAGTTAGTGCGATTACAGCAATACCAGATTTATATATTTTTTTGTTTCGTTGCAATCTAAAAAATATTTTAATTGCTCATAGTCATATTTTTAGAGCTATAATTCTTCAAAAGTTTTGCTGACAGTCATGTGAGTTGACGTTTTTATTGGTACTATTTTCGGACACAATATTTTTTTTATTGCTTTCTGTTCCAAATTTTGTAAGGCATAATGAACAAAATCCAGCCATTCAGGAATTGTGTTTTTTTTATTTGTATGCCCTAAAAACTATTTTAACCCCTTCACCCCCAAGGGTGGTTTGCACGTTAATGACCGGGCCAATTTTTACAATTCTGACCACTGTCCCTTTATGAGGCTATAACTCTGGAACGCTTTGACGGATCTTGGCGATTCTGACATTGTTTTCTCGTGACATATTGTACTTCATGTTAGTGGTAAAATTTATTCGATATAACTTGCATTTATTTGTGAAAAAAACGAATATTTGGCGAAAATTTTGAAAATTTCGCAATTTTCCAACTTTGAATTTTTATGCCCTTAAATCACAGACATATGTCACGCAAAATACTTAATAAGTAACATTTCCCACATGTCTACTTTACATCAGTACAATTTTGGAACCAAAATTTTTTTTTGTGACGGAGTTATAAGGGTTAAAAGTTGACCAGCAATTTCTCATTTTTACAACACCATTTTTTTTTAGGGACCACATCTCATTTGAAGTCATTTTGAGGGGTCTATATGATAGAAAATACTCAAGTGTGACACCATTCTAAAAACTGCACCCCTCAAGGTGCTCAAAACCACATTCAAGAAGTTTATTAACCCTTCAGGTGTTTCACAGGAATTTTTTGAATGTTTAAATAAAAATGAGCATTTAACTTTTTTTCACACACAATTTATTTCAGCTCCAATTTGTTTTATTTTACCAAGGGTAACAGGAGAAAATGGACCCCCAAAGTTGTTGTACAATTTGTCCTGAGTACGCTGATACCCCATATGTGAGGGTAAACCACTGTTTGGGCGTATGGCAGAGCTCGGAAGGAAAGGAGCGCCATTTGACTTTTCAATGCAAAATTGACTGGAATTGAGATGGGACGCCATGTTGCGTTTGGAGAGCCCCTGATGTGCCTAAACACTGAAACCCCCTACAAGTGACACCATTTTGGAAAGTAGACCCCCTAAGGAACTTATCTTGATGTGTGGTGAGCACTTTGACCCACCAAGTGCTTCACAGAAGTTTATAATGCAGAGCCGTAAAAATAAAAAATCATATTTTTTCACAAAAATGATCTTTTTGCCCCCAATTTTTTATTTTCCCAAGGGTAAGAGAAGAAATTGGACCCCAAAAAATGTTGTGCAATTTGTCCTGAGTACGCTGATACCCCATATGTGGGTGTAAACCATTGTTTGGGCGCATGGCAGAGCTTGGAAGGGAAGGAGCGCCATTTGACTTTTCAATGCAAAATTGACTGGAATTGAGATGGGACGCCATGTTGCGTTTGGAGAGCCCCTGATGTGCCTAAACACTGAAACCCCCTACAAGTGACACCATTTTGGAAAGTAGACCCCCTAAGGAACTTATCTTGATGTGTGGTGAGCACTTTGACCCACCAAGTGCTTCACAGAAGTTTATAATGCAGAGCCGTAAAAATAAAAAATCATATTTTTTCACAAAAATGATCTTTTCGCCCCCAATTTTTTATTTTCCCAAGGGTAAGAGAAGAAATTGGACCCCAAAAAATGTTGTGCAATTTGTCCTGAGTACGCTGATACCCCATATGTGGGTGTAAACCATTGTTTGGGCGCATGGCAGAGCTTGGAAGGGAAGGAGCGCCATTTGACTTTTCAATGCAAAATTGACTGGAATTGAGATGGGACGCCATGTTGCGTTTGGAGAGCCCCTGATGTGCCTAAACATTGAAACTCCCTACAAGTGACACCATTTTGGAAAGTAGACCCCCTAAGGAACTTATCTAGATGTGTGGTGAGCACTTTGACCCACCAAGTGCTTCACAGAAGTTTATAATGCAGAGCCGTAAAAATAAAAAATCATATTTTTTCACAAAAATGATCTTTTTGCCCCCAATTTTTTATTTTCCCAAGGGTAAGAGAAGAAATTGGACCCCAAAAAATGTTGTGCAATTTGTCCTGAGTACGCTGATACCCCATATGTGGGTGTAAACCATTGTTTGGGCGCATGGCAGAGCTTGGAAGGGAAGGAGCGCCATTTGACTTTTCAATGCAAAATTGACTGGAATTGAGATGGGACGCCATGTTGCGTTTGGAGAGCCCCTGATGTGCCTAAACACTGAAACCCCCTACAAGTGACACCATTTTGGAAAGTAGACCCCCTAAGGAACTTATCTTGATGTGTGGTGAGCACTTTGACCCACCAAGTGCTTCACAGAAGTTTATAATGCAGAGCCGTAAAAATAAAAAATCATATTTTTTCACAAAAATGATCTTTTTGCCCCCAATTTTTTATTTTCCCAAGGGTAAGAGAAGAAATTGGACCCCAAAAAATGTTGTGCAATTTGTCCTGAGTACGCTGATACCCCATATGTGGGTGTAAACCATTGTTTGGGCGCATGGCAGAGCTTGGAAGGGAAGGAGCGCCATTTGACTTTTCAATGCAAAATTGACTGGAATTGAGATGGGACGCCATGTTGCGTTTGGAGAGCCCCTGATGTGCCTAAACATTGAAACTCCCTACAAGTGACACCATTTTGGAAAGTAGACCCCCTAAGGAACTTATCTAGATGTGTTTTGAGAGCTTTGAACCCCCAAGTGTTTCACTACAGATTATAACGCAGAGCCGTGAAAATAATTTTTATTTTTTTTCTCAAAAATGATTTTTTAGCACCCAGCTTTGTATTTTTACAAGGGTAACAGAATAAATTGGACCCCAAAATTTGTTTTCCAATTTGTCCTGAGTACGCTGATACCCCATATGTGGGGGGGAACCACTGTTTGGGCGCATGACAGAGCTCGGAAGGGAAGGAGCGCCATTTGGAATGCAGACTTAAATGGATTGGTCAGCAGCCGTCACGTTGCATTTGCAGAGCCCCTGATGTACCCAAACAGTACAAACCCCCCACAAGTGACCCCATATTGGAAACTAGACCTCCCAAAGAACTTATCTAGATGTGTTTTGAGAACTTTGAACCCCCAAGTGTTTCACTAAAGTTTATAGCGCAAAGCCGTGAAAATAAAAATTCTTTTTTTTTTTCACAAAAATGATTTTTTAGCCCCCAGTTTTGTATTTTCACAAGGGTAACAGGATAAATTAGACCACAAAAGTTGTTGTCCAATTTGTCCTGAGTACGCTGATACCCCATATGTGGGGGGGAACCACTGTTTGGGTGCATGACAGAGCTCGGAAGGGAAGGAGCGCCATTTGGAATGCAGCCTTAAATGGATTGGTCTGCAGGCGTCACGTTGCATTTGCAGAGCCCCTGATGTACCCAAACAGTACAAACCCCCCACAAGTGACCCCATATTGGAAACTAGACCTCCCAAGGAACTTATCTAGATGTGTTGTGAGAACTTTGAACCCCCAAGTGTTTCACTACAGTTTATAACGCAGAGCCGTGAAAATAAAACATCTTTTTTTTCCCACAAAAATGATTTTTAGCCCCCCAAATTTTTATTTTCCTAAGGATAACAAGAGAACTTGGACCCCAGAAGTTGTTGTTCAATTTGTCCCGAGTACGCTGATAACACATATGTTGGGGTAAACCCCTTTTTGGGCGCACGGGAGAGCTCGGAAGGGAAGGAGCACTGTTTTACTTTTTCAACGCAGAATTGGCTGGAATTGAGATTGGACGCCATGTCGCGCTTGTAGAGCCCCTGATGTGCCTGGACAGTGGAAACTCCCCAATTCTACCTGAAACCCTAACCCAAACACACCCCTAACCCTAATCCCAACGGTAACCCTAACCACACCCCTAGCCCTGACACACCCATAATTCTAATCCCAACCCTAATCCAAACGTAAATGTAATCCAAACCCTAACCCTAACTTTAGCCCCAACCCTAACTTTAGCCCCAACCCTAACTTTACCTCCAACCCTAGCCCTAACCCTAACCCTAACCCTACCCCTAACCCTAACCCTAAACGTGACTGAAATACGTGGCACTGAAATACGTGGCACTGAAATACGTGGCACTGAAATACGTGGCACTGAAATACGTGGCACTGAAATACGTGATACGTGGCACTTAAATACGTGGCACTGAAACACGTGGCACTGAAATACGTGATACGTGGCACTGAAATACGTGGCACTGAAATACGTGGCACTGAAATACGTGGCACTGAAATACGTGGCACTGAAATACGTGGCACTGAAATACGTGGCACTGAAATATGTGATACGTGGCACTGAAATACGTGGCACTGAAATACGTGGCACTGAAATACGTGGCACTGAAATACGTGGCACTGAAATACGTGGCACTGAAATACGTGGCACTGAAATACGTGATACGTGGCACTGAAATACGTGGCACTGAAATACGTGGCACTGAAATACGTGATACGTGGCACTTAAATACGTGGCACTGAAACACGTGGCACTGAAATACGTGATACGTGGCACTGAAATACGTGGCACTGAAACACGTGGCACTGAAATACGTGGCACTGAAATACGTGGCACTGAAATACGTGGCACTATGACTGTCAGAAAATGTTCATTAAACGGTTAGGGGTGAGGTTAGGGGTAGAGTTAGGGTTAGGGTTTGGATCCCTTTATCACCTTGATGGTGGTGGGTGGCTTTTCAGTGTGTTTAAATGCATGCGTTTTTAACGCAAACAAACGCATGTGCTTAAAAACGCAAGAAAATACTGCAGGTTGTATTTCTGAAAATGAACGCATGCAGAAAAAAAACGCATGCGTTTGAAAACGCGACCAAACGCGTACAAAAAAACCGCATGCGTTTTCAATGTTAAATATAGGGAAGAAACGCATGCGTTTTTTTGTGCAAAAAACGCTGCAGACAAAAACGCAAGTGTGAAACCAGCGACGCTTTTTATAGCAAAAAAGTTTTTGCGTCTCCACATTTTGAGACCTATAATTTTTCCACATTTTGCTCCACAGAGTCATGTGAGGTCTTGTTTTTTGCGGGACGAGTTGACGTTTTTATTGGTAACATTTTCGGACACGTGACCGTTTTTGATCGCTTTTTATTCCGATTTTTGTGAGGCAGAATGACCAAAAACCAGCTATTCATGAATTTCTTTTGGGGGAGGCGTTTATACCGTTCCGCGTTTGGTAAAATTGATAAAGCAGTTTTATTCTTCGGGTCAGTACGATTACAGCGATATCTCATTTATATCATTTTTTTATGTTTTGGCGCTTTTATACGATAAAAACTAAAATATAGAAAAAATAATTATTTTCGTATCGCTTTATTCTCAGGACTATAACTTTTTTATTTTTTTGCTGATAATGTTGTATGGCGGCTTGTTTTTTGCGGGACAAGATGACGTTTTCAGCGGTACCATGGATATTTATATCAGTCTTTTTGATCGCGTGTTATTCCACTTTTTGTTCGGCGGTATGGTAATAAAGCGTTGTTTTTTGCCTCGTTTTTTTTTTTTTTTTCTTACGGTGTTTACTGAAGGGGTTAACTAGTGGGGCAGTTTTATAGGTTGGGTCGTTACGGACGCGGCGATACTAAATATGTGTACTTTTATTGTTTTGTTTTTTTTATTTAGATAAAGAAATGTATTTATGGGAATAATATATATTTTTTTTTTATTATTTATTTAGGATTTTTTTTTTTTTTTTTTTTACACATGTGGAAAAATTTTTTTTTAACTTTTTTACTTTGTCCCAGGGGGGACATCACAGATCATTGATCTGGCAGTGTGCACAGCACTCTGCCAGATCGACGATCTGCTGTGCAGGGCTGCAGGCTTACCAAGTGTCTGCTCTGAGCAGACACTCGGTAAGCCACCTCCTTCCCTGCAGGACCCGGATGCCGCGGCCATCTTGGATCCGGGACCTGCAGCCAGGAAGGAGGTAGGAGACCCTCGCAGCAACGCGATCACATCGCGTTGCTCCGGGGGTCTCAGGGAAGCCCGCAGGGAGCCCCCTCCCTGCGCGATGCTTCCCTATACCGCCGGTACACTGCGATCATGTTTGATCGCGGTGTGCCGGGGGTTAATGTGCCGGGGGCGGTCCGTGACCGCTCCTGGCACATAGTGCCGGATGTCAGCTGCGATATGCAGCTGACACCCGGCCGCGATCGGCCGCGCTCCCCCCGTGAGCGCCGCTGATCGGTGATGACGTACTATCCCGTCGGCGGTCATACGGGCCCACCCCACCTCGACGGGATAGTACGTCAAATGTCGGGAAGGGGTTAAAGAAAAAAGAATTGTTTTTGCATAACTATATTCTGAGAGCTATAAGATTTTTTTATTTCTACACTGACAAAGCCGTTTGGCAGCTTGTTTTTAGCAGCACAAGATGGCTTTTTCAGCGATACTGTCACGGTTCCACCTCTCAGAGTGTCATTGCCATGCTACTTAACTGAGCTATGTCTACCAGACCTCTGGCAGACGTACATTTAGCTTGTGAGGTTTGTGCCCCTGTGCTTTGAGTTCTGTAAGCATTATCTGTTGCTGCCTGCCCTTGGACGTCGTACTGACCATCCGTCTATTTAACCCCTTCAGCTCTGATCCGTTATCCTCTCGGTACTCTGACCTCGGAACGTTACCTAACCACGCTTTTGTCTTTACCTTCTGTTTATAACGTACCCTCCTGGCTTCTGACTTTGGACTCCTTGACCATTCTGACTCACGGCTCTGCCATGAGAACTGACCAGCATCACATTACGTCTGGCCGATACTTTTTTCTTCTTCGCCAGTATAGATCCTGTTCACACGCTTTGTGACCAGATGGTGAATTTGACGCAGATGACTCAGGATTTGGCGAATGAATGCTAGAGTCTGCAGACATTGCAATATCAGTTTCAGAGTCAGATAATTAACTTGATGAAGACCCCCCCCATAGCCCACCAGTGCTCTCTGATGTACAGTTGGTCTCTCCTGAACCTGTGATAACCCTCCCTAAGAAAAACTAGTTTAGGATATTCAGGAAGAGTTGTAGGTTATTTTTTTACTCTTTCCCTGGTCATCAGGCAAGGAGTTCCAGCAGGTGGGAATAATCATGTCCCTACTGTGAGGGGGTCCTCAGACCTGGGCATTTTCTTTGTCCCCACAAGCCCCAGAACGGTTTTCTGTTTACGCCTTTTTTGACAGTTTAGGTCTGATATATGATGAACCCGATATATAACAAACCCTACAGAATCCAGGTCACAGAGGCTAAGATCATGAACCTGGCACAGTGGGGTCGCACAACTGAGGACTACTATACTGAGTACCGGCAGTGGTCCACTGAATTTCTATGGAACGATGCTGCTCTCAGGTGCCAGTTCCAAAGAGGCCTTTCCAAAACCCTCAAGGATGCTCTGGTCCTCCATGATGCCCCATGTTTTCTGATGGAGGCCATGATTCAGGCCATAAAAGTGAACTGTAGAGTCCGTGAGAGACATGGTGAACAGCAGGCTGCATGTTATACTTTCCTGGAGCAGGTCTATTTACCTAAGGTTAGAGTTGCAAGTCTTCGTGTTACGGAGAGGAGTTGTAGACAAGATCTCAGACTCTGTCTACTGTGATCTCTCTGGACATTTTCTTAAGAATTGCCCAACTCGTCTTCAGGCTATTAAACCATCGAGAGAACGTCTGAGTCTGGGTACCTTTTTCTTCCTCTGATGAAGTAGAGATAAATACGATTATTTCCTTCTAGAACCAGGTGTTGTCAACATTGGCTTTCATTGACTGTGGATTGTGACTGCTGCTAACTTTATTGATTTGGGACTGATTCTGAAGTTAGCGATAGGGACAGTAAGTTTAAAAAGACCCATTCAAGTCATCGCCAATGACAAGACACCGTTAGCAAACAATTTGGTCAAGACAGCAATGGTGGATTTCACTCTCCAAGTGGGAGCACTCCCTTCTGAATCCATCTCCTGATTTGTGTTGCATAATTTACCTGGTGGATTGGTACTTAGGTTTCCATGGTTGCAGATTCATAATCTTGTTATTAATTGGTGTCAGAAGGAGATAGTGAGCAGCTAAGCCATCATCTCATGACATAACCCACTTCAAACATAATGGTAAACTCTCAAGTAAATGGAATCTTGATTCCTGGGGTTTTAGGAAAAGGGGTCCTTGTTAAGGTGTATGAAGCGCACTTACACACTGTGTGGGGGGGTACACTTTGATTTTTTTTAAGGTTGCTAGCTCACAGACTTATGTTGTTATATGATGTTACCATAATTTAAACCTATTTGTGAGGCCGCACAACATGTTTATGGGTGCACATTAGCTGGTATATTGAACCCCTACTTACTTATTTGTTGAAGCTCTCATGTTCTGTTATCAAAGCTCCGGAACATCTGCTGGCAGATATGTGCCCATGAGGCATCCCTGTGTGCCTGGTCCACGTAGCCAAAATCCCATGTGTCCCATAAAGCAGGCTTTTTGTGCACCCAACACAATTAGCATCTCGATGTTTAGATGTCTAGACATGGTTCTGGTCTCTGTGGAGGCATGTTTTTTTTTCCTTTTTGTATAGGTTGCCAAGACAATCCTATAGCCCAACTTCCTGTTTTTGGCAGATGCAATTTCCTGGCTCTTTTGGAGATTCTGTGTATGGATTGCACACCATAGGGATGAGCTATCCGATTTTTTTTTTTTTGTCGCACCCATAGACTTTCATTGGCGATTCTCATTCGATTTACACTTCCACTTGCCGCATGCTGCAACTTGTTTTTCCTGATGCTGAATACAGCTGAGAAAAAAATACACTGATGCCCACTGCCTCATTGAACATTGGTCTGAGTGCAATACCATTTTTAATCGGATTGCACTCTTCCGATTTATACACTTGTATGAGCGAGCCCTTCTTCTGTTATTAGCACCACTGCGGTCATTCTTCTGCAGATTGTGCCCTGCTGGATCGGTTCAGTGTTTGGTGGGCGAGCCAGAAGTCACAACTTAATGTAAGTCTGTGAGAGCCAGAACAAGTCTCTCATAAACTTATATTGATATCTTTTGACCTTTATCTCTGACTTCCGGTGAGTCAGAAATTACGGTCACAAGATGGTGGATTGGTACCGGAGCAGTGGCAGGAAGAGTTGAAGACAGCAGCACAGCTGCAGAGTATAATACTAAGGTCAGGGAACCTAGATTAGTGGCAACACGCCAGCGGCGATATAAACGCTGGAGTGGTGCTTTGAAAACACTAATTACAAATTCAAATCTGTGAAAATTATCTAGTTGCCCACTTTGATGCCAGCTCTGACACCCAGAACCCATTCAGGCCTGGGTGGATTGATCAAAATTTGATGAGAGGCATCCTTATCTCTTTGTCTGCAGTGTGAGATCTGTGGCCAAAAATAATTTAATCCTTTTGCTAACACCCTTTAGTACCCACTTTGATGCTTATTTTTGTGTCACTGTTATTTTTTGTGTAACTGTTTTAGGTGTTATCACATCAAGGCACTTCAATACATTATATTTTCTTATTGTGATAATTTCTGATTGTTATTAAACTTGTAGAGGAAAATTGGCATGCACACAGCAGTAGAGGCGAGGTGGAAGTGGAAGGAGGTTATGAGCACCTGAAACATCTGGTTAGGTAAATTCACAGCACACTCTTGTGATGAATGCAATTTATTTTATTTCAAAATTCAAGTGCAGGCAGACATAAGCTCAGAGCAAGCATAATGTGCAAAGTTATAAATGCAACATACCGTTTCGACTTGGTCCCAGCTCTTGTTCACAAAGTCGCTCTGGAGGCGAAAAGAAGAAATGTTCATATTGTTAGTGAAAACATATAAACAATAGAAAGAACCAAATCGGTGACTCCAGTGGATGTACACAAGCAGCAGCAAACATAATGTGCATGTCACAACATGGTTACAGGAGTAGGTTCTCAGACACAGGTCTGTATTACTTCTTATTGAAAACGGCAATCAAGGCAAATAAACAGATTTACATAGAGACAAAACAGGGCTCCCAGTTCATAAGGGGCCAAGATGATTTATGTGGGTGTTTATGAAAGTAAGTAGTGGGAGGGTTAAGTTAATGTTGCTCCTGAGATGAGAGGGAAGGGTTAATAAAGAGGAATATACCTTAGTGTGCTGAGCTTGTCCATGAGAGGTACTGGTGGTTGCTGGTAGGGTAAAGCAAAGAAGTTTGTCCTAGAAGGAAAAGAGTTAATTAGGTGACTGTTGGATGCTTTAAGATGTTTCCCTGGTAATTATGGCTGTTCCTCATGGAGACCTTGGCTGTGGTATCCTGGTGTGTGCTCCTGCACCTCTGATGTGTGAGCTGTGGTGATGTGGGGCCATTTATTCCAGCTATTTAAGGAATGTGTGCGATGCCTGTAACCACGCCCCTCATCCAGGAGCCACGAATGTAATAGCGCCATGGCTATGGGTATGTGACTGGGCGAACACGTCTCACAGAGAGGGTGGTGTATGGATGACGGTGTTATATAGTTGTCATGGTATAAGACATGGTTTATGTCCTGCTCTCTCAGGGTTAATATTGCTGGCCTCTCTTTGGATCTAGGAGGGGTATTTATACACATTCCAGACTAGGATTCCATGTCAGTTATACTTTCGTTTAGTCTGTGTGTCTGACCCCTTGAGTGTGTGCTCGGTTGCATTTGCTTGTTTTGCTCTCCGTGCTTTACTCTGCTTGTTTGTTCTGCTCGTTTTCTGACTTTTGGCTCCCTTTCTGACTATCCTTCCGCTTCACCCCTTAGTTACTTTGTTATCTCCTGGTTTTGATCTTGGCCCGTTTAACTACTCTCCAGTGTATATCATCTCCTCTGCACCCCGGCGTCTGGCGCCGCGCTACTCTGTCATGTGGTTCAGGTCCTGTTTGCTACCCGGTGAGTTCCCTGCCGCTCTGCTCTCAACTCCCTTGCTGCGGCACGCTGCTCTCCCTGCAGCAGTAATACCTTGGAGTCGTGACAATAGTGCCGCGTCACGCATCACATGACCGGCTTGTCATGGGAATGTGTGACGCGGTAGTGTGCGTCCTGTTGACTCTCAAATGCAGTTTGGAGTACAATTGGAAGAAAATGTGATGCGGTGGGCAGTGCATGATTTAACCCCTTAGTGACAGAGCAACTTAATGACCAAGCCAATTTTTTACAATTCTGACCACTGTCACTTTATGTGGTTATAACTCTTTAACGCTTCAACAGATCCCACTGATTCTGAGATTGCTTTTTTCATGACATATTGTACTTCATGTTAGTGGTAAAAAAATTTGGCATGACTTGCATTTATTTACTAAAACAAAGGACAATTTTGGAAAAAAAATGTTTTTGTTAGGACGTCATAAGGGTTAAAAGTTGACCAGCGATTTCTCATTTTTCCAACAAAATATGCAAAACCATTTTTTTAGGGACTACCTCACATTTGAAGTGACTTTGGGGGGTGAATATAACAGAAAATACCCAAAAATGAAAATATTCTAAAAACTGAACCCCTCAATGTGCACAAAACCACATTCAAGAAGTTTATTAACAATCCAGGTGCTTCACGAGAACTAAAGCAATGTTGAGGGAAAAAATGAACATTTTACTTTTCACAAAAAAATTTTGTTTGGAACTAATTTTTTTTTATTTTGATAAGGGTGTCAGGAGAAAATGGACCACAAAATTTGTTGTGCAATTTCTCCTGAGTACGCCGATACCCCATATGTTGGGGAAAGCCACTGTTTGGGTGCATGGCAGGGCTCAGAAGGGAAGGAGCACCATTTGACTTTTTGAAAGCAAAATTGGCTGGAATTAATGGTGGCGCCATGTCGCATTTGGAGACTCCCTGATGTACCAAAGCAGTGGAAACCCCCAATTCTACCTCCAACCCTAACCCCAACACACCCCTAACCCTAATCCCAACCCTAACCACAACCCTAACCCCAACACAACCCTAACCACAACACACCTCTAACCCTAATCCCAACCATAACCCTAACCACAAACCTATCTCTAACACACCCCTAATCCCAATCTTAATCCTAACCTTAACCCTAATCTTAACCCTAACTTTAGCCCAACTCACTTTAGCCCAACTCTAACCCTGGTGGAAAAATGAAAATAAATGTATTCTTTTTATTTCGTTATTTTTCCCTATCTAAGGGGGTGATAAAAGGGGGTTTATTTACTATTTTTTATTTTGATCACTGTGATTGTGTCTATCATAGTGATCAAAATGAACCAATAGGAAAATGTTCCTATTGTTGCCAGGTGCCGGCCATCAGATCTCAGCGGGCACACTGCGCATGCGCCCACCATTTTCTCCCAGAAGAAGACGCCGCTGGCCTGGGGGACATCACGGGAGGGATTCCTGAAATCCAGAGGTATAGAGGGGACAATCGGGGGACCCTATGTCTCTCCTCTGATGTGCGATTACATCAGAAAAGAGAGAAATTAAATGGAAAATCTGACCTTTTTTTGCGGTCGCCATTATACCATTAATAACTGCGATCGCAACACCGGGGTCGGTAAAAACCAACCCGAATCATGTAGCTGAGATCCCGGAGATATTCCGACTCTGGGGAGCGCTATACACTTTTTCCACAGCGCAGTTAAAAAGTAGTGCTGTGGTTTAAGTACCCTTAATTGCCGCTGTGAAAATGCATATCGGCGGTCATTAAGGGGTTAAAGAGTCCAGATGTGGTTATAGGTGTCACATGTTTGATTGTGTAGATAGGAAAGAAATAAATGAAGAATAATAAGAATAAGGAAATGGTGATTCAGGCAGTTATTGAGGGCAAAAAAAGCTAGACATAAAAATATGTAGTGTGGGGACATAAATAAAAGGGGGGGGGAAGGAGAGAGGTGGTTGTGTGTGGTGTGGGGAAAATCGTAAAATACTCAAAGAAAGTGAGGTCTTCTGGGTTCATAAACACCAGACTCTGGCCCCTTTGGGCCTTAACAGAGAATTGGACTTGTTGACATGAATATTTTAAATCAATATTCTTGCCTCCCACACAGAAGCGTTAACCATTGGCCAAAAGAACCTCCTTTTCCCCTCTTGTGGCCTTTACAGGGTAAGTTAATCGTCTATTACACTTGCGCCTTTTCTTTTGTTTTTTTGTTTTTTCCTTTCTTCTCCCCATATATTGATTCAACCTTCCTTCTTAGTTATCCCCTCTTCTTTCCCAACTAACACTTCTATAACCCCCTTCACTACCTTTCCCACACCCACCTCTCTCCTTTTTCCCTTTTTTCCTTCCCTTTTATTTATGTCCCCACACAACATACAGTATCTTTGTCTATTCTTTTTATGCCCGCAACAATTGCCTGAATCACCATTTCATTATTCTGTATTTCTCTCTTGCCTATCTGTATATTCAAGCACATCACATTTTTAAATCATGCACTGCACACGCTATCACGTTTCCTTCTAATTCTCCTCCAAACTGCATTACAGTGTCAGCAGGGCACACACCCCAACATCACATGTTCCCATGACAAATTTGTCATGTGATGCGTGACACGGTATCACATGACTTCGACGTCATCCATACTCCGACCCCTCTGACGCGCGTTCCCTCAGTCACACGCCTACAGCAACGGCGCCATTACACACCCAGCACCTGGATGAAGAGTGTGGCTACAGACAACGTGCCCCCCTCTCGCATCTCTTAAGTAGCCGGCATATATGGGCCCACACCCCCACAGCACACAACAGGATACCACAACCAAGGTAATCTCTATGGGGAACATCCATACTTATTTGAGAATCCTCTTAGGGCCTCCAACAGTCACCTAATTACCTCTTTACATTCCAAGACTAACTTCTTTGCTTTACCCCACCAGGGACCACTAGTACCTCTAATGGACAAGCTCAACACACTAAGGTATATTTCCCTTTATCAATCCTTCCCTCTCATCTCAGGCACAACATTATCTTGATACTCCCACTTCTTACTTTCAGAAGAAGCCACATAAATCATCTATGCCCCTTATGAACTGGGAGCCCTGTTTTGTCTCTATTCAAAACTGTTTATTTGCTTGATGTTTGTTTATTTGCCTTGATTTCTGTTTATTTGCCATGATTTCTATATATTTGCCTTGATCTCTGTTTCTGTGCCTTGATTTCTATTTATTTGCCTTGATCGCTGTTTTCAACAAGAAGAAATACAGACCCATATCTGAGTACCTAATCCTGTAACCATGTTGTGACATGCACATTACAGTTATATGAAAAAGTTTGGGCACCCCTATTAATCTTAAGCTTAATGTTTTATAAAAATTATTTTTTTTGCAACAGCTATTTCAGTTTCATATATCTAATAACTGTTGGACGCAGTAATGTTTCTGCCTTGAAATGAGGTTTATTGTACTAACAGAAAATGTGCAATCTGCATTCAAACAAAATTTGACAGGTGCATAAGTATAGGCACCCTTATCATTTTCTTGTTTTAAATACTCCTACCTACTTTTTACTGACTTACTAAAGCACTTTTTTTGGTTTTGTAACCTCATTGAGCTTTGAACTTCATAGCCAGGTGTATGCAATCATGAGAAAAGCTACTTAAAGTGGCCACTTGCAAGTTGTTCTCCTGTTTGAATCTCCTCTGAAGAGTGGCATCATGGACTCCTCAAAACAACTGTCAAATGATCTGAAAACAAAGATTATTCAACATAGTTGTTCAGGGGAAGGATACAAAAAGCTGTCTCAGAGATTTAACCTGTCAATTTCCACTGCGAGGAACATAGTAAGGAAATGGAAGAACACAGGTACAGTTCTTGTTAAGGCCAGAAGTGGCAGGCCAAGAAAAACATCAGAAAGGCAGAGAAGAAGAATGGTGAGATCAGTCAAGGACAATCCTCAGACCACCTCCAGAGAGCTGCAGCATCAACTTGCTGCAGATGGTGTCACTGTGCATCGGTCAACTATACAACGCACTGTTTTCTCTAGTCACCTTCCACGACGGCATACGGAGGTTGCCTCTTTGCCCTAATGGGGAACAGGAAATGGAGAGGTTAAAAGGCCCTCCCACCTCCCTCTCACCAGCTCACCAGTGTCTTTCCTGTTCCCCATGGGACAGGAGAGGTTTACTTCGTATGCAGTGGTGGCCGGTAACTGCTGCATCTAACAAGCGCTGGCTTGTATGTAACCGGGCAGCATGGGGTCGTATCTTACCTCCCCTCTCATGCTGCTCCCGTCGCGCCGCGCTGCGGTGTCCTCGGGACCTGTTCCTAGCCTTCCCGCGCCCCCGTGAGGGCAAAGCAGGCTAGCGTTCCTGACCAGAGTCCTCTTGGAGCTCTCCGGTCCCCTTCCCTTCCACATGCCGCTGGCGACCCGGAAGTGATCGCGTGCGTCACTTCCGGTCTTTTCTGCGCTCCCTGGAGGCACTTCCGCCGGCGGTGTCTCGTGCAGGACGGCATCCTCCATGCTGGACCATGGAGGGGAGGAGGTGTTTCCACATCGCTGGGGGCAGGAACATACCGCTGTGTATAAAACCTGCCAGAAAACGTCGCAGGTAAGACTATCCTGTTATGGAGAGCAGTACCTGCCCTGCGCTTGCAGAGCCCAGCGCTGCCCCTGCCACAGTAAGTGCCGCAGGGACAGGGGTCCTTAGTTAGTAACTTGGGGATATCCTTTAGTCACTTTCTCTCCCCTCTCATTACAGGGAGAAAAGTCTGCCCCCAAAACTACTACTAAAAAGAAGTGTGCCATCTGTAACATTAAGCTGCCACCATTATGGGAGAAAAAACTCTGCAGGACCTGTACTGACAAGGTTGTCAGGGCAGAGCAACCTTCTTTACTAGAAGAAATCCGCTCTTTGGTCAAGCAAGAGGTGCAATCCTCCCTAGCGGCCTTTACTCCACACCCCCTCCGCCACCCTCTCCAGCTAAAAAAAAGGAAAATCCAGGAGGAGGATTCTGAATCTGAGTCAGACCTCTCCTATGCCTCATCCTCAGGTCGACGGGAGGAACCTACGTCCCCTATAACATCTGAAGCTAGGAAGTATCTTTTCTCTTCAGACTGGATTGAGGACTTAGTAGCTGCTGTACGCAGTACTATGGGGCTGGAAGAGGAGCCAGAACCACAGTCCATACAGGACCAGATGTTTGGTGGCATAACTAAGGGTAAACGGGTAGGGTTTCCAATCCACTCGAATATATCTGATATGATTGACCAAGAGTGGGAATTACCTGAAAAACATCTCAGTACTCCATCCGAGATGAAGCATAGATTCCCCTTAGAAGGGGATTTAGCCAAATGGGATATCCCTAAAGTTGATTCTCAGGTGGCAAGAGTGGCTAAGAGAACGGCTCTTCCATTCGAAGACTCGTCACAGTTAAAGGATCCAATGGACAGGAAAATAGAAAGTATGTTGAAGAAATCGTGGGAGACCTCCACGGTAGCCCTCAAAGCCAATATTGCATCAACATGTGTGGCTACAGCTCTTTTCCGCTGGATAGGTGAACTAGAATCTCACATATCCCAGGGCACGTCTAGAGCTGAATTGTTGGACTCTCTACCCAGTCTCCTTAGAGCCACGGGTTTCCTAGCAGATTCTTCTATGGAAACTATCAGAATTGCTGCTAGGTCATTAGTACAGACTAACTCAGCTAGAAGGGCGCTGTGGTTAAAAATGTGGTCTGGTGATATCACCTCCAAGGCCAAATTGTGCGCCATACCATTTAAAGGTAACTACGTCTTCGGGCCTTCTCTGGATGACATCTTGGAGAAAGCAACCGATAAAAAGAAAGCCCTTACAGAACAAAAAACTCCCAAAAAGAATTTTTTTCGTCCCTTTCAGGCCCAAACCTCTCAGAGAGGGAAAGGCAAGTCCGGGAGGTGGAGTTACCCGAAGGGAGGGGGGAGAAACATCCTTATCCCTCAGCAACAGCAGCAGTCTCAACAGGAGAAGCGGTGACTTCGACCCAGTGGGGGGGAGACTTTCAAATTTTGTTTCCCAGTGGCAAAACATCACCAATTGCCCCTGGGTCCTCAATGTCATCAAAGAGGGTCTCCTAATAGAATTCATTTCCTCCCCCCCACGGGGTCTAAAAGTCACCTCCCTTCCCTCCCTGAAAGACCAGTCCATTTTGGAGTCGGGTCTCAGGGCCCTAAAGATGTCAAATGCGATATCCCAGGTACCGGAAGCAGAGAGGGATCGGGGGCATTACTCTCGTCTATTTCTGGTTCCCAAACCATCGGGCGAGTCCCGTATTATTATAAATCTAAAGGGTCTCAATCGGCATATCAAGTACCGAAGATTCAAGATGGAATCAGTAAAAAATGCCATTCCCTTGATAGGTCCGCACTCCTTCATGGCCACTCTCGATCTGAAAGATGCCTACTTTCACATCCCCATTCACCAGAGACATCGCCAATATCTCAAATTGGCTGTGCAGAGGGGGCGTCTGATAGAGCACTATCAATTCAACGTTCTCCCATTTGGAATTTCCTCTGCTCCAAGAGTATTTTCCAAAATAATGGGGGAAGTAGTCTCCTTTATCCGGAGGCAAGGCGTCTGTATAGTGCCGTATCTAGACAACCTTTTGTTAGTGGCTCCTACCAAACAAACCCTGGAGTCTCATGTATCCAAGACTCTCGATATTCTGACATCTCTTGGATGGGTGCCGAATCTGGAGAAATCTCACCTACGACCCTCCAAATGCAGGAAATTCCTGGGAGTTCTTCTGGACTCTGCAAGAGAAATGTCCTTCCTCCCATTGGAACATCGTCTAACCCTACTATCAAAGGTCAAGACATTCAGGGACACCAGATCCCCTACAATCAGAGAAGGCATGTCTCTTCTAGGATCGATGACAGCCTGCATCCAATCGGTACCATGGGCCCAGGCCCATTCCAGAATTCTTCAGGCACATATCCTGCAGAATTGGGATGGTCATCCCAGTTCTTTGAACAAAAAGTTGTACACACCAGGTCGTGTCAAGGCCTCCCTGGCATGGTGGATGACCCAAAAAAATTTACAAAAGGGAGTCAGTTGGACACAAGTCCCACTGACTACGGTTACAACGGATGCCAGCAAAAGAGGCTGGGGGGCCATGATAAATCACACCCCTTTCCAAGGTCTCTGGGACCAGTAAACAAGCAGGAAGTCTTCCAACTACAGAGAGCTAAAAGCTGTAGAGGAAGCCCTACTAGTAGGAGGTCATCTTATCAAGGGACATCACGTTCGGATATATTCGGACAATGTGACCACGGTGGCCCACATCAGACATCAGGGCAGTTCAAAGAACAACTGCCTGAAGAACATCTGCCCGGCTATGCTCCTGGGCAGAAAGACATCTTTTATCTCTGACGGCAGTTCACCTGAAAGGCTCATCCAACATCCAGGCAGACTATCTAAGTCGCCAGGACATACATCCGGGGGAATGGTGTTTGAGCAACCGAAGTTTCGAGATGCTGGTGAACAAATGGGGTCTTCCAGACCTCTTTGCATCCAGCCAAAACGCGAAAGTCGAAGCCTTCTTCTCACTAAACCCCAGGGACGGCTCCAAAGGAGTGGATGCACTAGCCCAGAAGTGTAATTTTCGGCTGGCCTATGCGTTTCCACCAATTCTGATATTTGCGAGAGTCTTGCAGAAAGTGCGGGAAGAACAAACACCAACCATATTGGTAGCTCCATTGTGGCCCAAGAGGAGTTGGTACAACCTGATAGTGGATCTACAGGTGGATGGCCCGTTCCATTTTCCGATAGAAGAAGACCTTCTTTCTCAAGGACCAATCCATCTCCTAGATGCCCACAAATGGAATCTGGCGGCATGGCTACTGAAGCCCAAATATTAAGAGCCAGAGGGCTATCCGAGGCAGTGGTTTCCACACTTCAAAAATCTAGGAAACCGGTAACCATTGCTATATATAATAAGATCTGGAAGAAATTCTCATCTTTTTGTCTTCCTGAAGTGCCAGATCCCTTCAATCCGAATTTATCAAAAATTCTAGACTTTCTGCAAAAAGGCTTAGAAATAGGCCTCAGGCCTAGCACCCTAAAAGTTCAAGTTTCCGCCCTCAGTTCAATATTTGATCAAGATCTGGCAAATCGTCGCTGGATTAAGAGGTTCATGATATCAGCTTCTAGAATAAACCCTAAGAAACAAATAACAGTACCACTGTGGGATCTCAACCTGGTGTTACAGGGGCTCACAGGTCCCCCCTTCGAACCATTATCCTCCTGCTCCCAGAAAAATCTGATCTATAAAACAATTTTTCTAGTGGCTATTACATCAGCAAGGAGGGTGGGAGAATTACAAGCCCTCTCAATGAGAGAACCATACCTGTCCATTCGAGATGACTCTATAATACTGCGCCTAGACCCTTCCTTTCTTCCAAAGGTCGTATCAGATTTCCACCGCTCTCAGGAAATTGTTCTACCTTTTTGCCAAAATCCTGCAAATCCAAAAGAAGAGAGATTCCATATGCTGGACGTCAGGCGCATTGTATTATTTTACCTAGAGCAAACCAGTTCTTACAGAATTGACCAGAATCTATTTGTCCATCCATCAGGACAAAACAAAGGAAAGAAGGTAGCCAAAAGTACTATTGCCAACTGGATCAAGAAAGCGATAGCAGAAGCATACCTTGCTCAAGATAAAACCCCTCCAGTGGGAATCAAGGCTCATTCGACTAGATCAACCTCAGTCTCCTGGGCAGAAAGAGCAGGTGCATCAGCAGAGCAAATCTGCAGGGCAGCTACATGGTCTTCGTTGCATACTTTCTCCAAACATTACAGATTAGATGTAATGCCCAACAAGGATTTAGCCTTCGGCCGGAAAGTACTCCAGGCCGTTGTCCCTCCCTAGCGCCAAATTAGTTGGTATTCCTCCGTATGCCATCGTGGAAGGTGACTAGAGAAAATAGAATTATTCTTACTGTTAATTCGGTTTCTAGGAACCTTCCACGAGGGCGCTAGTTCCCTCCCTATACTCCTGGATTTAAATCTGGGATTCAAGGTAAACCGGTGCTATGATTTTCAGTTATAAGTCACTGGTGAGAGGGAGGTGGGAGGGCCTTTTAACCTCTCCATTTCCTGTTCCCCATTAGGGCAAAGAGGCAACCTCCGTATGCCGTCGAGGAAGGTTCCTAGAAACTGAATTAACGGTAAGAATAATTCTATTTTTTTGCCGCCATGCATAACGCCTTTTTGTATGACCAAACAACTCAATCTTTGTTTCATCAGTCCATAAGACCTTCTTCCAAAAAGGAATTGGCTTCTCCAAATGTGCTTTTGCATACCTCAGCCGACTCTGTTTGTGGCGTGCTTGCAGAAACGACTTCTTTCGCATCACTCTCCCATACAGCTTCTCTTTGTGCACAGTGCGCTGTATAGTTGACCGATGCACAGTGACACCATCTGCAGCAAGTTGATGCTGCATGTCATGTTCCCAATGGCAGGGAATTAAACACATAACACGGGCAAAAACAGGACGAGCTCTAGGGTGATGGAACCTGAGCTGACCGCGATCCTGAACCTCAACACTCAACTAACAGCAGCCGGGGAACGTTCCTGGGGGGACTCTAGACGTCTCGCGCCAGCCGGAGATCTAGCTACCCCTATCAGAAGAATCACAGACCTATCTTGCCTCCAGAGAAATATTCCCACAGAAATAGCAGCCCCCCACATATAATGACGGTGAAATGAGAGGAAGGCACAAACGTAGTTGTGAAAACAGATTCAGCAAAATGAGGCCCGCTTAAGCTAGATAGCAGAGGATACAAAAGGTGAACTGCGCGGTCAGCTTAAAACCCTTCAAAATACCATCCTGAAATTACTTGAACTCATGTGCCAACTCATGGTACATGAGTGGTAATTTCAGCCCACTAGAGCAACCAGCAGCAGAGAATTACATATCTGCAAGCTGGACTAAAAACATGAAAGCAAACATGAAAGAGGGAAATCCAGACTTAGCTTGTCTTGAAGGCCTAGGAGCAGGTAGCAAAGGTAACAGAGACACACTGATACATTGATAGCCGGCAAGGGAATGACAGGAAAGCCAGGTTAAATAGGAAACACCCAGCCTCTGATGGACAGGTGGAAACCAGAGACCGCAACCCACCAAAGTCACCCAGTACCAGTTGTAACCACCAGAGGGAGCCCAAAAACAGAATCCACAACAGTACCCCCCCCTTGAGGAGGGGTCACCGAACCCTCACGAGAACCCCCAGGGCGATCAGGATGAGCTCTATGGAAGGCGCGGACCAAATCAGTCGCATGAACATCAGAGGCGACCACCCAGGAATTATCCTCCTGACCATAACCATTCCACTTAACCAAATACTGGAGTTTACGTCTGGAAACACGAGAATCCAAGATCTTCTCAACAACATACTCCAATTCTCCCTCCACCAGCACCGGAGCAGGAGGCTCAACCGAAGGAACAACGGGCACCTCATACCTCCGCAATAACGACCGATGGAACACATTATGAATAGCAAACGATGCTGGGAGATCCAAACGAAAAGATACAGGGTTAAGAATCTCCAAGATCTTATAAGGACCGATGAACCGAGGCTTGAACTTAGGAGAAGAGACCTTCATAGGGACAAAACGAGAAGACAACCACACCAAGTCCCCAACAAGAAGTCGGGGACCCACGCGGCGACGGCGATTAGCAAACTGCTGAGTCTTCTCCTGAGACAACTTCAAATTGTCCACCACCTGATTCCAAATCTGATGTAGCCTGTCCACCACCACGTCCACTCCAGGACAATCCGAAGGCTCCACCTGACCAGAGGAAAAACGAAGATGAAACCCCGAATTACAAAAGAAAGGAGAAACCAAAGTAGCAGAACTAGCCCGATTATTAAGGGCAAATTCGGCCAGTGGCAAAAAGGCAACCCAGTCATCTTGATCAGCAGAAACAAAACACCTTAAATAAGTTTCCAAGGTCTGATTAGTTCGCTCCGTCTGGCCATTCGTCTGAGGATGGAATGCAGACGAGAAAGACAAATCAATGCCCATCTTAGCACAAAACGTCCGCCAAAATCTAGACACAAACTGGGATCCCCTGTCAGAAACGATATTCTCCGGAATCCCATGCAAACGAACCACGTTCTGAAAAAATAAAGGGACCAACTCAGAGGAGGAAGGCAACTTAGGCAAGGGTACCAAATGAACCATCTTAGAAAAGCGGTCTTACACAACCCAGATAACGGACATTTTCTGTGAGACAGGGAGATCTGAAATAAAATCCATGGAAATGTGCGTCCAAGGCCTCTTCGGGATAGGCAAGGATAACAACAACCCACTGGCCCGAGAACAGCAAGGCTTAGCCCGAGCACACACTTCACAAGACTGCACAAAGGTGCGCACATCCCTTGACAAGGAAGGCCACCAAAAAGACCTGGCCACCAAGTCTTTAGTACCAAATATTCCAGGATGACCAGCCAACACAGAAGAATGGACCTCGGAGATGACTCTACTGGTCCAATCATCCGGAACAAACAGTCTTTCTGGTGGACAACGATCAGGTTTATCCGCCTGAAACTCCTGCAATGCACGTCGCAAGTCTGGGGAGACGGCGGACAATATTACCCCATCCCTAAGGATACCAGTAGGCCCAGAGTCTCCAGGAGAGTCAGGCACAAAACTCCTGGAAAGAGCATCTGCCTTCACATTCTTTGAACCTGGCAGGTATGAAACCACAAAATTGAAACGAGAAAAAAACAACGACCAACGAGCCTGTCTAGGATTCAGACGCCTGGCAGACTCAAGGTAAATCAGATTTTTGTGATCAGTCAAGACCACCACACGATGTCTAGCACCCTCAAGCCAATGACGCCACTCCTCAAATGCCCACTTCATGGCCAAAAGCTCCCGATTACCCACATCATAATTGCGCTCAGCGGGCGAGAATTTTCTAGAAAAGAACGCACATGGCTTCATCACCGAGCCATCGGAACTTCTCTGTGACAAAACCGCCCCCGCTCCAATCTCGGAAGCATCAACCTCAACCTGAAAAGGAAGTGAAACATCTGGTTGACATAACACAGGAGCAGAAGAAAACCGGCGCTTAAGTTCCTGAAAGGCCTCCACAGCCGTAGGAGACCAATTAGCAACATCAGCACCCTTTTTAGTCAAATCAGTCAAAGGTTTAACAACACTGGAAAAATTAGTAATGAACCGACGATAAAAATTAGCAAAACCCAAGAACTTCTGAAGACTCTTAACAGATGTAGGTTGTGTCCAGTCACAAATCGCCTGAACCTTGACGGGATCCATCTCAATAGTAGAAGGAGAAAAAATGTACCCCAAAAAAGAAATCTTCTGGACTCCGAAGAGACATTTTGAGCCCTTCACAAACAGAGAATTGGCCCGCAGGACTTGAAACACCTTCCTGACCTGTAGAACATGAGACTCCCAGTCATCAGAAAACACCAAAATATCATCCAAATACACAATCATAAACTTATCCAGATATTCACGGAAAATATTGTGCATAAAGGACTGAAAGACTGAAGGAGCATTAGAAAGTCCAAAAGGCATTACCAAATACTCAAAATGGCCCTCAGGCGTATTAAATGCGGTTTTCCACTCATCACCCTGCTTTATCCGCACAAGATTATACGCACCGCGAAGATCTATCTTAGTGAACCACCTAGCCCCCTTAATGCGAGCAAACAAATCAGTCAATAATGGCAATGGATACTGATATTTGACTGTAATCTTATTCAGAAGGCGATAATCTATACAAGGCCTCAGGGAACCATCTTTTTTTGCCACGAAAAAAAAACCTGCTCCCAGAGGGGACGAAGATGGACGAATATGTCCCTTTTCCAAGGACTCCTTAATATAATTCCACATAGCAGTATGCTCTGGCACTGACAGATTAAATAAACGACCCTTAGGGAACTTACTGCCAGGAATTAATTCTATAGCACAGTCACAATCCCTATGAGGAGGGAGCGAATTGAGCTTAGGCTCCTCAAAAACATCCCGATAGTCAGACAAAAACGCAGGGACCTCAGAAGGAGTAGATGAAGCGATTGAAATCAGAGGTGCATCATCATGAACCCCCTGACATCCCCAGCTTAACACAGACATTGTTTTCCAATCCAGGACTGGATTATGAGTTTGTAACCATGGCAGACCAAGCACTAGTACATCATGTAAATTATACAGTACAAGGAAGCGAATCACCTCCTGATGAACGGGAGTCATGCGCATGGTCACTTGTGTCCAGTACTGCGGTTTATTCATAGCCAATGGTGTAGAGTCAATTCCCTTCAAAGGAATAGGAACTTCCAGAGGCTCCAGACTAAAACCGCAGCGTTTGGCAAATGACCAATCCATAAGACTCAGGGCAGTGCCCGAATCCACATAGGCATCGACGGAAATGGATGACAGTGAACAAATCAGAGTTACAGACAAAATGAACTTAGACTGCAGAGTACTAATGGCAAAAGATTTATCAACCTTTTTTGTGCGTTTAGAGCATGCTGATATAACATGAGCTGAATCACCACAATAAAAACACAATCCATTTTTCCGCCTATAATTTTGCCGTTCACTTCTGGACTGAATTCTATCACATTGCATAGTCTCAGGTGCCTGTTCAGAAGACACCGCCAACTGGTGCACAGGTTTGCGCTCCCGTAAACGCCGATCAATCTGAATGGCCATAGCCATAGACTCATTCAGACCTGTAGGCGCAGGGAACCCCACCATAATATCCTTAATGGCCTCAGAAAGACCATCTCTGAAGTTTGCAGCCAGGGCGCACTCATTCCTGTCATGGTTCCCAATGGCTAGGGAACGTAAGAAACATATAAATAACGAACGAGCTCTCGGGTGATGGAAACTCGAGTTGACCGTGAGCTAAATCTACCACACAACTAATAGTAGCCAGGGAGCATACCTACGGCTTCCTATATGCCACGCGCCAGCCAGAGGACTAACTACGCCTGGTAGAGGAAGAAACAGACCTGGCTTACCTCTAGGGAAATACCCCAAAAGATGATAGCAGCCCCCCACATGTAATAACGGTGAATTAAGAGGAAAAGACATACACAGTATGAAAGTAGATTTAGCAAAGAGAGGTCCACTTACTAGATAGCAGAAGGATACAAAAGAGGACTTCACGGTCAACTGAAAACCCTTTCAAAAACCATCCTGAAATTACTTTAAGACTCCTGTGTCAACTCATGACACAGGAGTGGCAATATCAGACCACAAGAGCTTCCAGCTACAGAGAATTACAAAAACTGCAAACTGGACAAAAGGTACAAAACAAAAGGACAAAGTCCACTTAGCTGATCAGCAGACTAGTAGCAGGAACATGCAACCGAAGGCTCTGGTTACAATGATGACCAGCAAGGAAATGACTGGAGAGCAAGGCTAAATAGGAAACTCCCAAACGCTGATGGAAGCAGGTGAACAGAAGCAGCAAAGTGCAAACAAGTCACCAGCAACCACCAGGGGAGCCCAAAAAGCGGATACACAACAGTACCCTCCCCTTAAGGAGGGGGCACCGAACCCTCACAAGAACCGCCAGGGCGATCTGGATGAGCCCTATGAAAGGCACGAACCAAATCCGAGGCATGAACATCAGAGGCAGTTACCCAAGAATTATCTTCCTGACCATAGCCCTTCCATTTAACCAGATATTGAAGTCTCCGTCTGGAAATACGGGAGTCCAAGATCTTTTCTACCACGTACTCCAATTCACCCTCCACCAGCACAGGAGCAGGAGGTTCAGTAGAAGGAACCACCAGTACCTCATATCTCCGCAACAACGACCGATGGAACACATTATGGATAGCGAAAGATGCCGGGAGGTCCAAACGAAAGGAAACAGGGTTAAGAATCTCCAAAATCCTATAAGGACCGATGAACCGAGGCTTAAATTTAGGAGAAGAAACCCTCATAGGGACAAAACGGGAAGACAACCACACCAAGTCCCCAACACGAAGGTGGGGGCCAACACGACGACGGCGGTTAGCAAACTGCTGAGTCCTCTCCTGGGACAATTCCAAATTATCCACCACTTGTCCCCAAATCTGATGCAACCGATCCACTACCGCATCCACTCCAGGACAATCCGAAGATTCAACCTGACCAGATGAAAAACGCGGATGAAACCCTGAATTGCAAAAGAAAGGAGAAACCAAAGTGGCAGAAGTAGCCCGATTATTAAGAGCAAACTCCGCCAACGGCAGAAAGGTAACCCAATCATCCTGATCCGCAGACACAAAACACCTCAAATAAGTCTCCAAAGTTTGATTAGTTCGTTCCGTCTGGCCATTGGTCTGAGGATGGAATGCAGACGAAAAAGACAAATCAATGCCCAACCTGGCACAGACTGCCCGCCAAAATCTAGACACGAACTGGGTACCCCTGTCAGAAACGATGTTTTCCGGAATACCATGCAAGCGAACCACATTTTGAAAAAACAGAGGGACCAACTCAGATGAGGAAGGCAACTTAGGCAATGGCACCAAATGAACCATTTTAGAAAAACGGTCACACACCACCCAGATGACAGACATCTTCTGAGAAACAGGGAGGTCCGAAATAAAGTCCATAGAGATGTGCGTCCAAGGCCTCTTCGGAATAGGCAAGGGCAACAACAACCCACTAGCCCTAGAACAACAAGGCTTGGCCCGAGCACACACATCGCAAGACTGCACAAAAACACGCACATCTCGAGACAATGAAGGCCACCAGAAGGATCTAGCCACCAAATCTCTGGTGCCAAAAATTCCCGGATGACCTGCCAGAGTAGAAGAATGAACTTCCGAGATGACTCTAGTGGTCCACTCGTCAGGAACAAACAGTCTACCAGACGGACAACGATCAGGTCTATCCGCCTGAAATTCTTGCAAAGCACGTCGCAAATCTGGAGAGACAGCAGACAAAACCACTCCATCCTTAAGGACACCAGCAGGTTCAGAATTCCCAAGAGAGTCAGGCTCAAAACTCCTAGAAAGAGCATCTGCCTTCACATTCCTAGAACCCGGTAAGTACGAGACCACAAAATTAAACCGGGAAAAGAACAACGACCAACGTGCCTGTCTAGGATTCAGGCGCCTGGCAGACTCCAAATAAATTAAATTCTTGTGATCAGTCAAAACTACCACCTGATGTCTGGCACCCTCAAGCCAATGACGCCACTCCTCAAATGCCCACTTCATGGCCAAAAGCTCCCGATTACCAACATCATAGTTTCGCTCGGCGGCCGAAAATTTTCGCGAAAAGAACGCACAAGGTCTCATCACCGAGCAGTCGGAACTTTTCTGCGACAAAACCGCCCCCGCTCCGATCTCGGAAGCATCGACCTCAACCTGAAAGGGAAGAGAAACATCAGGCTGGCGCAACACAGGGGCAGACAAAAAGCGGCGCTTAAGCTCCCGAAAGGCCTCCACGGCAGCAGGGGACCAATTGGCAACATCAGCACCCTTTTTAGTCAAATCCGTCAGAGGTTTAGCAACGCCAGAAAAACCAGCTATAAATCGACGATAAAAATTAGCAAAGCCCAAGAATTTCTGGAGACTCTTCAGAGAAGTAGGCTGCGTCCAGTCGTAAATAGCCCGAACCTTGACAGGGTCCATCTCAATAGAAGAAGGGGAAAAAATGTACCCCAAAAAGGAAATTTTTTGAACCCCAAAAACACACTTTGAACCCTTTACACACAAAGAATTCTCCCGCAAAACCTGAAAAACCCTCCTGACCTGCTGAACATGAGACTCCCAGTCATCAGAAAAAATCAAAATATCATCCAAGTAAACAATCAAAAATGTATCCAAATATTCACGGAAAATATCATGCATTAAGGACTGAAAGACCGAAGGAGCATTAGAAAGGCCGAAAGGCATTACCAAATACTCAAAATGGCCCTCAGGCGTATTAAATGCGGTTTTCCACTCATCCCCCTGCTTAATTCGCACCAAATTATACGCCCCACGAAGATCAATCTTAGAGAACCACTTGGCCCCCCTTATGCGAGCAAACAAATCAGTCAGCAAAGGCAATGGATACTGATATTTGACTGTAATTTTATTCAGGAGTCGATAATCAATACAAGGCCTCAGAGAGCCATCCTTTTTAGAGACAAAGAAAAAACCGGCTCCTAAAGGTGATGAAGAAGGACGAATATGTCCCTTTTCCAGGGACTCCTTAATATACTCGCGCATAGCAGCATGTTCAGGTACAGATAGGTTAAACAAACGACCCTTTGGAAATTTACTGCCAGGAATCAAATCTATGGCGCAATCACAATCCCTGTGAGGAGGGAGTGAACCAATCTTAGGCTCTTCAAAAATATCACGATAATCAGACAAAAATACCGGAATCTCAGATGGAATAGATGACGAAATGGACACCATAGGAGTGTCCCCATGAGCCCCCCGACATCCCCAGCTTAACACAGACATAGCTTTCCAGTCAAGGACTGGGTTATGAGACTGTAACCATGGTAATCCAAGCACCAAAACATCATGTAAATTGTACAACACAAGGAAGCGAATAACCTCCTGATGGTCTGGAGTCATACGCATAGTCACTTGCGTCCAGAACTGTGGTTTATTACAAGCCAAAGGTGTAGAATCAATACCCTTCAGAGGTAAAGGGACCTCCAGAGGCTCTAAATCAAACCCACAGCGCCTGGCAAAGGACCAGTCCATAAGACTCAGAGCGGCGCCAGAGTCCACATAGACATCCACGGTAATAACTGATAATGAACAAATCAAGGTTACAGACAAAATAAATTTGGACTGTAAAGTGCCAATTGAAATGGACTTGTCAACCTTCCTAGTACGTTTAGAGCATGCCGATATAACATGAGCAGAATCACCACAATAGAAGCATAACCCATTTTTACGCCTATAATTCTGCCGCTCGCTTCTGGACATAACTCTGTCACATTGCATTTTCTCTGGCGTCTCTTCAGAAGATACCGCCAAATGGTGCACGGGTTTGCGCTCCCGCAAACGCCGATCAATCTGAATTGCCATTGTCATGGACTCATTCAGACCTGTAGGCGCAGGGAACCCGACCATAACATCTTTAACGGCATCAGAAAGACCCTCTCTGAAATTTGCCGCTAAGGCGCACTCATTCCACTGAGTAAGCACAGACCATTTACGAAATTTTTGGCAGTATATCTCCGCTTCATCTTGCCCTTGAGATAGGGCTATCAAAGCTTTTTCAGCTTGAATCTCCAAATTAGGTTCCTCATAAAGCAACCCTAAAGCCAAGAAAAACGCATCCACATTGAGCAACGCAGGATCCCCTGGTGCCAATGAAAATGCCCAATTTTGAGGGTCACCTCGCAGCAAAGAGATTACAATCTTAACCTGCTGGACAGGATCTCCTGAGGAGTGAGATCTGAGAGAAAGGAATAATTTACAATTATATTTGAAATTCAAAAACCGAGATCTATCTCCGGAAAACACCTCTGGTGTAGGGATTTTAGGTTCAGAAATAGGAGCATGTATAACAAAATCTTGTAAATTTTGAACCTTCGTAGCAAGATTATTTAAACCTGCAGCCAAACTCTGAGGATCCATCTTTAAACAGGTGAGCTCAGAGCCATTCAAGGATTATAAGGAGAGAAAGGCAAAGGCTGTAATTAGAGCTGAAATACAACTGATCCAACTATGGAGCAAGCATAGGGGAAAAAGAGAAAAAAAAAAATTTACAGACTTCTTTTTTCTCTCCTTTCTTCTGCCAATAAGTTTAACACTCGCCGGTCATACTGTCATGGTTCCCAATGGCTAGGGAACGTAAGAAACATATAAATAACGAACGAGCTCTCGGGTGATGGAAACTCGAGTTGACCGTGAGCTAAATCTACCACACAACTAATAGTAGCCAGGGAGCATACCTACGGCTTCCTATATGCCACGCGCCAGCCGGAGGACTAACTACGCCTGGTAGAGGAAGAAACAGACCTGGCTTACCTCTAGGGAAATACCCCAAAAGATGATAGCAGCCCCCCACATGTAATAACGGTGAATTAAGAGGAAAAGACATACACAGTATGAAAGTAGATTTAGCAAAGAGAGGTCCACTTACTAGATAGCAGAAGGATACAAAAGAGGACTTCACGGTCAACTGAAAACCCTTTCAAAAACCATCCTGAAATTACTTTAAGACTCCTGTGTCAACTCATGACACAGGAGTGGCAATATCAGACCACAAGAGCTTCCAGCTACAGAGAATTACAAAAACTGCAAACTGGACAAAAGGTACAAAACAAAAGGACAAAGTCCACTTAGCTGATCAGCAGACTAGTAGCAGGAACATGCAACCGAAGGCTCTGGTTACAATGATGACCAGCAAGGAAATGACTGGAGAGCAAGGCTAAATAGGAAACTCCCAAACGCTGATGGAAGCAGGTGAACAGAAGCAGCAAAGTGCAAACAAGTCACCAGTACCACCAGCAACCACCAGGGGAGCCCAAAAAGCGGATACACAACACATTCCACTGAGTAAGCACCGACCATTTCCGAAATTTTTGACAATATACTTCCGCTTCATCATGCCCCTGAGAGAGGGCTAATAAAGCCTTTTCAGCCTGAATCTCCAGTGTCATGGTTCTCAATGGCAAGAGAACGTAATAAAGCATACAAAAGGACTAGCTCTTGGAAGATGGGAACTTGAGCTGACCATGAGCTAAACCTACCGCACAACTAACAGTGGCCGGGTAGCGTGCCTACGTTTTATCCCTAGACGCCCAGCGCCAGCCGGAGAACTGACTGACCCTAGCAGAGGAAAATACAGACCTGGCTTACCTCTAGAGAAATTTTCCCCAAAAGGCAGACAGTAGCCCCCACATATATTGGCGGTGATTTTAGAGGAAATTGACATACGAAGTATGAAGATAGGTTTAGCAAATTGAGGTCCGCTTACTAGATAGTAGGAAGACAGAAAAGGGAACTTCACGGTCAGCTGAAAACCCTTTCAAAATACCATCCTGAAATTACTTTAAGACTCTAATATCAACTCATGACACCAGAGTGGCAATTTCAGCTCACAAGAGCTTCCAGCCTCAGAAATATTCAATCACAGAGAACTGGAACAAAAATGCAAACAAACTTAGGACAACAAGTCCAACTTAGCTGATAGTTGTCTAGGAGCAGGAACATGCAACAGAAGGCTTCTGGTAACATTGTTGGCCGGCATAGAAATGACTGAGGAGCAAGGCTAAATAGAAAACTCCCACATCCAGATGGAAAACAGGTGAACAGAGGAGATGAAGCACACAAGTGCAGTACCACAAGAAACCACCGGGGGAGCCCAGAAACCAAATTCACAACAGTACCCCCCCTCAAGGAGGGGGCACCGAACCCTCACCAGAACCACCAGGGCGATCAGGATGAGCCCTATGAAAGGCACGGACCAAATCGGAGGCATGAACATCAGAGGCTGTCACCCAAGAGTTATCCTCCTGACCGTAGCCCTTCCACTTGACCAGATACTGAAGTCTCCGTCTGGAAACACGGGAGTCCAAGATCTTCTCGACAACGTACTCCAACTCACCCTCAACCAACACCGGAGCAGGAGGCTCCACGGAAGGCACAACTGGTACCTCATACCTGCGCAACAATGACCGATGGAAGACATTATGAATAGAAAAAGATGCAGGGAGGTCCAAACAAAAGGACACAGGGTTAAGAATCTCCAATATCTTGTACGGGCCGATGAACCGAGGCTTAAACTTAGGAGAAGAAACCCTCATAGGGACAAAACGAGAAGATAACCACACCAAGTCCCCAACACAAAGACGAGGACCAACACGACGACGGCGGTTGGCAAAATGCTGAGTCTTCTCCTGGGACAACTTCAAATTGTCCACCACATGCCCCCAAATCTGATGCAACCTCTCCACCACAGCATCCACTCCAGGACAATCCGAAGACTCCACCTGACCGGAAGAGAAACGAGGATGAAACCCCGAATTACAGAAGAAAGGAGAAACCAAGGTGGCAGAACTAGCCCGATTATTGAGGGCAAACTCCGCCAAGGGCAAAAAGGCAACCCAATCATCCTGATCCGCAGACACAAAACACCTCAAATAAGTCTTCAAGGTCTGATTAGTTCGCTCGGTCTGGCCATTAGTCTGAGGATGGAAAGCAGACGAAAAAGACAAATCAATGCCCATCCTAGCACAGAACGCTCGCCAAAATCTAGACACGAATTGGGTTCCCCTGTCAGAAACGATATTCTCCGGAATACCATGCAAGCGCACCACATTTTGAAAAAACAGAGGAACCAGCTCGGATGAGGAAGGCAATTTGGGCAAGGGAACCAAATCGACCATCTTAGAGAAACGGTCACACACCACCCAGATGACAGACATCTTCTGAGAAACAGGGAGATCAGAAATAAAATCCATGGAGATGTGAGTCCAAGGCCTCTTCGGAATAGGCAAGGATAACAACAATCCACTAGCCCGAGAACAACAAGGCTTGGCCCGAGCACAAACATCACAAGACTGCACAAAACCTCGCACATCTCGCGACAGGGAAGGCCACCAGAAGGACCTAGCCACCAAATCCCTGGTACCAAAGATTCCAGGATGACCTGCTAACGCAGAAGAATGGACCTCCGAGATGACTCTACTGGTCCAATCATCAGGAACAAACATTCTACCAGGCGGGCAACGATCAGGTCTATTCGCCTGAAACTCCTGCAAGACCCGTCGCAAGTCTGGGGAAACAGCAGATAATATTACTCCATCCTTAAGGATACCTGTAGGTTCAGAATTACCAGGGGAATCAGGCTCAAAACTCCTAGAAAGGGCATCCGCCTTCACATTTTTAGAACTTGGTAGGTAAGAAACCACAAAATTAAACCGAGAGAAAAATAACGACCAGTGCGCCTGTCTAGGATTCAGGTGCCTGGCAGACTCAAGATAAATCAAATTCTTGTGGTCGGTCAATACCACCACCTGATGTCTAGCCCCCTCAAGCCAATGACGCCACTCCTCAAAAGCCCACTTCATAGCCAAGAGCTCCCGATTACCAATATCATAATTTCGCTCAGCGGGCGAAAATTTACGAGAAAAGAACGCACAAGGTCTCATCACGGAGCAGTCGGAACTTTTCTGCGACAAAACCGCCCCAGCTCCGATTTCTGAAGCGTCAACCTCAACCTGAAAAGGAAGAGTAACATCAGGCTGACGCAATACAGGGGCGGAAGAAAAGCGGCGCTTAAGCTCCCGAAAGGCCTCCACAGCAGCAGGGGACCAATCAGCAACATCAGCACCCTTCTTAGTCAAATCAGTCAACGGTTTAGCAACATCAGAAAAACCAGTTATAAATCGACGATAAAAATTAGCAAAGCCCAAAAATTTCTGAAGACTCTTAAGAGAAGAGGGTTGCGTCCAATCACAAATAGCCTGAACCTTGACAGGGTCCATCTCAATGGAAGAGGGGGAAAAAATGTACCCCAAAAACGAAATCTTTTGAACCCCAAAAACGCACTTAGAACCCTTTACACACAAGGAATTAGAGCGCAAAACCTGAAAAACCCTCCTGACCTGTTGGACATGAGAGTCCCAGTCATCCGAAAAAATCAAAATATCATCAAGATACACAATCAAAAACTTATCCAAATAATCACGGAAAATGTCATGTATAAAGGACTGAAAGACTGAAGGAGCATTTGAAAGACCAAAAGGCATTACTAAGTACTCAAAATGGCCCTTAGGCGTATTAAATGCGGTTTTCCACTCATCCCCCTGCTTAATTCGCACCAAATTATACGCCCCACGAAGATCAATCTTAGAGAACCACTTGGCCCCCTTTATTCGAGCAAACAAATCAGTAAGCAGTGGCAAAGGATACTGATATTTAACCGTGATTTTATTCAAAAGCCGATAATCAATACACGGCCTCAAAGAGCCATCTTTTTTAGCTACAAAGAAAAAAACGGCTCCTAAGGGAGATGATGAAGGACGAATATGTCCCTTTTCCAAGGACTCCTTAATATATTCCCGCATAGCAGCATGTTCAGGCACAGATAGATTAAATAAACGACCCTTTGGAAACTTACTGCCCGGAATCAGATCTATAGTACAATCGCAATCTCTGTGCGGAGGTAGTGAACCAAGTTTAGGCTCCTCAAAAACGTCACGATAATCAGATAAAAATTCCGGAATCTCAGAGGGAATAGATGACGAAATGGAAACCAAAGGTACGTCCCCATGAGTCCCCTGACATCCCCAGCTTAACACAGACATTGCTTTCCAGTCGAGGACTGGGTTATGAGATTGCAGCCATGGCAATCCAAGCACCAACACATCATGTAGATTATACAACACAAGGAAGCGAATAATCTCCTGGTGATCCGGATTAATATGCATAGTTACTTGTGTCCAGTATTGTGGTTTGTTACTAGCCAATGGCGTGGAGTCAATACCCTTCAGAGGTATAGGAACTTCCAGAGGCTCTAAATCAAACCCACAGCGTTTGGCAAAGGACCAATCCATAAGACTCAAAGCGGCGCCAGAGTCGACATAGGCGTCCGCGGTAATAGACGATATAGAGCAAATCAGGGTCACAGATAGAATAAACTTAGACTGTAAAGTGCCAATTGAAACAGACTTATCAACCTTCTTAGTACGTTTAGAGCATGCTGATATAACATGAGTTGAATCACCACAATAGAAGCATAACCCATTTTTTCGCCTAAAATTCTGTCGTTCGTTTCTGGACAGAATTCTATCACATTGCATCATCTCTGGCGTCTTCTCAGTAGACACCGCCAAATGGTGCACAGGTTTGCGCTCCCGCAAACGCCGATCAATCTGAATAGCCATTGTCATGGACTCATTCAGACCTGTAGGCACAGGGAACCCCACCATAACATCTTTAATGGCATCAGAGAGACCCTCTCTGAATTTCGCCGCCAGGGCGCACTCATTCCACTGAGTAAGCACAGACCACTTACGAAATTTTTGGCAGTATATTTCAGCCTCATCTTGCCCTTGAGACAGGGCCATTAAGGCTTTTTCAGCCTGAATTTCTAAATGAGGTTCCTCATAAAGCAACCCCAAAACCAGGAAAAACGCATCCACATTGAGCAACGCAGGATCCCCTGGTGCCAAAGCAAATGCCCAATCCTGAGGGTCGCCCCGGAGCAAGGAAATCACAATCCTGACCTGCTGTGCAGGATCTCCAGCGGAGCGAGATCTCAGAGACAAAAATAATTTACAATTATGTTTGAAATTCTGGAAGCGAGATCTATCCCCAGAGAAAAATTCAGGTAAAGGAATTCTAGGTTCAGATGTAGGAGCATGAATAACGAAATCCTGTAAGCTTTGAACCTTCATAGCGAGATTATTGAAACCTGTAGCTAAACTCTGAGGATCCATATTAATCAGGTGAAATCAGAACCATTCAAGGATTAGAAGGAGAGAGAGACGAAGGCTGCAGTAAGCAGAGATGCTAGTGAATCAACTAATGAGCAAACTCAGGAAAAAAAAAAAAAAAATCTGCAGACTTCTTTTCTCTCCTTTCTTCTGCCAATTATTTTAACTCTTGGCCGGCCAAACTGTCATGGTTCTCAATGGCAAGAGAACGTAATAAAGCATACAAAAGGACTAGCTCTTGGAAGATGGGAACTTGAGCTGACCATGAGCTAAACCTACCGCACAACTAACAGTGGCCGGGTAGCGTGCCTACGTTTTATCCCTAGACGCCCAGCGCCAGCCGGAGAACTGACTGACCCTAGCAGAGGAAAATACAGACCTGGCTTACCTCTAGAGAAATTTTCCCCAAAAGGCAGACAGTAGCCCCCACATATATTGGCGGTGATTTTAGAGGAAATTGACATACGAAGTATGAAGATAGGTTTAGCAAATTGAGGTCCGCTTACTAGATAGTAGGAAGACAGAAAAGGGAACTTCACGGTCAGCTGAAAACCCTTTCAAAATACCATCCTGAAATTACTTTAAGACTCTAATATCAACTCATGACACCAGAGTGGCAATTTCAGCTCACAAGAGCTTCCAGCCTCAGAAATATTCAATCACAGAGAACTGGAACAAAAATGCAAACAAACTTAGGACAACAAGTCCAACTTAGCTGATAGTTGTCTAGGAGCAGGAACATGCAACAGAAGGCTTCTGGTAACATTGTTGGCCGGCATAGAAATGACTGAGGAGCAAGGCTAAATAGAAAACTCCCACATCCAGATGGAAAACAGGTGAACAGAGGAGATGAAGCACACAAGTGCAGTACCACAAGAAACCACCGGGGGAGCCCAGAAACCAAATTCACAACACTCCAGGTTAGGTTCCTCATAGAGCAATCCCAGTGCCAGAAAAAACGCATCCACACTGAGCAATGCAGGATCCCCTGGTGCCAATGCAAATGCCCAATTCTGAGGTTCGCCCCGCAGGAAAGATATTACAATCTTGACCTGCTGAACAGGGTCTCCAGAGGAGCGAGATTTCAAAGAAAGAAACAATTTGCAATTGTTCCTGAAATTCAGGAAGGTAGATCTTTCTCCAGAAAAAAACTCTGGAATAGGAATTCTAGGTTCAGACGTAGGAGTGTGAACAACAAAATCCTGTATGTTTTGAACTTTTGCAGCAAGATTATTCAGGCTGGAAGCCAAACTCTGGACATCCATGTTAAACAGCTAAGGTCAGAGCCATTCAAGGGTTAAGAGGAGGTAAGAAGCAGCTAGACAGCAATTAAGGGCTAGGCAGCAAAACTCTGAGGGAAAAAAAAAAATTTCCCTTCAACACTTCTTTTTCTCCTGCTTCAGCCCAAACAATTAACACTTTGTGGGCCGGCTATACTGTCATGTTCCCAATGGCAGGGAATTAAACACATAACACGGGCAAAAACAGGACGAGCTCTAGGGTGATGGAACCTGAGCTGACCGCGATCCTGAACCTCAACACTCAACTAACAGCAGCCGGGGAACGTTCCTGGGGGGACTCTAGACGTCTCGCGCCAGCCGGAGATCTAGCTACCCCTATCAGAAGAATCACAGACCTATCTTGCCTCCAGAGAAATATTCCCACAGAAATAGCAGCCCCCCACATATAATGACGGTGAAATGAGAGGAAGGCACAAACGTAGTTATGAAAACAGATTCAGCAAAATGAGGCCCGCTTAAGCTAGATAGCAGAGGATACAAAAGGTGAACTGCGCGGTCAGCTTAAAACCCTTCAAAATACCATCCTGAAATTACTTGAACTCATGTGCCAACTCATAGTACATGAGTGGTAATTTCAGCCCACTAGAGCAACCAGCAGCAGAGAATTACATATCTGCAAGCTGGACTAAAAACATGAAAGCAAACATGAAACAGGGAAATCCAGACTTAGCTTGTCTTGAAGGCCTAGGAGCAGGTAGCAAAGGTAACAGAGACACACTGATACATTGATAGCCGGCAAGGGAATGACAGGAAAGCCAGGTTAAATAGGAAACACCCAGCCTCTGATGGACAGGTGGAAACCAGAGACCGCAACCCACCAAAGTCACCCAGTACCAGTTGTAACCACCAGAGGGAGCCCAAAAACAGAATCCACAACAGCTGCAGCTCTCTGGAGGTGGTCTAAGGATTGTCCTTGACTGATCTCACCATTCATCTTCTCTGCCTTTCTGATGTTTTTCTTGGCCTGCCACTTCTGGCCTTAACAAGGACTGTACCTGTGTTCTTCCATTTCCTTACTATGTTCCTCACAGTGGAAATTGACAGGCTAAATCTCTGATACAGCTTTTTGTATACTTCCCCTGAACAACTATGTTGAATAATCTTTGTTTTCAGATCATTTGACAGTTGTTTTGTGGAGCCCATGACACCTGGCTATGAAGTTCAAAGCTCAATGAGGTTACAAAACCAAAAAAAGTGCTTTAGTAAGTCAGTAAAAAGTAGGTAGGAGTATTTAAAACAAGAAAATGATAAGGGTGCCCATACTTATGCACCTGTCAAATTTTGTTTGAATGCAGATTGCACATTTTCTGTTAGTACAATAAACCTCATTTCAAGGCAGAAACATTACTGTGTCCAACAGTTATTAGATATATGAAACTGAAATAGCTGTTGCAAAAAAAACAATTTTTATAAAACATTAAGCTTAAGATTAATAGGGGTGCCCAAACTTTTTTCATATAACTGTATAATGTTTGCTGCTACTCCCGTACATCTACCGGAGTCATCTATTTGGGTCTTTCTATTTATTGCATATGTTGTTTATATCTTTCACTAACTATGTGCTCATTTCAACTCCTACCCTCCAGAGCAATTTTGTGAACAAAACCCGTCACCAGGTTGAAACGTTATGTTGCATTTATAACTTGCACTTTATGCTTGCTCTGATCTTATGTCTACCTGCACTTGAATTTTTAAATAAAAATAAAATTGCTTCATCAGAAGAGTGTGTTATTAAACTAGTCAATAAAAATGAAAATTTTGCTAATAAACAAATTTCAACATTGTATAATTTTAAGTGAATTTGTTACATTTTCACAATAAATATATTTTGTGCTTATCCTTAATCACCATAGTAATTATTAGGTGTCTCCAATTTTATCATTTACGTTCACCTGTTGCATGTAGCATTATCCTTTCGGGTTTTATATTTTTACCCTACATTAGTGATGAGCCAGTATACTCATTACTCTGGTTTCCCCGAGCATGCTTAGATGGTCTCTGAGTATTTTGGCGTGCTCGGAGATTTAGTTTTCTTCGATGCAGCTGCATGATTTGCAGCTCCTAGACAGGCTGAATACATGTGGGAATTCCCTAACAAACAGGCAACCCTCTCATGTATTGAGGCTGTCTAGCAGTCGCAAATCATGCAGCTGCGGCGAGGAAAACTAAATCTCCGAGCATGCCAAAAAACTCGGAGACCACTCGAGCATGCTCGAGGAAACCCGAGTAATGAGCATACTTGCTCATCACTACCCTACATAGTTAATTATATGATTTATTTTTACTAGATGGTGGCCCGATTCTAACATATCGGGTATTCTAGAATATGTAGGTAGTATATAGCACAGGCTACGTACTATATTGCACAGTGACATAGTGTATAACACAACCGACGTAGTATATAACATAGCTACGTAGTATATAACATATCCACGTAGTATATTGTAGAGCCACGTAGTATATTGCAGAGCCACGTTGTATATAACATAGCCACGTAGTATATTGTAGAGCCACGTAGTATATTGCAGAGGCACGTAGTATATTGCACAGCCACGTAGTATATAACACAGAGCACATAGTATATTGCACAGCTACGTAGTATATTGCACAGTCACGTTGTTTATTGCCCAGCTACATAGTATATAGCACAGAGATGTAGTATATAACAGAGCCCACGCAGTATGTAACACATCCCACGTAGTATATAGCAATGTGGGCACTATATGCGTGGTTAAAAAAGACTTAAAATAAAAAATAAACATATACTCGCCTTCAGAAGGCCCCTTGAAGTCCTGGCGCCGGTGTGCAGTGCATGCGGCAGCTTCCGGTCCCAGGGTTGGTATGAGTGCAGGACCTGTGATGACGTCACGGTCACATGACCGTGACGTCATGGCAGGTCCTTCTCGCATAGCATCCTTGGCACCGGAACCTGCCACTTGCACTGCCGAGGACAGCGCACGACGTCGGAAGGTGAGAATAACCTTTTTTTTTATTATTATTATTTGTAGCATTAAATCTTTTTACTATTGATGCTGCATGCGCAGCATCAATAGTAAAAAGTTGGTCACACAGGGTTAATATCTGCGTTAACGGAGTGCGTTACACCGCGGTCCGTTAACGCTGGCATTAACCCTGTGTGAGCGCTCAGCGCTGACTTCAGGGCAGTAAAGCAGCGGCCATTTCGCTGCCAGACTATGGCTGTCGCTGATTGGTCGTGGCAATGGTCGTGGGCGTTTTGCTACGACCAATCAGCGACTTGGATTTCCATGACAGACAGAGGCTGCGACAGACAGGACAGACGGAAGTGACCCTTAGACAATTATATAGTAGATTATTTATTTATTACTTTTTTACAGTTTACTTTGTGAATCCATTTACCTGCAGACTGGGACACTAATACTTTTGAAGTGGTGTACTTGATTTTACATATTTTGTTTCAACATTTAACATTGACATTAGGTATACTGCAAAATAATTTCTTGTATGAAATTGTTGTATCAGTAATTTACATTCCGTAAGTAATAAAATAATTGTGCATCTATGTAGACATCACTCTCTAAAGCCTGATTTCAGTAATTACTATAGATCCGCTTGTTACCCACAGGAAGTTGGTGTTTTTTTGCTGTCTGTCTTGCCTCAAATTGGAGTGCAGAACCTCCTTCCTGAATAAGTGCGGTTTGCAGGGCAGACAGGGTAAAAGCTCAGATGAGAATTGAGATTATCCATCGGACTGTGACCTGCACTGTCCTTTTCTTGCAGCCTGATTGATGACTTAGGTTTAATTCAGAGGTGGGTATTGATCTGCATGCTGCTTGGTCACCATGTGTGACAAAGGTATCTTGTGCATTTTGGCCGTAGTGTAGACTGCCTTTTCAAGTCTCAATACCATCAACCAGTTTTATCGACTGTTTTATTGACAACACAGTAGCCTAATGAGGAGAAGAAAAGCACACTTCATTAAGTCCATACAAGTGACATTCTGTATGAAAAAGAGGAGATTGTCATATAATACTGTGCATGGTATAGGATGCATAGGAAGTGGCGAATTACTTTCAGTGTCTCAATCTGTATTATTTTATTAGTGCTCCCATCTAATATGCTGTTCTCTAAGGTTTAATCCTCTTGTAGCTGAGATTTTCTGCTATTATGTAACATATTCACTGCTAAAATGTGTCATGTGGGTTTTTCAATCAAAACAATACTGGCACTCCAGATTATTATTATTATTATTTATATAGCGCCATTGATTCCATAGTGCTGTACATGAGAAAAGGGGTTACTTATGGGGTTATAGATAACATTTACAGTAAACAAATTTACACTGACAGACTGGTGCAGAGGACCCTGTCCTTGCAAACTTACATTCTACGGGATAATGGGGAGGAGACAGAAGGTCGGGGGAGCGGCATCTCTGGGGTGGTGAGGCGGCAGCTCCGGCGGTTGGTGATGCTGCACCACTAGGGTGGTGGTGAGGCGGCAAAATATTTATTGCAGGCTGTAGGCTTTCCTAAAGAGATGTGTTTTCAGGTTCCATCTGAAGCATCCGAGGGTGGTGGATAATCGGATGTGATGAGGCATGGAGTTCCAGGGGATGGGGGATATTCGGGAGAAATCTTGGAGGTGGGTGTGAAAGGAACGAATAAGTGTGGAGGAGAGTAGGAGGTCTTGGGAGGATCAAACATTACGTGAGGGAAGATATTGGGGGAGATTAGTTCAGAGATATAGGGAGGGGACAGGTTGAGGATGGCTTTGTAGATCAGTGTTAGTAGTTTGAACTGGATTCGTTGGGGAATTGGGAGCCCGTGGAGGAATTTGCAGAAGGAAGAAGCAGAAGAGTAGTGAGGAGAGAGGTGGATTAGCTGGGCAGCAGAGTTGAGGAAAGACTGGAGCGGTGAAAGAGAATTAGCGGGGAGGCCACAGAGGAGGGTGTTGCAGTAATCGAGGCGGGAGTTGATGAGGGCATGCACAAGAGTTTTAGTAGATTGTGGGCTGAGGAAGGGACGGATTCTGGCAATATTTTTGAGTTGGAGGCGACAGGAGGTGGCAAGAGTTTGGACATGCGGCTTGAAGGACAGGGCAGAGTCGAGAGTTACCCCGAGGCAGTGGATTTCAGGTGCAGGAGAGCGCGTGATGCCATTTACTGTAATAGATAGATCAGGTAGGGGGGATACGCGAGATGGGGGAAAGATGATGAGTTTGGTTTTGTCTACATTGAGTTTTAGGAAGCGAGAGTTGAAGAGGGAGGATATGGCTGATAGACACTCCAGGATTCTGGACAGCAGAGAGGTGACATCTGGGCCAGAGAGGTAGATCTGAGTGTTGTCCGCATACAGGGGGTACTGTAAGCCATGGGACTTTATGAGTTGTCCTAGGCCAAAGGTATAGATGGAAAAAAGTAGGGGCCCTAGGACAGAGCCTTGAGGGACTCCAACAGAGAGAGGGCGGGATGAGGAGGTAGTGTGGGAGTGGGAAACGGTAATGTGCGGTTGGAAAGGTATGAAGCAATCCAGGATAGGGCAAGGCAGTTGATGCCAAGGGAAGAAAGAATCTGTAGCAGTAGGCAGTGGTCGACTGTGTCGAAAGCAGAGGATAGGTCGAGAAGGAGGAGGTTGGAGAACTGTCTATTAGCTTTTGCTGTAAGTCATTAGTAATTTTGGTCAGAGCAGTTTTGATGGAGAGGTGGGGCGGAAGCCAGATTGGAGGTTGTCAAGAAGAGAGTTAGATGAGAGTTGGGAGGAAAGTTGAGCATGGACATGCTGTTCAAGGAGTTCGGAAGCAAACGTGAGCAGTTATATGGGGCAATAGCTGGACATAGCAGTTGGGTCAAGGTTAGCTTTTTTGAGGATGGATGTGAAGGTGGAATGTTTGAAGGCAGTGGGGAAGGTACCAGAAGATAGCGATATGTTGAAGAGATGGGTTAGGGATAGAATGAGCATGTTAGTGAGGTTGGGGAGCAGGTGGGAAGGGATGGGGTCAATTGCACAGGTGGTGAGGTGTGATTTGGAAAGGAGGTGAGTAAGCTCTCCTTCAGTGATGTTGGAGAGGGAAGTTATTAGAGAAGGGCAGAGGTCTGGTATATGGAGTGGTTGAGGTGGTGGAACAGTAAAGGTTTGCCTTGTATGATCGATCTTGTTTTTGAAGTAGGTGGCAAACTCCCCAGAAGAGATGAGGGGAGTTGGAGGTGGCAGTGGTGGGCGGAGGAGAGAGTTAGATGTGCTGAACAGTTGTTTTGGGTTGTATGATAATGAAGATACAAGGTTAGTGAAATAGGTCTGTTTAGCAGACGTGAGGGCTAGTTTGAAGGCAAGTGTAGCTTGTTTGAAAGCAGTGAAGTCGCCTGGCAGGCGTTTTTTTTTCCAACGCAGCTCCGTGACCCTTGGTGCTTGTCGGAGTTTTTTGGTGAGGGTGTTATGCCAGGGTTGCCTATTGAGTTATCGCACTTTGCCATGCATGAGAGGGGCGACTGAGTCTATGGCTGATGTGAGGGTGGAGTTATAGAAAGCGGTGACACTGTCCGTGTCGTGGAGTGAAGATATGGAGGACAGGGGTAGAAGAGAGTCTGTAAATGTCTAGGTGTGCAAGGTTTCTGCGAGGATGTGGTAGTGGCTGGACATAGGAGGCAGGTGAGGAGGACAAGGATGAGAAGGTGAGTAGATGGTGGTCAGATAGGGGGAAGGGAGAGGTTGTGAGATTAGATAAGGAACAGAGGCTGGTGAAGATGAGGTCTAGTGTATATCCGTCTGCGTGGGTGGCTGTGGAGGACCACTGTGTAAGTCCAAAGGATGAAGTAAGGGCCAGGAGCTTGGAGACTGTGGCTGGTGGGTGTCAGTAGGGATATTAAAGTCACCTATTATGAGGGTGGGTATGTCAGCAGAGAGAAAGTGAAGAAACCAGGTGTAGAATTGGTCAATGAGGGCAATGGCTGAGCCCGGTGGTCGGTATATGACAGCCATTTGGAAATTAGAGGGAGAGTAGATACGGACAGAGTGAACCTTGAAAGAAGGGAGGATAAGGGAGGGTGGAGGTTGGATAGGGTTGAAGGAGCAGTTTTTAGAAAGAAGGAAACCCACTCTTCTGCCATGTCTGTTGCCAGAGCGAGGAGTGTGGGTAAAGTGGAGGCCACCGTAACTCAGTGCAGCAGGGGAGGCCATGTCAGGGTGGGTCAGCCAGGTCTCAGTGAGAGCCAGGAAAGAAAGGTTGCGGGAAGTAAAGAGATTGTGGATCACGTGGAGCTTGTTGCAGACAGAGCGGGCATTCCAAGGTGCCCCAGAGAGAGGAAGCAGGGTGGTGGGGGTCAGTGGCACATTTTAAGTGTGAGGGGTTGCGGTAGTTTCTCATAGTGTGAGAAGGAAAGGGTCGAGGATTAGTGGGATGTAGGGGGGGAGCCAGGATTGGGAGATATGTCGCCAGCAGTGAGGATGAGAAGAGAAAGAAAAAGCAGGTGGGTGAAGGAGAGCAATCGGCTTATATTATATTTTAGTAGGTGAGGTCTGAAGTTGAAGAGCAGGTCTGCGGATGAAGCAAGTTGGGGGGTGGGAGAGTGTTGTGAATTCCGCTCTTTGGCTCCCTCCGGTGGTTGTAAGTGGCACTTTTGTGAGTTCTGCTCTTGGGCTCCCTCCGGTGGATTTAAGAGGAACTGCTGCTTCTTGGATTTAGCATTCAGCAGCTGCTTCCACTGATCGTCTATTCTGGCTCGGCTTTTTATCCTGGCTGTGTCCTTCAGCCTGTGCCAGTTGGCAATGGTTCCTGGTTGGATTTACCTCTCTATTGGATTTCCCTGATATTCTGTCCAGTTCACCAAGGATAAGTCCTTGCTTTGTTCTTTTGCAGTTCACTTGTTGTGGACTTAATCGTTCAGCACATTCTATGTTTTTTCTAGTCCAGCTTGTCAGTATGTTTTCTTCAGTTAAGCTGGAAGCTCTGGAAAGCAGATTTACCCTCCGCACCTTTAGTCAGGTGTGGAGATTTTTGTAAACTCTGGTGGATTTTTCTAGTTTTTAATACTGACCGCACAGTATTCTGTCCTGTACTATCTGTCTAGCTAGATTGGCCTCCTTTGCTACATCCTGGTTTCATTCTGTGTATGTCATTTCCCTCTCCACTCACAGTCAATATTTGTGGGGGGCTGACTGTCCTTTGGAAATTTTCTCTGAGGCAAGATAGCTTTCCTGTTTCTATCTTTAGGGGTAGTTAGTCCTCCAGCTGTGATGAGGTGTCTAGGGAGTGACAGGAACATCCCACGGCTACTTCTAGTGTTGTGTTAAGCTCAGGAACTGCGGTCAGTACAGGTACCACCTCCTCCAGAGCACGTCCCATGTTGCTCCTAAACCACCAGTTCATAACAGTACAACTGGCCAAAAATGAATTAAATGCATCTCAAAAGAAGGAAAAAAAAGTTCTGAACCATTTTTTTTTTTGCAGTCTGTTTTGTCTTTTTTTATCCTCTTAATCTCTGGGTGGTTCAGGATTTTGGCGCTGGCATGGATGTTCAGGGTTTGTTTTCTCGTGTGGATCAACTTGCTGCAAGAGTACAGAGTATCCAAGATTATGTTGTCCAGACTTCGGCTTTAGAGCCTAAAATTCCTACTCCTGATTTGTTTTTTTGGGATAGATCCAAGTTTTTGAACTTCAAAAATAACTGCAAATTGTTTTTTGCTTTGAAACCCCGTTCCTCTGGTGATCCCATTCAGCAGGTTAAGATTGTCATCTCTCTGCTGCGTGGTGACCCTCAGGACTGAGCATTCTCCCTTGAATCAGGGGATCCGGCATTGCTTAATGTAGACGCATTTTTTCAAGCGCTCGGATTATTGTATGACGAACCTAATTCTGTGGATCATGCAGAAAAAACCTTGTTGGCCCTATGTCAGGGTCAGGAAGCGGCAGAATTATACTGCCAGAAATTTAGAAAATGGTCTGTGCTCACTAAATGGAATGAGGATGCTCTGGCAGCAATTTTCAGAAGGGGTCTTTCTGAAGCCCTTAAAGATGATATGGTGGGGTTCCCCATGCCTGCTGGTTTGAGCGAATCTATGTCTCTAGCCATTCAGATTGATTGGCGCCTGCGCGACCGCAAAGTTGTGCACCATATGGCAGTGTCCTCTGAGCAGAGTCCTGAGCCTATGCAATGTGATAGGATTTTGACTAGAGCAGAACAGCAGGGATTCAGACGTCAGAATAGGCTGTGTTTTTACTGTGGTGATTCTGCTCATGTTATTTCTGATTGCCCTAAGCGTACTAAGAGGGTTTCTAGGTCTGTTACCATCAGTACTGTACAGCCTAAATTTCTCTTATCTGTGACCCTGATTTGCTCATTATCGTCCTTTTCTGTCATGGCATTTGTGGATTCAGGCGCTGCCCTGAACTTAATGGACTTGGAATTCGCCAGGCGCTGCGGTTTTTCCTTGCAGCCTTTGCAGAGCCCTATTCCTTTGAGGGGCATTGATGCTACACCGTTGGCCAAGAATAAACCTCAGTATTGGACTCAGCTGACCATGTGCATGGCTCCAGCACATCAGGAAGATTGCCATTTTCTGGTGTTGCATAACTTGCATGATGTTGTTGTACTGGGTTTTCCATGGTTACAGGAACATAATCCGGTGCTGGATTGGAAATCTATGTCTGTGACTAGTTGGGGTTGTCAAGGGGTACATTGTGACGTTCCTTTGATGTCAATTTCCTCTTCCCCCTCTTCTGAAGTCCCTGAGTTTTTGTCGGATTTCCAGGATGTATTTGATGAGCCCAAGTCCAGTTCCCTTCCTCCACATAGGGACTATGATTGTGCTATTAACTTGATTCCTGGCGGTAAGTTCCCTAAGGGCCGACTTTTCAATCTGTCTGTGCCAGAGCATGCCGCCATGCGGAGTTATGTCAAGGAGTCTTTGGAGAAGGGGCATATTCGGCCGTCTTCGTCACCATTGGGAGCGGGATTCTTTTTTGTTGCCAAGAAGGATGGCTCCTTGAGACCCTGCATTGATTATCGCCTTCTTAATAAGATCACGGTCAAATTCCAATACCCTTTACCTTTGCTTTCTGATTTGTTTGCTCAGATTAAGGGGGCTACTTGGTTTACTAAGATTGACCTTCGAGGGGCATATAATCTTGTTCGTATTAAACAGGGTGACGAATGGAAAACTGCATTTAATATGCCCGAAGGCCATTTTGAATACCTTGTGATGCCTTTCGGGCTTTCTAATGCTCCTTCTGTATTTCAGTCCTTCATGCATGATATTTTCCGCAATTATCTTAATAAATTCATGATTGTGTATTTGGATGATATTTTGATTTTTTCCGATGATTGGGAGTCTCATGTGAAGCAGGTCAGGATGGTATTCCAGATCCTTCGTGATAATGCTTTATTTGTGAAGGGGTCTAAGTGCTTATTTGGAGTTCAGAAGGTCTCTTTTTTGGGTTTTATTTTTTCTCCCTCGTCTATAGAAATGGATCCTGTTAAGGTCCAAGCCATCCATGACTGGATTCAACCCACATCGGTGAAGAGCCTTCAGAAATTTTTGGGCCTTGCTAATTTTTATCGCCGTTTCATTGCCAACTTTTCTAGTGTGGTTAAGCCCCTGACCGATTTGACGAAGAAAGGCGCTGATGTGACGAATTGGTCCTAAGCGGCTGTTGAGGCCTTTCAGGAGCTTAAACGCCGATTTACTTCTGCCCCTGTGTTGCATCAGCCGGATGTTTCTCTTCCTTTTCAGGTTGAGGTTGATGCTTCTGAGATTGGGGCGGAGGCCGTTTTGTCTCAGAGGAATTCTGATGGTTCTCTGATGAAACCGTGGGCTTTTTTTTCCAGAAAGTTTTCGCCTGCGGAGCGCAATTATGACGTTGGCAATCGGGAGTTGTTGGCTATGAAGTGGGCATTTGAGGAGTGGCGACATTGGCTTGAGGGAGCCAAGCACCGCGTTGTGGTCTTGACCGATCATAAGAATCTGATTTACCTCGAGTCGGCCAAGCGGCTGAACCCTAGACAGGCTCGATGGTCCCTGTTTTTCTCCCGTTTTGATTCCCGCTGATGCCCTCTCTAGGAGTTTTTTGCCTGATTCTCCTGGAGTCATTGAGCCGGTTGGCATTCTTAAAGAAGGGGTGATTCTTTCTGCCATCTCCCCTGATTTGCGGCGGGTGCTTCAGGAATTTCAGGCTGATAAACCTGACCGCTGTCCTGTGGGGAAGCTGTTTGTTCCTGATAGATGGACTAGTAAGGTAATTTCTGAGGTTCATTGTTCAGTGTTGGCTGGTCATCCTGGGATTTTTGGTACCAGAGATTTGGTTGCTAGGTCCTTTTGGTGGCCTTCCTTGTCGCGGGATGTGCGTTCTTTTGTGCAGTCCTGTGGGACTTGTGCCCGGGCCAAGCCTTGCTGTTCCCGCGCTAGTGAGTTGCTTTTGCCTTTGCCGGTCCCTGAGAGGCCCTGGACGCATATTTCCATGGATTTTATTTCGGATCTTCCTGTTTCCCAGAAGATGTCTGTTATCTGGGTGGTTTGTGACCGGTTCTCTAAAATGGTCCATTTGGTACCTTTGCCTAAATTGCCTTCCTCCTCTGATTTGGTTCCATTGTTTTTTCAGCATGTGGTTCGTTTGCATGGCATTCCGGAGAATATTGTGTCTGACAGAGGTTCCCAGTTTGTTTCTAGGTTTTGGCGGGCCTTTTGTGCTAGGATGGGCATTGATTTGTCTTTTTCTTCAGCGTTCCATCCTCAGACTAATGGCCAAACTGAGCGAACTAATCAGACCTTGGAAACCTATTTGAGATGCTTTGTGTCTGCTGATCAGGATGATTGGGTGGCTTTCTTGCCGTTGGCCGAGTTTGCCCTTAATAATCGGGCTAGTTCGGCTACTTTGGTATCGCCTTTCTTTTGTAATTTTGGTTTTCATCCTCGTTTTTCTTCGGGGCAGGTTGAGCCTTCTGATTGTCCTGGTGTGGATTCTGTGGTGGACAGGTTACAGCAGATTTGGACTCATGTGGTAGACAATTTGACGTTGTCTCAGGAAAAGGCTCAACGTTTTGCTAACCGCCGTCGGTGTGTTGGTCCTCGGCTTCGGGTGGGGGATTTAGTCTGGTTATCTTCTCGTCATGTTCCTATGAAGATTTCTTCCCCTAAGTTCAAGCCTCGGTTTATTGGCCCTTATAAGATTTCTGAGATTATCAATCCGGTGTCTTTTCGTTTGGCCCTTCCAGCCTCTTTTGCCATCCATAATGTTTTCCATAGATCCTTGTTGCGGAGGTATGTGGTGCCCGTTGTTCCCTCGGTTGATCCTCCTGCCCCGGTGTTGGTTGAGGGGGAGTTGGAATATGTGGTGGAGAAAATTTTGGATTCTCGTTTTTCGAGGCGGAGGCTTCAGTATCTTGTCAAGTGGAAGGGTTATGGCCAGGAGGATAATTCTTGGGTTGTTGCCTCCGATGTCCATGCCGCCGATTTGGTTCGTGCCTTTCACTTGGCTCATCCTGATCGGCCTGGGGGCTCTGGTGAGGGTTCGGTGACCCCTCCTCAAGGGGGGGGTACTGTTGTGAATTCCGCTCTTTGGCTCCCTCCGGTGGATTTAAGTGGAACTGCTGCTTCTTGGATTTAGCATTCAGCAGCTGCTTCCACTGATCGTCTATTCTGGCTCGGCTTTTTATCCTGGCTCTGTCCTTCAGCCTGTGGCAGTTGTCAATGGTTCCTGGTTGGATTTACATCTCTCTTGGATTTCCCTGATATTCTGTCCAGTTCACCAAAGATAAGTCCTTGCTTTGTTCTTTTGCAGTTCACTTGTTGTGGACTTAATCGTTCAGCACATTCTATGTTTTTTCTAGTCCAGCTTGTCAGTATGTTTTGTTCAGTTAAGCTGGAAGCTCTGGAAAGCAGATTTACCCTCCGCACCTTTAGTCAGGTGTGGAGATTTTTGTAAACTCTGTGGTGGATTTTTCTAGTTTTTAATACTGACCGCACAGTATTCTGTCCTGTACTATCTGTCTAGCTAGATTGGCCTCCTTTGCTACATCCTGGTTTCATTCTGTGTATGTCATTTCCCTCTCCACTCTCAGTCAATATTTGTGGGGGGCTGTCTGTCATTTGGGAATTTTCTCTGAGGCAAGATAGCTTTCCTGTTTCTATCTTTAGGGGTAGTTAGTCCTCCGGCTGTGACGAGGTGTCTAGGGAGTGACAGGAACATCCCACGGCTACTTCTAGTGTTGTGTTAAGCTCAGGAACTGCGGTCAGTACAGGTACCACATCCTCCAGAGCACGTCCCATGTTGCTCCTAAACCACCAGTTCATAACAGGAGAGAGGGGGAGATATGTTATTTGGTTCAGGGGTTTGGGGTTCGAGAAGGAGAGTGAGGATTAGTGGAGCAAAAACAGTGAGGGCAAATGTGAGCATGGTTAAAGAGCAGGGGAGGAAAAGAGGCAAATGAAATTAGAAGACAGGGATTAGTCTTACCGTCTGGCTGATTTCTGGACTATTTCTGGTATATTTCTGATGATACACTTAAAAAGATGTCACATCTGACTAAAGTCAGATCTGACCAGCTCCATGCAACTTATACCATTCAAGTATCCATGAAATTAAGCCAGGTGAGAGGGGGAGGAGGAAGGAGGTGGAGGACAGTTCACAGCAGGGGACAATTAGCAGATTGCAGTTAATACAACATTTGAAAATTTACAGTATGATACATGGAATTAAAGTCAGTGAAAAATTAGCAGCGTACCAGGTAGAATAGAGGGAGGGAAGTGCATGGGGTTCAGGGGTGCAGTGGGTATTCCAGGTTAGGAGACAATTCAGACGTACCAGGTAGAACAGAGGGAGGGAAGTGAGTGGGGTTCAGTGGTGCAGTGGGTATTCCAGGTTAGGATTCAGTTCAGATGTACCAGGTAGAACAGAGGGAGGGAAGTGCATGGGGTTCAGGGGTGCAGTGGGTATTCCAGGTTAGGAGACAGTTCAGACATACCATTCAAGTGTACAAGAAATGGGGCTCTATTATTACATTACAATAGAGTAATGTCCAAAAGAATATATAAGAGTGTGCAATTTAGCCCTTATAAAGAGACATGTACCATTTATTATATGCCAATAAAATCCAAATTAACTCACCAATAAGATCTAAAAATAATTCATGCTCTAATAAAATAATGGCCAATCAGTATTTTATGTGAATATGTGTAAGCCAAAACCAGGTGGGACTCCAAAGCACATAAGAGGGGTGGTTCTTTAAATAATAATTTTCTATTAGCATGTTCCACGTCTGATTTTGGTTATCCAATTCTACTGTGTGAATAGGGCCTAAATGTGGGGTTTTCCCTGCAGATTAGGATGAAGTTTGGTGTATTTTTTGCAAAAAGATATCAGACATTCTGAACTATGGCCTAGATGAAGGTGCAAAACATGAAACTCAAGTCCAATTATGTGTATTTAGTTAGAGTCCTGGTATCCTGTTGCTGTTCTATATTATATTTGATATTTATTACTCCCATATATTTTGAGTATAATCAATAAATAAACTGGTGTCTTACACTATTTCACCACTGGAGGCTGTAGTTCCCCATCTTTCTCTAACAACTGAGCTCTGGCAACAGAGATGGCAGCTATGGTATTATTACCATGGCAATTGTGTAATTGTGAATTATAATTTGAATGTCCAAACCACTAGTGAAATAATATAGTCTACGACGATCCATGAACTCCCCAATGTAATAACCAAGACCTCATTATGAGTGTTTTAATTAGCAAACATTTATTGTTTATTTTGGGAGATAAAATTATATTTTTTCATAGTTTTAACACTTTTGTTGCCTTGGGATTTTCAACATTTTGCCCCTCAGGTATACGGGACAATTTTCACATTTTTTAACTAGTAAAAATAGATTCTAACCATTTTTCTGAATGTAGACGCCTAGCGCATTGTCAAAATGCCACTCTTCACTTTATACTTGCAGGCATCTTCATGCAGTTTTGTGGTAAAGTGAATAAAAAAATACGAAAATGGATATTAGTAATTACAGTGGGGAAAAAGTATTTAGTCAGCCAACAATTGAGCAAGTTCTCCCACTTAAAAAGATGAGATAGGCCTGTGATTGACATCATAGGTAGACCACAACTAGGAGAGTCAAAATTGAGAAAATAAATTCAGAAAATCACCTTGTCTGATTTGGCAAAATTTATTTTTCAAATTATGGTGGAAAATAAGTATTTGGTCACTAACAAATGTTCATCTCAATATTTTGTTATATATCGTTTGTTGGCAAAGACAGGAGTCAAAGGTTTTCTGTAAGTTTTCACAAGGTTGACACACACTGTTAGTGGTTTGTTGGCCCATTCCTCCATGCAGATCTCCTGTAGAGCAGTGATGTTTTGGGCCCGACACTGGACAACACAGACTTTCAACTCGCTCCAAAGGTTTTCTATGGGGTTGAGATCTGGAGACAGGCTACGCCACTCAAGGACCTTCATATGCTAGTAACGAAGCCACTCCTTCGTTGCCCTGGCGGTGTGCTTGGGATTATTATCATGCTGAAAGACCCATCCACGTTTCATCTTCAATGCCCTTGCTGATGGAAGGAGGTTTGCACTCAAAATCTCACGATACATGGCCCCATTCTTTCATGTACACGGAACAGTCGTCCTGGTCCCTTTGCAGAGAAACAGCCCCAAAACATGATGTTGCCACCTCCATGCTTCACAGTAGGTATGGTCTTCTTTGGATGCAATTCAGAATTCTGTCTCCTCCAAACACGACGAGTTTTGTTTTTACCAAACAGTTCCACTTTGGTTTCATCAGACCATATAACATTCTCCCAATACTCTTCTAGATAATCCAAATGCTCTCTGGCAAACTTCAAATGGGCCCGGACATGTACTGGCTTAAGCAGGGGGACACGTCTGGCACTGCAGGATCTGAGTCCCTGGCGGCATAGTACGTTACTGATGGTAGCCTTTGTTACAGTGGTCCCAGCAAAATGCAGGTCATTCACTAGGTACCCCCGTGTGGTTCTGGGATTTTTGCTAACTGTTCTTGTGATCATTTTGATGCCACGGGGTAAGGTCTTGCGTGGAGCCCCAGATCGAGGGAGATTATCAGCGGTCTTGTATGTCTTCCATTTTCTTATTAATGCTCCCACAGTTGATTTCATCACACCAAGCTGCTTGCCTATTGCAGATTCAGTCTTCCCAGCCTGGTGCAGGGTTACAATTTTGATTCTGGTGTCCTTCAACAGCTCATTGGTCTTCACCATAGTGGAGTTTGGAGTGTGACTGTTTGAGGTTCTGGACAGGTGTCTATTATACTGATAACAAATTCAAACAGGTGCCATTACTACAGGTAATGAGTGGAGGACAGAGGAGCCTCTTGAAGAAGTTACAGGTCTGTGAGAGCCAGAAATCTTGGATGTTTTTAGGTGACCAAAACTTATTTTTCACCATAATTTGAAAAATAAATCTTGCCAAATCAGACAAGGTGATTTTCTGGATTTGTTTTCTCAATTTTGACTCTCATAGTTGTGGTCTACCTATAATGTCAATTACAGGCCTCTCTCATCTTTTTAAGTTGGAGAACTTTTTCAATTGGTGGCTGACTACATACTTTATTTCGATAAGAGATACGGAGGGCACCACACACTGATTAATCAGCCAGAGAGTTCACCATCGGCTTGGAAACAACATGAAAACACAGAAAAAAGATCATGCCATATATTGGGAACACCTCAGATTATATAAAAGTAAAAAAAGCTTTATTGGTAGGAATACACAGCACAAACAACAGTTAAAAACACTAAAATACAAACAGATACCTATACAAGAAACCATACCCTAGTATGGGGGCAATGATGACTAGCACCCAGAGTCCCCTTCCCCCCTTATTTTTCACACAGAAAACAATATGCAAATAATGTGCAAAAAAATGCAAACGTGCAAGATATGTGGAAAATACAAAGACTGGCTCCTAAGTAATGAAACATACAATGTGCAGATGGAAAATATATATGCCTAAACCGATGTCACAGTACCATATTGGTGAAAAAAGATGTTAAATAACATCTTTGCAAGGAAAATGCAATGCACAATGAACGATAGGAAAGCAGATGAGACGGCAGAAATAAAGCATGCCAGAATCTAAGGATAAATATACCCAGATACCAAGAGTCCAGATTTTAGAAACGGAGCCAGCATGAGCAGAGGGGGATGCAGTATGCTATTTCTCCCTGAGGAAGCCGCTTGGTTTGCGGCGATATGCGTGGGATCCTATCCTGCACCTGTACTTCTCCCCCTCTGCTCATGCTGGCCCCTCAGCATTTTCTGTCATGATTCTCAATGGCGAGAGAACATAGCCCAGCATATATGAGAACTAGCTCTTGGAAGATGGAAACTATACTGACCATGAACTAAACCTGCCGCACAACTAGAAGTGGCCGGGTAGCATGCCTACGTTTTTTAACCCTAGATGCCCAGCGCCAGCCGGAGAACTACCTAATCCTAGCAGAGGAAAAGACAGTCCTGGCTCACCTCTAGAGAAATTTTCCCAAAAGGCAGACAGAGGCCCCCACATATATTGGCGGTGATTTTAGATGAAATGACAAACGTAGTATGAAAATAGGTTTAGCAAAATCGAGGTCCGCTTTCTAGATAGCAGGAAGACAGAAAGGACACTTTCATGGTCAGCAGAAAACCCTATCAAAACACCATCCAGAAATTCCTTTAAGACTCTAGCATTAACTCATAACACCAGAGTGGCAATTTCCGATCACAAGAGCTTTCCAGACACAGTAACGAAACAGCAGCTGTGAACAGGAACAAAATGCAAAAACACACAAGGACAAAAGTCCAACTTAGCTGGGAGTTGTCTAGTAGCAGGAACAAGCACAGAAGGCTTCTGATTACATTGTTGACCGGCAAGAAACTGACAGAGGAGCAAGGTTATATAGCGACTCCCACATCCTGATAGGAGCAGGTGAACAGAGGGGATGATGCACACAAGTTCAATTCCACAAGAGGCCACCGGGGGAGCCCAGAATCCAATTTCACAACAGTACCCCCCCCTCAAGGAGGGGGCACCGAACCCTCACCAGAACCACCAGGACGATCAGGATGAGCCCTATGAAAGGCACGGACAAGATCGGAGGCATGAACATCAGAGGCAGTGACCCAAGAATTATCCTCCTGACCGTATCCCTTCCATTTGACCAGATACTGGAGTCTCCGTCTGGAAACACGAGAGTCTAAGATCTTTTCCACAACGTACTCCAACTCACCCTCAACCAACACCGGAGCAGGAGGCTCAACGGAAGGCACAACCGGTGCCTCATACCTGCGCAACAATGACCGATGAAAAACATTATGAATCGAAAAGGATGCAGGGAGGTCCAAACGGAAGGACACAGGGTTAAGAATCTCCAATATCTTGTACGGGCCGATGAACCGAGGCTTAAACTTAGGAGAAGAAACCCTCATAGGGACAAAACGAGAAGACAACCACACCAAGTCCCCAACACAAAGCCGAGGACCAACACGACGACGGCGGTTGGCAAAAAGCTGAGTCTTCTCCTGGGACAACTTCAAATTGTCCACCACCTGCCCCCAAATCTGATGCAACCTCTCCACCACAGCATCCACTCCAGGACAATCCGAAGATTCCACTTGACCGGAGGAAAATCGAGGATGAAACCCCAAATTACAGAAAAACGGGGACACCAAGGTGGCAGAGCTGGCCCGATTATTGAGGGCGAACTCCGCCAAAGGCAAAAAAGCAACCCAATCATCCTGATCCGCAGACACAAAACACCTCAAATATGTCTCCAAGGTCTGATTAGTCCGCTCGGTCTGGCCATTAGTCTGAGGATGGAAAGCAGACGAAAAAGACAAATCTATGCCCATCCTAGCACAGAATGCCCGCCAAAATCTAGACACGAATTGGGTCCCTCTGTCAGAAACGATATTCTCAGGAATACCATGCAAACGAACAACATTTTGAAAAAACAGAGGAACCAACTCGGAAGAAGAAGGCAACTTAGGCAAGGGAACCAGATGGACCATCTTAGAGAAACGGTCACACACCACCCAGATGACAGACATCTTCTGAGAAACAGGCAGATCCGAAATAAAATCCATCGAGATGTGCGTCCAAGGCCTCTTCGGGATAGGCAAGGGCAACAACAATCCACTAGCCCGAGAACAACAAGGCTTGGCCCGAGCACAAACGTCACAAGACTGCACAAAGCCTCGCACATCTCGTGACAGGGAAGGCCACCAGAAGGACCTTGCCACCAAATCCCTGGTACCAAAGATTCCAGGATGACCTGCCAACGCAGAAGAATGAACCTCAGAGATGACTCTACTGGTCCAATCATCAGGAACAAACAGTCTACCAGGTGGGCAACGATCAGGTCTATCCGCCTGAAACTCCTGCAAGGCCCGCCGCAGGTCTGGAGAAACGGCAGACAATATCACTCCATCTTTAAGGATACCTGTGGGCTCAGAATTACCAGGGGAGTCAGGCTCAAAACTCCTAGAAAGGGCATCCGCCTTAACATTCTTAGAACCCGGTAGGTACGACACCACAAAATTAAACCGAGAGAAAAACAACGACCAGCGCACCTGTCTAGGATTCAGGCGCCTGGCAGACTCAAGGTAAATTAAATTTTTGTGGTCAGTCAATACCACCACCTGATGTCTGGCCCCCTCAAGCCAGTGACGCCACTCCTCAAAAGCCCACTTCATGGCCAAAAGCTCCCGATTCCCAATATCATAATTCCGCTCGGCGGGCGAAAATTTACGGGAAAAAAAAGCACAAGGTCTCATCACGGAGCAGTCGGAACTTCTCTGCGACAACACCGCCCCAGCTCCGATTTCAGAAGCGTCGACCTCAACCTGAAAAGGAAGAGCAACATCAGGCTGACGCAACACTGGGGCGGAAGAAAAGCGGCGCTTGAGCTCCCGAAAGGCCTCCACAGCATCAGGGGACCAATCAGCAACATCAGCACCCTTCTTAGTCAAATCAGTCAATGGTTTTACAACATCAGAAAAACCAGCAATAAATCGACGATAAAAGTTAGCAAAGCCCAAAAATTTCTGAAGACTCTTAAGAGAAGAGGGTTGCGTCCAATCACCAATAGCCTGAACCTTGACAGGATCCATCTCGATGGAAGAGGGGGAAAAAATGTATCCCAAGAAAGAAATCTTTTGAACCCCAAAAACACACTTAGAACCCTTCACACACAAGGAATTAGACCGCAAAACCTGAAAAACCCTCCTGACCTGCTGGACATGAGAGTCCCAGTCATCCGAAAAAATCAGAATATCATCCAGATACACAATCATAAATTTATCCAAATAATCGCGGAAAATGTCATGCATAAAGGACTGGAAGACTGAAGGGGCATTTGAAAGACCAAAAGGCATCACCAAATACTCAAAATGGCCCTCGGGCGTATTAAATGCGGTTTTCCACTCATCCCCCTGCTTGATTCGCACCAAATTATACGCCCCACGGAGATCAATCTTAGAGAACCACTTGGCCCCCTTTATACGAGCAAACAAATCAGTAAGCAGTGGTAACGGATATTGATATTTAACCGTGATTTTATTCAAAAGTCGATAATCAATACACGGCCTCAAAGAGCCGTCTTTCTTAGACACAAAGAAAAAAACGGCTCCTAAGGGAGATGACGAAGGGCGAATATGTCCCTTTTCCAAGGACTCCTTTATATATTCTCGCATAGCAGCGTGTTCAGGCACAGACAGATTAAATAAACGACCCTTAGGGTATTTACTACCCGGAATCAAGTCTATGGCACAATCGCACTCCCGGTGCGGAGGTAGTGAACCAACCTTGGGTTCTTCAAAAACGTCACGAAAGTCAGACAAGAATTCAGGAATCTCAGAGGGAATAGATGATGAAATGGAAACCAAAGGTACGTCCCCATGAGTTCCTTTACATCCCCAGCTTAACACAGACATAGCTCTCCAGTCGAGGACTGGGTTATGAGATTGCAGCCATGGCAATCCCAGCACCAAAACATCATGTAGATTATACAGCACCAGAAAGCGAATAACCTCCTGGTGATCCGGATTAACACGCATAGTCACTTGTGTCCAGTATTGTGGTTTATTACTAGCCAATGGGGTGGAGTCAATCCCTTTCAGAGGTATCGGAGCCTCCAGTGGCTCCAAATCATACCCACAGCGTTTGGCAAAGGACCAATCCATAAGACTCAAAGCAGCGCCAGAGTCGACATAGGCGTCCGCGGTAATAGATGACAAAGAACAAATCAGGGTCACAGATAGAATAAACTTAGACTGTAAAGTGCTAATTGAAACAGACTTGTCAGGCTTCTTAGTACGCTTAAAGCATGCTGATATAACATGAGTTGAATCACCACAATAGAAGCACAACCCATTTTTTCGTCTAAAATTCTGCCGCTCGCTTCTGGACAGAATTCTATCACATTGCATATTTTCTGGCGTTTTCTCAGTAGACACCGCCAAATGGTGCACAGGTTTGCGCTCCCGCAGACGCCTATCGATCTGAATAGCCATCGTCATGGACTCATTCAGACTCGCAGGCACAGGGAACCCCACCATAACATCCTTAATGGCATCAGAGAGACCTTCTCTGAAAATCGCCGCCAGGGCGCACTCATTCCACTGAGTAAGCACAGACCATTTGCGGAATTTTTGGCAGTATATTTCAGCTTCATCTTGCCCCTGAGACAAGGACATCAAGGCCTTTTCCGCCTGAAGCTCTAAATGAGATTCCTCATAAAGCAACCCCAAGGCCAGAAAAAACGCATCCACATTGAGCAACGCAGGATCCCCTGGTGCCAATGCAAAAGCCCAGTCTTGAGGGTCGCCCCGGAGCAAGGAAATTACAATCCTGACCTGCTGTGCAGGGTCTCCGGCAGAGCGAGACTTCAGGGACAAAAACAATTTGCAATTATTTTTAAAATTTTGAAAGTGAGATCTATTCCCCGAGAAGAATTCAGGCAAAGGAATTCTAGGCTCAGACATAGGTGCATGAACAACAAAATCTTGCAAATTTTGTACCTTTGTGGCGAGATTATTCAAACCTGTAGCTACACTCTGAAGATCCATTTGAAACAGGTGAACACAGAGCCATTCAAGGATTGGAAGGAGAGAAAGAGAGGAAGGCTGCAGTATAGGCAGACTAGCAAGTGATTCAATTAAGAGAACACTCAGAACTAGAGGGAAAAAAAAAAAATTGTAGCAGACTTCTTTTTTCTCTCCTTTCTCAGCCAGTAATTTAACCCTTTTTTGGGCCGGTCAAACTGTCATGATTCTCAATGGCGAGAGAACATAGCCCAGCATATATGAGAACTAGCTCTTGGAAGATGGAAACTATACTGACCATGAACTAAACCTGCCGCACAACTAGAAGTGGCCGGGTAGCATGCCTACGTTTTTTAACCCTAGATGCCCAGCGCCAGCCGGAGAACTACCTAATCCTAGCAGAGGAAAAGACAGTCCTGGCTCACCTCTAGAGAAATTTTCCCAAAAGGCAGACAGAGGCCCCCACATATATTGGCGGTGATTTTAGATGAAATGACAAACGTAGTATGAAAATAGGTTTAGCAAAATCGAGGTCCGCTTTCTAGATAGCAGGAAGACAGAAAGGACACTTTCATGGTCAGCAGAAAACCCTATCAAAACACCATCCAGAAATTCCTTTAAGACTCTAGCATTAACTCATAACACCAGAGTGGCAATTTCCGATCACAAGAGCTTTCCAGACACAGTAACGAAACAGCAGCTGTGAACAGGAACAAAATGCAAAAACACACAAGGACAAAAGTCCAACCTAGCTGGGAGTTGTCTAGTAGCAGGAACAAGCACAGAAGGCTTCTGATTACATTGTTGACCGGCAAGAAACTGACAGAGGAGCAAGGTTATATAGCGACTCCCACATCCTGATAGGAGCAGGTGAACAGAGGGGATGATGCACACAAGTTCAATTCCACAAGAGGCCACCGGGGGAGCCCAGAATCCAATTTCACAACAATTTTCCTTGCAAGGATGTTGTGGCCATCCATCGCGATCCATCGGCAATACAAGTCTATGGGCAAAAAACGCATCCTTCGAGCACATTTGCAGGATCCGTTTTTTGTCCAAAACGATGGATTGTGACGGATGCCACACGACACAAGTGTGAAAGTAACCTTAGGGCTAGGGTTAGGGCTGGGGCTAAAGTTAGAGTTGGGCTAGGGTTAGGACTAGGGTTAGGGTTGGGGCTAAAGTTAGGGTTAGGGTTGGGGCTAAATTTAGTGTTGGGGCTAAAGTTAGGGATAGGGTTGCGGCTAAAGTTAGGGTTAGAGTTGGGATTAGGGTTAGGGTTTGGATTAGGGTTGTGTTGTGTTGTGAATTCCGTTCTGGAGCTCCCTCCTGTGGTTGCTAATGGTATTTTTGTGAGTTCTGCCCTTGGGCTCCCTCTGGTGGTTTCGAGTGGAACTGCTGCTCCTTTAGGTAGCTGTGGCAGCTGCCTTCACTAATCGCCTTGCCTGGGTTTGTTATTTAAACCTGCTCTGGGCTTTAGTTCATGCCAGCTGTCAATGTTCTTGGTTGGATTTGGTTCTCTCCTTGGATTTCTCATATGGCCTGTCCTTGTCAGCAAAAGATAAGTTTTTGCTAGTTTTTGTTTGTACATTTGCTTGGACTTAATTGCTCTGCAAATATGTTTCTTTTTGTCCCGCTTGTCACTATGTCATATTCAGGCTAGCTGGAAGTTCTGGGAAAGCAGATTTGCCCCTCCACACCGTGAGTCGGTGTGGAGTTCATTTTTGTAAACTCTGCGTGGATTTTGTAGTTGTTAATACTGACCGCACAGTATCCTTTTCTCTCTGTCTATCAAGTTTAGTATTGGCCTCCTTTGCTGAAATCTGATTTCATTTCTGTGTACGTCATTTCCCTCTTCACTCACAGTCAATATTTGTGGGGGGCTGTCTTTCCTTTTGGGGTTTTCTCTGAGGCAAGATAGCTTTCTATTTCCTTCTTTAGGGGTAGTTAGTTCCTAGGCTGTGAAGAGGTGTCTAGGGAGAGTCAGGAACATCCCACGGCTATTACTAGTGTTGTTGTTAGGATTAGGGACTGCGGTCAGTAGAGATACCACCTTCTCAGAGCTCGTCCCATGTTGCGTTTTAGCCACCAGGTCATATCAGTGTGGCCTCTTAACCACCAGGTCATAATAGGGTTGGCATTAGGGTTACGTTTGGGATTAGGGTTAGGTTTGGGATTAAGGTTAAGGTTAGGGTTGGGATTAGGGTTAAGGGTGTATTGGGATTAGGGTTAGGTTTGAGGTTAGGGTTGAGATTAGGATTAGGGGTGTGTTGGATTTAGGGTTTTGATTAGGGTTATGGTTAGGGTTGAGATTAGGGTTGTTTTGGGGTTAGGGTTGTGATTATCGTTAGGGTTGTGATTAGGATTATGGATCGGGTTGGGATTAGGGTTAGGGGTGTGTTGGGGTTAGGGTTGGAGTTAGAATTGGGGGGTTTCCACTGTTTAGGTACATCAGGGGGTCTCCAAACATGACAGCCAATTTTGCGCTCAAAAAGTCAAATGGTGCTCCCTCCCTTCTGAGCTCTGCCGTGCGCCCAAACAGTGGTTTATCCCCACATATGGGGCATCAGCGTACTCGGGATAAATTGGACAACAACTTGGGGTCCAATTTCTCCTGTTACCTTTGTGAAAATAAAAACTTGGTTGCTAAAAAATATTTTTTGGGGAAAAAAACAATTTTTTATTTTCACGACTCTACATTATAAACTTCTGTGAAGCACTTGGGCATTCAAAATTCTCACCACACATCTATATAAGTTCCTTGGGGGTTCTAGTTTCCAAAATGGGGTCACTTGTGGGGGTTTCTACTGTTTAGGTACATCAGGGGCTCTGCAAACGCAACATAACGCCCGCAGACCATTCTATCAAAGTCTGCATTCCAAAACTGCGCTCCTTCCCTTCCGAGCTCTGTCATGCGTCCAAACAGTGGTTTACCCCCACATATGGGGTATCAGCCTACTCAGCATAAATTGCACAATACATTTTGGGGTCCAATTTCTCCTGTTACCCTTGTGAAAGTAAAAATTTGGGGGTGAAAAGATAATTTTTGTGGAAAAAATATTATTTTTTTATTTTCATGGCTCTACATTATAAACTTCTGTGAAGCAGTTGGGGGTTCATAGTGCTCACCACACATCTAGATAAGCTCTTTTGGGGGTCTAGTTTCCAAAATGGGGTCACTTGTGGGGGTTTCTACTGTTTAGGTACGTCAGGAGCTCTGCAAATGCAACATGACGCCCGCAGACCATCCCATCAAAGTCTGCATTCCAAGCGGCGCTCCTTCCCTTCCGAGCCCCGATGGGTGCCCAAACAGTGCCCCCACATATGGGGTATCAGCGTACTTAGGACAAACTGGTCAACACATTTTGGGGTCCAATGTCTCCTGTTACCCTTGAGAAAATAAAAAATTGCAGGCTAAAAAATCATTTTGGAGGAAAAAAAAGGATTTTTTATTTTCATGGCTCTACTTTATAAATTTCTGTGAAGCACTTGGACGTTTAAAGTGCTCACCACACATCTAGATAAGTTCCTTAAGGGGTCTAGTTTCCAAAATGGGGTCACTTGTGGGGGGTTTCTATTATTTAGGCACATCAGAGGCTCTCCAAACGCGACATGGTGTCCGATCTCAATTCCAGCCAATTCTACATTGAAAAAGTAAAACGCCACTTCTTCTCTTCCAAGCTCTGCGGTGCGCCCAAACAGTGATTTACCCCCACATATGGGGTATCAACATACTCAGGAGAAATTGCACAACTTTTGTGGTCTAATTTCTCCTGTTACCCTTGTGAAAATAAGAATTTGTGGACAAAAAGATCATTTTTGTGTAAACAAATGCAATTTTTTATTTTCACGGCTCTTCGTTATAAACTTCTGTGAAGCACTTGGGGGCTCAAAGTGCTCACCACACATCTAGATAAGTTCCTTAAGGGGTCTAGTTTCCAAAATGGTGTCACTACTTGCGGAGCGTTTTCACTGTTTAGGCACATCAGGGGCTCTCTAAATGTGACATGGCATCCAATCTCAATTCAATTGAAAATGTCAAACGGCGCTCCTTCTCTTCCAAGCTCTGCGGTGCGCCCAAACAGTGGTTTACCCCCACATATGGGGTATCGGCGTATTCAGGAGAAATTGCACAACAAAATTTATGGTTAAATTTCTGTTTCTACACTTGTGAAAATAAAAAAAAATGATTCTGAAGCCAAAAAAAAGTTAAATGTTCATATTTTCCTTCCACATTGTTTAAGTTCCTGTGAAGCACGTAAAGGGTTAATAAACTTCTTGAATGTGGTTTTGAGCACCTTGAGGGGTGCAGTTTTTAGAATGGTGTCACACTTGGTTATTTTCTATCATATAGACCCCTCAAAATAACTTCAAATGTGATGTGGTCCCTAAAAAAAAAATGGTGTTGTAAAAATGAGAAATTGCTGGTCAACTTTTAACCCTTATAACTCCCTAACAAAAAAAATTTTGGTTCCAAAATTGTGCTGATGTAAAGTAGACATGTGGGAAATGTTATTTATTAACTATTTTTTGTGACATATCTCTCTGATTTAAGGGCATAAAAATACAAAGTTTGAAAATTGCTAAATTTTAAAAATTTTCGCCATATTTCCTTTTTTTTCATAAATAATCGCAAGTAATATCGAAGAAATTTTACCACTAACATGAAGTACAATATGTCACGAAAAAGCAATCTCAGAATCAGCGGGATCTGTTAAAGTGTTCCAGAGTTAGGATCTCATAAAGTGACAGTGGTCAGAATTGTAAAAATTGGCTCGGTCATTAAGTACCAAATTGGCTGTCACTAAGGGGTTAAGGCCATGTTCACACTGTGCGTTTTTTACCGCGGAACCGCAGCGGTTTTGCCGCTGCGGTTCCGAAGCTTTTTTCCATGCAGGGTACAGTACAATGTACCCTATGGAAAACAGGAACCACTGTGCACATGATCCTGAATTTCAAAAAAAAAGCCGCGCTGAATAGCTGCGGGAAAAAAGAAGGAGCATGTCACTTCTTTGTCCGAAACAGCAGCGGTTCTGCACCCATAGACCTCCATTGTGAGGTCAAACCCGCAGTAAAACCCGCAGATCAAAAATATATCTGCGGGTTTTATTGCGGTTTGTGGTGCAGAACCGCTGCAGCAGGAAGTGCGGGGAAGAGGCCGGAAGTGCGTGGGCGGAAGTGCTTGGGCGGAGAGACATGGAGGCATACCGTCGCATGGGGATCGTGTCGGCTGTTTGATAGATTTGGTGTGTGTGTGTGTGTGTGTGTGTGTGTCCCCATGCGACGATAGTGCCACCATTGTGCTAAGTCGCCGTATGGGACTACTACTCCCATCCGGTATTAGGATGGGAGAGTTGTCCCTGTGTCCGGCGACTTAGCACAGTTGTAAAGTTACACAAAACACACACAATACACATACATGACACACAGTACATACAACATATAACACAGAGTATATACTCACCAACAGCACACTGGTAGGTGAAGCCCTCGATCCCCTAGAAAAAAATCCCAAAATAAAAAATCAAATTCATACTCCCTGTCCGCAGAATCCATAAAACGAGTGTCCCACGCCGATCGGCTGCTCTCCGGCGATACACTGCCAGGAGCGAAGCTCCTAGCAGTGTATCGCGTACTGTTCCGGAGCTCAATGGCTCCGGGGTCTCGGTTAACGGCAGTACAGCTGCGTTGAACTTTCCCACGCAGCACTGCCGTTAAGCGAGAGTGCCGGGGTCAATGACCGCCGGTAAACTCGCTCGCGCATGCGCAGTGACACACCGACAGGAACTATGGCTCCTGTCAGTGTGTTATACGTTATATATATGTGTGATACGTGGCACTGAAATACGTGATACGTGGCACTTTAATATGTGGCACTTAAATACGTGATACGTGGCACTGAAATACGTGATACGTGGCACTGAAATACGTGATACTTGGCACTTTAATACGTGGCACTTAAATACGTGATACGTGGCACTGAAATACGTGATACGTGGCACTGAAATACGTGGCACTTAAATACGTGGCACTTAAATACGTGGCAGTTAAATACGTGATACGTGGCACTTAAATACGTGGCACTGAAATACGTGGCACTTAACTACGTGATACGTGGCACTTTAATACGTGGCACTTAAATACGTGATACGTGGCACTTTAATACGTGGCACTTAAATACGTGATACGTGGCACTGAAATACGTGGCACTTAAATACGTGATACGTGGCACTGAAATACGTGATACGTGGCACTGAAATACGTGGCACTTAAATACGTGGCACTTAAATACGTGGCACTTAAATACGTGGCACTGAAATACGTGGCACTTAAATACGTGATACGTGGCACTTTAATACGTGGCACTTAAATACGTGATACGTGGCACTTTAATACGTGGCACTTAAATACGTGATACGTGGCACTTAAATACGTGGCACTGAAATACGTGGCACTTAAATACGTGATACGTGGCACTTTAATATGTGGCACTTAAATACGTGATACGTGGCACTTTAATATGTGGCACTTAAATACGTGATACGTGGCACTGAAATACGTGATACGTGGCACTGAAATACGTGGCACTTAAATACGTGGCGCTTAAATACGTGATACGTGGCACTTTAATACGTGGCACTTAAATACGTGGCACTGAAATACGTGATACGTGGCACTTAAATACGTGGCACTGAAATACGTGGCACTTAACTACGTGATACGTGGCACTTAAATACGTGGCACATAAATACGTGGCACTTAAATACGTGGCACTTAAATACGTGGCACTGAAATACGTGGCACTGAAATACGTGGCACTGAAATACGTGGCACTTAAATACGTGGCACTTAGGCTATGTTCACATTTTCGTTGTGCGCCGCAGCGTCGGCGCCGCATCACACAACGCAAACAAAAACGCAGCAAAACGCATGCACAACGCTGCGTTTTGTGCCGCATGCGTCCTTTTTTTGATTGATTTTGGACGCAGCAAAAATGCAACTTGCTGCGTCCTCTGCGCCCGGATGCGTGCGCTGCAGTGACGCATGCAGCGCAAAACGCAAGTGCGACGCATGTCCATGCGCCCCCATGTTAAATATAGGGGCGCATGACGCATGCGGCGACGCTGCGGCGCCCGACGCTGCGGCGCAGACCGCAAATGTGAACGTAGACTTAAATAGCTGGATAGAGCTGGATCTGCGGGCTGTGATCTGGCCTACGCTCAGCACTCTGCGGAGCGCTGTCATTCAAAACACGTCCACTCATTTTGGTGTTTAGTCCCAAAATGGAGGATGGAAGAAGAAAAGGGTTGGACAAGGAAATGACATCATTTCTTTTTTTTTTTCCCCCCACTGCAGTTAAAGCTTTATTTGTGTCAAACACAGACAATCTGCAGAGAAAACTGCATAAAAAAAACGCACTAAATCCGCATCAAAAAACGCACCAAAAACCGCACCAAAAACCGCACCTGCGTTTTCTGCCAAGAGCTGCGGTTTTTAGTCCTGAAAAAAAGGAGGGAAATCAGGAACGTGTGAACATACCCTAAAAGTAGATTTTTCATAATAATGTTTTTAAGTGTCCCCATAATTAAAAGCCGTAATGTTTTAGTTATTTTTTTTCGTGCACAAAGCTGTGTGAGGGTCTATTCTTTGCATGATAAACTATTTTTATTTGGTAAAATTTTGGAGTTCCTGAAACTTTTTATTCCATTCTTTTAAGTCAAAAGATCATAAAAGAGCAATTCTGGCTCTGTTGGATTTTCTATGGTGTTTATTGGGTGATATAACTTCCGTGCTTATTTTATAGTTTAGGTTGTTATGGACGTGGCAATACCAAATATGTATAGTTTATTTGTATTTTAATACATATTCACAATAACATCCCACAAAACAAAAATCCAACAACCATAACTTTTTTTTGTGCCGAGGTAATATGTTGACTTTTTGGGGGGGCAGGACAAAATGTTAGTATAACTTTTAGGCCGGCCTCACACTAGCGAGTTTTACGGATGTAAGAGCGCAGAAATTACGTCCGTAAAACTCGCAAAATAAACGGCACAATTATTCTCAATGGGGCTGCTCCTATTAGCCGTATATTACGGTTCAGTATTATACGGCTTTCTACGGCCGTACAAAATCGCAGCATGCTGCGTTTGTCAGCGTATTGCGCAAAAAAATCGCTAATGAAAGTCTATGGGGGCGAGAAAAATACGGATTCCACACGGACCTGTAGTGTGACTTGCGAGAAATACGCAGCGCTGTTAGTGAAAAGTCGGTAATTCAATTGCCGGCTTTTCATTTCTCCTGCACAAACCCGACAGGATATGAGACATGGTTTACATACAGTAAACCATCTCATATCCCCTTTTTTTTTGCATATTCCACACTACTAATGTTAGTAGTGTGTATGTGCAAAATTTCAGCGCTGTAGCTGCTGAAATAAAGGGTTAAATGGCGGAAAAAATTGGCGTGGGCTCCCGCGCAATTTTCTCCGCCAGAATGGTAAAGCCAGTGACTGAGGGCAGATATTAATAGCCAGGAGAGGGTCCACGGTTATTGGCCCCCCCGTGGCTAAAAACATCTGCCCCCAGCCACCCCAGAAAAGGCACATCTGGAAGATGCGCCTATTCTGGCACTTGGCCACTCTCTTCCCACTCCCTGTAGCGGTGGGATATGGGGTAATGAAGGGTTAATGCCACCTTGCTATTGTAAGGTGACATTAAGACAGATTAATAATGGAGAGGCGTCAATTATGACACCTATCCATTATTAATCCAATTGTTGGAAAGGGTTAAAAAACACACACACACATGATTTAAAAGTAGTTTAATGAAATAAACACAGCGGTTGTTGTAATAATTTATTGTTCTCTCAATCCATCAGGAACACCCTCGCTTGGAAAAATAATAAACGCACAAGATACATACCTTCTGGTGAACCGTCTCGTCCCACGAAGTAATCCATCTGAAGGGGTTAACTAATATTACAGGCACGAGCTGCGATAAACCACTCGCTCGTACCTGTAATCCCCGGGTGCTGAAAGGAAAGCAGGATCTGTACTTACATTGAGTCGCGGTGAGGCGCCATCTGGTGGATGTTCTCATGAACTGCAGCCTGGGAACTTTTTCCCACGCTCCAGGTCATATGAGGACATCCACCAGGGGGCGCATCACCGCGACTGAAGGAAATGTAGGTCAATGACCTACATTTCATTCATTCGCCGGGGAATTACAAGCACGAGCACACAGCTGCATTAGCAGGGCTCGTGCCTGTAATATTAGTTAACCCCTTCAGATGGATTACTTCGTGGGACGAGACGGTTCACCAGAAGGTATGTATCTTGTGCGTTTATTATTTTTCCAAGCGAGGTTGTTCCTGATGGATTGAGAGAACAATAAATTATTACAACAACCGCTGTGTTTATTTCATTAAACTACTTTTAAATCATGTGTGTGTGTGTTTTTTAACCCTTTCCAACAATTGGATTAATAATGGATAGGTGTTATAATTGACGCCTCTCCATTATTAATCTGGCTTAATGTCACCTTCCAATAGCAAGGTGGCATTAACCCTTCATTACCCCATATCCCACTGCTACAGGGAGTGGGAAGAGAGTGGCCAAGTGCCAGAATAGGCGCATCTTCCAGATGTGCCTTTTCTGGGGTGGCTGGGGGCAGATGTTTGTAGCCAGGGGGGACCAATAACCATGGACCCTCTCTAGGCTATTAATATCTGCCCTCAGTCACTGGCTTTACCATTCTGGCGGAGAAAATTGCGCGGGAGCCCACGCCAATTTTTTCCGCCATTTAACCCTTTATTTCAGCAGCTACAGCGCTGAAATTTTGCACATACACACTACTAACATTAGTAGTGTGGAATATGCAAAAAAAAAAGGGGATATGAGATGGTTTACTGTATGTAAACCATGTCTCATATCCTGTCGGGTTTGTGCAGGACAAATGAAAAGCCGGCAATTGAATTACCGGCTGTTCACAGATAACGCGCTGAATGAAATCTAAATACAGAATATATATATATGTGTCTCAATGACATATATATATATATATATATATATATATATATATATATATATATATATATATACTGTATATATGTTTTCCCGAACATTTGAGCACATAAATCCATTAGATGTCGGTTTTGCAAGCCTGCGCGAAAATCTCGCAGTACGGATGCCATACGGATTACATACGGAGGATGCCATGCGCAAAATACGCTGACACACCCTGACTACGGATCAATATTTTGGGAACATTTCTCCGTATTACGGCCGTAGTACGGACGTATAATACGTGGCGTATTGTCTTACGCCAAGTGTGAGGCCGGCCTTATACTTGTGACTTTTTGCCTTAAAAAAATTCACAACAAAGTTAGCAAAAGATAGCAGTTCTGGACCTTTTTTTCACTACATTCCCTAAGAGAGCTAAGGGTTAAGCTACCTACAGGTCATTACAAATGCAGCAAAGCAAAATATGTGTAGGTTATTTTTCCCAATAATAAGGGACTAAAAGGCAAAAAGGGCTCTTTGATTTTTTTTAACATGGTTCTTTTATTTTATACTTTTCTCAACATTTTTTTCCTTTTTGCTGATGTTATACATCTACAACCTGGTGTTTCACAGGGACAGCATGATGTTCATACATCATCTCTATTCAGTCACTGCAGCGTGTTTGTAGTCGCAACCCAACCCGAGAATTCAGGAGTTAACTTGAAACTTGCAGCTATCACTATAAGGCCAGGTGCATATTACTGTATTTTCTGTCCAGATGTGATTTGACAAAACATTGGACCAATGTTAGTCTATGAGTCTGCGCACATGTGCCATTTTGATTCAAATTATCGAAACTTGACCATACAAGTGAATGAGTGCGTGGAAACCATTGGACTGCACTCGGATGACATTTGAGTGGCTAAAGTGTATAAGTTATAAGGAGCTGCTATAAAGCGTGCATGCTGAGGAAGTGACTACAAGAAACGTACGTTCATCCACTACAACTTGTTGATCCATGTAAGTTTTGGTCCCATTTTCCTAATATGCTCAGTATGCATACACGCTTTATAGCAGCACTTATACACTTTAGCCACTAGGGGCTTAGATTCCTTTTTTTATTCAGGTGTACTTACAACTGGGAATACTTTGGTCAGTAAGGGTATGGCTCCACGGTACGGCTTGCCGGCGGGTTCGCTAAGCCCCGCCCCCTTTCTGGGATGCGATGGTGCCGGATGTGTACAGTACACATCCGGGATCATCGCACCCCTCGCCATAGGGCCCTGTGATATGCCTTGCGGGGACGCTGCGTCCCCGCAAGGTGTACGGACATGCTGCGTTCTGAAAAGACGCGCAGCATGTCCGGAGTCGCAGGGCCGCCGCGTGCGGGTTTCCACGCATAGTGGAGACGGGATTTCATAAAATCCCCTCCACTATGCTGGAACATCTGGACGCTGCTTGTTTGACGCTGCAGCGTCAAACAAGCAGCGTTTACTGACCGTGGAAACATACCCTAAGGGTATGTGTCCACGTTCAGGATTGCATCAGGATTTGGTCAGGATTTTTCATCAGTATTTGTAAGCCAAAACCAGGAGTGGAACAATTAGAGGAAAAGTATAATAGAAACATATGCTCCACTTTTGCATTTATCACCCACTCCTGGTTTTGGCTTACAAATACTGATGAAAAATCCTGACCAAATCCTGATGCAATCCTGAACGTGGACACATACCCTAATATGGAGAGTCTCCTGTTCTTTTGCACATTGGTTTTGCAGACTTTGCCATAAATTAATGTATTTTAACATATAATATTTAATGATAAAAAATATATTTTTAAGGCGCGTATACTCTTTTCTTCGACCCTTAGTATTTAATGGTTTTCTAAATGTCTTAAAAATATAAATCTGAAAATTGTGACTTTTATTTGTATTCAGCTTCCCTGATTGAATACTTTATAGGACCACCTTTTGCTCCAATTCCTTTGCAGATCCAGAGACTGGAATGTTTGCCCATTCTCCTTTGCAAACTAGCTCAGTGAGATTGGATGTAAAGCGTCTGTTAAGAGCAAATTTCAAGTCTTTCCACAGATTCTATTTCCAATGTGATTTAGATCTGGACTTTGACTGGGCCATTCAAAAACATGAATATGGTTTGCTCTAAACTATTCCATTGTGCAGTTAGGTCTACAAATATTTTGACAGTGATCAAATCTTCTGATTTGCACTCTGCATGCCACAATTTTTTATTTAAAATGAAACAACTGAGATGTAATTGAATTGCAGGTTTAATTAAAGGGGTTTAACCAAAATATCCTGTGAAACGTGTAGAAATTGCAACCATTTTTCTACAATTCATCCTTATTTCAGGGGCTCAAAGTACTTTGACAAATTAACTTTACCATTAGTAAAATCTTCATTTTTAAAACTTTGTACAGAATCCTCTGCAGTCAATGACTGCCTAAAGTCAGGAAGCCATGGATTTCACCAAATGCTGTGTTTCCTCATTTGTGATGCTTTGTCAGGCCTTTACTGCAGCACACTTCAGTTGTTGCTTGTTTGTGGATCTTTCTGCCTTAAGTTTTGTCTTAAAGGGAACCTGTCACCCCCAAAATTGAAAGTGAGCTAAGCCCACCGGCATCAGGGGCTTATCTACAGCATTCTGTAATGCTGTAGATAAGCCCCCGATGTATCCTGAAAGATGAGAAAAAGAGGTTAGAATATACTCACCCAGGGGCGGTACCGCTGCGGTCCGGTCCGATGGGCGTTGCGGTCCGGTCCGGGGCCTCCCATGTTCAGTCGATGACTGAAGATGATGATCTTCATAGGATGACGTCCTCTTCTTGTCTTCACGCTGCGACTCCTGCACAGGCGTACTTTGTCTGCCCTGTTGAGGGCAGAGCAAAGTACTGCAGTGCGCAGGCGCCGGGAAAAGTCAGAGAGGCCCGGCGCCTGCGCACTGCAGTACTTTGCTCTGCCATCAACAGGGCAGACAAAGTACGCCTGCGCCGGAGCCGCAGCGTGAAGACAAGAAGAGGACGTCATCCTATGAAGATGGGAGGCCCCGGACCGGACCGTGACGCCCATCGGATCGGACCGCCCGCCCAGGTGAGTATAATCTAACCTATTTTTCTCATCTTTCAGGATACATCGGGGGGCTTATCTACAGCATTACAGAATGCTGTAGATAAGCCCCTGATGCCGGTGAGCTTAGCTCACCTTCGATTTTGGGGGTGACAGGTTCCCTTTAAGCATGTGAAATGCGTGTTCGATGGGGTTCAGATCTGGTGATTGACTCAGCCATTGCAGAATATTCCACTTCTTTGCCTTAAAAAACCCTTGGTTTACTTTTGCAGTATGTTTTGAGTCATTGGCTCTTCACAGTACAGATGAAAAATCAACCTTGTTGCATTTGGTTGAATCTGAGCATAAAGTCTAGCTTTGTACACTTCAAATACTGCTCTTCAGTAGTGTGCACAGTGTCAACCGCCGGCTTCCTGCAGCTGCTGGTGGGCGGTCACATGTGCCGTTACTTAAGAGAAATGAATATTCACCGCATTCCACTCCCATGTGCGTGGAATGCGGTGAATATTCATTCCCTTTAGTAGCAGCACACATGACTGCCCACCTTCAGCAGCGGGAAGGCTATGGCTGACTGAAGGTGGGCAGACTGAAGAGCAATGAATACTCACTGCTCTACGTGCACACAGTCCCGGCATGCAGAGCAGTGAGTATTCCGGCAGCTGCCCTTCGGCTTGCAAGCAGGGCATAACGTACCTACCATGTTCTGCTTATAAGCATAAAGCAGCTGCTGGCAACGGAACAAGATGCTGCGTGGAAACGCTGAGAAGGTAAGTGCAATTTTTTTTATGTTTTCTGATGGGGCCATGCATACCAGGATTGGGGTGGGGTCCAGTCATACCAGGATAGGGATGGGACCATACATAGCAGGATAGGGATGGGGCCATACATGCTAGGATGAGATGGGGGCCCTGCATACCAGGATAGGGATGAGGAAGCATGCATACCAGGATGAGAATAAAGGGGCTCATTCCTACCAAGCTAGAGATAAGGGGAACATGCATAACAGGCTAGGGATGAGAACCAAGCATACCAGGATAGGGATAAGGATCATGCATACCAGGATAGGCATAAGGGGGCCATGCATACCAGGATAGGGATGAGGGGGCCATGTGTATCAGGATGGGGATGAGGGCCATGCAAACAAGGATGGGGATAAGGGGGCCATGCACACCAAGATAGGGATGAGGGAGCCATGCATACCAGGATAGGGATGAGGGGCATGCATACCAGGATAGGGTTGATGGGTTCATGTGTACCAGGATGAGGGCCATGCAAACAAGGATGGGGATAAGGGGGCCATCCACACCAGGATAGGGATGAGGGAGCCATGCATACCAGGATAGGGATGAGGGGACCATATATACCAGGATAGGGAATATTTAGTACAGAAACCAAGGTGCATCTTATGGCCTGTTGCATCTTATAGTCCGAAAAATACGGTAGTATGAATGTCCCCACTGTCCCATGTTTATAGGATGATGTCCCCACTGTCCCATATATAGTATGATGGTCCACACTTCCCCCTATTTATAGTATGATGGTCACCTGTCCCCCTATATATAGTATGATGGTCCACACTGCTCCCATATCTATATATATATAATTGTCTAAGGTCCACTTCCGTCTGTCTGTCAGTCTGTCTGGTCGTGACCAATCAGCGACAGGCACAGTCCGGCCATGAAGTGGCCCCTCCCTACGCCCCTCCAGTCAATGCCCCCTCCATACTCCCCTCCAGTCAGTGCCCCCTCCCTACTTCCCTCCAGTCAGTGCCCCCTCCATACTCCCCTCCAGTCAGCGCCCACTGTCATGATCTCCATGGCCAGAGAACTAGCATAAGCCTATATAGGAACAAGCTCTTGGAAGATGGTAACTGTACTGACCATGAACTAAACCTACCGCACAACTAGAAGTAGCCAGGTAGCATGTCCTACTTTTTATCCCTATATGCCCAGCGCCGGCCGGAGAACTAAATAATGCTAGCAGAGGGAAATATAAGACCTGACTCACCTCTAGAGAAATGCCCAAAAAGGAGACAGAGGCCCCCCACATATATTGGCGGTGATTTTAGATGAAATAACAAACGCAGCAGGAAAATAGTTTTAGCAAATTTGAGGTCCGCTTTCTAGATAGCAGAAGACAGAAAGCACACTTTCATGGTCAGTAGAAAACCCTAACAAAACCCCATCCAGAAATTACTTTAGGACTCTGGCATTAACTCATAATACCAGAGTGGCAATTCCTGATCAACAAGAGCTTTCCAGACACAGTAACGAAACTGCAGCTGTGAACTGGAACCAAAAAACAAAAACAAACAAGGACGAAAGTCCAACTTATCTAGTAGATGTCTGGGAGCAGGAACAAGCACAGAGAGGCTTCTGATAACATTGATGACCGGCAAGCAACTAACAGAGAAGCCAGGTTATATAGCGACACCCAGATCTGATGAGAACAGGTGAACAGGGAAGATGATGACACAAGTTCAATTCCACCAGTAGCCACCGGGGGAGCCCAGAATCCAAATTCACAACAGTACCCCCCCCTCAAGGAGGGGGCACCGAACCCTCACCAGAACCACCAGGGCGATCAGGATGGGCCCTATGAAAGGCACGAACCAGATCGGAGGCATGAACATCAGATGCAGTGACCCAAGAATTATCCTCCTGGCCGTATCCCTTCCACTTGACCAGATACTGGAGTCTCCGTCTGGAAACACGGGAGTCTAGGATTTTCTCCACAACGTACTCCAACTCACCCTCAACCAACACCGGAGCAGGAGGCTCAACGGAAGGCACAACCGGTGCCTCATACCTGCGCAATAACGACCGATGAAAAACGTTATGAATAGAAAAGGATGCAGGGAGGTCTAAACGGAAGGAAACAGGGTTAAGAATCTCCAATATTTTATACGGACCGATGAACCGAGGCTTAAACTTAGGAGATGAGACCCTCATAGGGACAAAACGAGAAGACAACCACACCAAATCTCCAACACAAAGCCGAGGACCAACACGACGGTGACGGTTGGCAAAAAGCTGAGTCTTCTCCTGGGACAACTTCAAATTGTCCATCACCTGCCCCCAGATATGATGCAATCTCTCCACCACCGCATCCACTCCAGGACAATCCGAGGATTCCACCTGACCGGAGGAAAATCGAGGATGGAACCCCGAATTACAGAAAAACGGGGACACCAAGGTGGCAGAGCTGGCCCGATTATTGAGGGCGAACTCCGCCAATGGCAAAAAAGCAACCCAATCATCCTGGTCAGCAGACACAAAACACCTCAGATATGTCTCCAGGGTCTGATTAGTCCGCTCGGTCTGGCCATTAGTCTGAGGGTGAAAAGCAGACGAAAAAGACAAATCTATGCCCATCCTAGCACAGAATGCCCGCCAAAATCTAGACACAAATTGGGTTCCTCTGTCAGAAACGATATTCTCAGGAATACCATGCAAACGAACAACATTTTGAAAAAACAGGGGAACCAACTCGGAAGAAGAAGGCAATTTGGGCAGGGGAACCAAATGGACCATCTTAGAAAAACGGTCACACACCACCCAGATGACAGACATCTTCTGGGAAACAGGCAGATCTGAAATAAAATCCATCGAGATGTGCGTCCAAGGCCTCTTAGGAATAGGCAAGGGCAACAACAATCCACTAGCCCGAGAACAACAAGGCTTGGCCCGAGCACAAACGTCACAAGACTGCACAAAGCCTCGCACATCTCGTGACAGGGAAGGCCACCAGAAGGATCTTGCCACCAAATCCCTGGTACCAAAAATTCCAGGATGACCTGCCAATGCAGAAGAATGCACCTCAGAGATGACTCTACTGGTCCAATCATCAGGAACAAACAGCCTATCAGGCGGACAACGATCCGGTCTATCCGCCTGAAACTCCTGCAAGGCCCGCCGCAGGTCTGGAGAAACGGCTGACAAAATAACTCCATCCTTAAGGATACCTGTGGGCTCAGAGTTGCCGGGTGAATCAGGCTCAAAACTCCTAGAAAGGGCATCCGCCTTAACATTCTTAGAACCCGGTAGGTATGACACCACAAAATTAAACCGAGAAAAAAATAATGACCAGCGCGCCTGTCTAGGATTCAGGCGCCTGGCGGTCTCAAGATAAATCAAATTTTTGTGGTCAGTCAATACCACCACCTGATGTCTGGCCCCCTCAAGCCAATGGCGCCACTCCTCAAACGCCCACTTCATGGCCAAAAGCTCCCGATTCCCAACATCATAATTCCGCTCAGCGGGCGAAAATTTTACGGGAAAAGAAGGCACAAGGCCTCATCACGGAGCAGTCAGAACTTTTCTGCGACAACACTGCCCCAGCTCCGATCTCAGAAGCGTCGACCTCAACCTGAAAAGGAAGAGCCACATCAGGCTGACGCAACACAGGGGCAGAAGAAAAACGGCGCTTAAGCTCCTGAAAGGCCTCCACAGCATCAGGGGACCAATTAGCAACATCAGCACCCTGTCTAGTCAAATCGGTCAATGGCTTAACGACATCCGAAAAACCAGAAATAAATCGACGATAAAAGTTGGCAAAGCCCAAAAATTTCTGAAGACTTTTAAGAGAAGAGGGCTGCGTCCAATCACAAATAGCTTGAACCTTGACAGGATCCATCTCAATGGAAGAGGGAGAAAAAATATATCCCAAAAAGGAAATTCTCTGAACCCCAAATACGCACTTAGAACCCTTGACACACAGAGAATTAGACCGCAAAACCTGAAAAACCCTCTTAACTTGCTGGACATGAGAGTCCCAGTTATCCGAAAAAATCAGAATATCATCCAGATACACTATCATAAATTTATCCAAAAAATCGCGGAAAATATCATGCATAAAGGACTGGAAGACTGAAGGGGCATTAGAAAGACCAAAAGGCATTACCAAATACTCAAAGTGGCCCTCGGGCGTATTAAATGCGGTTTTCCACTCATCCCCCTGCCTGATCCGCACCAAATTATACGCCCCACGGAGATCAATCTTAGAGAACCACTTGGCCCCCTTTATGCGAGCAAACAAATCAGTCAGCAACGGCAATGGGTATTGATATTTAACCGTGATTTTATTCAAAAGCCGATAATCAATACATGGTCTCAAAGAGCCGTCTTTTTTTGACACAAAGAAAAAACCGGCTCCTAAGGGAGATGACGATGGACGAATATGTCCCTTTTCCAAGGACTCCTTTATATATTCTCGCATAGCAGCATGTTCAGGCACAGACAGATTAAATAAACGACCCTTTGGGTATTTACTACCCGGAATTAAATCTATAGCACAATCGCACTCACGGTGCGGAGGTAGTGAACCCAGCTTGGGTTCTTCAAAGACGTCACGATAATCAGACAGGAACTCAGGGATTTCAGAGGGAATAGATGATGAAATGGAAACCAAAGGTACGTCCCCATGAGTCCCCCTACATCCCCAGCTCAACACAGACATAGCTCTCCAGTCAAGGACTGGGTTGTGAGACTGCAGCCATGGCAATCCTAGCACCAAATCATCATGTAGATTATACAGCACCAGAAAACGAATAGTCTCCTGGTGATCCGGATTAATACGCATAGTTACTTGTGTCCAGTATTGTGGTTTATTATTAGCCAATGGGGTGGAGTCAATCCCCTTCAGAGGAATAAGAGTCTCCAAAGGCTCTAAATCATACCCACAACGATTGGCAAAGGACCAATCCATAAGACTCAAAGCGGCGCCAGAGTCGATATAGGCGTCCGTGGTAATAGATGACAAAGAGCAAATCAGGGTCACAGACAAAATAAATTTAGACTGTAAAGTGCCAATGGAAACGGATTTATCAAGCTTTTTAGTACGCTTAGAGCATGCTGATATAACATGAGTAGAATCCCCACAATAGAAACACAACCCATTTTTCCGTCTAAAATTCTGCCGCTCGCTTCTGGACAGAATTCTATCACACTGCATGCTTTCTGGCGTCTTCTCAGTGGACACCGCCAGATGGTGCACTGGTTTGCGCTCCCGCAGACGCCTATCGATCTGAATGGCCATTGTCATGGACTCATTCAGACCCGCAGGCACAGGGAACCCCACCATAACATCCTTAATGGCATCAGAGAGACCCTCTCTGAAAGTAGCCGCCAAGGCACACTCATTCCACTGAGTAAGCACAGACCATTTACGGAATCTTTGGCAGTAAATTTCAGCTTCATCTTGCCTCTGCGATAGGGACATCAAAGTTTTTTCTGCCTGAAGTTCCAAATGAGGTTCCTCATAGAGCAACCCCAAGGCCAGAAAAAACGCATCCACATTGCGCAACGCAGGATCCCCTGGTGCCAATGAAAAAGCCCAGTCTTGAGGGTCGCCGCGGAGCAAGGAAATCACAATCCCAACCTGCTGTGCAGGGTCTCCAGCAGAACGAGATTTCAGGGACAAAAATAACTTGCAATTATTTCTAAAATTCTGAAAGCCAGATCTATTCCCTGAGAAGAATTCCGGCAAAGGAATTCTCGGCTCTGATACCGGAGCATGAACAACAAAATCTTGCAAACTTTGTACTTTCGTGGCGAGATTATTCAAACCTGCAGTTACACTCTGAAGATCCATTATAGACAGGTGAACACAGAGCCATTCAAAGATTAGAAGGAGAGAGAAAAAAAAAGAAAGACTGCAGCATAGACAGACTGGCAAGTGATCCAATTAAGAGCACAAAAAAAAAAAAAAAACTCTCAGCAGACTTCTTATTTCTCTCCTTTCTCAGCCAAGGATTTTAACCCTTTAGTGGGCCGGTCAAACTGTCATGATCTCCATGGCCAGAGAACTAGCATAAGCCTATATAGGAACAAGCTCTTGGAAGATGGTAACTGTACTGACCATGAACTAAACCTACCGCACAACTAGAAGTAGCCAGGTAGCATGTCCTACTTTTTATCCCTATATGCCCAGCGCCGGCCGGAGAACTAAATAATGCTAGCAGAGGGAAATATAAGACCTGACTCACCTCTAGAGAAATGCCCAAAAAGGAGACAGAGGCCCCCCACATATATTGGCGGTGATTTTAGATGAAATAACAAACGCAGCAGGAAAATAGTTTTAGCAAATTTGAGGTCCGCTTTCTAGATAGCAGAAGACAGAAAGCACACTTTCATGGTCAGTAGAAAACCCTAACAAAACCCCATCCAGAAATTACTTTAGGACTCTGGCATTAACTCATAATACCAGAGTGGCAATTCCTGATCAACAAGAGCTTTCCAGACACAGTAACGAAACTGCAGCTGTGAACTGGAACCAAAAAACAAAAACAAACAAGGACGAAAGTCCAACTTATCTAGTAGATGTCTGGGAGCAGGAACAAGCACAGAGAGGCTTCTGATAACATTGATGACCGGCAAGCAACTAACAGAGAAGCCAGGTTATATAGCGACACCCAGATCTGATGAGAACAGGTGAACAGGGAAGATGATGACACAAGTTCAATTCCACCAGTAGCCACCGGGGGAGCCCAGAATCCAAATTCACAACAGCCCACATAGCATTTTAGCAGTCTGTTAAACGGACTGCGTTACATCACAGCACAATGTGGTGTAACGCAGTCCATTAACACTGCCATTAACCCTCTAAGTGTCACCAACTTTTTACTATTGATGCTGCCTATGCAGCATCAATAGTAAAAACATATAATGTTAAAAATAATTTAAAAAAATCATTATATTCTCACCTTCCGGCGTCCGCATCAGCCTTTCCCGCTCCTCGCGATGCTCCGGTCCCAAGAATGCATTGCGGCAATGACCCCAGATGACGTAGCGGTCTCGCGAGACCGCTACATCATCACAGATTATTGCCGCAAGGCATTACTGGGAATGGAGCGTCTCGCGAGGAGCATCGCTAAAGGCCTGGGCTGGATCCAGGGGCCGCCGAAAGGTGAGTATATAACTATTTTTTATTTTAATTATTTTTTTTAACAGGGATATGGTGTGTGATAGAAATATATATATCATGTAGATCTCACTTGCATGTATACTCCTCTATAATCAAATATATACTTATATGCTCACAGCTAATATATACATTATAATCAATGGTTTAAAATGGCTGACACGAACTGATATAACCCAGACAGATCATATGGGGTTTTCCATCCCAAAAAGCGGAATAGTGTCAGATGTATTAACTGCTGATCAAATGTCTCAACTCTGTCCTACATGCAGAGAGCTACATTTTACTTGCTTGGTCAGCAGTCATATGAGCATTAATCACAATATTCCATATATGTTTAGATAACCAATGACAGAGGAGCTAGACAATATGGTAATTAACTAACCACCCCTAACAACCCCTAACCACTCCTTTCTATCTGCTATCATAAAACTATGTATGTACAATAAAGTATCAGTATTGATGGAATGTTGTTCTGTCACAGTTGTGTACAGTCCATTCTTGTTGAGCGCTCAAAATACTCAGTCTAATTGGGAGCGGCTGCAGCACACACAGAGGGATAAATTTATCCAACCCAAATATTTCCATAACATAATGGCGCCCCCAACAGCGAGGCACGGATGAAACGCACGGGATCCTTCTGACCGGAGATACAGAGGTTTTAACCATGGCCTTGGCACAGGGGATGGAGACTGCGCAGCTCCATAAGGTAAGAAAATGTTATCATCTTACCTGAAAGTCCCCTGTGCCCAGTCCGGGTCTATGCCTCTTGCCGGTCAGGTGTGGTCACCAATTCCCAGGTAGTGTAAAAAGTCCGTAGCCACGAATCCAAGCCCTGGGAGGTGTCTGCTGTGTGCCGTGTATGTGTTCTGTGTTTGTGTAAAATCCGGGAGAGGAAGGAACAGTGACTGCTTTATGGTGGCTGGGTAACAGACAGCAGGAGGTCAAATCGCTGAATAAGCTATCACAGATTCCCGTGCAATAGGAGAGACAGGAGGTCTCGGGACAGGCAGTTCCATGATCCAGGCTCGGATGGTGATAGCTTTGAGGGCTGCCACAGATTCCCGTAGCCGGCGGCCAGTCAGGACGACCGGAGCGGAGGGTGGTAGAACCCGGTGTATGCATGCCAGTGCGATTGATAGTTGTCTGTTCCCAGAACGGCCTGCACGTGTCACAGAATTAAAAAGGGTGATTCTCCCGGACGTCTCTATCTGTATCTGTTTCTGTTTGTGTCATGTACTATTGCCGCTTTAAGAAGCATGAAATAGTAAAAGAAAGTTGTTGTTTTTTCCTCTCTCTTGAACTTCCTCTTTTTCAGCTGTGAGCAGAGATAGATTGTAAATCACACTGTCACATCTGTTTTTCTTTTTCTTTTGCAATCTGGCTATGGTGTAGCATATATTTGTGAAGAAGTGAAATTTAAATTGTATCTATCATTTTTGATGCGACATACGTGTTTTCAGATACGTTATTTTAGTGATATTAGATACATCAGCATATAAAAAGAGGAAGTGTGTCTCTGACTGTATTTGAGCGCAGAGATTCTAAAAGAAAAAAGGAGAAGAGAAAAGCCGTTTTAATTTTTAATTTTTTTTACTCTCTTAAAGGGTCTTTTTCTTTTTGCAGCATTTTAAAGTTTTTTAATTAAGTTTTCCTCAATCTTCAATCTCTTTACCTTTTTACTTTTTTGGGGGGGAAAAAGTTGTTTTTTTTTTCCTTCCTTTTGTATCAAATTTTGAGTTTTTGGTTGTGAACTAAGTTTTTGACGGTCTTTCTTATCGTTTTGGGGTTTTTTTTGTTTTTTTTTTAGTTTTTATATACCGTATTTTCCGGCGTACAAGACGACTTTTTAACCCCTGAAAATCTTCTTAAAAGTCGGGGGTCGTCTTGTACGCCGGGAATCGCCTTGTACGCCGGGTGTATATGGTGGGTGGGGGGGGAGTGGTCCTGATGACGACGAGGGGGCGTCTCACAGGAAAGTGAGTATCCCCCATTACCTTATCATTGCGCTGCAGCGTGGGGTCTCTGTGCTGGGAGCGGCGGCTGCTGTGCTGTGGTGCGGCGGCTCCTCTTCTGCAGTGTGGGGCCTCTGGTGCTGTGGGGCGGTGGCGGCGGCGTATCTTCATGCAGTCGGGGCTCCTCCGGCATCTCAAAGCCTGGAAGCCCCGCCGGCAACTCCATCGGTGTAATGCGGTGGCCTCCGGGAAAATGGCTGCTGCTTAGATTCAGATCTCGTGTCCCGAGATTTCGGGACGAGATCTGAATCTGAGCATGCGCAGCCCCCAGGGGCCATTTTCCCGGAGGCCACCGCATCGCACCTATTGAGCTGCCTCCGGGAAAATGGCCGCTGCTCAGATTCAGATCTCGTCTCCCGAGATCTCGGGACGAGATCTGAATCTGAGCAGCGGCCATTTTCCCGGAGGCCACCGCATTGTACCGATGGAGTTGCCGACGGGGCCTCCAGGCTTTAATGAGATGCCGGAGGAGCCCCGACTGCATAAAGATACGCCGCCGCCGCCACCCCACAGCACAGAGGCCCCACACTGCAGAAGAGGAGCCGCCGCAGCACAGCAGCCGCCGCTCCCAGCACAGAGACCCCACGCTGCAGCGCTATGATAAGGTAATGGGGGATACTCACTTTCCTGTGAGACGCCCCCTCGTCATCATCAGGATCACTCCCCCCCCCAAAAGGCACATATTCACCGGCCCTATAAGACGACATACGGTGTATAAGAAGACCCCCGACTTTTAAGAAGATTTTATTTTTTAACTGGTAAAGTTGGGGGGTCGTTTTATACGCCCAGTCGTCTTATACGCCGGAAAATACGGTACTCATTTTTAAAAGTTTTTTTTAGTACTGCTTTCTTTTTTCATTTTTGTGTGTTTTTCATTTTTTGCTCTTGCCATGGGGAATAAAGTGGCCGAGCAACAGGAAAGTCTTTTTACTTCCTGATGAGCAAACAGCCCCTAGGTAGTGGCAGAACACGAAGGTGTTAAGTATGTGAAGATTTTGGAAGGTATAAAGTACGTGAAATTCATTAGAATGGCAGATTTCAAGCTGCGGAGTGGAATGACGTAGAAAGAAAAAATAAGGGAAGTTAGCTGATGTTAGATTGCTGAATACTAATACATGGTATGAAGTAGCAGCAGAGCTTACATCGTTTAGGTGGTACAGAAAGTTATGTGAGCAAACCAGGAAGTGATTTTTGTGGGTATAAGACGGGAAATATTGGATCTGTGCAGTCTGCTTTTAGCAGAATCCATGGTATAGGTAGTTTTTTTGTTGTTTTTTTTTTTTTTTTGCACAGTATGTGGTGCGCCCCGTCTCTCCCTACAGGGAGAAGGCATAATTGCTCCTCTCTATTATTCTTGTTGTTCTCCTCTATCCTCCTTTTTTTCTTTGTCACTCTTTTTCTCCTCATTCTTCTCTCCCGCTCTCCTCTTTCTCCAACACTTTTCTCTCTCTCCACTCCTCTATTCTCCTCTCTATCTCTCTTCTCCACACCTCTTCTCCTCCCTCTCCTCCTCACCCTCTCTCTCTCCCCTCCTTCTCCACTCCCCCACCACACCTATTCTCCTCCTTATCTCTCTCCTCCACACCTTCCATCTTCTCCTCCTCCCTCTTCTCCTCACTCTCTCTCTCCTCCTTCTCCACTCCCCCACCACACCTATCTCCTCCTTCATTTCCTTCTCCACACCCATCCCTCCTCCTCTCTCCACCTCCTTCTGCACACCCTGATTCTCCCCGTTTCTCTTTACCACACCTTTCTATCTCTCTCTCTTCCTTTGTCTCACTCATCAACCCCTCCCTCCTCTTCTTCCTCTTTTTTCCTCTTCGTTGCCGGCTGGGCCAATGCCCAATTCAAACAATATGGTGCTTACAGCACAAGGTTCCCCTTCCATGTCCCTGGCACAGTCTAGCCATTGCCATTTGTGATATTGGGGAAAGAAGGTGAAAGCCCCCCCTACAGTGGGCAGCCCCAGACACCTCAGGTAGCAGACAGCTCAGCCCTGGGTGCAGAGGGGGGAGGACTGATATCACCATGTATTGATAATGTACAGCTTCAGCACCGGTCAGAGCTGCCTACATTCACACCAACATGAAACTATAAGCCTAATCCATCATAGCTTCAGCAAGGGGGGAGACATCCTCACATAAAAAAGCAACTTCTAAGTCCAATATCAGTCAGTGTACGACCCCAGTACAAGCTATCACAACTATTCCTCTGATGAAGATGAAGAGGGAACATCATACATGCTGTCCAGTACTAGAAAAGAAACCCACAGGCACCAAGAATGCAAGGGCAGATAGAGGAACCACCATTACACTATGTGCACTGCACTTCAAGTCAGGTGACAATCTTCCAGACCCAGGGATGCATCCCATGACATTTTACCGAAGAATGTAGCAGAACCAGCCACCTGGAATGATCTCTGGGCCATAAATGGAAATAGAAGCAGGTGATGCACTCTGGCCAATCATGAAGGAACAATTCAAATTTCCAGCAGAATTAGATGTACACGCTTGGGAGTCAGGGCCACGGCTAATTGAACAACTCAGAGAGTGGGCCAAAGGCAGGCTGGCCGGACAGGCCCTCAGCTTACATGACATGAGTCAGGAAAGGACAGAGTCTGTGAAGAAGTTTCATGGCAGAGTAATGGAGTAATGCAAGTATTCCAAGACTTGGGCCTCACCATTCATGACCAGATACACAGGCAAAAGTTGGCACAGGCCTTTGTGCATGGACTGAGACAGCCAATCAGGAAACCACTGATAGTGGCTAGGCCTGAGAACAGGTCAATAGCAGTTGTAAGAGTCATGTCGGTCTGGTAGTCGGGGGCAGGTATATCTCGCCCAGGTATTTGTCCTATGTGAATTAGGCCGCTCAGTATCTTCAGGATACCGAGGGGTTAATAAGTGCAGGAATAAAGGCTGACCAGCTGGAGGTTTCAGGTGTCAGCCTGGGGCACACAGATTGCCTGTCTGTGTGAGACAAACGTGAGTGAGAGCGGTGCTCAAGGACTGTGTGTTGTTAGCTGGGTGGGAGAAGCCCCCCCAGTTGTTAGATAACAGCTTATTTGTTTAGTTAGTGCCGGACAGGCTAGGATTTATTTTTATGTTTTGTTTTTTCCTATGTTGCTTTCACGTTAATAAATCTGACCTGAGGTCAGTCATCTTGGAAACCTGCTGTCGCCTCAGAGTTCAATGCACAAACCACGTGACCTTTGACCCCAGCAAAGGCGATCCCGGAGTGTTTTGTTACATTGTGGTGGAGAACGCGGGCATCGCGTGGCACAGGCGACAGTATGGAAGACGTGGTGAAAGCCCTAGTACAGTCCACTGCCGTACAGCAGCAGGCCACTGCCGCACAGCATGAAGCTAATCGCTTGATGGCCGCACAGCTGAAGGAGTTATTGGACATGACGGTTGCAGACCGCCAGCTTCTCCAACAGGTGGCGCAGCGCCTGGTGAGCATGCCTGAGGTAGACCCGGAAGCAGAGTCCAGAAGGATCCATGTGAGTTGGTACTGGCAAAAGTTGACTGCAGAAGATGACGTCGAAGCATACCTGACAACATTTGAGCGGACGGCGCTGAGGGAGAAGTGGCCGAAGGCACGATGGGACGATTTGATTGCTTCGTTTCTCTCCGGCGAGGCCCAAAAAGCTTACCATGACTTGGACCGGAAGTCGCTCAGGACTTTGAGAAGCTGAAAGTTGAGATCCTGGCCCGGCTAGGTGTGACGGCTGTCCGTGCACAGAGGGTACACCAGTGGACATACCAGCCTGATAAACCGCCGCGGTCTCAGATGTTCGACCTGATCTACTTGACAAAGAAATGGCTGCAACCCGAGGTACTGACAACCCCAGAAATAATCCAGCGGGTTGTCCTGGACAAGTACCTGAGAGTGCTACCTCCAGCGCTGAAAAGGTGGGTAAGCCAAGGAAATCCCACGACAGCGGATCAACTTGTGGAGTTGGTCGAGCGTTATTCCGTGGCAGAAGGACTTCCCGACAAAACCGCTAGCACCCGGTCTGTGCCTTCTCCTTGTGGAACCGGTAAGACTGTTCCAGCGACTGCGGGTGAAGGAAAATCGCCAAAAACTGTGGGGGAGGAACCCGGGACTGCTCGCACTCCGAGACCGAGAGTATGGGACGGTGGTCTCAGTAGGGGGCCTGTTAGGTGTTTCTGTTGCCGTGAGAAGGGCCATTTTTCTGCGAACTGTCCTGTTACCACTGAACCCATGCAGTGCGATGTTATAGAGTCTAAGAAACGCATGTCTTTGGTTACACGGCTGGTGAATGTGAATGCGGGCCAAAATGATATAGCAAAACACCTGTGTGAATTATCTGTTGATGGGAAAAGTGTTGTGGCGTTACTAGACTCTGGAAGTGTGGTGACTCTGGTGAAAGCTAGTCTGGTGGCACTTCCGTCTGGTTCGTCTGACAAATTCTCTGTAACGTGTGTGCATGGTGACACCTGCTCGTACCTAACAGCGGTCATACCGATTTCCACTCCCTATGGGTCTGTGCAACACAAAGTGGGACTCGTTCCCGCATTGTTACATGATATAATCCTGGGTAGGGATTTTCCCCATTTCTGGCAGTTATGGGAGAATCAGTTGCTCCTTCACGGTAGCTGTGAACCTTCCCCTATGCCATCTGGAGGTCCCGAGTTCCTAGACGGGACCCCACAGGAAGATGTTGCTGGGGAGGTTATTGAATCTAACCTTCAGTTCCCCTTCTCAGTTATGGCGGGGGAAACTGAGGAAACTGAGGAAACTCAGCGAGAGGCGCAGGCAGACAGCCATCCAGCACCCTGCCTACCCGATTTGGGAGTCCAGTTGGATGACTTCCACAGCGAGCAAATGAGAGATCCTACCCTGACTCCGGCTAGGAAAAATGTAAAAATGATAGATGGGGTACCCGTAGAACCTGACACTAGGCTAGCGTACCCGTACATGGTTCTTGAAAATGATTTACTCTACCAGGTAGAGAAAAAAGGGGAAGATATTGTGCAACAGTTAGTGGTACCCAAACCTTATCGGCGGAAGGTACTGGACCTGGCCCACGGACATATAATGGGGGGACATCTGGGGGTACAGAAAACCACAGAAAGGATATCGCATTGTTTTGTGTGGCCCGGAATACATAATGATGTGCGTAATTATTGTGAGTCCTGTCCAGAGTGCCAAGTCTCTGCGCTTAAAACTCGGTTCTGTAGCCCTTTGGTACCCCTCCCTATCATTGGGGTCCCTTTTGAGAGAATTGGGATGGATCTGGTTGGGCCCCTTCCCCGGTCCGCACGTGGGCACCAACATATCCTCGTCATCATGGACTATGCCACTCGTTACCCAGAAGCCATCCCTTTGCGTAACACTGCTACCAAAACGATCGCCAAAGAGTTGGTACAAGTGTTTAGTCGGGTGGGAATTCCAAAACAGATACTCACCGACCAGGGGACTCCCTTTATGTCAAGGGTGATGAAGGAGCTCTGCAGGCTCTTACAAATAGACCAGTTGCGTACGTCTGTCTATCACCCTCAAACAGATGGGTTGGTTGAGCGGTTCAATAAAACCTTGAAACAGATGCTCCGGAAGGCGATAGACAAAGATGGGAAGAACTGGGATTACTTGTTACCCTATTTGCTGTTTGCCATTAGGGAAGTTCCCCAGTCTTCCACAGGGTTCTCGCCTTTCGAGCTATTATACGCCCGTCGTCCCCGTGGACTGTTGGACGTCGCAAAAGAAACCTGGGAAGGTCAAGTCACTCCCTTTAAAACGGTGATAGACCATGTAACGCAAATGCAGGACCGTATTGCTGCTGTCATGCCCGTTGTTAGGGAACATATGTTACAGGCCCAGGGAGCCCAGAGGCTAAGTTATGATAGAGGCGCCAAGGTCCGTACGTTTGCACCCGGGGATAGGGTGTTGATCCTAATCCCTACGGTGGATAGTAAATTTCTGGCGAAATGGCAGGGCCCCTTTGAGGTCATGGAACGAGTTGGAGAAGTGAACTATAAAGTGCACCAGCCTGGTAAGAGAAAACCAGAACAGATTTATCATGTGAATCTGATAAAACCCTGGAAAGACCGCGTTGCCCTAACAGCGGATCTGCCCCGTCCGGTTTGCTCACCTACCGTACCGGAGGTGCAGATTGCCGAGACTCTCTCTGAACGACAAAAATCTGAGGTTAAGCAGTTTTTGTTACAGAACCAACAGTTTTTCTCGGAAAAACCTGGCCAGACTAGGCTAGTGAAACATGAGATTGTCACAGAGCCTGGTGTCACAGTTCATGTGAAGCCATACCGGATTCCGGAAGCACGCCGTGAAGCCGTCTCCCGGGAGGTGAAGGCAATGTTGGACTTGGGAGTCATTGAAGAGTCGCACAGCGCCTGGTCCAGTCCAATTGTGTTGATACCTAAGCCGGATGGCTCTATACGGTTTTGCAATGACTTTATGAAACTGAATGCGGTTTCTAAATTTGATGCCTACCCTATGCCCCGGGTCGATGAGTTGATCGATCGGCTGGGTAAAGCCCGATATATTACGACCCTGGACCTAACAAAGGGGTACTGGCAGATCCCTCTGGCCGAGGCGGCCAGAGAGAAGACGGCATTTGCTACACCGGAAGGGCTGTTCCAGTATATCTACATGCCGTTTGGACTTCACGGAGCCCCAGCAACGTTCCAGAGATTGATGGATCGAGTCTTGAGGCCCCACAGGCAGTACGCTTCTGCCTACCTAGACGACATCATAGTTTACAGCGTGGACTGGGAAGCTCACCTCCGGAAGGTACAGGCGGTGATTGATGACCTGAGAGACGCAGGCTTAACGGCGAATCCCAAGAAATGTCACATCGGCCTTAAAGAAGCCCGATACTTGGGCTACGTGATTGGCAGAGGAGTGGTTAAACCCCAGATCGACAAAATACAGGCAATTCAGGGCTGGCCGCAACCAGTGAACAAGAAACAAGTTCAAGCTTTCCTGGGCATTGCCGGCTATTATCGCCGGTTCATACCCAACTTTGCGGCCATGGCTACCCCCTTGACGGATCTTACCAAAGGAAGGGATTCCGTCATGGTAAAATGGTCCTCAGCGGCTGAAGAGGCCTTCCACACTCTGAAACGGGCTTTGTGCTCTCAGCCCATACTAGTGACTCCTGATTTCAGCAGCGAGTTTGTGGTGCAAACTGATGCTTCTGATACTGGTGTCGGAGCTGTACTTTCCCAGGTAAGGGACGGAGTCGAACACCCGGTCCTCTACCTCAGTCGGAAACTGAATGTACATGAGCAGAGGTATGCCGTGATTGAAAAAGAGTGCCTAGCCATCAAATGGGCTCTCGACTCCCTCAAATATTACCTGGCAGGTAGGAAGTTTAGGCTGGTCACGGACCATGCCCCTCTCAAGTGGATGCATCTCCACAAGGACCGTAATAGTCGGGTAACCCGGTGGTTCCTTGCCCTGCAGGCTTACTCTTTCACGGTGGAGCACCGCCCCGGGGTGCAGATGGGGAACGCTGATGCCCTGTCCCGAGTACACTGTTTGGAGAGTATTCTTGCTCGACCTGAGTGGTCTGAGCAGGGGGGGAGGATATGTAAGAGTCATGTCGGTCTGGTAGTCGGGGGCAGGTATATCTCGCCCAGGTATTTGTCCTATGTGAATTAGGCCGCTCAGTATGTTCAGGATACCGAGGGGTTAATAAGTGCAGGAATAAAGGCTGACCAGCTGGAGGTTTCAGGTGTCAGCCTGGGGCACACAGATTGCCTGTCTGTGTGAGACAAACGTGAGTGAGAGCGGTGCTCAAGGACTGTGTGTTGTTAGCTGGGTGGGAGAAGCCCCCCCCAGTTGTTAGATAACAGCTTATTTGTTTAGTTAGTGCCGGACAGGCTAGGATTTATTTTTATGTTTTGTTTTTTCCTATGTTGCTTTCACGTTAATAAATCTGACCTGAGGTCAGTCATCTTGGAAACCTGCTGTCGCCTCAGAGTTCAATGCACAAACCACGTGACCTTTGACCCCAGCAAAGGCGATCCCGGAGTGTTTTGTTACACAGTGGACTGACCCAGAAAAAATGTTTTATGTGCGCCTAGGAGACTGTTTATTGCCGATTGTCACCAAAATTGCCACCATTATAGCACCACAAAAGAGCGCAAAGAAGGAAAAGGGTGCCGTGCTGCTGAGAACACCAGAAGGGAAGCCAGAGGTGAAGATGCTGCAAAGTGCCGATCAACACACCGGAAGAACTGCTGCAGACTCCAGAGAAAAGACACCGACCTCAATAAGGTTAGCAAAGGGGAGAAGCTATGTTGGAGCAGGGGGAAGAAGTGATGGCAGATGCAGCCACAGCCCCTGTAATGCCCCAAGACCTTGGGTTGGATGCAGCCGCCGGTCTCATGGCACCCCCGGGCCTCGCCACGAATGCACCTGCAGGCCCCATCTTACCACCGCAGCTTCAATCAGCAGGCCGGACCCCGCTGCCGCTACAGTGCCCATCATGCCATTGTCCACAGTAGCCAAAAGGGACTGAGTCCCAACCAGGAGTGCAGAAGACACCCCTCTCATGGTGACCACTAACCTGGAAGCGCAACCACCCTACAAAGACAGAAGAAGTGTCAAGTGTTACATCTGTGGCAAGTTTGGCCATTACCAGAACCAGTGCAAAGCACCCACACCCCCGAAGAGACTGGACCCATGCAATCCAAGAGTTGGTCCAGAGAAACAGGTCAAGGAAGAAGTGCAGAAAGCAGTGAAGTACCCCATCCAAAGGACAGGGGCAAGCAAGCCAGGTCCACAAGACACTACGCTCCTGACATGTAAAACTTCTTCTGCAAGACCAATATCTCAAATTATCCTTAAAGTGGATGGCGTTGTCAGAACTTTTCTTCTGCACACCGGTGCAACTGTGATGAGACGTGTGGAACTCGCTGATCCCACCTGCCTAAAAGAATCCTCTGTGTCTTGCATGGGCATTGATGGTCAAGTCAGACATTCTCAGCTTACAAAGTCACTGAGCGTGTGCACTCAGCCAGGACACTCTATCCTGTCCCAGTTTGTGGTGTAAAGGACCTGCCACTCAACCTGCTGGGAGCGAACCTACTGCGGAAGCTGAAGGCAACCACAGTGTTCCAGGAAGATGGGACAGTGACACTTACTTCATCCCTGACCCGAGAAGAGTCATGCTGGCGGCCCTACAAGAACATTAAACAATCGATGAGGCCTACCCAAGGAGGTACTGGATGTAGTACCAGAAAGTCTATGGTCTAAGGGACCCCAGCACGTGAGAAAACCTCAAGTTGCCCCAGTACGGGTGTCACTCAAGACATACCCCGTATCCTCGTAAGGGCCAGGCCTAGAGTCAAGCTGCCTCTTACCAACTGAAGGTCTACCTGGAAATAGGAATCATTGTTCCTCGCACATCGCCTTGCAATACCCCGCTTTTCCCCGTCAAGAAAAAGACTGTAAAAGGAGAGCCAGCCAAGTTCAGAATGGTACATGACCTGAGAGTTGTGAATGACGTCACGGTGTTTGAAACTCCAATTGTTCTGAATTCGCTCACTCTGCTCTCAAATGTGCCTGCCACAGCAAAAGTGTTCACAGTGACCGACCTGGCTAATGTTTTCTTCAGTGTTCCCCGTCACCCGGATGACCAGTTCCTGTTTGCCTTAATGCACCAGGGGGGACACCACACATGGACAGTGATGCCACAGTGGGCCCAGAACAGCCCTTCACAGTTCACTAAAGCAATGTCCACAGTCCTCACTAACTGGGTCGCAGAACATGCAGAAGTAACCCTGCTACAATACATGGACAATCTACTCCTTTGTGCAATTGACTCTGACACGTGTAAAGCCCATTCCTTGTATCTCCTACTCTACCTGGCGGAGCAGCACTGCAAGATCTCAAAGAACAAAGTCCAGTGGTGTCTGAAGCAAGTTACGTTCCAGAGACACTGTATTGCTTACCAGGCGAAACACCTGACAGATGACCGGAAGACCACAGTGGAGAAGATGGTTCTACAGGCCTTCCTTGGTCTAGTTTCGTATTGCAGAGCCTGGATCCCTGATACCTCAGTCCTAATGCAGCCTCTGTGTGAATACGTCAGCGTGACCCCGTTCCTCCTGACTGATGCAGCCTTCAGCTCATTCAAGAAGTTAAAAGGCGCAGTAGTCTCAGCACTAGCACTAGGCCCATCTGACTACGAGAAGCCATTCCGTCTCTACTTGATGAGAAAAGAAGGCCTTGCTACTGGAGTCCTGACGCAGCTTCAGGGGGGAAAGCAGAGACTTTCGGACTACTTTTCAGCTCGCCTGGATCCAGTTGCAAGGGGAGCCTCTTCCTCCCGCTTGAGAGCAGCAGTTGCAGCACACGCCCTCCTGGACAGGACTACTGACATCAGTGGAAAAAACCATTGGAAATCCTGGCTCTGCATGACATCTGAGCAATCCTCAACCAAACCCAGCCAAAACATCTCTCCACCGCCAGGCATCTTCGCCTCCAGTGCTCTCTACTCCTGCCCGACAATGTCACCAACTGCAGATGCACAGTCCTCAATCCGCCTACTCTACTCCCACTCCCAAGGGGGGATACAGATACGGATCCTCAGATAAAAAGTCTGATCAAAATCTGCATGATACCTTCTGCAGGGATCTGAATTTGCTCCGGATGGATGACCATGATTGCTTCAGCATCATGCAACAGGAAACAGAAGGACTACCCAAGGTGACAGAAGAGCCACTGACCAACTCCAGATTTGCAGATGATGAGGGAAGATTCCACACGGGATGTGCAGTGACCAGCAATCAAGAGATCCTGTGGTCCAGAAGTCTGGCGCCCAGTCTGTCAGCCCAGGAAGCAGAACTGATAGCGCTGATGAAGGCCTACCAGATGGCAGAAGACAAGACTGAGAAAATGTATACCGATTCAAGGTACTCGCATGGCATAGCACACGACTTCGGACCCATCTGGGCTGCAAGGGACTTCATCACAGCAAGCGGAACAACCGTGAAGCATCATGGAGCCATTAAGGACCTGCTGAATGCACTTCAACTTCCAAAAGTGGTGACAGTACTATCATGATCTCCATGGCCAGAGAACTAGCATAAGCCTCTATAGGAACAAGCTCTTGGAAGATGTAACTGTACTGACCATGAACTAAACCTACCGCATCATCTAGAAGTAGCCAGGTAGCATGTCCTACTTTTTATCCCTATATGCCCAGCGCCGGCCGGAGAACTAAATAATGCTAGCAGAGGGAAATATAAGACCTGACTCACCTCTAGAGAAATGCCCAAAAGGAGACAGAAGCCCCCCACATATATTGGCGGTGATATGAGATGAAACAACAAACGCAGCAGGAAAATAGTTTTAGCAAATTTGAGGTCCGTTTTCTAGATAGCAGAAGACAGAAAGCATACTTTCATGGTCAGTAGAAAACCCTAACAAAACACATCCAGAAATTACTTTAGGACTCTGGCATTAACTCATAATACCAGAGTGGCAATTCCTGATCAACAAGAGCTTTCCAGACACAGTAACGAAACTGCAGCTGTGAACTGGAACCAAAATACAAAAACAAAACATGGACGAATGTCCAACTTATCTAGTAGATGTCTGGGAGCAGGAACAAGCACAGAGAGGCTTCTGATAACATTGTTGACCGGCAAGCATCTAACAGAGAAGCCAGGTTATATAGCGACACCCAGATCTAATCAGAACAGGTGAACAGGGAAGATGATGTCACAAGTTCAATTCCACCAGTAGCCACCGGGGGAGCCCAGAATCCAAATTCACAACAGTACCCCCCCCTCAAGGAGGGGGCACCGAACCCTCACCAGAACCACCAGGGCGATCAGGATGGGCCCTATGAAAGGCACGAACCAGATCAGAGGCATGAACATCAGATGCAGTGACCCAAGAATTATCCTCCTGGCCATATCCCTTCCACTTGACCAGATACTGGAGTCTCCGTCTGGAAACACGGGAGTCTAGGATTTTTTCCACAACGTACTCCAACTCACCCTCAACCAACACCGGAGCAGGAGGCTCAACGGAAGGCACAACCGGTGCCTCATACCTGCGCAATAACGACCGATGAAAAACGTTATGAATAGAAAAGGATGCAGGGAGGTCCAAACGGAAGGAAACAGGGTTAAGAATCTCCAATATTTTATACGGACCGATGAACCGAGGCTTAAACTTAGGAGATGAGACCCTCATAGGGACAAAACGAGAAGACAACCACACCAAATCTCCAACACAAAGCCGAGGACCAACACGACGGTGACGGTTGGCAAAAAGCTGAGTCTTCTCCTGGGACAACTTTAAATTGTCCATCACCTGCCCCCAGATATGATGCAATCTCTCCACCACCGCATCCACTCCAGGACAATCCGAGGATTCCATCTGACCGGAGGAAAATCGAGGATGGAACCCCGAATTACAGAAAAACGGGGAAACCAAGGTGGCAGAGCTGGCCCGATTATTGAGGGCGAACTCCGCCAATGGCAAAAAAGCAACCCAATCATCCTGGTCAGCAGACACAAAACACCTCAGATATGTCTCCAGGGTCTGATTAGTCCGCTCGGTCTGGCCATTAGTCTGAGGGTGAAAAGCAGACGAAAAAGACAAATCTATGCCCATCCTAGCACAAAATGCCCGCCAAAATCTAGACACAAATTGGGTTCCTCTGTCAGAAACGATATTCTCAGGAATACCATGCAAACGAACAACATTTTGAAAAAACAGGGGCACCAACTCGGAAGAAGAAGGCAATTTGGGCAGGGGAACCAAATGAACCATCTTAGAAAAACGGTCACACACCACCCAGATGACAGACATCTTCTGAGAAACAGGCAGATCTGAAATAAAATCCATCGAGATGTGTGTCCAAGGCCTCTTAGGAATAGGCAAGGGCAACAATAATCCACTAGCCCGAGAACAACAAGGCTTGGCCCGAGCACAAACGTCACAAGACTGCACAAAGCCTCGCACATCTCGTGACAGGGAAGGCCACCAGAAGGATCTTGCCACCAAATCCCTGGTACCAAAAATTCCAGGATGACCTGCCAACGCAGAAGAATGCACCTCAGAGATGACTTTACTGGTCCAATCATCAGGAACAAACAGCCTATCAGGCGGACAACGATCCGGTCTATCCGCCTGAAACTCCTGCAAGGCCCGCCGCAGGTCTGGAGAAACAGCTGACAAGATAACTCCCTCCTTAAGAATACCTGTGGGGTCAGAGTTGCCAGGTGAATCAGGCTCAAAACTCCTAGAAAGGGCATCCGCCTTAACATTCTTAGAACCTGGTAGGTACGATACCACAAAATTAAACCGAGAAAAAAATAATGACCAGCGCGCCTGTCTAGGATTCAGGCGCCTGGCGGTCTCAAGATAAATCAAATTTTTGTGGTCAGTCAATACCACCACCTGATGTCTGGCCCCCTCGAGCCAATGGCGCCACTCCTCAAACGCCCACTTCATGGCCAAAAGCTCCCGATTCCCAACATCATAATTCCGCTCAGCGGGCGAAAATTTACGGGAAAAGAAGGCACAAGGCCTCATCACGGCGCAGTCAGAACTTTTCTGCGACAACACTGCCCCAGCTCCGATCTCAGAAGCGTCGACCTCAACCTGAAAAGGAAGAGTCACATCAGGCTGACGCAACACAGGGGCAGAAGAAAAACGGCGCTTAAGCTCCTGAAAGGCCTCCACAGCATCAGGGGACCAATTAGCAACATCAGCACCCTGTCTAGTCAAATCGGTCAATGGCTTAACGACATCCGAAAAACCAGAAATAAATCGACGATAAAAGTTGGCAAAGCCCAAAAATTTCTGAAGACTTTTAAGAGAAGAGGGCTGCGTCCAATCACAAATAGCTTGAACCTTGACAGGATCCATCTCAATGGAAGAGGGAGAAAAAATATATCCCAAAAAGGAAATTCTCTGAACCCCAAAAACGCACTTAGAACCCTTGACACACAGAGAATTAGACCGCAAAACCTGAAAAACCCTCTTAACTTGCCGGACATGAGAGTCCCAGTCATCCGAAAAAATCAGAATATCATCCAGATACACTATCATAAATTTATCCAAAAAATCGCGGAAAATATCATGCATAAAGGACTGGAAGACTGAAGGGGCATTAGAAAGACCAAAAGGCATCACCAAATACTCAAAGTGGCCCTCGGGCGTATTAAATGCGGTTTTCCACTCATCCCCCTGCCTGATCCGCACCAAATTATACGCCCCACGGAGATCAATCTTAGAGAACCACTTGGCCCCCTTTATGCGAGCAAACAAATCAGTCAGCAACGGCAATGGGTATTGATATTTAACCGTGATTTTATTCAAAAGCCGATAATCAATACATGGTCTCAAAGAGCCGTCTTTTTTTGACACAAAGAAAAAACCGGCTCCTAAGGGAGATGACGATGGACGAATATGTCCCTTTTCCAAGGACTCCTTTATATATTCTCGCATAGCAGTATGTTCAGGCACAGACAGATTAAATAAACGACCCTTTGGGTATTTACTACCCGGAATTAAATCTATAGCACAATCGCACTCACGGTGCGGAGGTAGTGAACCCAGCTTGGGTTCTTCAAAGACGTCACGATAATCAGACAGGAACTCAGGGATTTCAGAGGGAATAGATGATGAAATGGACACCAAAGGTACGTCCCCATGAGTCCCCTTACATCCCCAGCTCAACACAGACATAGCTCTCCAGTCAAGGACTGGGTTGTGAGACTGCAGCCATGGCAATCCCAGCACCAAATCCTCATGTAGATTATACAGCACTAGAAAACGAATAGTCTCCTGGTGATCCGGATTAATACACATAGTCACTTGTGTCCAGTATTGTGGTTTATTATTAGCCAATGGGGTGGAGTCAATCCCCTTCAGAGGAATAAGAGTTTCCAAAGGCTCTAAATCATACCCACAACGATTGGCAAAGGACCAATCCATAAGACTCAAAGCGGCGCCAGAGTCGATATAGGCGTCAGTAGTAATAGATGACAAAGAGCAAATCAGGGTCACAGACAAAATAAATTTAGACTGTAAAGTGCCAATGGAAACGGATTTATCAAGCTTTTTAGTACGCTTAGAGCACGCTGATATAACATGAGTAGAATCCCCACAATAGAAACACAACCCATTTTTCCGTCTAAAATTCTGCCGCTCGCTTCTGGACAGAATTCTATCACACTGCATGCTTTCTGGCGTCTTCTCAGTGGACACCGCCAGATGGTGCACAGGTTTGCGCTCCCGCAGACGCCTATCGATCTGAATGGCCATTGTCATGGACTCATTCAGACCCGCAGGCACAGACCATTTACGGAATCTTTGGCAGTAAATTTCAGCTTCATCTTGCCCCTGCGATAGGGACATCAAAGTTTTTTCTGCCTGAAGTTCCAAATGAGGTTCCTCATACAGCAAGCCCAAGGCCAAAAAAAACGCATCCACATTGTGCAATGCAGGATCCCCTGGTGCCAATGCAAAAGCCCAGTCTTGAGGGTCGCCGCGGAGCAAGGAAATCACAATCCCAACCTGCTGTGCAGAGTCTCCAGCAGAACGAGATTTCAGGGACAAAAATAGCTTACAATTATTTCTAAAATTCTGAAAGCTAGATCTATTCCCTGAGAAGAATTCCGGCAAAGGAATTCTCGGCTCAGATACCGGAGCATGAATAATAAAATCTTGCAAATTTTGTACTTTCGTGGTGAGATTATTCAAACCTGCAGTTACACTCTGAAGATCCATTATTAACAGGTGAACACAAAGCCATTCAAAGATTATAAGGAGAGAGAAAAAAAAGAAAGACTGCAGCATAGACAGACTGGCAAGTGATCCAATTAAGAGCACAGAGGAAAAAAAAAAAAAAAAAAACTCTCAGCAGACTTCTTATTTCTCTCCTTTCTCAGCCAAGGATTTTAACCCTTTAGTGGGCCGGTCAAACTATCATGATCTCCATGGCCAGAGAACTAGCATAAGCCTCTATAGGAACAAGCTCTTGGAAGATGTAACTGTACTGACCATGAACTAAACCTACCGCATCATCTAGAAGTAGCCAGGTAGCATGTCCTACTTTTTATCCCTATATGCCCAGCGCCGGCCGGAGAACTAAATAATGCTAGCAGAGGGAAATATAAGACCTGACTCACCTCTAGAGAAATGCCCAAAAGGAGACAGAAGCCCCCCACATATATTGGCGGTGATATGAGATGAAACAACAAACGCAGCAGGAAAATAGTTTTAGCAAATTTGAGGTCCGTTTTCTAGATAGCAGAAGACAGAAAGCATACTTTCATGGTCAGTAGAAAACCCTAACAAAACACATCCAGAAATTACTTTAGGACTCTGGCATTAACTCATAATACCAGAGTGGCAATTCCTGATCAACAAGAGCTTTCCAGACACAGTAACGAAACTGCAGCTGTGAACTGGAACCAAAATACAAAAACAAAACATGGACGAATGTCCAACTTATCTAGTAGATGTCTGGGAGCAGGAACAAGCACAGAGAGGCTTCTGATAACATTGTTGACCGGCAAGCATCTAACAGAGAAGCCAGGTTATATAGCGACACCCAGATCTAATCAGAACAGGTGAACAGGGAAGATGATGTCACAAGTTCAATTCCACCAGTAGCCACCGGGGGAGCCCAGAATCCAAATTCACAACACAGTACTAAAAGTCAAAGCGCATGGAAAACTAAACACAGTAGAGGCACGAGGCAACAACATGGCGGATATGGCAACCAAAGAAGCAGTCAAAGGAAGACAATATGGAAAAGTGGAAGAGGTCGTAGAGCCGGACGGCTACTACAGGACGGCTGAAGACAGAAAACCTGACAAGATGACATCCTGGAATCTGCTCAAAAAAAAGCTGCAAGAGCAAGCCCCAAAGGACAAGAAGGAATGCTGGATGCAGAAGAGAGCAACACACGAAGAAGGAAGGGGTATACTCAATGGACTACAAACCCTGTTTACCCCGAAGCATGTACCCTATGGTGGTCCAGTGGGCACATGGGCCCACACACAGATTAAAGACACAGATGAATGATCCGATTGGTGCTTACTGGTTCGCTTCAGAAATCTCCACCCTAACAGCCAAGTTCATAAACAGCTGTCTGACCTGCGGCAAATGCAACCCTGAAAAAAGGAGAAAGTTCCCACCCATCATCTTGCTAGACCACTGTACCCCTTCCAGAGGATCCAGATAGACCACATCCAGATGCCGCCAAGTGGAGGTTTCAAATATGCCCTTGTGGCCATGAACATGTTCTCAGGATGGCAGCCAGAAGCTTTCCCAGTGAGGAACCAGTCAGCGAAGACTACTGCAAAGAAGCTACTCTCAGAGACGAGATATGCGGCTATGGGGTCCCAGAAGTGATAGAGAGTGACCAGGGACCCGCATTCACAGCAAATCTCACACGAGAGATCTAGTCAGCAGTAGGGTCAGACTTAGGCCTACACACTCCCAATCACACTACTTAATGTAAGGCATACTTCCAGAGGCCCAGCAAAGCTGTCACCATATGAAATTTTGTTTGTGTCTAGTCCCAGGTTAGGGGTATCCTTTCCCTCAGCAGCTGACTATGTAATATGATACTTTGTCTGCTTATGTAATTGAAATCACCAAGAAACTTGCTAACATCCATTCTCGAGTTTTTTCTTCATTGCCAGATCCAGATTCAGTGTCCGGTATGCACTCCTAGAAGCCAGGAGACTGGGTGTTGGTGAAAAAGTTTGTAAGGAGAACACCACTCGATCCCAGATTTGATGGTCCTGCTCAAGTGCTGCTTATGACACCAAACTCTGTGAAACTGGAGGGAAGACCCACTTGGATCCACTCATCGCATGGCAAGAAAGCTCCCCTACCAGAAGATGACACCCAAGCCAGAATGATGTTGCGGCCTGACCGAAAAGATGACCTACCTGATAAAGACTACACATCGCTCACTACACATGCTATTGACTAAGAGACTGATTGCAACGAACCCCCGTTAGGGACAGATCTCCTGACCGCCCATTTGCGAAAAGTCTGTACGGAGTGGGGCACAGGCGTTAGGCTTGTGTCAGTTCGCCGACAGCACAAAAGAGTTGCAGCGCTTTGGGACAGGAGGCTAGGATTAGGGCAAGTGATATCTAAGGGGGGCTTATGATAGAAATATATATATCATGTAGATCTCACTTGCATGTATACTCCTCTATAATCAAATATATACTTATATGCTCACAGCTAATATATACATTATAATCAATGGTTTAAAATGGCTGACACGAACTGATATAACCCAGACAGATCATATGGGGTTTTCCATCCCAAAAAGCGGAATAGTGTCAGATGTATTAACTGCTGATCAAATGTCTCAACTCTGTCCTACATGCAGAGAGCTACATTTTACTTGCTTGGTCAGCAGTCATATGAGCATTAATCACAATATTCCATATATGTTTAGATAACCAATGACAGAGGAGCTAGACAATATGGTAATTAACTAACCACCCCTAACAACCCCTAACCACTCCTTTCTATCTGCTATCATAAAACTATGTATGTACAATAAAGTATCAGTATTGATGGAATGTTGTTCTGTCACAGTTGTGTACAGTCCATTCTTGATGAGCGCTCAAAATACTCAGTCTAATTGGGAGCGGCCGCAGCACACACAGAGGGATAAATTTATCCAACCTAAATATTTCCATAACAGGTGCCCACATTGCTATATACTACGTGGGCTGGGTTATTACTGCGTGGGCTGTGTTATATACGTGGGCTGTGTTATAAACTATGTCGCTGTGCTATATACTATGTGGGCTGTGCTATATACTATGTGGCTGTGCAATATACTATGTGGCTGTGCTATATACTACGTGGCTGTGTTATGTACTACGTGGGCTGTGTTATATACTGCGTGGACTGTACTATATATTATGTGGGCTGTGCTATATACTATGTGGGCTGTGTTATATACTATGTGGGCTGTGCTATATACTACATGGGCTGTGTTATATACTGTGTGGGCTGTGCTATATACTATGTGGCTGTGCAATATACTCCGTGGCTGTGCAATATACTATGTGGCTGTGCAATATACTACGTGGGCTGTGCTATATACTACGTGGTTGTGCAATATACTACTTGGCTGTGCAATATACTACATGGCTGTGCGATATACTCCGTGGCTGTGCAATATACTATGTGGCTGTGCAATATACTACATGGCTGTGCGATATACTCCGTGGCTGTGCAATATACTATGTGGCTGTGCAATATACTACATGGCTGTGCAATATTGTTGTGTATCCGCTTTTTGGGCTCCCCTGGTGGTTGCTGGTGGTACTGGTGACTTGTTTGCACTTTGCTGCTTCTGTTCACCTGCTTCCATCAGTGTTTGGGAGTTTCCTATTTAGCCTTGCTCTCCAGTCATTTCCTTGCCGGTCATCATTGTAACCAGAGCCTTTCGGTTGCATGTTCCTGCTACTAGTCTGCTGATCAGCTAAGTGGACTTATTGTCCTTATCGTTTTTGTATTTTTGTCCAGTGTACAGTTTTGTCATTTTCTGTTGCTGGAAGCTCTTGTGGTCTGATACTGCCACTCCTGTGTGATGAGTTGACACAGGAGTCTTAAAGTAATTTCAGGATGGTTTTTTGAAAGGGTTTTCAGTTGACCGTGAAGTCCTCTTTTGTATCCTTCTGCTATCTAGTAAGTGGACCTCTCTTTGCTAAATCTACTTTCATACTGTGTATGTCTTTTCCCCTGAAATCACCGTTAATATATGTGGGGGCTGCTATCATCTTTGGGGAATTTCACTAGAGGTAAGCCAGGTCTGTTTCTTCCTCTACCAGGCGTAGTTAGTCCTCCGGCTGGCGCGTGGCATTTAGGAAGCCGTAGGTATGCTCCCTGGCTACTATTAGTTGTGTGGTAGATTTAGCTCACGGTCAACTCGAGTTCCCATCACCCGAGAGCTCGTTCGTTATTTATATGTTTCTTACGTTCCCTTGCCATTGGGAACCATGACAGTATGACCGGCCCGTGTTAAACTTATTGGCAGAAGAAAGGAGAGAAAAAAGAAGTCTGTAAATTTTTTTTTTTTTTCTTCCCTATGCTTGCTCCATAGTTGGATCAGTTGTATTTCAGCTCTAATTACAGCCTTTGCCTTTCTCTCCTTATAATCCTTGAATGGCTCTGAGCTCACCTGTTTAAAGATGGATCCCCAGAGTTTGGCTGCAGGTTTAAATAATCTTGCTACGAAGGTTCAAAATTTACAAGATTTTGTTATGCATACTCCTATTTCTGAACCTAAAATCCCTACACCAGAGGTGTTTTCCGGAGATAGATCTCGGTTTCTGAATTTCAAATATAATTGTAAATTATTCCTTTCTCTCAGACCTCACTCCTCAGGAGATCCTGTTCAGCAGGTTAAGATTGTAATTTCTTTGCTGCGAGGTGACCCTCAAAATTGGGCATTTTCATTGGCACCAGGGGATCCTGCGTTGCTCAATGTGGATGCGTTTTTCCTGGCTTTAGGGTTGCTTTATGAGGAACCTAATTTAGAGATTCAAGCTGAAAAAGCTTTGATAGCCCTATCTCAAGGGCAAGATGAAGCTGAGATATACTGCCAAAAATTTCGTAAATGGTCTGTGCTTACTCAGTGGAATGAGTGCGCCTTAGCGGCAAATTTCAGAGAGGGCCTTTCTGATGCCGTTAAAGATGTTATGGTCGGGTTCCCTGCTCCTACGGGTCTGAATGAGTCCATGACAATGGCAATTCAGATTGATCGGCGTTTGCGGGAGCGCAAACCCGTGCACCATTTGGCGGTATCTTCTGAAGAGACGCCAGAGAAAATGCAATGTGACAGAATTATGTCCAGAAGCGAGCGGCAGAATTATAGGCGTAAAAATGGGTTATGCTTCTATTGTGGTGATTCTGCTCATGTTATATCGGCATGCTCTAAACGTACTAGGAAGGTTGACAAGTCTATTTCAATTGGCACTTTACAGTCCAAATTTATTTTGTCTGTAACCTTGATTTGTTCATTATCAGTTATTACCGTGGATGCCTATGTGGACTCTGGCGCCGCTCTGAGTCTTATGGACTGGTCCTTTGCCAGGCGCTGTGGGTTTGATTTAGAGCCTCTGGAAGTACCTATACCTCTGAAGGGTATTGATTCTACACCTTTGGCTTGTAATAAACCACAGTTCTGGACGCAAGTGACTATGCGTATGACTCCAGACCATCAGGAGGTGATTCGCTTCCTTGTGTTGTACAATTTACATGATGTTTTGGTGCTTGGATTACCATGGTTACAGTCTCATAACCCAGTTCTTGACTGGAAAGCTATGTCTGTGTTAAGCTGGGGATGTCGGGGGGCTCATGGGGACACTCCTTTGGTGTCCATTTCGTCATCTATTCCATCTGAGATTCCGGCATTTTTGTCTGATTATCGTGATATTTTTGAAGAGCCTAAAATTGGTTCACTCCCTCCTCACAGGGATTGTGACTGCGCCATAGATCTGATTCCTGGCAGTAAATTTCCAAAGGGTCGTTTGTTTAACCTATCTGTACCTGAACATGCTGCTATGCGCGAGTATATTAAGGAGTCCCTGGAAAAGGGACATATTCGTCCTTCTTCATCACCTTTAGGAGCCGGTTTTTTCTTTGTCTCTAAAAACGATGGCTCTCTGAGGCCTTGTATTGATTATCGACTCCTGAATAAAATTACAGTCAAATATCAGTATCCGTTGCCTTTGCTGACTGATTTGTTTGCTCGCATAAGGGGGGCTAAATGGTTCTCTAAGATTGATCTTCGTGGGGCGTATAATTTGGTGCGAATTAAGCAGGGGGATGAGTGGAAAACCGCATTTAATACGCCTGAGGGCCATTTTGAGTATTTGGTAATGCCTTTCGGCCTTTCTAATGCACCTTCGGTCTTTCAGTCCTTAATGCATGATATTTTCCGTGAATATTTGGATAAATTTATGATTGTGTACTTGGATGATATTTTGATTTTTTCTGATGACTGGGAGTCTCATGTTCAGCAGGTCAGGAGAGTTTTTCAGGTTTTGCGGGAGAATTCTTTGTGTGTAAAGGGTTCAAAGTGTGTTTTTGGGGTTCAAAAAATTTCCTTTTTGGGGTACATTTTTTCCCCTTCTTCTATTGAGATGGACCCTGTCAAGGTTTGGGCTATTTACGACTGGATGGAGCCTACTTCTCTGAAGAGTCTTCAGAAATTCTTGGGCTTTGCTAATTTTTATCGTCGATTTATAGCTGGTTTTTCTGGCGTTGCTAAACCTCTGACGGATTTGACTAAAAAGGGTGCTGATGTTGCCAATTGGTCCCCTGCTGCTGTGGAGGCCTTTCGGGAGCTTAAGCGCCGCTTTTTGTCTGCCCCTGTGTTGCGCCAGCCTGATGTTTCTCTTCCCTTTCAGGTTGAGGTCGATGCTTCCGAGATCGGAGCGGGGGCGGTTTTGTCGCAGAAAAGTTCCGACTGCTCAGTGATGAGACCTTGTGCGTTCTTTTCGCGAAAATTTTCGGCCGCCGAGCGAAACTATGATGTGGGTAATCGGGAGCTTTTGGCCATGAAGTGGGCATTTGAGGAGTGGCGTCATTGGCTTGAGGGTGCCAGACATCAGGTGGTAGTTTTGACTGATCACAAGAATTTAATTTATTTGGAGTCTGCCAGGCGCCTGAATCCTAGACAGGCACGTTGGTCGTTGTTCTTTTCCCGGTTTGATTTTGTGGTCTCGTACTTACCGGGTTCTAGGAATGTGAAAACAGATGCTCTTTCTAGGAGTTTTGAGCCTGACTCTCCTGGGAATTCTGAACCTGCTGGTGTCCTTAAGGATGGGGTGGTTTTGTCTGCTGTCTCTCCAGATTTGCGACGTGCTTTGCAAGAATTTCAGGCGGATAGACCTGATCGTTGTCCGTCTGGTAGACTGTTTGTTCCTGACGATTGGACCACTAGAGTCATCTCGGAAGTTCATTCTTCTACTCTGGCAGGTCATCCGGGAATTTTTGGCACCAGAGATTTGGTGGCTAGATCCTTCTGGTGGCCTTCCCTGTCTCGAGATGTGCGTGTTTTTGTGCAGTCTTGCGATGTGTGTGCTCGGGCCAAGCCTTGTTGTTCTAGGGCTAGTGGGTTGTTGTTGCCCTTGCCTATTCCTAAGAGGCCTTGGATGCACATCTCTATGGACTTTATCTCGGATCTCCCTGTTTCTCAGAAGATGTCTGTCATCTGGGTGGTGTGTGACCGTTTTTCTAAAATGGTTCATTTGGTGCCATTGCCTAAGTTGCCTTCCTCATCTGAGTTGGTCCCTCTGTTTTTTCAAAATGTGGTTCGCTTGCATGGTATTCCGGAAAACATCGTTTCTGACAGGGGTACCCAGTTCGTGTCTAGATTTTAGCGGGCAGTCTGTGCCAGGTTGGGCATTGATTTGTCCTTTTCGTCTGCATTCCATCCTCAGACCAATGGCCAGACGGAGCGAACTAATCAAACTTTGGAGACTTATTTGAGGTGTTTTGTGTCTGCGGATCAGGATGATTGGGTTGCCTTTCTGCCGTTGGCGGAGTTTGCTCTTAATAATCGGGCTAGTTCTGCCACTTTGGTTTCTCCTTTCTTTTGCAATTCAGGGTTTCATCCGTGTTTTTCATCTGGTCAGGTTGAATCTTCGGATTGTCCTGGAGTGGATGCGGTAGTGGATCGGTTGCATCGGCTTTGGGGACAAGTGGTGGATAATTTGGAATTGTCCCAGGAGAGGACTCAGCAGTTTGCTAACCGTCGTCGTCGTGTTGGTCCCCACCTTCGCGTTGGGGACTTGGTGTGGTTGTCTTCCCGTTTTGTCCCTATGAGGGTTTCTTCTCCCAAATTTAAGCCTCGGTTCATCGGTCCTTATAGGATTTTGGAGATTCTTAACCCTGTTTCCTTTCGTTTGGACCTCCCGGCATCTTTCGCTATCCATAATGTGTTCCATCGGTCGTTGTTGCGGAGATATGAGGTACCGGTGGTTCCTTCTACTGAACCTCCTGCTCCTGTGCTGGTGGAGGGTGAATTGGAGTACGTCGTAGAGAAGATCTTGGACTCCAGACGGAGACTTCAATATCTGGTTAAATGGAAAGGCTATGGTCAGGAAGATAATTCTTGGGTAACTGCTTCTGATGTTCATGCCTCGGATTTGGTTCGTGCCTTTCATAGGGCTCATCCAGATCGCCCTGGCGGTTCTTGTGAGGGTTCGGTGCCCCCTCCTTAAGGGGAGGGTACTGTTGTGTATCCGCTTTTTGGGCTCCTCTGGTGGTTGCTGGTGGTACTGGTGACTTGTTTGCACTTTGCTGCTTCTGTTCACCTGCTTCCATCAGCGTTTGGGAGTTTCCTATTTAGCCTTGCTCTCCAGTCATTTCCTTGCCGGTCATCATTGTAACCAGAGCCTTCGGTTGCATGTTCCTGCTACTAGTCTGCTGATCAGCTAAGTGGACTTATTGTCCTTATCGTTTTTGTATTTTTGTCCAGTGTACAGTTTTGTCATTTTCTGTTGCTGGAAGCTCTTGTGGTCTGATATTGCCACTCCTGTGTGATGAGTTGACACAGGAGTCTTAAAGTAATTTCAGGATGGTTTTTTGAAAGGGTTTTCAGTTGACCGTGAAGTCCTCTTTTGTATCCTTCTGCTATCTAGTAAGTGGACCTCTCTTTGCTAAATCTACTTTCATACTGTGTATGTCTTTTCCCCTGAAATCACCGTTAATATATGTGGGGGCTGCTATCATCTTTGGGGAATTTCACTAGAGGTAAGCCAGGTCTGTTTCTTCCTCTACCAGGCGTAGTTAGTCCTCCGGCTGGCGCGTGGCATTTAGGAAGCCGTAGGTATGCTCCCTGGCTACTATTAGTTGTGTGGTAGATTTAGCTCACGGTCAACTCGAGTTCCCATCACCCGAGAGCTCGTTCGTTATTTATATGTTTCTTACGTTCCCTTGCCATTGGGAACCATGACACAATATACTACGTGGCTGTGCTATCCACTACGTGGCTGTGCTATATACTACGTGGCTGTGCTATATACTACGTGGGCTGTGTTATATGCTACATGGGCTGTGAGACTCTTTCACCTGGGGCCCTCAAAAATCTGGAGCTCGCCCTGGCTTCACTGAATGGTTGCACCCGGCCGGCCATGAACAATCAGCGACAGACGGAGTCCGGCCTCGAATTGGCCCGGGATTTGAACCATGCTTCGCTAATTTGTCGCGCCCGGCCGGATGACTCCTGTGTATTCATTGTATTATTCTGAAATTTTCATAAATAAACTACATACATATTCTAGAATACCCGATGCATTAGAATCGGGCCACCAACTTGTATATAGTATAAAGGTCCCCACTTCCCGATATATATAGTATGAAGGTCTCCACTGCCTCATGTATATAGTATGTTGGCCCCACTACCCCATATATATAGTATGAAAGTCCCCTACAGCTCTCTATTTGCGATATTATGCCCTATATATATAGTATGATGATCCTCACTACAACACATATATAGTATGATGGTGCCCACTAACCCCTATATATAGTATGATGTTCCCCACTGCCCCATATACTGTATATAGTATGATGGTCCCCACATATATGGTATGATGGTCCCCACTGCCTCATACATATAGTATGATGGTACCCACTGCTCTCCATATATATAGTAAGAAGGTCCCCACTGCCCTTTGTATATAGTATGATGGTCCCCACTGCTCACTTATATAGTACTAGATGTTTCCAGCCAGCTAACGCTCAGCACGCTCATTGCTATCTAATTAACGCTGCTGGTGATTAAACAAAAGTAAATAATGACAACATTCAATAGCACTTACGCAGGTGGTAAATTAACTTAAAATGAAGTTAATAACAATAGTGTTGTGATGTGTTGGGGGCGGGATTATGTGTGGTAATGGGGTGGGGGGGCAAGATTATGTGTGGTAATGGGGTGGGGGGCGGGATTATGTGTGGTGATATGGTGGGGGGGCGGGATTATGTGTGGTAATGTGGAGGGGCGGGATTATGTATGGTGATGTGGTGGGGGGGCGGGATTACGTGTGGTAATGTGGTGGAGGGGCTGGATTATGTGTGGTAATGTGGTGGGGGGCGGGATTATCTGTAGTAATGTGGGGTCGGGATTATGTGTGGTAATGTGGTGGGGGGCGGGATTATGTATGGTAATGTGGTGGGGGGCAGGATTATGTGTGGTAATGTGGTGGGGGGCGGGATTATGTGTGGTAATGTGGTGGGGGCGTGGGATTATCTGTGGTAATGTGGTGGGGGGGCGGGATTATGTGTGGTAATGTGATGGGGTGGGATTATTTGTGGTAATGTGGTGGGGGGTGGGATTATGTGTGGTAATGTGGTGGGGGGCGGGATTATGTTTGGTAATGTGGTGGGGGCTGGATTATGTGTGGTAATGTGGTGGGGGGCAGGATTATGTGTGGTGATGTGTTGGGGCGGGGGATTATGTGTGGTAATGTGATGGGGTGGGATTATTTGTGGTAATGTGGTGGGGGGGTGGGATTATGTGTGGTCATGTGGTGGGGGCTGGATTATGTGTGGTAATGTGGTGGGGGTCGGGATTATGTGTGGTAATGGGGTGGGGGGGGCGGGATTATCTAGTAATGTGGTGGGGGGCAGGATTATGTGTGGTAATGTGGTGGGGGGCGGAATTATGTGTGGTAATGTGGTGGGGGCAGGATCATGTGTGGTAATGTGGTGGGGGGCGGAATTATGTGTAGTAATATGGTGGGGTGGCTGGATTATATGTGGTAATGGGGTGGGGGGGTGGGATTATATGTGGTAATGGGGTGGGGGGTGGGATTATATGTGGTAATGGGGTGGGGGGGCGGTATTATATGTGGTAATGGGGTGGGGGGGCGGGATTATGTGTGGTGATGTGTTGGGGGGTGGGATTGTGTCGTGATGTGTTGAAGGGGTGGGATTATGTGTGGTGATGTGGTGGGGGCGGGATTATGTGTGGTGATGTGGTGACGGGGCGGGATTTGTGGGGGGCAGGATTGTGTGTGGTGATGTGGTGCGGATTGTGTGGTAATGTGGTGGGGGGGCAGGATTATCTGTGGTAATGTGGTGGGGGCGGGAATATGTGTGTAATGTGGCAGGGGCAGGATTATGTGTGGTAATTAGGTGGGGGCGGGATTGTGTGTGATAATGCGGTGGGGGGCAGGATTATGTGTGGTGATGTGGTGGGGGCGGAGCTACTGTGCAGGGGCGGGATTAGCGAGTAATCACGATGCCTCTTATATATATAGATGATGGTCTCTATTTCCACCCATACATATAGCATGATGGCAGCATTTTCCTCCAAATATATAGTATGATGGCCCCACTGCTCCCCATGTATATACTGTATAATATTATGGCCCCAGACTCAGGACTCAGATCCTGCAGTGCCAGACATGTCCCGCTGCTTAAGCCAGTACATGTCCAGGCCCATCTGAAGTTTGCTAGAGAGCATTTGGATTATCCAGAAAAGTATTGGGAGAATGTCATATGGTCTGATAAAACCAAAGTAGAACCGTTTGGCAGAAACAAAACTCGTGTTTGGAAGCATGGAGGTGGCAACATCATGCTTTGGGGCTCTTTCTCTGCAAAGGGTCCAGGACGACTGATCCGTGTACATGAAAGAATTAATGGGGCTATGTAGCGTGAGATTTTTAATGCAAACCTCCTTCCATCAGCAAGGGCATTGAAGATGAAACGTGGATGGGTTTTTCAGCATGATAATGATCCCAAACACACCGCCAGGGTGATGAAGGAATGGCTTCGTATGAAGCATATGAAGGACCTGGAGTGGCCTAGACAGTCTCCAGATCTCAACCCCATAGAAAACCTTTGGAGGGAGATGAAAGTCTGTGTTGCCCAGCGACAGGCCCAAAACATCACTGCTCTACAGGAGATCTGCATGGAGGAATGGGCCAACATACCACTAACAGTGTATGCCAACCTTGTGAAAACTTACAGAAAATGTTTGATCTCTGTCATTGCCAACAAGGTATATATAACAAAATATTGAGATGAACTTTTGTTAATGACAAAATACTTATTTTCCACCATAATTTGCAAAATAAATCTTGCCAAATCAGACAAGTTGATTTTGTGGATTTGTTTTCTCATTTTGACTTTCATAGTTGTGGTCTACCTATGATGTCAATTACAGGCCTCTCTCATCTTTTTAAGTGGGAGAACTTGCACAATTGGTGGCTGACAAAATACTTTTTATCCCCACTGTATATAGTATGATGGCCCCACTGCCCAAAATATATATAGTATGAAGGTCCCCAGTGCCCGATGTATATATATTGTATGATAGTCCTCACTTCCCACATACATAGTATGATGGTCCCCATTGCCCCATATACAGTGGGTACGGAAAGTATTCAGATCCCTTTAAATTTTTCACTCTTTGTTTCATTGCAGCCATTTGATTAAAAAATTTCATTTTTTTTCTCATTAATGTACACTCTGCACTCCATCTTTATTGAAAAAAACAGAAATGTAGTAATTTTTGCAAATTTATTAAAAAAGAAAAACTGAATTATTACATGGTCATAAGTATTCAGACCCTTTGCTCAGTATTGAGTAGAAGCAACCTTTTCAGCTAGTACAGCCATGAGTCTTCTTGGGAATGATGCAACAAGTTTTTCACACGTATACATAACATGTGTAAGCGGGTACCATCTATAAATACAAGTTAAACTGGGATCACCTAATGCATATAAAAAGTAGTCACAGAGAATTGAAGAAAAAAACGTATGCATGAAAAAACAGGGATCACCAAAGTGGAGTACGATACAAAAAATTCTTTTATTGGGAATCACCACATACAAATTATTTTAAAAACATTTAAAAGTCCCAACTTGAACAGTAATCAAAGAAAGTATGGGTGATACAATAGTGAGTATAATACTCAAAACACTACTACATGCCACGATGCTTAATATAACAAGTCCACTTCGTGTCTTATTGCCCTTGGCACAGTGTAAAACAACTAGAGATATAACTCATCCAGGTTATAGAATGTATACATGCTGCTATCAAAAATAATAATAACAACATCTAATCAAAGCCATAAATCTCACATATCATAGAATTTTTTAGTTAAACAAAAATGCAATAACCTGTAAAAGGGCCACACAGGGAAAAAAGGTGGACATAGAGGTAATTACTTCAAAGAGGCCATGATAATGGTGGAACAGATACTTCACCCTGATCTGGGATGTCAGTCACCCCCCATGAAGCAGTCGGGCAAAGTAGGTACTAGACCCACGCGTATCGACACATATACACAATTTATGTATATATACAAACTATTATTGCTAAATCCTACCAGCTGTGCGGCAGCGGTCATCGGAGAGATTATTCAGCAAGACGACGTCCCGTCATCAGTATTGTGCACACGTGGATTTGGGGATACTCTGCCATTCTTCCTTGCAGATCCTCTCTAGTTCCGTCAGGTTGGATGGTGAACGTTGGTGGACAGCCATTTTCAGGTCTCTCCAGAGATGCTGAATTGGGCTCTGGCTGGGCCAGTTAAGAATGGTCACAGAGTTGTTCTGAAGCCACTCATTTGTTATGTTAGCTGGGTGCTTATGGTCATTGTTTTGTTGGAAAGTGAACCTTGCATCAAGTCTGAGGTCCAGAGCACTCTGGAAGAGGTTTTCATCCAGGATATCTCTGTACTTGGCCGCATTCATGTTTCCTTCAATGACAACCAGTCGTCCTGTCCCTGCAGCTGAAAAACACCCCCATAACATAGATTGTATTGGACAGGTGATGAGCAGTGCCTGGTTTTCTTCACATATATCGCTTAGAATTATCACCAAAAAGGTCTATCTTCATTTCATCAGTTCAGAGAATCTTATTTCTCATAGGGAGTCCTTCATGTGCTCTTTAGCAAACTTTATGCGGGCTTTCATATGTCTTGCACTGAGGAGAGGCTTCCGTCGGGCCACTCTGCCATAAAGGTGCGACTGGTGGAGGTCTGCAATGAGAGTTGACTTTGTGGAATTTTCTCCCTACTGCATCTCTGGAGCTCAGACACAGTGATCTTGTGGTTCTTCTTTACCTCTCTCAACAAGGCTCTTCTCCCACGATTGCTCAGTTTGGCTGGACGTCCAGGTTTAGGAAGACTTCTGGTGGTCCCATTCTTCTTCCATTTAAGGATTATGGAGGCCACTGTGCTCTTAGGAACCTTGAGTACAGCAGAAATTCTTTTGTAACCTTGGCTAGATCTGTTCCTTGCCACAATTATGTCTCTAAGCTCCTTGGCCAGTTCCTTTGACCTCATGATTCTCATTTGGTCTGACATGCACTGTGAGGTCTTATATAGACAGGTGTGTGCCTTTCCAAATCAAGTCCTATGAGTTTAATTAAACACAGATGAACTCCAATGAAGGAGTAGAACCATCTCAAGGAGGATCACAAGGATATGGACAGCATGTGGGGTCCGCAGGTCACTTGATCTGTTCAAAGTAAGTGGACCCATAATTGTAAGCCAAAGAACCCGAGGAGACTTTGTGTTCTGTGTTGAGTTCCTGTGTTGTGCATTGCATGGAGAGTGTAGACTTTGCATTTGGACTTTATAATTTAATTTGGAACAGGCACAATGTCTCAGAACGTCCCACATTATGTGGTGTCGACAAATACTTGCAGCATAACAGCTATCATCAACTGGTGCTTCAACAGAACCTGTATTTTGCTCTTCTTTTTCCACCTTCGTGACATTTACTATATGAAGCAATAGTGTGGTATTGCTGTATATTGTACAAACAATGATATGATTGCAGGTTCACGTCCCCTAAGAGGTCTAACAAATATAGCAAAAAGTTACAAAAAATAAAGATGTTAAAATCACCTCCCTTTTCCTTATTAAAAATAAAGATAATAAGAATACATATATGTGGTATTACAGCCTACATACAGTTGTGCTCAAACGTTTGCATATTCCGGCAGAATTTTTGCTTTCTTGGCCTTTTTTCAGAGAATATGAATGATAACACCAAAACTTTTTCTCCACTCATGGTTAGTAATTGGGTGAAGCCATTTATTGTCAAACTACTGTGTTTTCTCTTTTTAAATCATAATGACAACACAAAACATCCAAATTACCCCTATCAAAAGTTCACATACCCCATTTCTTAATACCATGTAACGCCCCCTCTAACATCAATGACAGCTTGAAGTCTTTTGTGGTAGTTGTGGATGAGGTTTTTTATTTTCTCAAATGGTAAAGCTGCCCACTCTTCTTGGCAAAAAGCCTCCAGTTCCTGTAAATTTCTGGTCTGTCTAGCATGAACTGCGCGCTTGAGATCTTCCCAGAGTGGCTCAATGATATTGAGGTCTGGAGACTGAGATGGCCACTCCAGAACCTTCACTTTGTTCTGCTGTAGCCAATGACAGGTCGACTTGGCCTTGTGTTTTGGATCGTTGTCATGTTGGAACATCTAAGTACGTCCCATGCGCAGCTTCTGGGCTGATGAGTTCAAATTTGCCTCCAGTATTTGCTGATAATGTGTTGCATTCATCTTTCTACCAACATTGACCAAATTTCCTGTGCCTTTGTAGCTCACACATCCCCAAAACATCAGTGATCAACCTCCGTGCTTTACAGAAGGAATGGTGTTCCTTTCATCATAGACCTTGTTGACCTCTCTCCAAATGTAACGTTTATGGTTGTGGCCAAAAAGTTCAATTTTGGTCTCATCACTCCAAATTACCATGTTCCAGAAGTTTTGAGGCTTGTCTCTGTGCTGTTTTGCATATTGTAGGCGAGATATTTTGTGGCATTTGTGCAGAAATGGCTTTCTTCTGGCGACTCGACCATGCAGCCCATTTTTCTTCAAGTGACTCCTTATTGTGCATCTTGAAACAGCCACACCGTTAGTCTTCAGAGAGTCCTGTATTTCAGCTGATGTTATTTGTGGGTTTTTCTTTGCATCCCGAACAATTTTCCTGGCAGTTGTGGATGACATTTTTGTTGGTCTACCTTACCATGGTTTTGTTTTTACAGAGCCCTTGATTTTCCATTTGTTAATCACAGTTTGAACTCTGCTGACTAGCATTATCAATTCCTTGGATATCTTTTTGTATCGCTTTCCTGTTTTATACAGTTCAACTACCTTTTCTTGTTGATCCAATGACAATTCTTTTGCTTTCCCCATGACTCACTATCCAGAAACGTCAGTGGCTGGATGAAAGATACAAGAGTCTGTCTTGATCTCAGAAACTCACTCAGCTTTTATGCATACACACTGATTACAAGCAAACAGGTCACAGGTGAGGATGTTAACTTTAGTAGCCATTGAAACCCATTTGTGTCAACTTCTGTGCATGTTATCAGGCCAAAATCACCAGGGCATGTTAACTTTTGATCATGGTAATTTGGATGTTTTGGGTTGTCATTATGATTTAATACCCTTTTGCGACATGCGCCGTATGCGCTGACATGTGCCCGCAAGAGCGGCGGGTTGAATTGTGATCCACCCACCGCTATTAACTAGTTAAATGCCGCTGTCAAACTCTGACAGCGGCACTTAGCGTGCACTTCCTGCCTTTGGCCTTCTGGTTACCGCTAACCCCCGTCACGTGTTCGGGGTCATCGGTGCGTTGGCATAACAACCAGAGGTCTCCTGAAGACCTCTATGGTTGTTGATGCCAGATTGCTGTGAGTGCCTCCCTGTGGTTGGCTCTCATAGCAATGCAGTAATTCAGCTACATAGGAGTGATCTGGGCATCGCTCCTATGTAGCAGAGCCGATCAGGCTCTGCCACCTTCTAACATCCCATGGAGGCTATTGAAGCATGGCAAAAGTAAAAAAAGTTTTAAAAAATAATAAAAATATATAAAGTTCAAATCACCCGCTTTCACTCTATTCAAAATAAAACAATAAAAAACAAACAAAACCTACACATTTGGTATCGCCGCGTTCAGAATCGCCCGATCTCTCAATGAAAAAAAGTACCTGATTGCTAAACAGCATAGTGAGAAAAAAAATTCAAAACTCCAGAATTTCTTTTTTTTGGTGGCCACAACATTGCATTAAAATGCAATAACGGGTGATCAAAAGAACGTATCTGCACCGAAATGGTATAATTAAAAACAACAGCTCGGCACGCAAAAAAATAAGCCCTCACACGACCCAAGATCCCGAAAAATGGAGATGATACGGGTCTCGGAAAATTGTGTAAATTTTTTTGCTTTGTTTGGTAAAGTTTGAATTTTTTTTTCACCACTTAGATAAAAAGAACCTATACATGTTTGGTTTCTATGAACTTGTAAAAGAAAAGACCTGGCACTCAACTTAAAAAAACAAACAAAATGAAGTATATACAGAGTAATGTATACAATACAGTCATGGTAATACCCCATATTTGGAAGGGATGCCTAGATTTCTAATTAATATTTATCTTCAGTAGCGCGTGTCTCTGTGCCTGGACGCGGCATCCACCGCTAAAGTAAATATTAACCAGATATCTAGGCATCCCTTCCAAATATGGGGCATTACCATGACTGTAAGCCCGGCCATACGTAACTCTTAATAATTGCACTATGCCTTTACAAATATTTCTACAGCCACACCTAACTTCCTTAAACGGCGATCTCACAGCCAGCTATTGGTAGGTAATAGGGAGCTCTCCTTTGCTATCCCCTCCTGTTAACTTAGCTTATTGGTGACAATTACTCCTCCAGACATGTGACCGAACATATCCACATATCCGTACGGTACGCCATTTATCCTTATTCTCTTTTCCACCCAAACCACCTGACTGTGCCTTTTTCCTTGCGCTCTTAAACGGAATCGGTCACCTACTTTTTTGTATATAAGCTGCGGCCACCGCCTTTAGCGGCTTATCTACAGCATTCTGTAATGCTGTAGATAAGCCCCCAATGTAACCTGAAAGATAAGAAAAACAAGTTAGATTATATTCACCTGGGAGGGCGGTCTGGTGCGGTCCAGTCCGATGGGCTTCTCAGACCTTACCTAACACCTGCGCACTGCAGTACTTTGCTCTGCCCTCAACAGGGCAGATAAAGTACGCCTGCGCAGGAGCCGCTACAGGAAGCAAGGAAGAGGACGTCATCGCATGAAGATGGGAGGTGTCGGACCCGGACCGCGACACCCATCGGACCCGGACCGCCCTCCCAGGTGAGTATAATCTAACTTGTTTCTTCACATATGAACTCGTAATGACCTGGAGAATCATAATGGCAGGTCAGTTTTAGCATTTAGTAAACCTAGCAAAAATGCCAAGCAAAAAAACAAGTGTGAGATTGCACTTTTTTTGCAATTTTACCACACTTGGAATTTTTTTTCCTGTCTTCTAGTACACGACATGGCAAAACCAATGGTGTCGTTCAAAAGTACAACTCATCCCGCAAAAAACAAGCCCTCACATGGCCGTGTTCACAGAAAAAAAAGTTATGGCTCTGGGAAGAAGGGAAGCGAAAAACGAAAACCCAAAAATGAAAAAGGGCTGTTGCACGAAGGGGTTAAAAAGAGAAAACACAGTAGTTTGACAATAAATGGCTTCACGCAACCACTAACCATGAGTGAAGTAAAAGTTTTGGTGCTATCATTTATATTCTCTGAAAAAAGGCCAAGAAAGCAAAAATTCTGCCGGGGTATGTAAACTTTTGAGCACAACTGTAAATGTCCGATCTATCAAGATATAGATATAATCAGGTTGTTTAACACCGTAATGAGAAATATATCCAAAACACCAAAATTTCATTTTTTTGGTCACCTTACCACCACAGTAACAAGGAATCAAAATGTAATTTTTGTCCCAGAATGGTATAAATAAAAACGCCCATTGTCTTGTTGCACAAAAAATATGCTCTCTCGCAACTCAGTCAACTGAAAAATGAAAAAGCTACATGTCTCGGAAAGTGGCAAAAAATTTTATACAAACGTCCAAGTTTTTTTTCTACCACCAAAGTGCGGTAATAAAAAACCTGGATACATTTGGTATCATTGTAATCATGCTGAAGAGGAGAATAATAATTATAATTTTTTATTTATATAGCGCCAACATATTCCGCAGCACTTTACAATTAAGCAGGGACATGTACAGATAATAAATTCAGTACAAATAAGACAATTTAAACAGTGACATTAGGGGTGAGGTCCCTGCTCGCAAGCTTACAATCTACAAGGAAATGGGGGGGACAGAATAGGTGAAAAGTGTTTGTTATTTCAGGTCTGGCAATTATAATAAATAGGGATTTTCATATAAAGCTGCATGATTCGGTCATCAGCCCCTGTGTTTAAATGCAATAGTCAAGTATCAAGTGCAGTTATCATGTGCATGGAGGGTGTGAAGACAGATGAATAGTAGGGTGCAGATTCAGAATAATTTTTGGAAGGAGGGAACAGGGCAAAGTTAGTTTACTGAGTAGTTGATGTGGTAGGCTTGTTTGAAGAGATGGGTTTTTAAGGCCCGCTTGAATAGGTCGGAACTAGGTATCAGTCTGATCGTCTGGGGAAGTGCATTCCAGAGAGCTGGCGCAGCACGAGAGAAGTCTTGGAGACGGGGGTGCGGATTACGGGGGATGTTAGTCTTAGGTCATTTGTAGAACGGAGGGCACGTGTAGGGCGATAGACAGATGAGAGAGGAGATATAAGGCAGTGCAGAACTGTGGAGAGCTTTGTGGGTGAGAGAGATGAGTTTATACTGGACCCTGTAGCGAATGGGTAGCCAGTGTAATGACTGGCACAAGATGGAGGCATCGGTGAAGCGGCTGGACAGAAATATGACCCTGGCTGCCGCATTCAAGATGAATTGGAGAAGAGAAAGTTTGGTAAGAGGGATACCGATCAGAAGAGAGTTGCAGTAGTCCAGACGAGAATGAATAAGAGCAACAGTAAGAGTCTTAGCAGTTTCAAAAGTGAGAAAAGGTCGGATTCTGGAGATGTTTTTAAGATGCAGGTGACAACAGCGAGTGAGTGATCGGATATAGGGCGTAAAGGAAAGTGCGGTGTCGAATATGACCCCAAGACAGCGGGCATGCTGCTTGGGAGTTATGGTTGAACCCTCCAGGGTAATTTCGATGTTGGGTAGAGTGGTGTTAGTAGAAGGGAGAAACACAAGAAGTTCTGTTTTGGAGAGATTAAGTTTCAGATAGAGGGATGACATGATGTTAGAGACAGCAGACAGACAATCCTTGGTATTTTGAATTAGGGTAGGGGTGATGTCAGGAGAAGAAGTGTATAATTGGGTGTCATCAGCATAGAGATGATACTGGTACCCAAATCTGCTGATTGTTTGTCCAATAGGGGCCGTGTATAAAAAGAAGAGGAGTGAGCCTACGACTGAGCCTTGCGGAACCCGATAGTAAGGGGACGAGGAGAAGAAGAGGAGCTGGCAAAAGATACAGTGAAGGAGCGATCAGAGAGGTAGGAGGAGAACCAGGAGAGGGCTCTGTACTTGAGGCCTATGGAGGGGAGCATAGTGAGAGGGAGCTGGTGATCCACAGTGTCACATGCGGCAGAGAGATCCAGGAGAATCAGCAGAGAGCAATGACCTTTGGATTTAGCTGTTATTAGATCATTAGAGACTTTAGTGAGGGCAGTTTCAGTGGAGTGTAAAGAGCGGAAACCAGATTGTAAGGGGTCGAGAAAAGAGTTATCGGAGATATTGCGGATTAGACGGGAGTGGACCAAGCGTTCCAGGAGTTTAGAGATGAAGGAAAGGTTAGAGACAGGTCTGTAGTTAGCAGTGCAGTTCTGGTCCAGGGATGGCTTTTTAAGTAAAGGGGTTATGATGGTATGTTTAAATGAAGAGGGAAAGATACCTGAAGAAAGAGAGCGGTTAAATATTTTAGTCAGGTGAGTGGTGACCACTGGTGAGAGAGACTGCAGGAGATGTGAAGGAATGGGGTCACTGTTGCAGGTTGTAGGCCGAGCAGAAGCGAGGAGCATGGAAACTTCTTCTTCTGACACTGGCTCAAAGATGTCTAGTGAGCTTGAGGTGCGGCAGGGAAGGGGATCCAGGCACTGAGGAGATTGAGCTGAGATATCCTGATGGATGTGGTTGATTTTTTTCTAGGAAATAAGTGGCCAGATCCTCACCACTGAGATTGGTGATGGGGGCCTGTACTTTAGGTTTCAGGAGGGAGTTTAAGGTTTCAAAAAGTCGTTTTGGGTTGTTGGATAGTGAGGTGGTGAAGTAGGATTGTTTGGCCAGGGGCAGAGTTATAGGTTTTGAGCATGAACTTATAGTGGATGAAGTCTTCTGCTAAGAGAGATTTTCTCCACTGCCGCTCTGCACACCTTGAGCAACGCTGAAGAAAGCGTGTTTGCATAGTGTGCCAGGGCTGCCGTTGTCTGTGTCGGGTCTTTCTGCGTGTAGAAGGTGCTACTTCATCTAGGGCATTCTTCAGTGTATTATTGAATGTGACAATGCTAAGTCTGGACAGGAGAGGGAAGAGATGGGGGCTAAAGATGTGTGGAGATTGTCCATAAGCTGCTGGGTATTAATGGAATGTGTATTCCGATAAGTGTGGTAAGTGGGGGTGTCCCGAGTGAGGAGACAATTCTTGACAGAGAAGGAAAGAAGGTTGTGGTCTGAGAGTGGTAGGGGGGAGTTAGTAAAGTCGTGCAGCGATCTGGGACAGGAGAAAACCAGGTCCAAAGTATTCCCGTCCTCATGCGTAGGAGAATTAGTAAACTGTGAGAGGCCGAATGAAGAAGTTAGAGAAAGAAGATGAGAGGCAGATTGAGAGAGGGGATCATTGATGGGGATGTTAAAGTCTCCCATGATGAGGGTGGGGATGTCACAGGATAGAAAGTGAGTTAGCCAGGTGGCAAAGTGGTCTAGAAACAGGCGGGAGTAGCCTGGAGGGCGATAAACAACTGCCACTCGCAAGGAGAAGGGCTTAAAGAGTCTGACGGCGTGGACTTCAAAGGAAGGAAATGTAAGTGAGGGAACCGGGTGGATGACCTGGAAAGCACATTGTGATGAAAGGAGCAAACCAACACCTCCACCCTGTCTGTTCTCAGGTCTGGTTGTATGTGAAAATTTCAGCCCACCAAAAGAGATAGCGGCAGCGGTGGTGGTGTCTGAGTGCTGGATCCAGGTTTCTGTAATAGCCAGAAGGTTAAGGGAATTAGAGAGGAAAAGATCGTGAATGTAAGTTAGTTTGTTACACACAGACCGTGCATTCCAGAGAGCACAGTGGAAAGAGATAGAAGGCATGCACTGAATGTTAATAAGATTAGCAGGGTTTCTATATGCAGCTAGAGGAGAGTAATGTATGCTGGTGGAGAGAGGCCCAGGGTTGGGGGAGATGTCTCCTGCAACTAGTAGAAGGAGAAAAAACAGAAAGAGCAAGTGGTGGGATGATTTGTATGAACGTTTTAAGTGCTGCATGGAGGTAGTGGCTGGTTTGGAGTGGGTAAGAAATGTCAGTAGAGCCTCAGAGTTATACATGGGAGAGGGGAGAAGGGAGGGGTGGATATAGAGAGAGTGCCCAGAATGTGTTAAAGGGCGGGCGAGTTGTGAGAAAGCAGGAGTAAAAACATATAAGAAGCAGATTGATATGTTCAATGCATAATGTAGTATGACTGACCAAGAAGCATGATTGTTTGAAAAACTTATGCACCTTACCTGTCTCCTGCCCTTTGCAACTGCCATTGTCTAACTGCCAAGCACGTGCTATCCCAGCCAGACTAAATGTATATGAAAAGAAATGACTCCTAGCATCAGGAACCAAATGGCCACAATCAGCAATTAACCAATTAGCATAAGGCCAGAGCAGGCATTACTATGCAGAGTAAACAACCAATGCTGAACAAGGCCATAAAAAAGTGGGAAAAAAAGGAAAAAAAGAAGGAGAATCATATTGCCAGATAATTTTTACCACACAATGTACACAGTACAAACGATTTCCAAAAAACAATTCCAGAATTGCAGTCTTTTTGCAATTTCACAGCACTTGACATTTTTTTCCCTAGTTTCCAGTAGAATATGTGGTAAATTGAGTGGAGTCATTAAAAAGTACAACTTACCCTCAAAAAAAACAAACCCTCATATGTCCCTGTGGACAGAAAATTAAATAAGTTATGGCTCTTAGAAGCAAGGGAGGGAAAAAATGTAAAAATGGAAATTGGCCATGTCTGTAAGAGGTAAACTAAGGCTACTTTCACACTAGCGTTGTACGACGCACGTCGCAATGTGTCGTTTTGGAGAAAAAACGCATCCTGCAAAATTGCTTGCAGGATGCGTTTTTTCTCCACAGACTAACATTAGCGATGCATTGCCACACGTCGCAACCGTCGTGTGACGGTTGCGTCGTGTTGCGTCGGACCATCGGCACAAAAAAGTTGCATGTAACGTTTCTTGGTGCGTCGTGTCCAGCATTTCCAACCGCGCATGCGTGGCCGGAACTCCGCCCCCTCCTCCCCGGAGCTCACAATAGGGCAGCGGATGCGTGGAAAAACTGCATCCGCTGCCCCCGTTGTGCGGCGTTTTCACAGTATGCGTCGGTACGTTGCCACGTCGCATTGCGACGTGCGTCGTACGACGCTAGTGTGAAAGTAGCCTAAGGCAAAACCTTGAAGTTTTCAAGAAGATAGCACTTCGGGTGTTTTGTTTTCTGGAGGCGTCTTTTGCATAATATTTGCAGTCATTTCTTGGCTGTTTTTCTCATAGTTTTGACCACCAGCATTTTTTTAGAGAATTTTCCATGATTTTTGTGATGTCTTTTTTTAAGTCGTCATTTTTTTTTTACTCCATTGAATACTGAAGAACCTGCTATCAGGTTTATAATTAAAAATGGCTGGAAACGCTGCAGAAGATGCTGTTTTTTGGGACTTCCCTTTGACTTGTAAAGTAAAGCTGAAGCTGAAAATGCAAGAATGTTTCCTGATACCTTTTTCAGACAGTTACTGCTGTGGAATCCTTCTTAAAAAGACTTTGTGTGCACATACCATTAAGGCTAACTTCACATTGCGTTAAAGCAGCCCGTTCAACACATGCGTTAAACGGGCTACGTTAACGCAAGTGCCGAAATGTGATCGCGCTAGCGCAGATAGAGCATCTGCTTGCTCTATCTGCGCTAGCGGTGACGGACCCGGAAACGCTGCAGCCCACGTCCGAGGGTCCGTCGCTCAATGACGGCACATCGCTAGCGCACGCCCATTTTGTGCATGCGCTAGCGATGCATCCAAAATACGGCTTAATGGCAGCGTTAACGGACTGCCTATAACGTAATGTGAACTTAGCCTTACGCCTTCACGACCGTGGGGTTTTCTACTTTTGCCTTTCCATTTTTTTGCTCACCTTTTTCCCAGAGCCATAGCTTTTTTATTTTTCAGTCAATATGGCCGTGTGAGGACTTGTTTTTTTGCGGGACGAGTTGTACTTTTGAACAGTTTTTTTGGTTTTACCATATCGTGTACTGAAAAATGGGGAAAAAAATCGAAGTATGGTGAAATTGCAAAAGAAGTGCAATTCCACAATTGTTTGTTTGTTTTTTTACCTTGTTCACTATATACTAAAACTGACCTGACATTATGATTCTCCAATTCATTATGAGCTCACAGATACAAAACATTTATAGGTTATTTTTTTTGTTTAAGTGGTAAAAAAATCCAAAGATTGCAAAATAAAAAAAATGGCGCCATATTTCAAGACACATAGTATCTTCATTTTTCGTGATTTAGGACTGGATAAGGGCTTTTTTTGCATACCGAGCAGATGTTTTTATTGATACCATTTTGGGGGTGATACAATGTTTTGGTCGCCTGTTGTTGCATTTTATTGCAATGTTGCGGGAACAATAAAAAGTAATTCTGGCGTTTAAATTTTTTTATCGTGTCGCCGTTTACCGATTGGATTAATTATTTTTATATTGTGAAAGATCAGGCGTCTCTGAACACGATGATACAAAATATGTATGTTTTGCTTTTTTAATTGTTTCATTTTGAATAGGGCGAAAGGGGGTAATTTGAACTTGTATATATTTTTTATTTTTCACTTGCTTCAATAGTCTCCATGGGAGACTAATAGCTGCCATTATCCGATCACCTGTGTTACACAGGGCTTCAGCCATGCTATTTGTAGCTAAAATGATCATCTGCTATGAGCACCAGCCACAGGATGACACTCACAGCAGATCGGCAATGACAGCCACAGGGGTCTCCTGCAGACCCCAGGTTGTCATGCCAACCCATAGGCACCCCTAGGTCATGTGACATGGGCGCCGATGGTGGGATTAATGATTCGCTTTCAACGCTGTCATGTTAAATGCCGCTGTCGGAGATTGACAGAGACATTTAACATGTTAATAGCCGCGAGTGGATCGCTATTCCACCCGCAGCTGATAGGGGCACATGTCAGCTGATAAAAATCAGCTGTCATGTGCCGGGAAATGTGCGAGCTCAGCGCCGGAGCCCGCATGGAATGCAAGGACACGACCTATGACATACAGTATATGTATGCAGCATTATATATTATGTATGCAGCATTATATTTGTCCCATCAAATACTGTATGGAGGAGCATTATATGGGGCCCATGATATTCTGTATGGAGGAACATTATATGGGGCCCATTATACTGTATGGAGGAGCATTATATGGGGCCCATTATACTGTATGAAGGAGCATTATATGGAGAGCATAATATACTGTATGGAGGAGTTTTATATGGGGCCCATGATATACTGTATGGGGGAGCATAGTATTGGTCCCATGATATACTGTATGATGGAGAATTATATGGGGCCCAAAATATACTGTATTGAGGAGCATTATATGGGGCTCATGATATAATGTATGGTGAAGCATTATACAGGGCCCATGGTATACTGTATGAAGGAGCATTATATGGGGCCAATTATACTGTATGAAGGAGCATTATATGGGGCCCATGATATACTGTATGGAGGAGCATTATATGGGGCCCATGATATACTGTATGGAGGAGCATTATATGGGGCTTATGATGTACATTATGGATGAGCATTATATGGGGCCCACAATATACAGTATGGAGAAGCATTATATGGGGCTCATGATTTACTGTATAAAGGAGCATTATATGGGGCTCACGATATACTGTATGGAGGAGAATTATATTGGTTCCATGATATACTGTATGAGGGAGCGATCATCCATAGATAACTGTGTCTTTTATCCTGCAGAGACAAGTTCTGGCTGGAAGAAGTGATGGCGGTCTGCACTCAATGAAGATGAAGGACTTCAACTACAGATGTCACTGGTGAGTCAATATATTACCTGTACACTGGCACTCTATACTGTGTACAGAACTCCTGTGTATAATGTGACCAGTAGTCACTGTATTACCTGTACACGAACACTATATACAGAGCCCCTGTGTATAATGTCACAGGTGGTCATTGTATTACCTGTATACTGACACTATATACAGTGGTTCTATGTAAAATGTCTGTATGGAGGATCATTATATGGGGCCCATGATATACTGTATGGAGGAGCATTATATGGGGCTTATGATGTACATTATGGAGGAGTATTATATGGTATTCATGATGTACTGTATGGAGGAGCATTATATGGGGCCCATAATATACTGCATAGAGGAGCATTATATGGGGCCCATGATATGCTGTATGGAGGAGCATTATATAGGGCCTATGATATACTGTATGGAGGAGCATTATATTGGTCCCATGATATACTGTATGACGGAGCATTATATGGGGCCCACAATATACTGTATGGAGAAGCATTATGCGGGGCCCATGATACACTGTATGAAGGAGCATTATACGGGGCCCATGATTTACTGTATAAAGGGGCATTATATGGGGCTCACGATATACTGTATGGAAAAGCATTATATTGGTTCCATGATATACTGTATGAGGGAGCGATCATCCATAGATAACTGTGTCTTGTATCCTGCAGAGACAAGGCCTGGCTGGAAGAAGTGATGGCGGTCTGCACTCGATGAAGATGAAGGACTTCAACTACAGATGTCACTGGTGAGTCAATATATTACCTGTATACTGACACTGTATACTGTGTAGAGAACTCCTGTGTATAATGTGACTAGTGGTCACTGTATTACCTGTACACGAACACTATATACAGAGCCCCTGTGTATAATGTTACAGGTGATCAATGTATTACCTTTATACTGACACTATATACAGAGGTTCTATGTATAATGTCACTGGTGATCACCGTATTATCTGTACACTGACGCTATATACAGAGCTCCTGTGTATAATGTCACTGGTGATATCTGTATTACCTGTACAGTCACACTAATATACAGATCTTCTGTGTATAAAGTCACTGGCAATCACTGTATTACGCGTACACTGACACTATATACAGAGCTCCTGTGGATAATGTCACTGGTGATCACTGTATTACCTATACACTGACACTATATACAAAGTCCTATGTATAATGTCACTGGTAATCACTGTATTACCTGTAAACTGACACTATAAACAGAGCGCCTATGTATAATGTCATCAGTGGTCACTGTATTACCTGTACACTGATAGTATATTCAGAAGTCCTATGTATAATGTCACTGATGATCACTGTATTACCTGTACACTGATACTATATTCAGAGGTCCTATGTATAATGTCACTGGTGATCACTGTATTACCTGTACGCTGACACTATATACAGAGCACCTGTGTATAATGTCACCGATGGTCACTGTATTACCTGTACACTGACACTATATACAGAGCTCCTGTGGATAATATCACTAGTGATCACTGTCTTACCTGTACCCTGATACTATCTATATTCAGAGGTCCTATGTATAATGTCACTGATGATCACTGTAATACCTGTACACTGACACTATATTCAGAAGTCCTATGTATAAGGTCACTGGTGATCACTGTATTACCTGTACGCTGACACTATATACAGAGCTCCTGTGTATAATGCAACTGGTGATCACTGTTTTATTTGAACACTGACACTATATACAGAGCTCCTGTTTATAATGCAGCTGGCGATCACTGTATTATTTGTACACTGACACTATATGCGGAGCTCCTGTGTATAATGTCACTGGTGATTACTGCATTATTTGTACACTGACACTAAATACAGAGTCCCTGTGTATGTCAGTGGTGAGTCACTGTATTACCTGTACACTGACACTATATACTCTAAACTATGTACAGAGTTCCTGTGTCTAATGTCACTAGTGATTACTGCATTATCTGTTCCCTGAAACTACATACAAAGCTCCTGTATATAATTTCACCAGTGGTAATATTAGTGATATCAGTATTGTGGTTTTTATTAATGATCAGTATTGTAGTATTACAATGGGTACGGAAAGTATTCATACCCCTTTAAATTTTTCTCTCTTTGTTTCATTGCAGCCATTTGGTAAATTCAAAAAAGTTCATTTTTTTCTCACTAATGTATACTCTGTGCCCCATTTTTACTGAAAAAAACAGAAATGTAGTAATTTTTGCAAATTTATTAAAAAAGAAAAACTGAAATATCACATGGTCATAAGTATTCAGACCCTCTGCTCAGCATTGAGTAGAAGCACCCTTTTGAGCTAGTACAGCCATGAGACTTCTTGGGAATGATGCAACACGTTTTTAACACCTGGATTTGGGCATCCTCTGCCATTCTTCCTTGCAGATCCTCTCCAGTTCCATCAGGTTGGATGGTGAATGTTGGTGGACAGCCATTTTCAGGTCTCTCCAGAGATGCTGAATTGGGCTCTGGCTGGGCCAGTTAAGAATGGTCACAGAGTTGTTCTGAAGGCACTCCTTTGTTTTTTTAGCTGTGTGCTTAGGGTCATTGTCTTGTTGGAAGGTGAACCTTGCGCCAAGTCTGAGGTCCAGAGCACTCTGGAAGAGGTTTTCATCCAGGATTTCTCTGTACTTGGCAGCATTCATGTTTCCTTCAATGACAACCAATGCAGCTGAAAAACACCCCCATAGCATGATGATGCCACCACCATGTTTTCTCCACACATACCGCTTAGAATCACCAAAAAGATCTATCTTCGTCTCATCAGAACAGAGAATCTTATTTCTCATAGTCTGGGAGTATTTCATGTGCTTTTTAGCAAACTCTTTGCGGGCTTTCATATGTCTTGCACTGAGGAGAGGCTTCTGTCAGGCCAATCTGCCATAAAGGTCCGACTGGTGGAGGACTGCAGTGATAGTTAACTTTGTGGAACCTTCTCCCATCTCCCTCATGATTCTCATTTGGTCTGTCATGCACTGTAAGCTGTGAGGTCTTATATAGACAAATGTGTGCCTTTCCAAATCAAGTCCTATCAGTTTAACTAAGCACAGCTGGACTCCAATGAAGGAGTAGAACCATCTCAAAGAGGATCACAAGGAAATGGACAGCATGTGACCTAAATATGAGTGTCACGAGAAGACTAGGTGGGCAAGAGCTAATAACCCGGGCCCCTGCAATTTCCCTCAGACTAGGGAAATCCTGACTGACCCTCTACCTAGAGTTTACACTGATGGTGTGCATGTCTAGGCCTCGACCCTCGCCCTGTCTCCTGTTTCAACCCTAGGCTGAAATCACCGCCCGCCACCCAGTGAAAAGATCATACACCAATACCCACAGTTAGCACAGACAAGGATAACGGAAAATATACACCACGCCGCAGTCACTCAGGAATACACTATAAATGCGCAGGCAAAATAAATACAAATATAGGAAGGAGTAAATAAGACAAAGGGAAATACACCACCAGATGCGATACTCCAACTCCTAGCTCACCACTCCAGACCGAGATAACCAAGCACTAGACAGAAGCTATAATCGGCGACGCCCAATGTTCAGAAGAACTATTTAAAGGTAGTGGGCGTGGCCCAGCTTCCAATCCGAGCACCAGCTAAATTAACCCCGGACCAGCTAGATAAAATCTAGCCGACGCCACTGAGCACATAGTGGACAAAAGCGGAATTACCGCTGTCTGTCGAACGCCCTGGTATTAACAGCGTCCGACATGACAATGAGTGTCTGAGCAAAGGGTCTGAATAGTTATGACCATGTGATATTTTAGTTTTTCTTTTTTATTAAATTAGCAAAAATTTCAAGATTTTTTTTTTCAGTCAATATGGGGTGCAGAGTGTACATTAATGTGAAAAAAATGAACTTTTTTGAATTTACCAAATGGCTGCAATGAAAAAAAGAGTGAAAAATGTAAAGGGGTCTGAAAACTTTCCGTACCCACTGTAGGTCACTATGTGGTGGTGATATGTGATATGGTCATCATGTGGTGGTATTTCTCTCTTGTATGTGGTATTATTCGATCACCATGTGGTCTGGTCGTGATTTGACTATATTAATCCCCTGTGTGTGGTATTATTCAGTCACTATGTGGTGATAATGTGTAGTCTATTCATGGTGTGACTATTTGTCCTTTGCATGTGGTATTATTCGTTCACTATGTGGTGGTAATATGTGGTCTGGTCATGGTGTGGCAGTATTTGTCCCCTACGTCCGATATTATTCGGTCACTGTGATAGTAATATGTGGTCTGTCATGGTGTGACTGTATTTGTCCTTTGTATATGGTATTATTTGGTCACTATATGGTGATAATGTGTAGTCTGGTCACGGTGTGGCTGTATTTGTTCCTTGTATAAGATATTATTCAGTCACTATGTGGTGGTAATATGTGATCTGGTTACGGTGTAATGGTATTTATTCCTTGTATGTGGTGTTATTTAATCACTGTGTGGTAATAATATGTAGTCTGGTCATGGTGTGGCAGTATTTGTTCCTTGTATGTGGTATTACTGGTCTTGGTGTAGTGGATTGTGTTGGGTATGGAGGTCACTTGCTGTCTCTGATATCAATAAAGGGAAGATTCTTGATTTCCAATAGAGATTAAGTACTTGGATGTTTAACCCCTCCCTGTCCTGTGACTATTACCCGAGTGTAATCGGGATAACCCGAGCAATGAGTATACTCGCTCATCACTAGTGGTGATGTGTTTCTATTATACTTTTCCTCTGATTTCGCCACTCCTGGTTTTACCTTACAAGTACTGATGTAAAATACTTACCAAATACTGAACATGTTAATGTGACAAAAGGATAAGTGTTAAGTTATAGATTGATGGGGTCCAACTGCTGGGACCTGCACCGATTAGGAGAATTTAAACCTTTATCCCCATTAGTATGGAACGGCATGTACGACTTGACCACTGATCCTAAGTGGCCGCATTTGGCTTTTTCTGGAAGCCCCCAAAGAGGATGAATGGAGCTGCGGTCAGACATCCCACCTGCCGCTCCATTTTAAAATGTGGATAAAAGTGCGCTGTCAGGGATAAAAGTTCCCCATTTTTCATTTTGGTGCGGTTTCCATTGGTCGTATTCCACCAATCACTAAGTTATCACATACCTAACCTATGGATCGGTGATAACTTGTTTTCATCAAAGAACACCTTTACTGCAAACTATCATAATTGTACATTCCAGTTATGGTGGTGCACAGTAGATGTGCAGAAACCGGTTGTGTTTTACAGTCGACGCTCCACTATATCTAACAGATATTTGCATATAACTATAGGGTGGGCCCCTAGGGTCAAATCTCCCTGTGGGCCCCAGACACCCCAGTCTGACCCTATACATGACAAGCACTTTTTACCTATAGTGTCCCCCTTTTCCTAATAGATTTAAGAATTTGTTTTAGTTTTTCAGTACATTGTTTGGTGAGTAGTGTTGAGCGATACCGTCCGATGCTTGAAAGTATCGGTATCGGAAAGTATCGGCCGATACCGGCAAAGTATCGGATCCAATCCGATACCGATACCCGATACCAATACAAGTCAATGGGACTCATGTATCGGACGGTATCCCTGATGGTTCCCAGGGTCTGAAGGAGAGGAAACTCTCCTTCAGGCCCTGGGAACCATATTAATGTGTAAAAGAAAGAATTAAAATAAAAAATATAGCTATACTCACCTCTCCGACGCAGCCTGCACCTTACCGAGGGAAGCGGCAGCGTTCTTTGTTTAAAATTCGCGCTTTTCTTTCCTTTACGTGAAGTCCCGGCTTGTGATTGGTCGCGTGCCGCCCATGTGGCCGGGACGCAACCAATCACAGCAAGCCGTGACATAATTTCAGGTCCTTCAGGATTTTAAAATTACGTTCCGGCGTTGTGATTGGTTGCGTCGCAGTCACATGGGCGACGCAACCAATCACAGCAAGCCGTGACGTAATTTCAGGTCCTTCAGGATTTTAAAATTACGTCCCGGCTTTGTGATTGGTTGCGTCGCGGTCAACCAATCACAAGCCGGGACGTCACGGGAGGCTGGACAAGCGCGCATTTTAAAATGCGCGCGTGTCCAGCCTCCCGGCTTGTGATTGGTTGATCGCGACGCAACCAATCACAAGCCGGGACGTCACGGGAGGCTGGACAAGCGCGCATTTTAAAATGCGCGTGTGTCCAGCCTCCCGTGACGTCACGGCTTGTGATTGGTTGCGTCGCCCATGTGACTGCGACGCAACCAATCACAAAGCCGGGACGTAATTTTAAAATCCTTAAGGACCTGAAATTACGTCACGGCTTGCTGTGATTGGTTGCGTCGCCCATGTGACTGCGACGCAACCAATCACAAAGCCGGGACTTCACGTAAAGGAAAGAAAAGCGCGAATTTTAAACAAAGAACGCTGCCGCTTCCCTCGGTAAGGTGCAGGCTGCGTCGGAGAGGTGAGTATAGCAATATTTTTTATTTTAATTCTCTCTTTTACACATTTTTACATTAATGTTGTTTCGATACCGATACCCGATACCACAAAAGTATCGGATCTCGGTATCGGAATTCCGATACAGCAAATATCGGCCGATACCCGATACTTGCGGTATCGGAATGCTCAACACTATTGGTGAGATAAAAAGGGTCGCTCAAAAGTCATTAAAAAATCCCTTTATGACTTTGTCTGCTGGAAACATAATGAAGTTATGACTCTTGGAATGCAAGGAAAAGACAAATTGGTAAACAAAAATGAACTGTATCTTCAAGAGGTTATATTTGAACATACTAAACAGTAAGATGTATGAATCACAACAGTAAGGCTATGTGCACACGTTGCAGATTTATTTGCAGATCTGCAGCGTTTTTGGATGCGTGGAATTGCATTAAATCCGCAGTGTAGTGCACAAGCAATGTTAGTCAATGGGAAATTGAGAATTTTTGTGCACATGCTGCAGAAACCCCCCCCCCCCCCCCACAGATTTGCATCATTTTATTTTCTGCAGCATGTCAATTCTATTTACGGATCTGCAGCGTTTCTACACCCATTGACTTCCATTGTGTCAGGCCAATCTGCAGCAAAACCGCAGGTTTAAAAAAGATCTGTGGTTTTGCTGCGGATGTGCCTGCTAGAAATGCTGCAGATCGGGAGGGGGAAGAGTGTGTGGGCAGAGTATGGGCGGAGACTACTGTATGTGTGTGGGCGGAGACTGTGTGTGTGTGGAGAAGATGTGCATGTCTGTGTGTGGGTGTTTGTGTGTCAGCATGTGTCTGTGTGTGTGTGCGGGGGGTCTGCTGGGCTGTGGGTGTCTGTGTGTTGGGCTGCATGTGTGTGTCTGCGGGACTGTATGTGTGTGTGTGCAGGACTGTGTGTGTGTATGTCTGTGTGTAGGCAGGCATCGTCCGATGGGACAACTATTCCCATCCGGGTATGTCTGCTATAGTGACAGCTAGCCGGCTACTGTGTTCAAATGTAAAAAAAAAAAAAAAAAACCACACATACACACACATACAGTATATACAGTTCATACAACATACAGTATATACTCACCATACACCTAGTCCCTGAAGCCCTCGATCACCTGTAAAAAAAAAAAAAAATAAACCAACAGTATACTCCCTGATCCAATGTAATCCATTTAATAACGAGTGTCCCACGACGATCTCCTGTGGAGAGCTGTCACAACGGCAGATGCAACCACTCTCCAGGGGCTCCAGTAATACAATGACGGAAGGTATCCTTCCGCACTGAATCCCTCCGCCGCTGTGAGTGCAGAGTTCATACTGTCACTTGTGGCAGCACTGCGTGGGAAAATTCTCATGCAGCAGTGCCGTAATGTGAGATGCCATTGAACCCTCAGTGATAACACTGCAGTATCCACTGTCTCTTGTCAGTGTGTCACTGGAGGCCTATAGAGCTGTCACATCTCCTGATGTGACAGCTCTATAGGGGAGATCGTCGTGGAACACTCGTTATTAAATGGACCGCGTTGGACCAGGGAGTATTTGTGTTGGTTTATTATTTTTTCTTTTTTTTTCCAGGAGATCGAGGGCATCACATGGATTAGCAGCACAATAAAGATGCCAAAAATGTGTGGTGTTTTATTTAATTAAAATGCTTTATTCTGCATGTGTGTGTTTATTTAGCCCATTAACAACTATAGGATTAGTAATGGATTGGTGTCTTATTGATGCCTCTCTATTACTAAGACGGCTTGATGTCACCTTACAATTCAAAGGTGACATTAACCCCCTATTACCCCATATGCCACCTCTACAGGGCCGTGGGAAGAGAGAGGCTAAGTGCCGGAATTGGCGCACCTTACAGATGCGCCATTTCTGGGGTGACTGTGAGCTGGTGTTTGTAGCCAGGGGGGCGAATATCCATGGTCCCTTCCTAGGCTATGAATATCAGCCCGCAGCTGTCTACATAGCCTTTTCTGCCTTGAAATTATAGGGAGACACCACATCGTTTTTTTGCGGGGTCCCTCTATTTTAATAGCCATTAAAGGCTAAATATACAGCTGCGGGCTGATATTCACAGCCTGGGAAGATCTATGGGTATTAACCCTTTCCCAGGATATAAACATTGGCCCCTAGTCGCTGTCTTTCCCTCTCTGGCTCAGAAAATTGTGCGGGAACCCACGCCATTTTTTAAAAAAAAATTTTTTTAGAAATTAAACAGATATTGCATTTAAGGCCGGGGTCACACTTTTGAGAAACTCGCACTGCCGCTGGCACTCGGGATCGGAGTGTGCGGCTGCATGTATTTCTCTGCAGCTGAACGCTCCTGTCCCGAGTGCCGGCAGCAGTGCCGGCCCGGTATTGAGGTGCGAGACTCGTGCGAGTTTCTCGCAAGTGTGACCCCGGCCTAACGCACATTTTGTGTCTGTGTCTGTGTGTGTCTTTATTTAACAATTTATGTACCATTTTATTATGTTTATTACTAAACATCAGGCTTGGTATTATCTATCTATCTAGAGATAGATAGATCTAGAGATAATAATAATAATAATCTTTATTTATATAGCGCCAACATATTCTGCAGCGCTTTACAGTTTAACAGTTTCAAACACAACAGTCATAGGTAACAACGATAACAATACAGTAATAAAGCAAAAATAAGACAAAATAAGACGACCCTGCTCGTGAGAGCTTACAATCTACAATGAGGTGGGGAGATACAAAGCACAGGTGTGTATTTACAATGGTGTATTTACAGTGATGGTCCAGCCATCTTCCGGGGGTGGGGGTAGATGGAAGTAGTGAATGGGTTACACACGCACAAAAACATAAAATGAGTTTGATTAGGGAACATGATAGGCCGCTCTGAACAAATGTGTTTTGAGCGAGCGCCTAAAGCTATGCAAGTTGTGGATGGTCCTAATGTCTTGGGGTAGAGCATTCCAGAGGATTGGCGCAGCACGGGAGAAGTCTTGGAGTCGGGAGTGGGAGGTACGGATTAGTGCAGAGGTTAGTCGAAAGTCATTTGCAGAGCGCAGAGGTCGGTTGGGCCGATAGACAGAAATGAGGGAGGAGATGTAAGGGGGTGCCGCACTATGGAGAGCTTTGTGGGTGAGAACAAGTACTTTGAATTGTATCCTGTAATGAATGGGCAGCCAGTGTAATGACTGGCGAAGAGCGGACATGTCCGAGTAACGATTAGCCAAATGGACGACCCTGGCTGCTGCATTAAGGATAGACTGGAGAGGGGAAAGTCGAGTGAGGGGGAGGCCAATTAATAGAGCGTTACAGTAGTCCAGACGGGAGTGGATTAGGGCGACAGTGAGAGTTTTTGTCGTCTCCATGGTGAGAAAAGGGCGGATTCTAGAGATGTTCTTTAGGTGTAAGCGGCACGAGCGGGCAAGACATTGTATGTGGGAGGTGAAGGAGAGATCGGAGTCAAACATAACACCCAGACAGCGTGCCTGCTGCCGGGGTGTTATGATGGTGCCACCCACGGAGAGGGAAATGTCAGATTTAGGGAGGTTAGTAGAAGGCGGGAGCAGAAGAAGTTCAGTTTTGGAGAGGTTGAGTTTCAGATAGAGAGCGGACATGATGTTGGAGACTGCAGACAGACAGTCAGTGGCGTTCTGTAGTACAGCGGGGGTAAGGTTAGGGGATGACGTGTATAGTTGTGTGTCATCAGCATAAAGATGGTACTGAAAACCAAATCTGCTGATGGTCTGTCCAATTGGGGCCGTGTAGAGGGAGAAGAGAAAGGGGCCAAGGACTGAGCCCTGGGGTACCCCGACAGTGAGAGGAAGAGGAGATGAAGTGGAGCCAGAGAACAGAACACTGAAGGAGCGTTCAGAAAGATAGGAGGAGAACCAGGAGAGAGCAGTGTCCTTAATGCCTAGTGACTGGAGCCTAGAGAGTAGGAGAGGGTGGTCAACAGTGTCGAAAGCTGAAGAAAGATCGAGGAGAATGAGCAGAGAGTGGTCACCGTTACATTTTGCTGTCAGAAGGTCATTGGTCACCTTGATGAGTGCAGTTTCTGTCGAATGTAGGGCGCGGAAACCAGACTGTGAAGGGTCTAGAAGGGAATGGGTGGAGAGGTAATGGGTAAGGCGGGAATAGACTAGGCGCTCCAGGAGTTTTGAGATGAAGGGGAGATTGGAGACTGGTCTGTAGTTATTTGTGCATGATGGGTCAAGGGTGGGTTTTTTTAGTAATGGAGTAATGATAGAGTGTTTGAAGGAGGAGGGAAAAATGCCAGAGGTAAGGGAGAGATTAAAAATTGTAGTTAGGTGAGTTGTGACGACTGGAGAGAGAGACTGGAGGAGGTGTGAGGGAATCGGGTGGGTGGTGCATGTAGTCGGACGAGAAGAGGAGAGGAGCTTGGAGACTTCTTCCTCTGTGATGGGATCGAATGTGGAGAGTGAGCCAGTTGAGATGCAGGGAGGGATGGGAGTCATTGCACTTGGTGTCTGGGAGCGGATTTCCTGACAGATATTGTCTATTTTCTCTATAAAGTGGGAGGCCAGGTCATCAGCAAAAATGTCTGTCATAGGGTCTTGTGCTTTTGGCCTGAGGAGGGAGTGAAAGGTGTTAAAAAGTTTCTTGGGGTTGTTGGATAGTGAGGCCGGCCTCACACTAGCGAGTTTTACGGACGTATGAGCGCATAAACTACGTCCGTAAAACTCGCAAAATAAACGGCACAATTATTCTCAATGGGGCTGCTCCTATTAGCCGTATATTACGGTTCAGTATTATACGGCTTTCTACGGCCGTACAAAATCGCAGCATGCTGCGTTTGTCACCGTATTGCGCAAAAAAATCGCCAATGAAAGTCTATGGGGGCGAGAAAAATGCGGATTCCACACTGACCAGCAGTGTGACTTGCGAGAAATACGCAGCGGTGTTAGTGAAAAGTCGGTAATTCAATTGCCGGCTTTTCATTTCTCCTGCACAAACCCGACAGGATATGAGACATGGTTTACATACAGTAAACCATCTCATATCCCCTTTTTTTTTGCATATTCCACACTACTAATGTTAGTAGTGTGTATGTGCAAAATTTCAGCGCTGTAGCTGCTGAAATAAAGGGTTAAATGGCGGAAAAAATTGGCGTGGGCTCCCGCGCAATTTTCTCCGCCAGAATGGTAAAGCCAGTGACTGAGGGCAGATATTAATAGCCAGGAGAGGGTCCATGGTTATTGGCCCCCCCGTGGCTACAAACATCTGCCCCCAGCCACCCCAGAAAAGGCACATCTGGAAGATGCGCCTATTCTGGCACTTGGCCACTCTCTTCCCACTCCCTGTAGCGGTGGGATATGGGGTAATGAAGGGTTAATGCCACCTTGCTATTGGAAGGTGACATTAAGCCAGATTAATGATGGAGAGGCGTCAATTATGACACCTATCCATTATTAATCCAATTGTTGGAAAGGGTTAAAAAACACACACACATGATTTAAAAGTAGTTTAATGAAATAAACACAGCGGTTGTTGTAATAATTTATTGCTCTCGCAATCCATCAGCAACACCCTCGCTTGGAAAAATAATAAACGCACAAGATACATACCCTCAGCTGAACCGTCACGTCCCACGAAGTAATCCATCTGAAGGGGTTAACTAATATTACAGGCACGAGCTGCGATAAACCACTCGCTCGTGCCTGTAATCCCGGGTGCTGAAAGGAAAGCAGTGATCTATACTTACATTGAGTTGCGGTGATGCGCCCTCTGGTGGATGTTCTCATGAACTGCAGCCTGGGAACTTTTTCCCACGCTCCAGGTCATATGAGGACATCCACCAGGGGGCGCATCACCGCGACTGAAGGAAATGTAGGTCAATGACCTACATTTCATTCATTCGCTGGGGAATTACAAGCACGGAGCACAGCTGCATTTAGCAGGGCTCCTGCCTGTAATATTAGTTAACCCCTTCAGATGGATTACTTCGTGGGACGAGACGGTTCACCAGAAGGTATGTATCTTGTGCGTTTATTATTTTTCCAAGCGAGGGTGTTCCTGATGGATTGAGAGAACAATAAATTATTACAACAACCGCTGTGTTTATTTCATTAAAATACTTTTAAATCATGTGTGTGTGTGTTTTTTAACCCTTTCCAACAATTGGATTAATAATGGATAGGTGTCATAATTGACGCCTCTCCATCATTAATCTGGCTTAATGTCACCTTCCAATAGCAAGGTGGCATTAACCCTTCATTACCCCATATCCCACCGCTACAGGGAGTGGGAAGAGAGTGGCCAAGTGCCAGAATAGGCGCATCTTCCAGATGTGCCTTTTCTGGGGTGGCTGGGGGCAGATGTTTTTAGCCACGGGGGGGCCAATAACCATGGACCCTCTCCTGGCTATTAATATCTGCCCTCAGTCACTGGCTTTACCATTCTGGCGGAGAAAATTGCGCGGGAGCCCACGCCAATTTTTTCCGCCATTTAACCCTTTATTTCAGCAGCTACAGCGCTGAAATTTTGCACATACACACTACTAACATTAGTAGTGTGGAATATGCAAAAAAAAAGGGGATATGAGATGGTTTACTGTACGTAAACCATGTCTCATATCCTGTCGGGTTTGTGCAGGAGAAATGAGAAGCCGGCAATTGAATTACCGGCTTTTAACACATATCGCGCTGAATGAAATCTAAATACAGAATATATATATATGTGTCTCAATGACATATATATATATATATATATATATATATATATATATATATATATATATATATATACTGTATATATGTTTTCCCGAACATTTGAGCACATAAATCCATTAGATGTCGGTTTTGCAAGCCTGCGCGAAAATCTCGCAGTACGGATGCCATACGGATTACATACGGAGGATGCCATGCGCAAAATACGCTGACACACCCTGACTACGGATCAATATTTTGGGAACATTTCTCCGTATTACGGCCGTAGTACGGACGTATAATACGTGGCGTATTGTCTTACGCCCAGTGTGAGGCCGGCCTGAGGAGATCAGGGTGGTGTAGTAGGACTGTTTGGCAAGGTGAAGGGCAGAGTTATAGGTCCTTAACATAAATTTGAAGTGTATGAAGTCTTCTGGGGTGCGAGTTTTCCTCCATCTAGAGATAGATAGATCTAGAGAGAGATAGATCTAGAGAGAGAAAGATAGATCTAGAGAGAGATAGATCTATCTGTCTATCAATCTATCTTTCTGTGTGTGTAAACATTATTCTTCAATGGAGTATGTAAATAAAAAGGTTGGACAAGAAATTACATCACAATTCTTTTTTTTGTTGTTCAATAATAGATCTTTATTTAGCTTTCAAAAACGCATACAAATCTGCATAAAAAATACATGAAAATCCGCATCAAAAACGCATCAAATCCGCGTGGATTTTTACTTGCGTTTTCTGCCAAGAAATGGAGAATCTGCGCAGAAAATTCCACAGGCAAATCTGCAACGTGTGCACATACCCTTAAGCTTTCCATGTACTAGAATGTACTGTCCTTTATTCTGTTATAATTTAACTTCTCCACTTTTTCAAGACATTAGTACTCTTTACTGCTTAAGGCTGAATTTGGGCAATATTATGTGGAATGCATGATTGATCACCACCGTCCTTCATAGTACATGACAACGATGACAGACTCACACCCCAGCCGTACCTGAGGCCGCTACACCACACTGTTAGGTAGTAGTGTAATTTTCATCCCACTGTAATGCTTGACTTCTACTAGTACATAGACCCCCTGATGTCACATTTAAATATCAAAGCTATGGTACAGACTTTAAACATGTCTGACAGTGGCTAGATGTCTTTGATCTACAATATACATCTTTGTTTAGCTATATGTCGACAAAGGCTTTTATAGTAAAGACGCACTGCCCAAATTATTATTTGTATTGCTATGTGACTAATTATAATCCTAAATAAATTCATATTTTTTATGCTTTTTCCTTTCCTATGTCTCTTCACTTTCTGTGTAAATCTCTTTTTGACAGGGTTACCTTACCTATTTACATAAATAATCATTTATAGCTGTTATAATTTTGATGAAATTACAATTTTGATGAAATTACAGTCTTTTTATTTGCTTTATTTTTTTATTTCTGCTGTCAAAAGATACTGCCAGTTTTTGCTTTCATAAATATCATCACCTTTGTTGGAGTAACCATTTTTTCTTCCCTGTACTGTTTCTATGCTTGTACATCCTTGATTAAAAATAAATAAGCCAAACTGATTTTAGTAGTCCAGACTAAGAAAAAAGCCTAGGCCCCTTTAGCTCCTAAACTGAAAATGTATTTCTTTTTGCAAGAATCTGTTGGAATGAAAAAATGCAGGAGCGTTACCTAAGCGCAATAAAAGATGTATAAAAATAGATCTGTGGGTGACACCTGGAAGCGTAGGTTTCCACCAGTTTGGTTATTCAGTCGAAGACCAGATTGGACCACACACTAGGATTAAACCTTCAAGCGGAATTGCCTCCTACATTTTTCAGTTTATGGATAAAATTTCCGGACACATACAGTGGGTACAGAAAGTATTCAGACCCCTTTACATTTTTCATACTTTGTTTCATTTCAGCCATTTGGTAAATTCAAAAAAGTTCATTTTTTCTCATTAGTGTACACTCTGCACCACATATTGACTGAAAAAAAAATCCCAGAAATGTAGAAATGTTTTAATATTTATTAAAAAAGAAAAACTGAAATATCACATGGTCATATAGTACAGACCAAAAGTTTGGACACACCTTCTCATTTAAAGATTTTTCTGTATTTTCATGACTATGAAAATTGTACATTCACACTGAAGGCATCAAAAACTATGATTTAACACATGTGGAATTATATACGTAACAAAAAAGTGTGAAACAACTGAAATTATGTCTTATATTCTAGGTTCTTCAAAGTAGCCACCTTTTGCTTTGATGACTGCTTTGCACACTCTTGGCATTCTCTTGATGAGCTTCAAGAGGTAGTCACCGGGAATGGTTTTCACTTCACAGGTGTGCCCTATCAGGTTTAATGAGTGGGATTTCTTGCCTTATAAATGTGGTCGGGACCATCAGTTGTGTTGTGCAGAAGTCTGGTGGATACACAGCTGATAGTCCTACTGAATAGACTGTTAGAATTTGTATTATGGCAAGAAAAAAGCAGCCAAGTAAAGAAAAATGAGTGGCCATCATTACTTTAAAAAATGAAGGTCAGTCAGTCCGAAAAATTGGGAAAACTTTGAAAGTGTCCCCAAGTGCAGTGGCGAAAACCATGAAGCGCTACAAAGAAGCTAGCTCACATGAGGACTGCCCCAGGAAAGGAAGACCAAGAGTCACCTCTGCTTCTGAGGATAAGTTTATCTGAGTCACCAGCCTCAGAAATCGCAGGTTAACAGCAGCTCAGATTAGAGACCAGGTCAATGCCACACAGTTCTAGCAGCAGGCACATCTCTAGAACAACTGTTCAGAGGAGACTTTGTGCAGCAGGCCTTCATGGTAAAATAGCTGCTAGGAAACCACTTCTAAGGACAGGCAAAAAGCAGAAAAGACTTGTTTGGGCTAAAGAACACAAGGAATGGACATTAGACCAGTGGAAATCTGTGCTTTGGTGTGATGAGTCCAAATTTGAGATCTTTGGTTCCAACCACCGTGTCTTTGTGCGACGCAGAAAAGGTGAACGGATGGACTCTACATGCCTGGTTCCCACCGTGAAGCATGGAGGAGGAGGTGTGATGGTGTGGGGGTGCTTTGCTGGTGACACTGTTGGGGATTTATTCAAAATTGAAGGCATACTGAACCAGCATGGCTACCACAGCATCTTGCAGCGGCATGCTATTCCATCCGGTTTACGTTTAGTTGGACTATCATTTATTTTTCAACAGGACAATGACCCCAAACACACCTCCAGGCTGTGTAAGGGCTATTTGACCAAGAAGGAGAGTGATGGGGTGCTACGTCAGATGACCTGGCCTCCACAGTCACCAGACCTGAACCCAATCAAGATGGTTTGGGGTGAGCTGGACCGCAGAGTGAAGGCAAAAGGGCCAACAAGTGCTAAGCATCTCTGGGAACTCCTTCAAGATTGTTGGAAGACCATTCCCAGTGACTACCTCTTGAAGCTCATCAAGAGAATGCCAAGAGTGTGCAAATCAGTCATCAAAGCAAAAGGTGGCTACTTTGAAGAACCTAGAATATAAGACATAATTTCAGTTGTTTCACACTTTTTTGTTAAGTATATAATTCCACATGTGTTAATTCATAGTTTTTATGCCTTCAGTGTGAATGTACAAATTTCATAGTCATGAAAATACAGAAAAATCTTTAAATGAGGAGGTGTGTCCAAACTTTTGGTCTGTACTGTATGTATTTAGACCCTTTGCTCAAACACTCATATTTAAGTCTACGTTCACATTTGCGGTCGGCGCCGCAGCGTCGGGCGCCGCAGCGTCGCCGCATGCATCATGCGCCCCTATATTTAACATGGGGGCGCATGGACATGCGTCGCACTTGCGTTTTGCGCCGCATGCGTCCCTGCGGCGCCCGCGTCCGGGCGCAGAGGACGCAGCAAGTTGCATTTTTGCTGCGTCCAAAATCAATGAAAAAAAGGACGCATGCGGCGCAAAACGCAGCGTTGTGCATGCGTTTTGCTGCGTTTTTGTTTGCGTTGTGCGTTGCGGCGCCGATGCTGCGGCGCACAACGCAAATGTGAACGTAGCCTAACTCACATACTGTTCATTTCCTTGTGATCCTCCTTGAGATGGTTCTACACCTTCATTGGAGTTAGCTGTGTTTAATTAAATAAGACTTGAATTGGAAAGGCACACACCTGCCTATATAAGACCTCACAGCTCACAGGGCAAGTCAGACCAAATGAGAATCATGAGATCAAAGGAACTGTCCAAGGAGCTCAGAGACAGAATTGTGGCAAGGCACAGATCTGGTCAAGGTTACAAAAGAATTTCTACTCAAGGTTCCTAAGAGCACAATAGCCTCCATAATCCTTAAATAGAAGAAGTTTGGGACCACGAGAAGTCTTCCTAGACCTGGTCGTCCAGCCAAACTGAGCAATCGTGGGAGAAGAGCCGTGGTGAGAGAGGTAAAGAAGAACCCCAAGAGCACTGTGGCTGAGCTCCAGAGATGCAGTAGGGAGATGGGAGAAAGTTCCACAAAGTCAACTATCACTGCAGCCCTGCACCAGTCGGGCCTTTATGTCAGAGTGGCCCAACAGAAGCCTCTCCTCAGTGCGAGACATATGAAAGCCCGCATAGAGTTTGCTAAAAACACATGAAGGACTCCCTGACTATGAGAAATAAGATTCTCTGGTCTGATGAGACGAAGATAGACCTTTTTCGTGATATTTCTAAGCGGTATGTGTGGAGAAAACCAGGCACTGCTCATCATCTATATATCCAAAAAGACAAAAAGTATCCAAAATACCAAATATCGCATACATAAACTTTATTAGGTAACAATTAAAAAGAACATGATTGTACAACAAAAATTAAAAATCATTCATAACATGATAGAAGGACAGAAGTAAAAAAAAACATAAAGATGATAAAGTGAGGGGGCAAGGTACGCCGCCCGGCCAGCATAATTATTTAATTGTAAAAATCCATCCAATATTAAATAACCAAAGTTGCAATGGTGATGCTGCCTATAACATGTACATTTAATTGGTATCCATATGTATATATATAAAAAAATGAAAGTGCATAGTGCATAATATAACCAATATACAGTAATATCATTGAATGTAAGCAACAATAACCATAAGAAAATATGAGGATGATAAGGAATCAATACATGTCGTAATACTGACCAAGACAGCACGCACCACCCCCTCACTGCACTCCAACGTGCGTTTCGCTACCGCTTCATCAGGGACTACATTCAATGATATTATATCGGTTATATTATGCACTATGCACTTTAATTTTTTTATAAAGTACCTTGCCCCCTCAATTTATCATCTTTATGTTTTTATTACTTCTGTCCTTCTATCATGTTATGCATGGTTTTTAATTTCTGTTGTACAATCATGTTTTTTTTAATTGTTACCTAATAAAGTTTACATACAGTATGTGATATTTGGTATTTTAGATACTTTTTTCTTTTTGGATTTATTTGTGCCTAATAGTATCCTATTCTCTGACTTATTAGTACATTTGGTATTTCTTTTCTATATAGGTTTGACTGCTCATCACCTGCCCAATACAATCCCAACAGTGAAATGTGGTGGTGGCAGCATCATGCAGTGACAGCTGCAGTGACAGGTCGGCTGGTTGCCATTGAAGGAAACGTGAATGCGGCCAAGAGATATCCTGGATAAAAACCTCTTCCAGAGTGCTCTGGACATCTGACTTGGCCAAAGGTTCACCTTCCAACAAGACAATGACCCTAAGCACACAGCTAAAATAACAAAGGAATGACTTCAGAACAACTCTGACCATTCTTGACTGGCCCAGCCAGAGCCCTGACCTAAACCCAATTGAGCATCTCTGGAGAGACCTGAAAATGGCTGTCCACCAATGTTTACCATCCAACCTAACGGAGCTGTAGAAGATCTGCAAGGAAGAATGGCAGAGGATGCCCAAATCCAGGTATGAAAAACTTGTTGCATCATTCCCAAGAAGACTCATGCCTGTACTAGCTCAAAAGGGTGCATCTACTCAATACTGAGCAAAGGATCTGAATACATATGACCATGTGATATTTCAGTTTATCTTTTTTAATAAAGTTGCAAAAATGTCTACATTTCTGGAGGTGTTTTCAGTCTATATGGGGTGCAGAGTGTACATTAATGAGAAAAAAAGAACTTTTTTGAATTTACCAAATGGCTGCAATGAAACAAAGAGAGAAAAATTTAAAGGGGTCTAAATACTTTACTTACCCACTGTACATTTTTAATTACCAATTTAAACAAATATATTTAGGAGTATTATCAGAGAAGCTTTCTCTTTTCAATAGGGAGCATATCATATTAGATGGCATGTAGAGACATGGCAAACAGTAGTAGCTGGTGTTTGGATTGGCTCTCCCAGACTGGCTTGTAATGTAATCTGGAATATACACACAGCTGGAGCAGTAGACAGCAACAGCTGACACTCTGGAGTGGCACTTACAGACTGGTGTGTCAGATCTGTTGGGACATAGAAATTGATGGGAGTACAGTATATTATTCTTTCTGGTCCATGAGGAAGCCAGCTTTAAAGTAGAGAGAGCAGGGCATAGTGTGGCACAGAATGATTTTACACATTACCTCTGTATGTAGCAAGACTTTCCACTTACTAAGGCCTCTTTTACACATCAGTGTGTCTGGTACGTGTGGTGACAGTTTTCACATGTATTGGAGACAATTACACATGTAGGCATGTTCAAGTGAATGGGTCTGTGCAATGTCAGTGTGTTTCCACAGATCATGTGTCAGCGGGCAAAATACGCTGACATCTCCAATTTTTAACAGCAGCACGGGTCTCAAAATGTCCCGCACACTGATGACACATGGATGACATCCAAGTGGCATCAGTGTGACATGTACCGGCGCCTGGGAAGCAGTGGTGATGATCACAGCGCAAGCAAGGGAGAATGATGAGAGCGGTCTTCAGCCTCCGGTGCTGGCGAACAGCGCTAACAGTACCGCTGCTTCCCAGGCTTCGGGATGTGTAGTACTGATGTGGCACACAGTTGCCACACGTATGCCACAAGTATTACACACACGGGCACTGATTTCTCCGGTACTGGTTATTCCAGTACAGGAAATATCACTACTTGTGAAAGAGGCCTACAGCTATATCTTTCTCTCATAGTTAAGTTTGAGATGGAGTGTTTTAGAATAACTTACGTTACAATGATGTTTCACAAAAAAGTAGAAAATATTAGTCACTATTGTATGCGTAAATTAATGCATAAAAGTTTTTCTGATACAATTCACTGGAGAACAATTTTGAACATAATTTTTGTTGAGTTCAATTTTTCTGCTGATTTTGACTAAAATAGACATGCTGATTATAAGGCTATGTGCACACGCTGTTGATTTTGCTGCGGATCCGCAGCGTTTCAGCAGCTGCGGGTCCGCAGCGGTTTCCCATGCATTTACAGTACAATGTAAACCTATGGGAAACGCAATCCGCAGTGCACATGCTGCTGAAAAATCCGCGCGGAAACGCAGCGGTTTACATTCCGCAGCATGTCAATTCTTTGTGCGGAATCCGCAGCGGTTTTACACCTGCTCCATAATAGAAAACCGCAGGTGTAAAACCACAGTGGAATCCGCACAAAAAACTTGGTAAATCCGCAGTAAATCCGTGATAAATCCGCAGGAAAAACGCAGTGTTTTTGCCCTGCGGATTTATCAAATCCGCTGCGGAAAAATCCGCAGTGGACTATTCTACGTGTGCACATACCCTAAATCTGCAGCTAGTTTTCTTCACCTTTTTTTCTCTACAGATTTTCTTAAAGGGAACCTGTCACCCCCAAAATCGAAGGTGAGCTAAGCCCACCGGCATCAGGGGCTTATCTACAGCATTCTGGAATGCTGTGGATAAGCCCCCGATGTATCCTGAAAGATGAGAAAAAGAGGTTAGATTATACTCACCCAGGGGCGGTCCGGGTCCGATGGGTGTCGCGGTCCGGTTAGGGGCCTCCCATCTTCTTACGATGACGTCCTCTTCTTGCATTCACGCAGCGGCTCTTTCGCAGGCGTACTTTGTCTGCCCTGTTGAGGGCAGAGCAAAGTACTGCAGTGCGCAGGCGCCGGGAAAGCTGTTTTGTACAGCTGACATGTGCGCATAATAGCGGCAGGTGGAATCGCGATCCACCTGCCGCTATTAACTAGTTAAATGCCGCTGCCAAACGCAGACAGTGGCATTTAACTACCGCTTCCGGCCGCGCAGCTGGAAATGCTTGCATCGCCGACCCCCGTCACATGATGGGGGTCAGCGATGCGTCGGTATGACAACCTGACATCTCCTTGAGACCTCCATGGTTGTTGATGACGGCTTGCTGTGAGCGCCACCCTGTGGTCGGCGCTCATAGCAAGCCTGTAATTCAGCTACAGTACATAGCAGCGATCTGATGATTGCTGCTATGTATCAGAGCCGATCAGGCTATGCCAGCTTCTAGTCTCCCATGGAGGCTATTGAAGCATGGCAAAAGTTTAAAAAAAATGTTTTAAAAAATATGAAAAAAATAAAAAAAAAAGTTTAAATCGCCCTCCTTTCGCCCCCATTCAAAATAAAACAATAAAAAAAAATCAAACATACACATATTTGGTATCGCCGCATTCAGAATCACCCGGTCTATCAATTAAAAAAAAGGATTAACCTGATCGCTAAACGGCGTAGCGAGAAAAAAAATTCAAAACGCCAGAATTACATTTTTTGATCGCCCCGACATTGCATTAAAATGCAATAATGGGCGATCAAAAGAATATATCTGCACAAAAGTGGTAGCATTAAAAACGTCAGCTCGGCACGCAAAAAATAAGCCCTCACCTGACTCGAGATCCCAAAAAAATGGAAACGCTACGGGTATCGGAAAATGGCGCAATTTTGTTGTTTTTTTTTTAGCAAGGTTTGGAATTTTTTTTTCACCACTTAGATAAAAAATAACCTACACAAGTTTGGTGTCTATGAACTCGTAATGACCTGTAGAATCAAAATGGCAGGTCTGTTTTAGCATTTAGTAAACCTAGCAAAAAAGCCCAACAAAAAACAAGTGAGGGATTGCACTTTTTTTGCAATTTCACCACACTTGGAATTTTTTTCCCGTTTTCTAGTACAAGACATGGTAAAACCAATGATGTTGTTCAAAAGTACAACTCGTCCTGCAAAAAATAAGCCCTCGCATGGCCATATTGATGGAAAAATCAAAAAGTTATGGCTCTGGGAAGGAGGGGAGCGAACAACAAAAACGCAAAAACAAAAAAGGGCTGCATATTGAAGGGGCTAAGCTATTGTGTGCCGCTCTTTAGTGACGTATTCCGAAAGTCTGTATACAAGGGGTTGGCAGAATTTATTTTTTTATTTACACACTTACAGGTGCTTCTCAAAAAATTAGATTATCATCAAAAAGTTATTTATTTCAGTTTTTCAATACAGTAAGTGAAACTCATATATAGAGTCATTACAAACAGAGTGATCTATTTCAAGTGTTTATTTCTGTTAATGTTGATGATTAAAGCTTACAGTCAATGAAAACCCAAAAGTCATCATCTCAGTAAATTAGAATAATTAACAAAAAACACCTGCAAAGGCTTTCTAAACATTTAAAAAGGTCAGTTACTCTGTTTTTAGTAGGCTCCACATTCATGGGGAAGACTGCTGACTTGACAGATGTCCAGAAGGCAGTCATTGACACACTCCACAAGGAGTGTAAGCCACAAAGGTCATTACCAAAGAAGCTGGCTGTTCACAGAGTGCTGTATCCAAGCATATTAATTTTGCCTTTCATTTGGAAAACAATATCCCAGAGTCTGGAGGAAGAGTGGAGAGGCACACAATCCAAGCTGCTTGAGGTCTACTGTGAAATTTCCACAATCATGGGGAGCTATGTCATTTGCTGGTGTAGGTCCACAGAGTTTTATCAAGACCAAAGTCAGCACAGCCATCTACCAGGAAATTTTAGAGCACTTCATGCTTCACTCTGCCGACAAGCGTTTTGGAGATGGAAATTTCATTCTCCAGCAGTACTTGGCACCCGTCCACACTGCCAAGAGTACCAATACCTGGTTTAAAGACAACAGTATCACTGTGCTTGATTGGCCAGCAAACTCTCCTAGCCTTAACCCCATATGGAGTATTGTCAAGAGGAAGATGAGAGACACTGGATCCAACAATGCTGATGGGCTGAAGGCTGCTATCAAAGCAACCTGGGCTTCCATAACAACTCAACAGTGCCACAGGCTGATTGCCTCCATGCCACGCCGAACGAACATCAGCACATTTGTAAAGAAAGCCTATTTTATAGTTCAAAAATTTCAGTGTGTCTAGAATTTACAAATGTGGACAAAGGGAACATGTGATAAGATGCCATTTGGTATATCTATGGTTTGGTTTGGTGAGAGCCAAGACACCATTCCAATGACTGTTACTTTTGTAAAGTGAAAACTTCCGGATATAAAAAGAAAAAGAAATTTAAAATAGAATATCTTAGTCTACCATCAGCTATATGTCCAGTGCCTTATTGAGCTGACATTCCAGTGAGAGTTTTCCTGAACTACCCTCTTTTTAAGAACAGCATTATGGTGAAAAACAAAGTGACAGTAACGATAAAAATTTTGAAATTGAAGATGTCTCAGTTCGTAAGGAATTTGACCAGCATGAGATGAATGTATTTGGCACGAGATTTGGGACTATAAAAAAGGCTTCAGAACTTCTAGCATACAGATTGCTTGAGAAAAACCTGTTTGAAAATGGAGCAAAGGTATCCTACTTTCGATTCAGAGAAGGTGCATTTCTGCAATACGTTATGCAAATTGTCTCTTCAGAGAGGAAGAGGACTAGAACTCTAGTGCTACCTATTGGAAGTAGCAATCCTAACAGTCAGTGTCGACCCTCTAACGAGCCTTGTCACATGACTTAGGATAAAATCCAAACCAGAATCTCAATTTGCAGACACTGCGTTTCGGGGTACTGCCGCTCGTCAGTGCAAAGTGGAGATCTGGTTTGGCTGAGTGAGAGGCGTCTGACCGGGAGAGGAGCATTGCGGCTTTAAGTCTCCTCATTTCGACATGCTTAACATGTCACTCTCCGCAAGGAGAAACGATCTCTCCAATCTATATATATATATATATATATATATATATATATATATATATGTATAATCATCTAAGGGGTACTTCGTCTGTTTGTCTGTCTGTAACGGAAATCCCGCGTTGCTGATTGGTCAGCGACAGGCACAGTCTGGCCGCGAATTGGCCCCTCCCTACTTCCGTCCAGTCAGTGCCCCCTGCCTACTCCCCTCCAGTCAGTTCCAGTGTGTCACCCCATCCCGGACCAACTTTTTACTATTGATGCTGCCTATTGATGCTTCTGCCTATGCAGCATCAATAGTAAAAAGATATAATGTTAAAAATAATAAAAAAGCATGCTATTCTCACCTTTCGTCGCCTCCGCAGCTTTCCCGCTCCTCCCGATGCTCTCGGCAGCTTCCGTTCCCAGAGATGCATTGTGAAATTACCCAGATGACTTGGCGGTCTTGCGAGACCACCAAGTCATCTGGGTAATTTCGCAATGCATCACTGGGAACGTAAGCTGCCGGCCGCATAGCGAGGAGCGGGACAGCTTCGGTGGACGACGGAAATATATAACTATTTTTTTTTTTTTCACAGGGATATGGTGCACACACTGCTGTATACTACGTGGGCTGTGTTATATACTATGTAGGCTGTGCTATATACTACATGAGCTGTGCTATATACTACGTGGCCTGTGTTATATACTACGTGGGCTGTGTTATATACTACGTTGGCTGTGTTATATACTACGTGGCTGCTATATATTACGTGGCTGTGCTATATACTACGTTGGCTGTGTTATATACCTCATCGCTGTGCCATATACTACGTGGCTGCTATATATATTAAGAGGCTGCTATATGCTACGTGACTGCTATATACTATGTGGCTGTCTGTGTTCTATACTACGTGGCTGCTATATATTACATTGCTGTGCTATAAACTACGTGGGCTGTTATATACTACATGGCTGCTATATACTACATTGCTGTGCTAAATACTATGTGCCTGTGCTATATACTACGTGGCTGTGCAATATACTACGTGGCTGTGCTATATACTGCGTGGGCTGTTATATACTACATCACTGTGCTATATACTACGTGGCTGTGCTATATACTATGTGGTTGTGCAATATACTATGTGGCTGTGCTATATACTGAGTGGGCTGTTATATACTACATCGCTGTGCTATATACTATGTGGCTGTGCTATATACTATGCGGCTGTGCTATATACTACGCGGCCGGCCGTGGGATTTAAACACCGCTTCGGTGATTAGTCATGCCCGGCCAACCTTGACCAGTCAGCGAAACGCAGTCCGTCAGCGAATTGGTGCGGGATTTCAACCACGCTTCACTGATTGGTCGCGCCCAGCTGGCCGCGACCAATCAGCGATATTGTCGCGGAATTTAACCCCCATTCACAGCGCAATGTACATACATACAGCACAGACCAAAAGTTTGGACACACCTTCTCATTTAACCCCTTCCCGACCTTTGACGCCACGTAGGCATCATGAAAGTCGGTGCCAATCCGACCTGTGACGCCTATGTGGCATCATGGAATGATCACGTCCCTGCAGATCGGGTGAAAGGGTTAACTCCAATTTCACCTGATCTGCAGGGACAGGGGGAGTGATACTTCAGCCCAGGGGGGGTGGCTTCACCCCCCCGTGGCTACGATCGCTCTGATTGGCTGTTAAAAGTGAAACAGCCGGCTGGCAGATTCGTTCCAGGTACATTTTGATCACTGTGATAAAATCACAGTGATCAAAATAAAAAATATAGTAAATGAACCCCCCCTTTATCACCCCCATAGGTAGGGACAATAAAAAAATAAAGAAAAAATATATTTTTTTCTTCCCCCACTAGGGTTAGGGTTAGAATTAGGGTTAGAACTAGAGTTAGGGTTAGATTAGACTATGTGCGCACATGGTGCGGATTTGTGTTATGATCTGGTGGCCTAAGAGCAGCATGAGACGTACTCCGGAGAAGGTGGTACCTGTACTGACCGTAGACCCTGAACTTAACACCGCAACTAGAAGTAGCCGTGGAATGTACCTAGCGCTCCCTAGACATCTCGACACAGCCGGAGGACTAATTACCCCTAGAGATAGAAAAGGGAAAACTATCTTGCCTCAGAGAAAATCCCCAAAGGATAGACAGCACCCCACAAATATTGACTGTGAGAGGAGAGGGAAAAAACATACACAGACTGAAATGAGAATTTAGCAAAGGAGGCCACTTCTAGCTAAATAGAAAGGATAGGACAGAGCACTATGCGGTCAGTATTAAAACACTAGAAAATATCCACCACAGAAAATACAAAATCTCCACAGCTAACTAAAGATATGGAGGATATATCTGCATCTCCAGAGATACCAGCTTGGCTAAACAAATCCTTATACAGATCAAGCTGGACAAGACAAAAACATGGAAAAGAACTGAACAATAAGGCCACAGCATGTGGACAGCAAAAATCAAGGCCAGAACTTATCTGTGTTGAAATGAACTGCAAAGCAGAAGAGACCAGGCAGGGATGTGAATCCTCCAGGAACAATGGACAACTGGCACTGACTAAAGGGTGAAGCAAGACTAAATAGCCCAGTCAAAATTGCAAAAAGTGAACACACCTGATAAATGCTGCGATTCAGAGACCGCAGCGCTACCACTTACAACCACCGGAGGGAGCCCAAGAGCAGAATTCACAACAGTACCCCCCCCTTGAGGAGGGGTCACCGAACCCTCACCAGAGCCCCCAGGCTGATCCGGACGAGCCAAATGAAAGGCACGAACCAAATCATCAGCATGAACATCGGAGGCAACAACCCAAGAATTATCCTCCTGGCCATAACCCTTCCATTTGACAAGATACTGAAGCTTCCGCCTCGAAAAATGAGAATCCAAAATCTTCTCAACCACATACTCCAACTCCCCATCAATCAACACTGGGGCAGGAGGATCAACAGAGGGAACAACGGGCACCATATATTTCCGCAACAAAGATCTATGAAAAACATTATGGATGGAAAAAGAGGCTGGAAGGGCCAAACGGAAAGACACTGGATTGATAATCTCAGAAATCCTATAAGGGCCAATAAACCGAGGCTTAAACTTAGGGGAAGAAACCTTCATAGGGACATGACGGGAAGACAACCAGACCAAATCCCCAACCCGAAGCTGGGAACCAACACACCGACGATGGTTAGCAAAACGCTGAGCCCCCTCCTGAGACAACACCAAATTGTCAACAACATGAGCCCAAATTTGCTGCAACCTGTCAACCACAGAGTCCACCCCAGGACAATCAGAAGGCTCAACCTGCCCTGAAGAAAAACGAGGATGAAAACCAGAGTTACAAAAGAAGGGTGAAACCAAGGTAGCAGAACTAGCCCTATTATTAAGGGCAAACTCGGCCAATGGCAAGAAAGCCACCCAATCATCCTGATCAGCAGACACAAAGCATCTCAAATAAGTTTCCAAAGTCTGATTAGTTCGCTCGGTTTGGCCATTTGTCTGAGGATGAAATGCGGAAGAAAAAGACAAATCAATGCCCAGCCTAGCACAAAAGGCCCGCCAAAACCTAGAAACAAACTGGGAACCTCTATCGGACACAATATTCTCCGTAATGCTATGCAAACGAACCACATGCTGAAAAAACAATGGAACCAAATCAGAAGAGGAAGGCAACTTAGGCAAAGGTACCAAATGAACGATCTTAGAAAACCGGTCACTAACCACCCAGATAACTGACATCCTCTGGGAATCCGGAAGATCCGAAATAAAATCCATAGAAATATGCGTCCAAGGCCTCTCAGGGACCGGCAAAGGCAAAAGCAACCCACTAGCGCGGGAACAGCAAGGCTTGGCCCGCGCACAAGTCCCACAGGACTGCACAAAAGAACGCACATCCCGTGACAAAGAAGGCCACCAAAAGGACCTACCAACCAAATCTCTGGTACCAAAAATCCCAGGAAGACCAGCTAACACAGAACAATGAACCTCCGAAATCACTTTACTAGTCCATCTGTCAGGAACAAACAATTTCCCCACTGGACAGCGGTCAGGTTTATCAGCCTGAAATTCCTGAAGAACCCGTCGTAAATCAGGGGAGATGGCAGAAAGAATCACCCCTTCCTTCAGAATGCCGCCCTTCTCAAGGACCCCAGGAGAATCAGGCAAAAAGCTCCTAGAGAGGGCATCAGCCTTAACATTCTTAGAACCCGGAAGATACGAGACCACAAAATCAAAACGGGAGAAAAACAGGGACCATCGGGCCTGTCTAGGATTCAGCCGTTTGGCAGACTCGAGATAAATCAGATTCTTATGATCGGTCAAGACCACAATACGGTGCTTGGCCCCCTCAAGCCAATGTCGCCACTCCTCAAATGCCCACTTCATGGCCAACAACTCACAATTGCCGACATCATAATTGCATTCCGCAGGCGAAAACTTTCGAGAAAAGAAGGCACACGGTTTCATCAAGGAACCATCAGAATTCCTCTGAGACAAAACGGCCCCTGCCCCAATCTCAGAAGCGTCAACCTCAACCTGAAAAGGAAGAGAAACATCCGGCTGATACAACACAGGGGCAGAAGTAAATCGGCGTTTAAGCTCCTGAAAGGCAGAAACAGCCGCAGAGGACCAATTCGCCACATCAGCGCCTTTCTTCGTCAAATCGGTCAGGGGTTTAACCACACTGGAGAAGTTGGCAATGAAACGGCGATAAAAATTAGCAAAGCCCAAAAATTTCTGAAGGCTCTTCACGGATGTGGGCTGGATCCAATCATGCATGGCCTGAAACTTAACCGGATCCATTTCTATAGATGAGGGAGAAAAAATGTAGCCCAAAAAAGAAATCTTCTGTACTCCAAAGAGGCACTTAGACCCCTTCACAAACAAGGCATTATCACGAAGGATCTGAAATACCATCCTGACTTGTTTCACATGAGACTCCCAATCATCTGAAAAAATCAAAATATCATCCAAATATACAATCATGAATTTATCAAGATAATTCCGAAGTATATCATGCATGAAACACAGATGGAGCATTAGAGAGTCCGAATGGCATCACAAGATATTCAAAATGGCCTTCGGGCATATTAAACGCAGTTTTCCATTCGTCACCCTGCTTAATACGAACAAGATTATATGCCCCTCGAAGGTCAATCTTAGTAAACCAACTAGCCCCCTTAATCCTAGCAAACAGATCAGAAAGCAAAGGGTATTGGAATTTGACCGTGATCTTATTCAAGAGGCGATAATCAATACAGGGTCTCAAGGAGCCATCTTTCTTGGCAACAAAAAAAAAACCTGCTCCCAATGGTGATGAAGATGGCCGAATATGCCCCTTCTCCAAGGACTCCTTAACATAGCTCCGCATGGCGGTATGTTCTGGCACAGACAGGTTGAAAAGTCGGCCCTTAGGGAACTTACAGCCTGGAATCAAATCAATAGCACAATCACAGTCCCTATGCGGTGGAAGGGAACTGGACTTCGGCTCATTGAATACATCCTGGAAATCTGACAAAAACTCAGGAATTTCAGAAGAGGGGAGGAGGCAATTGACATCAAAGGAACGTCACCATGAACCCCCTGACAACCCCAACTAGTCACAGACATAGATTTCCAATCTAATACCGGATTATGCACCTGTAACCATGGGAAACCCAGCACAATAGCATCATGCAAATTATGCAACACCAGAAAACGACAATCTTCCTGATGGGCTGGCGCCATGCACATGGTCAGCTGTGTCCAAAACTGAGGTTTATTTTTAGCCAATGGTGTAGCATCAATGCCCCTCAAAGCAATAGGACTCTGCAAAGGCTGCAAGGGGAAATCACAACGTCTGGCAAATTCTAAGTCCATTAAGTTTAGAGCGGCGCCTGAATCCACAAATGCCATGACAGAAAATGACGATAGTGAGCAGATCAGGGTCACAGATAACAGAAATTTAGGTTGTACAGTACTGATGGTAACAGAACTAGCGATTCTCTTGGTACGCTTAGGGCAATCAGAAATAACATGAGCAGAATCGCCACAGTAAAAACACAACCTATTCTGACGTCTGAATCCTTGTCGTTCAGCTCTAGACACAATCCTATCACACTGCATAGGCTCAGGACTCCGCTCGGAAGACAATGCCATAGTGTGCACAACTCTGCGCTCGCGCAAGCGCCGATCAATCTGAATGGCCAGAGACATAGAATCACTCAGACCAGCAGGCGTGGGGAACCCCACCATAACATCTTTAACGGATTCAGAAAGACCCTTTCTGAAGATTGCCGCCAAGGCATCCTCATTCCATTTAGTCAGTACAGACCATTTTCTAAACTTCTGGCAATATGATTCTGCCGCTTCTTGACCCTGAGACAGGGCCAACAAGGTCTTCTCATGATCCACTGAATTAGGTTCGTCATACAATAACCCAAGCGCCTGAAAAAAGGTGTCTACATTAAGCAACGCTGGATTCCCAGGTTCCAGGGCAAATGCCCAATCCTGGGGGTCACCACGCAGCAGAGATATAACAATTTTAACCTGCTGGATGGGATCACCAGAGGAACGGGGTTTCAGAGCAAAAAGCAGTTTACAGTTATTTTTAAAGCTCAGAAATTTGGACCTATCCCCAAAAAACAAATCAGGAGTTGGAATTCTAGGCTCTAAAACCGGAGTCTGAACGATATAATCGGAAATACCCTGTACTCTAGCAGCAAGTTGATCCACACGAGAAGCCAATCCCTGAACATCCATACCAGCGCCGAACTCCTAAGCCACCCAGAGGTAAAGAGGGAAGAAAAAAAACAACACAACAGACTACAGAAAAAAAAATGGCTCAGCACTTTCCTTCCCTTCTTCTGAGATGCGGTTAACTCATTGCTGGCCAGTTGTACTGTTATGATCTGGTGGCCTAAGAGCAGCATGAGACGTACTCCGGAGAAGGTGGTACCTGTACTAACCGCAGACCCTGAACTTAACACCGCAACTAGAAGTAGCCATGGAATGTACCTAGCGCTCCCTAGACATCTCGACACAGCCGGAGGACTAATTACCCCTAGAGATAGAAAAGGGAAAACTATCTTGCCTCAGAGAAAATCCCCAAAGGATAGACAGCCCCCCACAAATATTGACTGTGAGAGGAGAGGGAAAAAACATACAGAGACTGAAATGAGATTTTAGCAAAGGAGGCCACTTCTAGCTTAATAGAAAGGATAGGACAGAGTACTATGCGGTCAGTATTAAAACACTAGAAAATATCCACCACAGAAAATACAAAATCTCCACAGCTAACTAAAGATATGGAGGGTATATCTGCATCTCCAGAGATACCAGCTTGGCTAAACAAATCCTTATACAGACCAAGCTGGACAAGACAAAAACATGGAAAAGAACTGAACAATAAGGCCACAGCATGTGGACAGCAAAAATCAAGGCCAGAACTTATCTTTGTTGAAATGAACTGCAAAGCAGAAGAGACCAGGCAGGGATGTGAATCCTCCAGGAACAATGGACAACTGGCACTGACTAAAGGGTGAAGCAAGACTAAATAGCCCAGTCAAAATTGCAAAAAGTGAACACACCTGATAAATGCTGCGATTCAGAGAGAGCAGCGCTACCACTTACAACCACCGGAGGGAGCCCAAGAGCAGAATTCACAACAGATTTGGCTGTGGATCCGCAGCGGATTGGCAGCTGCGGATTCGTAGCAGTTTTCCATCAGGTTTACAGTACCATGTAAACCTACTGAAAACCAAATCCGCTGTGCCCATGGTGCGGAAAATACCGTGCGGAAACGCTGTGTTGTATTTTCCGCAGCATGTCAATTCTTTGTGCGGATTCCTTTTTACACCTGCTCCTCAATAGGAATCCGCAGGTGAAATCCGCACAAAAAACACTGGAAATCTGGGGTAAATGCGCAGGTAAAACGCAGTGCCTTTTACCTGCGGATTTTTTAAAAATGGTGCGGAAAAATCTCACACGAATCCGCAATGTGGGCACATAGCCTTTGGGTTAGGGTTGGAATTAGAGTTAGGGTTGGAATTAGGGCTAGGGTTGGAAATAGGGTTAAGATTAGGCTCGTGGTTAGGGTTAGTGGTGTGTTGGGTTAGGGTTGTGGTTAGGGGTGTGTTGGGGTTAGGGTTATATCTAGAGTTGGGATTAGGGTTTGGGGTGTGTTGGGGTTAGTGTTGGAGTTAGAATTGAGGGGTTTCCACTGTTTAGGCACATCAGGGGTCTCCAAACGCAACATGGTGCCACCATTGATTCCAGCCAATCTTGCGTTCAAAAAGTCAAATGGTGCTCCCTCCCTTCCGAGCCCCGCCGTTTGCCCAAACAGTGGTTTAGCCCCACATATAGGGTACCAGCATACTCAGGACAAACTGGGCAACAATTATTGGGGTCCAATTTCTCCTGTTACCCTTGCGAAAAAAAAATTGCTTGCTAAAACATCATTTTTGAGGAAGAAAAAAAGATTTTCTATTTTCACGGCTCTGCGTTGTAAGCTTCTATGAAGCACTTGGGGGTTCAAAGTGCTCACCACATATATAGATAAGTTCTTTGGGGGGTCTAATTTCCAAAATGGGGTCACTTGTGGGGGGTTTCTACTGTTTAGGCACATCAGGGGCTCTGCAAACGTAACATGATGCCCGCAGACCATTCCATCAAAGTCTGCATTCCAAAACGTCACTACTTCCCTTCCGATCCCCGGCATGTGCCCAAACAGTGGTTTACCCCCACATATGGGGTATCAGCGTACTCAGGAGAAACTGGACAACAACTCTTGGGGTCAAATCTCTCCTGTTACCCTTGGGAAAATTAAAAAATTCTGGGCTAAAAAAATATCTTTGAGGAAAGAAAACACATTTATTATTTTCACAGCTCTGCATTATAAACTTCTGTGAAGCACTTGGGGGTTTAAAGTGCTCACCACACATCTAGATAAGTTCCCTTGGGGGTCTAGTTTCCAGCATGGGGTCACTTGTGGGGAGTTTCTACTGTTTAGGCACATCAGGGGCTCTGCAAACGCAACGTGACGCCCGCAGAGCATTCCATCAAAGTCTGCATTTCAAAACGTCACTACTTCCCTTCCGAACCCCGACGTGTGCCCAAACAGTGGTTTACCCCCACAAATCGGGTATCATCGTACTCAGGACAAACTGGACAACAACATTTGGGGACAAACAGAGAAATGATCCAGCTGGAAGTGGAGGCAGTTCAGACTTTGTGGGACTTTATTAGACAACTAAAGCGATAAATAGTTCTTCAAAAAGAAAAATGTTTACATAGCAAACACCTGGTTGTCTAATAAAGTCCCACAAAGTCTGAACTGCCTCCACTTCCAGCTGGATCATTTCTCTGTTTGTCTTCATTTGCTGTGGGCGCTCACCCCGAACCGTGCTGGGCGTTGGCAGGTCTGGGGATTCCGTCTAAGACCGGTAAGCTGACTACATTCCTTTTTTCTTTTGTTAACAACATTTGGGGTCCAGTTTCTCCTGTTACCCTTGGGAAATTAAAAAATTCTGGGCTAAAAATCATTTTTGAGGAAAGAAAAATTATTTTTTATTTTCACGGCTCTGCGTTATAAACTTCTGTGAAGCACCTGGGGGTTTAAAGTGCTCACTATGCATCTAGATAAGTTCCTTGGGGGTCTAGTTTCCAAAATGGGGTCACTTGTAGGGGAGCTCCAATGTTTAGGCACACAGGGGCTCTCCCAACGCAACATGGTGTCCGCTAACGATTGGAGCTAATTTTCCATTCAAAAAGTCAAATGGCGCTCCTTCCCTTCCGAGCCTTATCATGTGCCCAAACAGTGGTTTATCCCCACATGTGAGGTATCGGTGTACTCAGGAGAAATTGCCCAACACATTTTAGGATCCATTTTATCCTGTTGCCTATGTGAAAATGAAAAAATTGAGGCTAAAATAATTTTTTTGTGAAAAAAAAGTACTTTTTCATTTTTACGGATCAATTTGTGAAGCACCTGGGGGTTTAAAGTGCTCACTATGCTTCTAGATAAGTTCCTTGGGGGGTCTAGTTTCCAAAATGTGGTCACTTGTGGGGGAGCTCCAATGTTTAGGCACACGGGGGCTCTCCAAACGCGACATGGTGTCCGCTAAAGATTGGAGCCAATTTTTCATTCAAAAAGTCAAATGGCGCTCCTTCCCTTCTGAGCCCTGCCGTGCGCCCAAACAGTGGTTTACCCCCACATATAGGAGGTATCAGCGTACTCAGGACAAATTGGACAACAACTATCGTGGTCCAGTTTCTCCTTTTACCCTTGGGAAAATAAAAAAATTGTTGCTAAAAGATCATTTTTGTGACTAAAAAGTTAAATGTTCATTTTTTCCTTCCATGTTGCTTCTGCTGCTGTGAAGCACCTGAAGGGTTAATAAACTTCTTGAATGTGGTTTTGAGCACCTTGAGGGGTGCAGTTTTTAGAATGGTGTCACTTTTGGGTATTTTCAGCCATATAGAACCCTCAAACTGACTTCAAATGTGAGGTGGTCCCTAAAAAAAATGGTTTTGTAAATTTTGTTGTAAAAATGAGAAATCACTGGTCAAATTTTAACCTTTATAACTTCCTAGCAAAAAAAAATTTTGTTTCCAAAATTGTGCTGATGTAAAGTAGACATGTGGGAAATGTTATTTATTAACTATTTTGTGTCACATAACTCTCTGGTTTAACAGAATAAAAATTCAAAATGTGAAAATTGCTAAATTTTCAAAATTTTCGCCAAATTTCCATTTTTTTCACAAATAAACTCATAAATTATTGACTTAAATTTACCACTAACATAAAGCCCAATATGTCACAAAAAAACAATCTCAGAACCGCTAGGATCCGTTGAAGCGTTCCTGAGTTATTACCTCATAAAGGGACACTGGTCAGAATTGCAAAAAACGGCCAGGTCATTAAGGTCAAAATAGGCTGGGTCATGAAGGGGTTAAAGATTTTTCTGTATTTTCATGACTATGAAAATTGTACATTCACACTGAAGGCATCAAAACTATGAATTAACACATGTGAAATTATATACTTAACAAAAAAGTGTGAAACAACTGAAAATATGTCTTATATTCTCAGTTCTTCAAAGTAGCCACCTTTTGCTTTGATGACTGCTTTGCACGCTCTTGGCATTCTCTTGATGAGCTTCAAGAGGTAGTCACCGGTAATGGTCTTCTAACGCCACCTTTTGCTTTGCACGCTCTTGGCATTCTCTTGATGAGCTTCAAGAGGTAGTCACCGGGAATGGTCTTCTAACAATCTTGAAGGAGTTCCCAGAGATGCTTAGCACTTGTTGGCCCTTTTGCCTTCACTCTGCAGTCCAGCTCACCCCAAACCATCTCGATTGGGTTCAGGTCTGGTGACTGTGGAGGCCAGGTCATCTGGCGTAGAACCCAATCACTCTCATTTTTGGCCAAATAGTCCCTACACAGCCTGGGGGGGTGTTTGGGGTCATTGTCCTGTTGAAAATTAATTGATGGTCCAACTAAAGGCAAACCGGATGGAATAGCATGCCGCTGCAAGATGCTGTGGTAGCCATGCTGGTTCAGTTTGCCTTCAATTTTGAATAAATCCCCAACAGTGTTACCATCAAAGCACCCCCACACCATCACACCTCCTCCTCCATGCTTCACGGAGGGAATCAAGCATATAGAGTCCATCCGTTCACCTTTTCTGCATCGCACAAAGACACGGTGGTTGGAACCAAAGATCTCAAATTTGGACTCATCAGACCAAAGCACAGATTTCCATTGGTCTAATGCCCATTCCTTGTGTTCTTTAGCCCAAACATGTCTTTTCTGCTTGTTGCCTGTCCTTAGCAGTGGTTTCCTAGCAGCCATTTTACCATGAAGGCCTGCTGCACAATGTCTCCTCTTAACAGTTCTTGTAGAGATGTGTCTTCTTCTAGAACTCTGTGTGGCATTGACCTGGTCTCTAATCTGAGCTGCTGTTAACCTGCGATTTCTGAGGCTGGTGACTCGGATAAACTTATCCTCAGAAGCAGAGGTGACTCTTGGTCTTCCTTTCCTGGGGCGGTCCTTATGTGAGCCAGTTTCTTTGTAGCGCTTGATGGTTTTTGCCACTGCACTTGGGGGCAGTTTCAAAGTTTTCCCAATTTTTCAGACTGACTGACCTTCATTTCTTAAAGTAATGATGGCCTCTCGTTTTTCTTTGCTTAGCTGCTTTTTTCTTGCCATAATACAAATTCTAACAGTCTATTCAGTAGGACTATCAGCTGTGTATCCACCAGACTTCTGCACAACACAACTGATGGTCCCAACCCCATTTATAACACAAGAAATCCCACTTATTAAATCTGACAGGGCACACCTGTGAAGTGAAAACCATTCCCGGTGACTTCCTTTTGAAGCTCATCAAGAGAATGCCAAGAGCGTGCAAAGCAGTCATCAAAGCAAAAGGTGGCTACTTTGAAGAACCTAGAATATAAGACATAATTTCAGTTGTTTCACACTTTTTTGTTAAGTATATAATTCCACATGTGTTAATTCATGATTTTGATGCGTTCAGTGTGAATGTACAATTTTCATAGTCATGAAAATACAGAAAAATCTTTAAATTAGAAGGTGTGTCCAAATTTTTGGTCTGTACTGTACATATTCTAGAATACCCGATGCGTTAGAATCGGGCCACCATCTAGTACTTTTTCAGTGACAATCGCTTTGTGCATTGCCATAACATAAATGGTTTAATTGAGGAGTTGGAAATTCCAAGCTATAACTTAAATGAATGGCGAGTGTTCATCGATTGCTCAAAGTGGAACTTAAAGTATGTCCTCCTTCATAGTAGAAACTTATTTGGTGCAGTCCCAATTTGCTATTCAGTTTCTCTTTGTGAAGAATACGGAGACATAAAGAAAGTCATTGAGTTGTTGCAATATCACAAACACAATTGGATCAACCATGTTGACCTTAAAATGGTATGCTTTCTTCTTGGTCAGCAACTCAGATACACCAAGTATCCTTGTTTTCTGTGCATGTGGGACAGTAGAGTACATGAGAAACATTGGGTGGAGTGGAACTGGCCTCCAAGAACTGACCTCAATCTTGGTGATCCAAGCATTCTACATGAGACACTTGTTGACAGAACGAACATTATATTCTCACCCCTCCATATTAAAGTGGGTTTCATGAAGCAATTTGTTAAAGTATGTCAACTGAAGGAGACTGGCATTACCATTTTGGCATTACCTAGCCCAGTGGTGGCGAACCTATGTCACGCTTGCCAGAGGGGGCACGCAGAGCCCTTCCTGTGGGCACGCGCAGCATTTCCTCAGCAAGAGCAGGTGGTGCTCTGTGCCAGGGTGGGGTAGCAGCTCAGTTCAGCAGAGCAGTGCGCATTGTAGACCCCACATGATTCCCCTTCCAGCCAGGTGTACACGGAGCAACAGCTTCAGCTTGGAGCCTGCACCAGCTGCACATAGGCGGTGCGGGAGAAGGCTGCGGGGAGGCGGCCAGGAACTCCGGCATGCTGTTCAGTCAGTTTACCATTACTTGCTATGTACTATTTTTTTCTGACTTGAACACCCCACCCTTCACCATGCTGTGATTTTAATTACATCCAAACACAGTTGGTTCCGACCTTCCTATAAATGTAGGCTTTACCATGATCAGGGGCGTAACTACCGCGGTCGCAGCGGTCGCCATTGCGACCGGGCCCCGCAGGTCAGGGGCCCCGGGCCGGCAGGTCTGAGCAGGGCCAGGCTGGCCATCGGGCACTTCTGGCAAATGCCAGAAGAGCCGATGCCAGTAGTGGGCCGCTGCACTGTTCCTCCCCCGGAACCCCCCCCAGTGCCGCCGCCGCCGCATTTAACTATACCGGCGTCTATGACACCGGTATAGTTCAATGCAATGATGGGAGGAGAGAGCGTCACCTGACGCTTCCTCTCCCATCATTCCCCGCTCTGCCTCTGACAGTACACTGCGGGTGCGCGATGACGTCATATCATCGCGCACCTGCAGTGTCCTGGGCAGACTTCAGCCGCCAGGAGCAGCGCGGGCAAAAGGAAAGGTGAGGAGAGTTTTTTTTTTTTTTTTTTTCTTTTTAACCGGACTGTGGGGCCATTATCGGGGGGGGGGGGATGAGATGAGATGTGGGCTGTGCTCTATATATCCCTGTGCGGGCTCTGCTGTATATACCCCTGTGGGGACTCTGCTGTATATATCCCTGTGCGGGCTCTGCTGTATATATCCCTGTGCGGGCTCTGCTGTATATACCACTGTGCGGGCTCTGCTGTATATACCACTGTGCGGGCTCTGCTGTATATACCACTGTGCGGGCTCTGCTGTATATAACACTGTGCGGGCTGTGCTCTATATACCACTGTGCGGGCTCTGCTGTATATAACACTGTGCGGGCTGTGCTGTATATACCACTGTGCGGGCTCTGCTGTATATAACACTGTGCGGGCTGTGCTGTATATACCACTGTGCGGGCTCTGCTGTATATAACACTGTGCGGGCTGTGCTCTATATACCACTGTGCAGGCTCTGCTGTATATAACACTGTGCGGGCTGTGCTCTATATACCACTGTGCGGGCTGTGCTCTATATACCACTGTGCGGGCTGTGCTCTATATACCACTGTGCGGGCTGTGCTCTATATACCACTGCGGGCTGTGCTCTATATACCACTGTGCGGTCTGTGCTGTATATACCACTGTGCGGGCTCTGCTGTATATACCACTGTGCGGGCTGTGCTGTATATACCACTGTGCGGGCTCTGCTGGATATACCACTGTGCGGGCTGTGCTCTATATATCCCTGTGCGGGCTCTGCTGTATATACCACTGTGCGGGCTGTGCTCTATATACCACTGTGCAGGCTCTGCTGTATATATCCCTGTGCGGGCTCTGCTGTATATACCACTGTGCGGGCTGTGCTGGATATACCACTGTGCGGTCTGTGCTGGATATACCACTGTGCGGTCTGTGCTGGATATACCACTGTGCGGTCTGTGCTGGATATACCACTGTGCGGTCTGTGCTGGATATACCACTGTGCGGGCTGTGCTGGATATACCACTGTGCGGGCTGTGCTGGATATACCACTGTGTGGGCTGTGCTGGCACCCAACACCATGTTGCAGTGCAGGAGATTCCTGCAACAGTCCGAGGCGTATCTAGGGGAAGCGGGGCGGGGGAAGGTGGGGGGGTTGTGGGGGCGGGGGAAGGTGGGGGGGGGTAGGGGGTGGGGTAGGGGGGGGCCCCATTTGGAAGTTCGCACCGGGGCCCATAACTTTGTAGTTACGCCACTGACCATGATATTAGCCAGAGGTAAGTGTTCACACTAGGTAGTCAGGTCAGGGACCCATCCGATCCATGAGATTGCCTTGATGTTGGTGGATGGGCTCACATTTTTTAGCCAAACTTTGTGCTAAGCATCTCATGTGTTTTTTCATAGATTTCACAAGCCATTATGCTATTCACATTTCATGTATCACACATTCCCTTGCTTTAGTACAATTGAGTGCAGCCATTTATCTATTTGCTATGTAAGTTGTTTTTTGGTTATGCACCAGTTCAGACTAGTTTGCTGTTCAGTCAGTTTACCATTACTTGGTCTTATATGCCTGCTTGCTCTCTGTTGCCCCTGCCTGCTCTTTCTGATATGCCTGGTTACTCTGTTACCTGCTCTCTCTTACCCCTGTTTGCTCTCTGATATTCCTGCTTACTCTCTGTTACCTGCTCTCTTACCTGTCTGCTCTCTGATATGCCTGCTTACTCTGTTACCTGCTTTCTCTTACCCCTGCCTGCTCTCTGACATGCCTGCTTACTTTGTTACCTGCTCATTCTTACCCCTACCTGCTCTCTGTTGCCCCTCTGTGCTCTCTGATATGCCTGCTTACTCTCTGTTATCTGCTCTCTGTTGCCCCGCCTTCTCTCTGATGCCCATCTGCTCTCTGATGCCCCTGCCTGCTCTCTGATATACCTGCTTACTCTCTGTTACCTGCTCTCTCTTACCCCTGCCTGCTCTCTGTATGAGCTGTTTTTTCTAAAGTAAAACTTCAGTATACGGGTTAGATTGCCATGTTGGCACTTTGCAATAAGTGGGTGTTGGGTTGCATTTTGGGCACTTGGTCTCTAAAAGGTTTGCCGTTACTGACCTAGTCTGTTATTTGAAAGGCCGGTATGTTTGATGGTCCACAGATTTGGCAGCTCAAAGATGAACATTTAATCAGGATAATGTCAAAACTCCAAAAGAATGCTTGGTTATCATTTAAAGACGAGGACGTTCTTGGAAATGCACAAGCAAACATTTAGACCAAAATTGCCAGAAACTCTTGGAGAGCTACAAAATGCTTGGTTGCAACATGAGCATCAAGGTGCATTTTCTGCATAACCATCTTGCCAACTTTTCTGAAAACCTTGGTGCAGTCAGTGATGATCAAGGTGAACGATTCCACCAGGATTTGAAGGTCATGGATGGATGGTATCAGGATAATAGGGACGTACATATTATGGCCCCGGGTCACACTTGCTTGTTCAATGCGAGAAACTCACGCATGTCTCTCGCATCAAGTCCCGGCACTGCTACCGACACTCGGGACCAAAGTGTGTGGCTGCATGTATTTCTATGCAGCTGAATGCTCCGGTCCCAAGTGCCGGCAGCAGTGCCGGCACTTGATGAGAGAGACTCGCACGGGTTTCTCGCATTGAACTCGCAAGTGTGACCCCGGCCGGCTTATGGCTGACTATTGTTGGAGCATCATGTGAGATTGTCCACAGATTGAACACTCCAGGAAAAGCTATAATCGTAAATTCTTACCTTAACTTCTACTTAACTTTACTAATTGCACATAATTTGTCTTAGGCTGGGGTCACACTTACGAGTATCATGCGAGAAACTCGAACGAGTCCGCTGGGGGCGGTGCATGCTCAGATTCAGATCTCGTCCCGAGATCACGGGAAATGAGATCTGAATCTGAGAATGCGCCGCCCCAGCGGCCATTTTCCCGGAGGCCACCGCATCGCAGCAATGGAGCTGCCGGTGCCTCCGGGCTTTGAGGAAATGCCGGAGGAGCATCGACGCTGCACGAAGATACGCCGCCGCCCCACAGCACAGAGCACCCACGCGACACAAAGAGGAGCCGCTGCTCCCCAGCACAGGGACCCCACGCTGCCACAATGAGGTGATAGGGGGATACTCCACTCACACTTTCCTGAGAGACGCCCCCTCTCTTCATCATCGGGACCACTCCCCCCAAAAGGCACATTAGTCACCGGCACTATAAGACAACACATGGCATATAAGAAGACCCCGACTTTTAAGAATATTTTAACTGGAAAAGTTGGGGGGTCGTCTTATACGCTCAGTCATCTTATATGCCGGAAAATACGGTATTTAAAGTGAACCTGTCAGCAGTTTTTGGCCGATATGAGTTACGGCCATCACCTTTCAGGGCTTTTATATAGCATTCTATAATGGTGTTTATAAGCCCCCAACCCGACCTGTAAGAGAAGAATAATAACTTTCTTTATACTCACCTGCGGGGCGGTCCAGTCCGAGGGGTGTCGCTCTTCTTGGTGTGGCGCCTCCCATCTGTTGCGATGCCAGCCTCCTGCTTGCTTCGTGTGGATGACGCGTCACTGCATTATCCATACAGTCTCCTCAGCACCGCGCTCCTGCACAGACGTTCTTATCTGCCCTTTTGAGGAAAGAGCAAAGTACTGCAGTGCGTAGGTGCCAGTAAAGGTCAAAGAGCCCCGGCACCTGCGCATTGCAGTACTTTGCTCTGCCCTCAACAGGGCAGAGAAGTACGCCTGTGCAGAAGCACGGTGCTTAGGCGACTGTGTGGATGATGCGTGGCGCGTCATCCACATGAAGCAAGGAGGAGGATGGCAATCGTAAAAAGATGGGAGGCACCCGATCAAGAGCATGGACACCCCTCAGATCGGACCGCCCTGCAGGTCAGTATAGTAAAAGTTGTTTTTCTTCTCTTATAGGTCGGGCTGGGGTCAGATATACAGCATTATAGAATGCTGTATATCAGCCGTGAAAGGAGGTGGCCATAACTTATATCGGCCAAAACTGGTCGGGTATGCAAGGAGCATCTCTGATCCCCGCATGCTTTTTTGGGTGTCTAACAGCCATGAAACATGCGGGACGGAGACTGGAGCATGTGTGTTGAGCACCCGCAATATTCAATGCATACCTGAGCACCTGATGCAAACTGGAGTAGTGAGCACTTGCGCTCAACACTAATGACATCATAATCAATATTATGACCTAATGTTATCAAATTCTGTGTCGTACCTGTGGGTTCAAAATGTTCACTATACCCCTGGATAAAATCAGGGCTGTGATTTCCAAAATGGGGTCACTTGTGGGGGGTTTCCACTGGTTAGGCACATCAGGGGCTCTCTAATTATTCCGGCAAGTTTTCCATTGAAAAAGCCAAATGGCGTCCTTCCCTTCCGAGCACTGCTGTGCGCCTAAACAGTAGGTTTTCCACAGAAATAAGGTTATCAGCTTATTCAGGAGAAATTGCACAACACATTTTGGGGTCCATTTTCTTCTGTTACCCTTGTGAAAATAAAAAGAAGTTTGATTGTGTTTGTGAAAAACACAATTGCTTTAGTTCCTGTGAAGCACCTGAGGGGTTAATAAGGTTCTTGAATGTGGTTTTGAATACCTTGAGGGGTGAAGTTTTTAGAATGGTGTCACTTTTGGGTATTTTCTGTCATATAGGCCCCTCAAAGTCACTTCAAATGTGATGTGGTCCTAAAGAAAATGGTTTTGTAATATTTTGGGAAAAATGACAAATTGCTGGTCTTTTAACCCTTCTAACTTTATAACAAAAAGTTGCTGATGTACAAGAAATGTGGGAGATGTTATTTATTAACATAATTTTGTGTGACATAGCTCACTGACTTAAGGGCATAAGAATTAAAAGTTTTGAAAATTTTTAACTTTTCAATATATTCTCCAAATTTCCCGTTGTTTTTTTTTTACAAATAAACGCAAGTTATATTGAAGAAATTTTATCACTAACATGAAGTACAATATGTCACAAAAAAACATTATCAGAATCAATGGAATCCATTGATGCGTTCCAGAGTTTTTACCTCATAATGGTATGTCACTCTCTACAAGGAGAAACCTTACCTCTTAGACCTCAGTCCAGAGCCTCTCACCTAGCCAAATCAGTTCTCATACTTCGCACTAACGAGGGCCAACGGCCCGAAACACAGTGTCTGCGAATTAAGATACTGATTTGGCTCTTATCCTAAGCCATATTGCAAGACTCGTTAAAGGGTTGATTGTGATTTGTAGGATCGCTACTTCCAATAGGTGGCGCTATAGAGTGCAAGTCCTCCTTTTCTCTGAAGAGGCAATTTGCATACCTCATAAAGTGACACTGGTCAAAATTGCAAAATTTGAGTTGTCATTAAGGTAAAATATTGGCTTGGTCATTAAGGGGTTAAAATTTGAATGTACATTTATGATACATGAAAACAGAACAAAAAAAATCACCTTCAAGATGCCAAAGAAATCTTTAATTAAAATGTACTAAAAAGGAGGAGGGTGGGATTGTAGCATTTTTTTAAAATTTTTCAGGTGAGTTTCAGGAAGTGAAATAACTTTTAACTCAGTAAGGGTATGTGTCCACGTTCAGGAATACATCCGGATTAGCTGCGGATTGAACGCTGCGCACAGCCGCAGCGTTCAACCCGCAGCGGCCAGATGTTACAGCATAGTGGAGGAGATTTTATGAAATCCCATCTCCACTATGCGTGCGAATACACATCCGGCGGCCCTGCGTTAACAGACATGCGGCGCATCTTTTTAGATCGCAGCATGTCTGTTTACCTTGCGGCGACGCTCCGTCGCCACAAGGTAAATCACCGGGCCCTATGTATGGGGTGCTGTGAATCCGGATGTGTTCAGTGAACACATCCGGAATCACCGCTCATACAGAAGGGGGTGGCGCTTTGGGCGGAGTGGGGTTTCCGCTCCATCCAAAGCGCAGTGATTACGAAACGTGGACACGCACCCTAAGGATAGATATAAGTGCTTGTTAACAAAAGCTTGACATTGTAACCCATACTTTACAACAGGGATTTAAAGATGCTTCATTTACATTTAAGAGGATGAGCAGCTTCCATGCATATCCACATACCTTCTGGAAATGCACACATTAGAGGGTCTAGAAGTGTAATACAGCTGGATTACAAGAGTTTACTGTGCAAAATAAAAGAGTTACTGAAGACCAATATCAAACACAAGGCAGGGGTGCTGCCTTAGAGCTTGTTGCCTGTAAGTGTGAGTTGAGGTCATCTGTAGATCAGCCAGCAACTTATCAGCTCATACCAAAGTGCTAAACCTCTGGTTTAAATCTGAGGTTTATTTTAGTTTCAAAAAAGTTTTATTGAAATTTCAACATCAACATTCATGAAATGAAATTGCAATGTGAATGAACTCCCTCGCAGGGGAGTCTATTACTGAGTAATATAAGAACACATATTCCTTATAGATACAAGGGTGGACAAGACAAAAACAACACAAGGGAAGAACATGAAGGAAAGAGAAAGTTGTATTTACTTTTTAATTTATAACAAACGTTATCCCTACAGAATCAAATTGCTAGAGGGACAGATGAAGAGTCTGACTCAAGTGTAAATTAGGTTGCAGATCCATCCAAGGGCCCCATATCTTAAAGAACTGAATCCACATATAATTTCTAGTGGCCTCAATGCGTTCATAGAACATAATGTTATTCATCCTTTCCTTAACCATATGTAGTGACAACGTGGGGTTCCTCCATTTCGAGGCAATGTGAATTTTAGTAGCCATAAAGAGAAAAGAAACCAACTTAAATAGATTTTTAGGAAGAGCTGGGTGTCTCGCCCCCAGCAGAAAAACAGAGGCGTCCAAATTGGTCTTTTTCCCCGCCAGTTGGTCAACTAGAAGGTTTATCTTTTGCCATAAGTTGGACACCACTGGGCAAGTCCACCATATATGTTTCATGTCCCCAGGTAGGTTACATCCCCGAAAGCATAAATTCGAGACATTGGGGAATATGCTATGGAGTTTAGTTGGTACTAGATAAGTCCTATGAAGGACCTTGATCAAGGTTTCCACTAAAGATGACTGGTGGCTGCCCTTAGTCAGCGTGTCACAACACCTCCTCCAGTTCTCCAACGTCAGCTCGACACCCAACTCCTCCTCCCACCGTCTCATGAAACCCAACTTCTTCATATCATGGGGTGGGTTTATAATACAATAAAGCAAAGATATTGTCCCCCCTCCCATTGGGTCTGAAAGGCATTTTTGTTCATAACCAGAAACAGGAACGGGGCGTTTGCCATGAGTTAGACTACCTGCAAAGTGGAAAATTTGATTAATGTGCATTATTTCTCTAATCGGGGGTTCAAACTTCCTCACGAATTCTGCTCTGTCCAACAGGACACCGAAAGGGTCACACAAGTGTTTTATTGTGGTAATCCCTCTCAATATCCACCAAGTGAACAAACGTGAGTCCAGACCAGGAGTGAACATCGGGTTACCTAATATAGAGGTTAATGGGGAGGGATCTGATTGCAATGAATATTTGAATCTAACTCTTCTCCACAAATTGAAAGAGTGAGCAGTATAAGGTGCTGTTAAAAATAGTTGTTTGGGGATTTTTCCCGTAGACCACATAAGACCTGGCAATGAGAGTGGCTTAATAAGATGTGACTCCAGATGAACCCACCTTGGCTTATTATTTTGTGCGCATATACTTGTTAGTTGTGCTATTTGTGCTGCTTTATAGTATAGGGATAGATTTGGAAGCGAAACTCCACCATGTCTTCTATGGAAGAACATTCATTTTTGGGGGATTCTAGCCCTTTTGTTCTGCCATATAAATTTAGAAATCGTGGCGTGAAGACCTGAAAGCGTTTTAGCTGAAATCGGTATTGGGAGAGATCTAAAAAGGTACAAAAACCGCGGGAGGGTCACCATTTTTATTGTATGGATTCTACCCAACCAAGATAGGTTTAGTGAAGCCCACCTGGATAGGTCAGTGTGAAGATTCTGGATAAGTGGCGTGTAATTCCATTTATAAAGGTTAGCTCTGTTTGTTGTAATATTTATTCCTAAGTAGGTTAAGTAATTGTCCCTCTTTGTGAATTTCAATTGGGAGGTGATATTATCCTGCATAGTTTTGCTGGTATTGATAAAGAGAGCTTCTGATTTATCTATATTAATTTTCAGCCCTGAAATGTCTTCAAATATTTTAAGCAGAGATAGGAGATTGGGAATTGTTGTATAGGGATTGGTAATAGTCAAAAGGAGGTCATCTGCAAACAAGCTAACCTTGTATTGATCGCCTAAGTTATTTAATCCAGTAATGTTCTGATTCGTTCTAATGGCTTCTGACAAGGGCTCCATGGCCAGAGCAAATAATGCCGGGGAGAGTGGGCATCCCTGTCTGGTACCACGCTGAATAGATATGGGAGAAGGGCTCAACGTCGGGAGCTTCAGATACGCAGTGGGAAAGTCATAGAGTAATTTAATACATTCTATAAACTCCCGAGTGAAACCGAATTTAGATAGGACTTGAAAGAGATAGTTCCAGGAGAGTGAGTCGAATGCCTTCTCAATGTCTAAGGCTAGTATTAAAAGTTGTTCCCTGCGGGAGTTTGCCGTGTGGATAAGGTTTATATTACGTCTGATATTATCCGGGGCCTGCCTAGATGGGATGAACCCCACCTGGTCCTTGTGAATAAGAGAGGGCAATATGTGATTTATTCTACTCGTGATAATTGCAGTGAATATTTTTAAATCCACATTTAGTAAAGAAATAGGCCTAAAGTTCTTGGTCAGTAAATGGTCTTTTTTTGGCTTAGGTAGAATTGTAACATGTGAAATCAGAAACTCTGGGGGCATTTTTGAGCCATGAAGGAGGGCATCTCCAAAGTTTTTGATGTGGGGCGAAAGAATTGCAGCAAATTTTTGGTAATAAATGGCCGTGAGTCCATCAGGGCCGGGGGCCTTTCCCTTTTTCAACTCTTTGATAACTGATTGGATCTCTTCCATAGATATTTCGGAGTGTAGTTGTTTAGCTATTGCATCTGTGATTTTAGGTAGGTGCAGGTTTTGTAGAAATTGTTGAATCGGGTGAGGAGGTAAGGGTTTGGGCTGGGTATATAAATTTTGGTAATATTCGTGGAATGTTCTATATATATTATCTGGGTGGGACGAAATCCTCCCCGAACCATCTTTTATTGAAAAAATTGTGTTGATCATTTCCCTAGAACGTAACTTGCGAGCTAATAATTTGCTCGGCTTGTTAGCGAATTTGTAAAATTTGGCTCGCGTCCAAGTTAAATCTGAGGTTTATTTTATGGTTTTTTGTTTTTTTACTTGCTTGCCGTATTTGATATTTTAAATTGCTTTGTAAATATATTTGCCTACATGCTGTAATTTTTTCTATCAAATGTTATATAAGAAAGCACAGACAATTTTGACTTAAGAACTCTGCAAAAATCTTTTCAGGAATTTATGGAATTGCAACTATATGGCTTACATTGCTTCCAGCAACTGAAAAGGGCTACCTCTCCTGATAAAGATACATGTGAAGCAGAGAAAGTAAGTTAGTGAGAATGTAGATTTACCAAGCTAAATACAGCAGAATTCTCTTCAGTTTGCGCCCCACAAAAAAATGTAATGCATTAAAAGAATGTCTATTCTAAGTTTGTACTGTCTTAAAACTATAAAGTTTTCTTAAATCTGTATCCATTTGAACAAAAAATGTGTATTCTGGAGAAGTTCTAAAATATAACCTCAATTTATCCAAAACAAAAATTGTCGGGCTGCTGATGAGAAATCCATACCGCAGGTCATTTTGTACACAGAAGATATCTGTAGCACATAGATTGGAATTTAAATTCTCTCCACTTTGCTGCTATTGTAATACAATATAAAAAAATCTGAACAGAAAATGTTCAGTAATTCCAGCACATGTAAACACAGCCCTAAACAGCTTTGCACTGTCGCTGTATGGTGCAGCTCAGTAGTTGAGCACGATCCATGTAGCACGAATGCCTTCTTTCTTACAGAGCTAACTCCAATCACATCAGTTTAAGGCTTCAAGGCAGTGGCTGTTACAGGGCGATCGGTGAATGCTGATTGGTTGCCCCAATGTCTGTCATATGAAATCTAAGATACACTGTGTGCAGAATTATTAAGCAAGTGAGTATTTTTCCTTAATTTTTATGCAGATTTTCCAACTCCAAGCTGTATAATGAATGCTTATATAATGAAGCAGATTAAGTGATGTACAAGTGTCAGGTTGAACAATAAGAAATGTTCACTCTAGTTGCCTACTCCTGGCCTAATGGATATTGATCAGGTGCGCAAAGAAATACATCAGACAACACACAGTCGGATGTAAACTCTTCTTGATCAATCTATGGCTCAGCTGCAAGGACCTTTAATCAGAACATTTATATAACCCCTGTAAGGGGGGCTCGGTTAGCTCTAAAATGGGAGTGATCGGACGCATTCCATTGGTTAGTGGGTTGGGCAATGAGCAAGTCCGTGGGCGGATCCATGAGGTCATCAGGGTGGGTTGGTAAATGAGGTAATCAAGGTGGGCGTCACTGTGGGCGGATCCATGAGTTCATCAGGGTGGACTTCATCTTGGATATCGGAACATGGTGTGGTAAAACAGGAAATGGCAGCCATCTTTAGTGTCACACTTTGATCTGAGCAAGCTTATGTAAGGTTAAACAATACACGTTTTGGGTCATTTCTCTCAATCTCTCATGTCTTGAGGTTAATTATTTGATCTTATGGCTCTCCTCAACACATGTGTGTAATGTGAAGGGTGCGGCCTAAGCATATCAACACCCTTCATCAAGGTGTGCAGAATTATTAGGCAGCTAGTTTTCCTCAAGTAAAATTAACCCAAAAAGAGAATTAAATGATTCTAAAAAGTCTAAAATTTTAACAAGTCTTACAGATGGATGCAGCAGTCTTGAAATTGCTAAGATATTGGGGCATGATCACAGAACCATCAAAAGTTTTGCAAGCAGTCATAGGGTCACAAAAAAACACGTTGAGAACATATGCAGAGTAACTAACAAAGATTTGAGAAGAATCAAACGTGAAGCGACAAGTAAGCCATTATCCTGCAGTGCTGTCATATTCCACAACTGCAACCTCCCTGGAAGCCCAAAAGTACAAGGTGTTCAGTGCTCAGAGAGGTAGTAGGTAAAGCAGACTTTAACCCCTTTGCGACATGCACCGTACTAGTACTGCGCTGCCGGCACTGCATTTGTGCCAGCAGCAGTACTAGTACGGCGCACCGATCACCGCGGTCTCGCGCTGAGCGCCGCGGTGATCGGGTGCGGGTGTCAGCTGTATATGACAGCTGACACCCCGCAGCAATGCCCACGATCGGCGCTAGCGCCGATCGCGGGCATTTAACCCCTCTGATGCCGCTGTCAGTAGTGACAGCGGCATAGAGGGGGAACGCGCAGGGACGGGGGCTCCCTGCGCTCTCCCACCGGAGCAACGCGATGAGATCGCGTTGCTCCGGTGATCCGGAAGGAGTCCCCGGATCCAAGATGGCCACGGGACTCCTTCCGGGTCATGAAATGACCTGGCTAGCCGGCGCCTGCTGAGTGCTGCTGAGAGCAGGCGCCGGAAAGCCACCTAAACTTCTCTGTCAGATCGTTGATCTGACAGAGTCCTATGCACACTGTCAGATCAATGATCTGATCTAACGCAGTGATGTCCCACCCTGGGACAATAGTAAAAAGTAAAAAAAAAAATGTAGAATGTATAGAAAAAAAAAAAAAAAATCCCCCCAAAAAAACCATTTCCCAGTAAATCCATTTATCCATTTATTTATGTAAATTAAAAAAAAACAATAAAAGTACACATATTTGGTATCACCGAGTCCGTAACGACCCGCTCTATAAAACTATCCCACTAGTTAACCCCTTCAGTGAACACCGCCCAAAAAAAAAAAAGGCAAAAAACAACACTTTATTATCATACAGGCGAACAAAAAGTGGAATAACACGCGATCAAAAAGACAGATATAAATAACCATGGTACCACTGAAAACGTCATCTTGTCCCGCAAAAAAAAAGCCACCATACAGCATCATCAGCAGAAAAATAAAAAAGTTATAGCTCTCAGAATAAAGCGATGCAAAAACAATTTTTTTTTAAATAAAATAATTTTTATTGTGTAAAAGCGCCAAAACATAAAAAAATTATATAAATAAGGTATCGCTGTAATCGTACTGACCTGAAGAATAAAGCTGCTTTATCAATTTTACCACACGTGGAACGCTATAAACGCCCCCCTAAAAGAATTTCAGGAATTGCTGGTTTTTGTTCATTCCGCCTCCCAAAAATCGGAATAAAAAGCGATCAAAAAATGTCATGTGCCCGAAAATGGTACCAATAAAAACGTCAACTCGTCCCACAAAAAACAAGATCTCTCATGACTCTGTGGGCAAAAATATGGATAAATTATAGCTCTCAAAATGTGGTGATGCAAAAACTATTTTTTCCAATAAAAAGCATCTTTTAGTGTGTGACGGCTGTTAATCATAAAAATCTGCCAAAAAAAACGCTATAAATGTAAATCAAACCCCTTTCATCAACCCCTTAGTTAGGGAAAAATAATAAAATTTAAAAAAATGTATTTATTTCCATTTTCCCATTAGGGTTAGGGCTAGGGTTAGGGCTAGGGTTAGGGTTGGGTTTAGGGCTAGAGTTAGGGCTACGGTTAGGGCTAGGGTTAGGGCTGGGGTTAGGGTTTCAGTTAGAATTGGGGGGTTTCCACTGTTTAGGCACATCAGGGGCTCTCCAAACGCAACATGGCGTCCGATCTCAATTCCAGCCAATTCTGCTTTGAACAAGTAAAACAGTGCTCCTTCCCTTCCGAGCTCTGCTGTGCGCCCAAACAGTGGTTCCCCCCGATATACGGGGTATCAGCGTACTCAGCACAAATTGGACAACAACTTTTGTTGTCCAATTTCTCCTGTTACCCTTGGGTAAATAAAACTGTGGGGGCTAAAATATCATTTTCGTGGAAAAAAAAAATATTTTTTATTTTCACGGCTCTGCGTTATAAACTGTAGTGAAACACTTGTTGGTTCAAAGTTCTCACAACACATCTAGATAAGTTCCTTGAGGGGTCTAGTTTCCAATATGGGGTCACTTGTGGGGGGTTTCTACTGTTTAGGTACATCAGGGACTCTGCAAATGCAACATGACGCCTGCAGACCAATTCATCTAAGTCTGCATTTCAAACGGCACTCCTTCCCTTCCGAGCTCTGCCGTGCGCCCAAACAGTGGTTTCCCCCCATTTATGGGGTATCAGCATACTCGGCACAAACTGGACAACAACTTTTGTGGTCCAATTTCTCCTGTTACCCTTGGGAAAAAAAATGTGGGGGCTAAAATATCATTTTCGTGGAAAAAAAATATTTTTTATTTTCACGGCTCTGCGTTATAAACTGTAGTGAAACACTTGTTGGTTCAAAGTTCTCACAACACATCTAGATAAGTTCCTTGGGGGGTCTAGTTTCCAATATGGGGTCACTTGTGGGGGGTTTCTACTGTTTAGGTACATCAGGGACTCTGCAAATGCAACATGACGCCTGCAGACCAATCCATCTATGTCTGCATTTCAAACGGCGCTCCTTCCCTTCTGAGCTCTGCTTTGCGCCCAAACAGTGGTTTCCCCCCATGTATGGGGTATCAGCGTTCTCAGGACAAATTGGACAATAACTTTTGTGGTCCAATTTCTCCTGTTACCCTTGGGAAAAAAAAATTGCGGGCAAAAACATGATTTTGTGGAAAGAAAAAATTATTTTTTAATTTTCACGGCGCTACATTCTAAACTTTAGTGAAACAATTGGGGGTTAAAAGTGCTCACGACACATCTAGATAAGTTCCTTAGGGGGTCTTCTTTCCAAAATGGTGTCAGTTGTGGGGGTTTCCACTGTTTAGGCACGTCAGGGGCTCTCCAATCGCGACATGGGTTCCGATCTCAATTCCAGCAAATCTTGCATTGAAAAGTCAAATGGCGTTCCTTCCCTTCCGAGCTCTGCCATGTGCCCAAACATTGGTTTACCCCACCATGTGGGGTATCGGCGTACTCAGGACAAATTGTACAACGACTTTTGTGGTCCAATTTCTCCTGTTACCCTTGGTAAGATAAAACAAATTAAATCTGAAGTAAAAATTTTGTGAAAAAAAAGTTAAATGTTCAATTTTTTTTAAACATTCCAAAACTCTCTACTTTAAGGGCATGAAAACAAAAAATTTGAAAATTGCTAAATTTTCATAATTTTCGATCAAATTTCTGTTTTTGTCACAAATAAATACAAGTCATATCAAAGAAGTTTTACCACTATCATAAAGTACAATATGTCACGAGAAAACAATGTCAGAATCACCAGGATCCGTTGAAGCGTTTCAGAGTTATGACCTCATAAAGTGACAGTGGTCAGAATTGTAAAAATTGGCCCTGTCACAGGTGAAAACAGGCTTCGGGGTGAAGGGGTTAACCTGACCACCACTGAACATGATAGGTATGTTGACACATTAAGACTGGGTCAAGAAATGTGGCTTTGTTTCATAGGAGATTGTCTATTTATCAATGTAATACTATTGTACTGCATAGGGGATTCAGCAATTAGGCTATGTTCACACGATGCGGTTTTTGCTGCGGATCCGCAGCGGATTTGCAGCTGCGGATCCGCAGACGTTTTCCATGCAGGGTACAGTACAATGTTACCCTATGGAAAACCAAAACCGCTGTGCCCACTTTCCTTTTTTCAGCTTGAAAATCCGCGCTGATTTTCTGCGGAAAAAAAGAAGTAGCATGTCAATTCTTTCTGCAGATTCCGCAGCGGGTTTCCACCTGCACCAATAGGAAAGTGCAGCTGGAAACCCGCAGTGAAATCCGCAGAAGAAAAAGGACAGAAAACCGCAGGGAAAACCACCGCGGTTTTGCACTGCGGGTTTTCCAAATGAGGACCTGAAAAATCCGCAGCAAAAAAAGGATAGTGTGAACAAGGCCTTACAGGTTCAAGTTCTCTTAAGGGACCGTTAAAAAATTGCTTAATACTCATGTTTTTTATTTATTTATTAAATTTGACCCTTTTCAACAAGCAAAAATAGCAAAATAAAATAAAATACTTACTTTGTATTGCTGTTACATTTCCTGAATAAAGTAAAAGAATATGTATATCATACAGTGAATATTGAAACAGAAGATGGAATAGAAATGTGTTGCGCTCCTGAAGATTGACAATTCCGGCCTGGAGCATGACTGAACCGCTGGTCTGAACCTTGTGTGTTCTGATGCTTCTAGCAGTGGTAGTTTTGCCGTTGCAACCTCAGAGTGGCCATTTTGAGAGCACTGCTTTCAATGTGTATAGCGAACTTCGTGCAAGTGTTTAGTCCTTACTAAGGAAATTGGCCACATTTGAGGTGGCCGGTAATCTTGGCCACTAGCAGTACACTACAGAATTAAAAATCTTTCTGTCCTTGAGAAAATAGAGAATCGTAATTAGAGGTAAATTGCAAAGTTACTTGTTTTTACAAGCACTTTACAATACTATACATTTAATAAAATAAAACAACTCCTTCAATGAACATGAAGTATAATAATTATATGCATGTAATACAACATTTTTTTTTTCTGAAAAACACCATGAAGTTTATTTACTGTGTACAGTACATACCGTATATACTCGAGTATAAGCCGAGATTTTCAGCCCAAATTTTTGGGCTGAAAGTGCCCCTCTCGGCTTATACTCGAGTCACGGTCGGCGGCAGGGTCGGCGGGTGAGGGGGAGAGGGCGCTGAGGCATACTTACCTAGTCCCGGCGATCCTGATGCTCCCCCTGCCCATCACACTGTCTTCGGGTGCCGCAGCTCTTCCCCTGTACAGCGGTCACGTGGGACCGCTCATTAAACTTATGAATATGGACTCCACTCCCATTGGGGTTGGAGCCGCATATTAATTTCTCTAATCAGTGGTGCCGGTGACCGCTGATAGAGGAAGAGGCTGCGGCACCCGGAGACCAGCTGTCCGGGGGAAGGAGCGGGACGCCGGGAGCAGGTAAGTATCGCATATTTACCTGTCCACGTTCCACATGCCTGATCAGTCAGTATGGAGAGACGCCGGGACGGGACACTGAGGAGCTGCAAGCAAGACAGGTGAGTATGTGTTTTTTTTTTTTTTTATTGCAGCAGCAGCAGCGTTATATATGGCACAGATTTATGTGGAGCATCTATGGGGCCAAACTGAACGCTGCAGAGCATTCCATATGGGGCAGCTTTATAATGAGCATCTATGGGGCCAAACTGAACGGTGCAGAGCATATAGGGCACAGCTTTATAAGGAGCATCTATGGGGCCAAACTGAACGGTGCAGAGCATATAGGGCACAGCTTTATAATGAGCATCTATGGGGCCAAACTGAACGGTGCAGAGCATATATGGCACAGCTTTATATGGTGCATCTATAGGGCCATAATGAACGGTGCAGAGCATTGTATATGGGGCACAGCTTTATATGGAGCATCTATGGGGCCATAATGAACGGTGCAGAGCATTCTATATGGCACAGCTATATATGGATAATATATGGGGCAATAATCAATGGTATGGAGCATTATATATGGCACAGCTTTATATGGAGCATCTATGGGGCAATAATGAATGGTATGGAGCATCTATTTTTATTTTTGAAATTCACCGGTAGCTGCTGCATTTTCCACCCTAGGCTTATACTCGAGTCAATAAGTTTTCCCAGTTTTTTGTGGCAAAATTAGGGGGGTCGGCTTATACTCGGGTCGGCTTATACTCGAATATATACGGTAACTGGTTCTAGGGCGTACATTGGGAAAGAAGATTTGAAGCCTCATTAGTGACTTGAAATGGAGTGAGCAAGATATTTCTCTGAATGGCAATGTGGAATATGTCAGTGCTATGAATAATAATAATAATAATCTCTTTATTTATATGTATGAAAAAAGATAATTAATAAATAAGAATTAAAAAAATCATTATATTTGTTACATAGCAGACCAAAAAACACCCAAAATATGTATCGTTGGGTAAATTAGTTCAAGATTTTATGAGAATCCCTTAGGCAAATAGATATTCTGTATTTGTCAAATGATCTAGCATATCTTTTAAGTGCAGTTGTTCACTGTTTTAATTGACTACAGTTAAATCAATAGATAAAAATTCATCAAATAGATGAAAGAGGACTTGTCACTTATCTTGACACCTCTGTGTTAGTAATTACACTTTTTCTACCCATGCAATGCAGGAATATCTTCGCCTTCTAATACCTATGCCTGTAATCGTGCTAAGGGGGCAATCACTACAGCTGAAAGTAAGAAGATCTTACCATCATAAGAAATTAGGTTTCAATATTATAAGGGCTGTGGCACTGTGGATGCAGAGATGGTTAATTTGTTGAAAGAGTTCAAGATGGTTTTAGATACATTTCATGACTGATGGGTTGCTCGGTTAATATTATTTTTGGGTGCCATATTTAGAATTGAGAAGGAATATTTCCGCTATTAACACTGGCTTTGTGTTTATGGGTAGAAATTGTCCTAGGAACTATATAAACATCAATGAGCACTCATTTAATGGTCTATTTACACGGCCAGACATAAACTGTCTTTTGTAAAAATTTTTACTGTACCTGCTAGGACCCCACAACACTATGGCAGGGAGACACCCAGTAATCATGTGATTGTGGGGATCATTGAACTCTATATAGGCTGAAAAAGAGAAGACAGTGGTGGTTATGAAACTACTGTCCTTTACTCGGGTTCTCCCACTGCCAAGGACTCGATGTGCTACTGCTCAATTCCAGAAGAATTAATACAATAATATGGAAAAAACATTTTTGCCATCTAGTGATCTGTGCCGTCAAAAGGCATTGGAGGGGTGGCTAAATGGTTAATGATATTTTGTCTACATAGTCTACAACACCTTGCACAATAATACAATTGTGCAAACGTAGAATAGTAAGCAATGCTTCACTCACTCTTCGTGCCACATCTCCATATCAATGCTCATTTAATGTCTATAGGGAGTACGATTTACTTAAAATCATTGCAAATGTGATAGTTTTCTGCTATGCAGATTACTTAGGTGCCTTTGTCTTGTTATTTCTGTGAGCAGTAATATTTTAGGCTAGTTTCCAAACAGCATTGTTTATGTCCAGTTATCTCACGCTGCAAGGTATCATTTTATGATTGAAGTATAGGAGGCTGGATAAACGTATAGAATTTCATGACCGTGAAAGTATAACTGCCCCCTTTTTATGTATAATTGCACTTCACACTCTACATCTGCCCTTTCAGATTAGTCATCTGTTTGTGTATACTCACTGTTCGATTTTCCAACATCTCACTAAGCTTTTTTTTTTATCTTTACTACCTTGTCCTGTCTGATGGAACCTCTGGGAATATTATTAGATATATGGCAAATCCCACTTCAGCCGTAACTCCCCCAGTCTATTCTTTCTCTTCTTTTAAATAGTGAATCTTTCTCCTTTTCAAGCAAGTAGAGAAAAGTGCTCCCTAGGCCTGCTCTCAATAGCTCTGAATATACAATACAGGGCAGCCCATCAATAACTGCTTCTGACAGGGCTATAATGTGAAGACAGTCACTGCCTTAGGACTGGCTTTCCAGCTGGGGACAGACAGCGTACAGACATCATAGATAGGGACAAGCCAGCGCAGAAGAAAACAGTATAAAAAAGCAAAAGGGGAGAATCTTCAATATGTATGGAAAACCAGTTTTTAATGAGAGGCAAAACATGAATTGACCTGTGTATTAACATTAGTTTTACAGGTTTTTTTTCCTCGAGGGCTGTTTTGAGCTTTTAACACTTTAAAAAAGATCCATAGGTGCCATATACATACACCAAGCAGACACTTTTCTTATATTCATTGGAAGACAAAATGATTGAATAACGAGACACTTTTATGAAGTACTTTACAGGAAAATCTCAGGATAACTGTTATACATTTTTTTTGCAATAGAGACCTATGGTGTATGTGTAAGGCTTACAGTTGCAAATGACCGAGCTGAGTGACAAAAAAGAGAAAAAAACTCATTTCAAAGCTGAATATAAACACAATCCCAGTTACTGGTAAAAAAAAAAGAAATAAAAAAAGTAAAAATAATTTACATACAGAGTTCATTAAATGTATTGTACATTGCTAATGTAGTGCTATTCTATTTCGCATCACTGTCCCCATTGAGGCTCAAAATCTAAATTCCCTATCAGTATGTCTTTTTGGAATGTGGGAGGAAACCGGAAAATCCGGAGGAAACCCACACAAACACGGGGAGAACATACAAACTCCTGGAAGATGTTGTCCTTGGTGGGATTTGAACCCAGGAGAGTTTGTGCAACTGTATAAGTATTGACATTACCTTTCTGTTATATCCGTCATAGGGATATGTATTGTTTTTATTCAGCCCCAGCTTATTTCATAGCATACTGTTCATGCTTACACATTTGTTTGTCTTTATTACAGAAAATGTGCTACATTATCACTAATGTTTAAGCTGCCTAGAAATATTTTTATATTCCGAAAGATAATTTGAGAGAGAAAAACAGGCTAAATAATTAGTATCAATGGCCAGCAACAAAAACATGGATAAAATATGATTTAATAATACTTTACTTTCGCAATTTATGTATAATTAACAAATAGAAAGGTGTAATGATTATTAATTATAATGTCTAATTAATGGTATTGTCCATAGCAGTCACTTGTCTGCAATTTAACAATTTGCACTCTAGACAAATGTTTTCTAACTACTGTATCATGGAACCTAGTCAAAGGTTCCCCAAAAGACAACAGCAGCAAGCGGCATCATGTTTCAGCTTTTTTAATGATGCTTAGCATGAGGGCTCCAAATAGTTAAACAATTCATATCTGGAAAATTGATTGTAGGTTTCTTTGGATGAGAAAAATAGTTGGGGTTTCTTGGCAGTGTAATTTTTTCCAGGGTTCCACTTTGATAATAACCTTGGATACCACTGTTCTAGATTCAGGGGCAGACATATCACTGGTATAATCTGTGCAGTTGCACAGGGGCCCAATAGGGAAGGGACCCTTCTACCACCTCCAAAGGGCCCATGTATTGTTATTGAACAATGGGGAGTTTTCTGTCTGTATTCGCTGCTGTCTGGATTTTAACCCTGTAGTGACTTAAATCTGACCTGAGATATAAGTGAATAACATCCTCTGACTGGTATAAATGCAACAGCTGTCAGCTGTACCTGAAAGTACTTTTGAATATGTTGAGGGGTGCTGGTTTTAAAATGGTATCACTTATGGGGGTTATATAATATATAGGTCCCCCAAAGTTACTTCAAAATTAAATAGGTCTCTAAAAAAAATAAGTTTTGTACATTTCCTTTAAAAAAATGAAAAACTACTGCTACAAGTTTAAAGCTTCTAACATTCTAACAAAATAAAATAAAGTTTTATAAATGGTGCCGATGTAAAGCAGACAAGAGGTAAATGTTATTTATTAACTATTTTATATAGTATTTATTATATTATATTTAGGTCATGTTCACATGTTCAGTATTTGGTCAGTATTTTACATAAGTATATGTAAGCTTAAATCAGGAGTGGAACAATCAGAGAAGTATAATAGAAACACGTCACCACTTCTGTATTTATCACCCACTCCGAGTTTTGGCTTACAAATACTGATGTAAAATGCTGACCAAATACTAAACTTGTGAGCGTGGCCTTAAAACAGTAATCATTGAAAGTTTGAAAATTGCAAATTTTTAGAAACTTCGCAAATTTCTGCTATTTTTATAACTAAACGTAAAACATACTGACCTAAATTTACCATTATCATAAAAAATACTGCGTCATGAAAAAAAAAATCTCAAAATCACTGGAATACAGTCCAGAGCCTCTCATCTAGCCAAATCAGTTTTCATGCTTCGCACTGACAAGGGCCAACAGCCGAAACACAGTGTCTGCGAATTGAGATACTGATTTGGCTCTTATCCTAAGTCATATTGCACGACTCGTTAAAGGGTTGATTGTAACTTGTAGGATCGCTACTTCCAACAGGTGGCGCTATAGAGTTCAAGTCCTCTTTTTCTCTGAAGAGGCAATTTGCATATGGGATACAGTGAAACATTCCAGCGTTATTGCCACATAAAGTGACATGTCAGATTTGAAAAATTTGGCCAGATACAATGCTGTCTTCAAAGCCCCTGATGAGAAATAGATGCATTGTCAGTCATGCTTAATCCTGTACAGGAAGTAAAGCTACACCAAATTCTTGCTGTTACAAAAATGGTTATACCTAGAGCTTGCAAATACCAGGTTCCCACCTCTAGAGCACAGTTGTCAGAAGAACTAAGCTACATTTTGAGAATGAAGTACATAGCTGCTCAGGCAACATCATACTCAGACTTCCTTTCATTATGGTTCACAGTCCACAATTAATAGAGAATAGAAGACACCCAATACAGCTCTGGCAAAAATTAAGAGACCACTGCAAAATGTTCAGTCTGATTTTTCTCTTTATAGGTATATTGTTGAGTAAAATGTAAATTGCTCATTTATTCTATATGCAAATTGCCAATTGCCTCTTCAGGGAAAAATAGGACTTGAACTCTATAGCGCCACCTGTTGGAAGTAGAGATCCCACAAGTCACAATCAACCCTTTAACGTGCCTTGCAATATGCCTTAGACCTCATTTATTCTATAAACTTCTGACATCTCCAAATTTCCAAGCAATACATTTTGTTTGTTTTTTTCTGAAAAGGAGAAATGGTCAAAATTAAAAAACAAACAGTGCTATCAGACCTCAAATAATGCAAGAAAGCAATTTCAGAATAATTTAGAAGCAACAGTACTAATGTTTTAACTCAGGAAGAGTTTAAAAATCAATATTTTCTGAAATAACCATGATTTTTAATCACAGCTTTCATGCATCTTAGCATGCTTTCCACCAGTCTTTCACACAGCTTCTGGGGCAAAAATTTAAGCAGTTATTCTTTGTTTGATGGCTTGTTACTATCCATCATCGTCTAGATTAGAGTTGAGCGACTTTTACTTTTTTCGGATCGAGTCGGGTTTCGCGAAACCCGACTTTGTCAAAAGTCGGGTCGGGTGAAATCATCCGATTATTACGAAAAGTCTGGGGCCGACTGAAACACGAAACCCAATGCAAGTCAATGGGGAATCAAAGTCGGCAGTGAGTGGAGGACAGGAAAACACCTACAGTGCCCATTTTAATGCCAAAAACATCAATTCTTATTACTGAAGCTTGTCAATCTTAATTTACTTTATAATAATAGCTAAGCATTGAAAACTGGGGGTCATTTGGCTAAAGTTGTGGGGGGTAGGGCTGGCTCAAGATTTTCGTGGGCCCAGGAAACGCAGAATACATCACGGCGGTGGAGCAGGGAGAGGTAAGTATTTCAACTTTGCAAGTGCTGTGATCCTGAGCAAGCAGTGGGGGCCCACTCATTGGCATTGGCACTGGCACAGGGCCCCTCATAGTACGGCAGTGTGTTTGACGGCGGGTGGCGCCTCCCACCGGCAGAGACACTTTTGCGTACTATTAGGGGCCCTGTGCCAGTGACGTTGCCAACGAGTATGCCCCCACCTCATGAAGGAACCTGCACTTTCATCTGCACCTTCCTCTTTTTCCCTTGTAAGGTGGTATAGTATGCGGGAAGGGGAACCTGACTTTCAGCAGGGTCAGATTCTGGCTGTGTAGAGTGCAAGGGGAATGTAGTGGTCTGGGTCAATGTACCAGCAGACTCATCTAGCAGTGGCTGGGCAATGGGCAGGATGAGGAGGAAACACAGATATAGGCCCAAATAATAAAGTGGGCTAAATGCAGTTCAAAATTGGTAACAGGAATAACCAGGCGGCATTGCTTTGTTCAGCGGAGGACAATTGTAAGGAGTGGCTGACACAGTGAGTAGGCCCAAATAAGTTAGTGGGCTAAAAGCAGTTCAAAATTGGTAACAGGAATAACCAGGCGCATTGCTTGGTTCAGTGGAGGACAATTGTAAGGAGTGGCTAACACAGTGAGTAGGCCCAAATAAGTAAGTAGGCTAAATGCAGTTCAAAATTGGTAACAGGACTAAGCTGGCGGCGTTGCTTTGTTCAGCGGAGGACAATTGTAAGGAGTGGCTGACACAGTGAGTAGGCCCAAATAAGTAAGTGGGCTAAATGCAGTTCAAAATTGGTAACAGGAATAACCAGGCGGCATTGCTTTGTTCAGTGGAGGACAATTGTAAGGAGTGGCTGACACAGTGAGTAGGCCCAAATAAGTAAGTAGGCTAAATGCAGTTCAAAATTGGTAACAGGAACAACCAGGCGGCATTGCTTGGTTCAGTGGAGGTTCCTTGTATCTTGGCAGTCCTAATCTAAAAAAACACCATTGGAGGAAACCCTCCACTAAACTAAACAAAAAAACACCAGAACACAGGCAGGGATGCTTACCTGTTCAAGGCCTCCAACAATTGCACTACCCAGGGTGCACCAGGCCCAAATGAAGATAGCGAAAACACAGGTGCAAATAATACCGATGCAGCCAACCTACAATCAGGAATTGGCTGCTTGGAGCACCCGTGCAAAAAAATAGTCTGTATGTGGCATGTTCACACAGGAATGCAAAGTATATGGTGAAAAGCCTATTAATGACGCCATATATATAGCGGGCTAACCATGATGCATCCTGTGTGAACAGAGGCCACAGTGTACAGAGCCATCTAGGGCCCAGGCGCACCCTGGAAAAATGTACAGTGCACCAAAAACATAACAATGTATGCAAGGTATTGGTTGATATTATGGCCACAATATTGAAGCTGCCAACCCACGTCAAGGGTCCTTGTATCTTGGCAGTCCTAATCTAAAAAAACACCATTGGAGGAAACCCTCCACTAAACAAAACAAAAAAACACCAGAACACAGGCAGGGATGCTTACCTGTTCAAGGCCTCCAACAATTGCACTACCCAGGGTGCACCAGGCCCAAATGAAGATTCCTGATTCCTGATTGTAGGTTGGCTGCATCGGTATTATTTGCACCTGTGTTTTCGCTATCTTCATTTGGGCCTGGTGCACCCTGGGTAGTGCAATTGTTGGAGGCCTTGAACAGGTAAGCATCCCTGCCTGTGTTCTGGTGTTTTTTTGTTTAGTTTAGTGGAGGGTTTCCTCCAATGGTGTTTTTTTAGATTAGGACTGCCAAGATACAAGGACCCTTGACGTGGGTTGGCAGCTTCAATATTGTGGTCATAATATCAACCAATACCTTGCATACATTGTTATGTTTTTGGTGCACTGTACATTTTTCCAGTGTGCGCCTGGGCCCTAGATGGCTCTGTACACTGTGGCCTCTGTTCACACAGGATGCATCATGGTTAGCCCGCTATATATATGGCGTCATTAATAGGCTTTTCACCATATACTTTGCATTCCGGTGTGAACATGCCACATACAGACTATTTTTTTGCACGGGTGCTCCAAGCAGCCAATTCCTGATTGTAGGTTGGCTGCATCGGTATTATTTGCACCTGTGTTTTCGCTATCTTCATTTGGGCCTGGTGCACCCTGGGTAGTGCAATTGTTGGAGGCCTTGAACAGGTAAGCATCCCTGCCTGTGTTCTGGTGTTTTTTTGTTTAGTTTAGTGGAGGGTTTCCTCCAATGGTGTTTTTTTAGATTAGGACTGTCAAGATACAAGGACCCTTGACGTGGGTTGGCAGCTTCAATATTGTGGCCATAATATCAACCAATACCTTGCATACATTGTTATGTTTTTGGTGCACTGTACATTTTTCCAGGGTGCGCCTGGGCCCTAGATGGCTCTGTACACTGTGGCCTCTGTTCACACAGGATGCATCATGGTTAGCCCGCTATATATATGGCGTCATTAATAGGCTTTTCACCATATACTTTGCATTCCTGTGTGAACATGCCACATACAGACTATTTTTTTGCACGGGTGCTCCAAGCAGCCAATTCCTGATTGTAGGTTGGCTGCATCGGTATTATTTGCACCTGTGTTTTCGCTATCTTCATTTGGGCCTGGTGCACCCTGGATAGTGCAATTGTTGGAGGCCTTGAACAGGTAAGCATCCCTGCCTGTGTTCTGGTGTTTTTTTGGTTCAGTGGAGGACAATTGTAAGGAGTGGCTGACACAGTGAGTAGGCCCAAATAACCAAGTAGTCTAAAAGCAGTTCAAAATTGGTAACAGGAATAACCAGGCGGCATTGCTTTGTTCAGCGGAGGACAATTGTAAGGAGTGGCAGACACAGTTAGTAGGCCCAAATAAGCAAGTAGGCTAAAAGCAGTTCAAAATTGGTAACAGGACTAAACTGGCGGCTTTGCTTTGTTCAGCGGAGGACAATTGTAAGGAGTGGCTGACAAAGTGAGTAGGCCCAAATAAGCAAGTAGGCTAAAAGCAGTTCAAAATTGGTAACAAGAATAACCAGGCAGCATTGCTTGGTTCAGCGGAGTACAATTGTAAGGAGTGGCAGACACAGTGAGTAGGCCCAAATGTTGTGAATTTGCTTTTTGCTCCCTCTAGTGGTTACTAGTTTTTTGACTCTGGTTTTTCTGTCATTCCTTTTATCCGCACCTGGGTCGTTAGTTAGGGGTGTTGCTATATAAGCTCCCTGGACCTTCAGTTCTATGCCTGGCAACGTAGTTATCAGAGCTAGTCTGCTGTGCTCTTGTCTACTGATCCTGGTTCCAGTTATATCAGCTAAGTCTGCCTTTTGCTTTTTGCTATTTGTTTTGGTTTTGTATTTTTGTCCAGCTTGTTCCAAATCTATATCCTGACCTTTGCTGGAAGCTCTAGGGGGGCTGGTGTTCTCCCCCCGGACCGTTAGACGGTTCGGGGGTTCTTGAATTTCCAGTGTGGATTTTGATAGGGTTTTTGTTGACCATATAAGTTACCTTTCTTTATTCTGCTATTAGTAAGCGGGCCTCTCTGTGCTAAACCTGGTGCATTTCTGTGTTTGTCATTTCCTCTTACCTCACCGTCATTATTTGTGGGGGGCTTCTATCCAGCTTTGGGGTCCCCTTCTCTGGAGGCAAGAAAGGTCTTTGTTTTCCTCTACTAGGGGTAGCTAGATTCTCCGGCTGGCGCGTGTCATCTAGAATCAACGTAGGAATGATCCCCGGCTACTTCTAGTGTTGGCGTTAGGAGTAGATATATGGTCAACCCAGTTACCACTGCCCTATGAGCTGGATTTTTGTATTCTGCAGACTTCCACGTTCCTCTGAGACCCTCGCCATTGGGGTCATAACAGTTTGCCAGGCCAGTATTAAATGTTTAATGCATTGCAGAAGAGGGATTATAAGAAAGAAGATTCTGAGTTTTTTTTTTCTTTTTCCCCTTTACCTCAGAGTGGCTATGCTTGCTGCAGACATGAATGTCCAGACCTTGATTACAAGTGTGGACCAGCTGGCTACTCGTGTGCAGGGCATACAAGATTATGTTATCAGAAATCCTAGGTCAGAACCTAAAATACCGATTCCTGAACTGTTTTCCGGAGACAGGTTTAAGTTTAGGAATTTCGTGAATAATTGTAAATTGTTTTTGTCCTTGAGACCCTGTTCATCTGGAGATTCTGCTCAGCAAGTAAAAATTGTTATTTCGTTCTTACGGGGCGACCCTCAGGATTGGGCTTTTTCGCTGGCGCCAGGAGATCCGGCATTGGCTGATCTTGATGCGTTTTTTCTGGCGCTCGGTTTACTTTATGAGGAACCCAATCTTGAGATTCAGGCAGAAAAGGCCTTGCTGGCTATGTCTCAGGGGCAGGACGAGGCTGAAGTGTATTGCCAAAAATTTCGGAAATGGTCCGTGCTGACACATTGGAACGAGTGTGCACTGGCCGCTAATTTTAGAAATGGCCTTTCTGAAGCCATTAAGAATGTTATGGTGGGTTTTCCCATTCCCACAGGTCTGAATGATACTATGGCACTGGCTATTCAAATTGACCGGCGGTTGCGGGAGCGCAAAACCGCAAATTCCCTCATGGTGTTGTCTGAACAGACACCTAATTCGGTGCAATGTGATAGAAAAACCGCAAATTCCCTCATGGTGTTGTCTGAACAGACACCTGATTTAATGCAATGTGATAGAATCCTGACTAGAAATGAGCGGAAAATTCATAGACGCCGGAATGGCTTGTGCTACTACTGTGGTGATTCTACACATGTTATCTCAGCATGCTCTAAACGTATAGCTAAGGTTGTTAGTCCTGTCACCGTTGGTAATTTGCAACCTAAATTTATTCTGTCTGTAACTTTGATTTGCTCACTGTCATCTTATCCTGTCATGGCGTTTGTAGATTCAGGTGCTGCCCTGAGTCTCATGGATCTCTCATTTGCTAAGCGCTGTGGTTTTACTCTTGAACCATTAGAAAATCCTATTCCTCTTAGGGGTATTGATGCTACACCATTGGCAGCAAATAAACCGCAGTATTGGACACAGGTTACCATGTGCATGACTCCTGAACACCGCGAGGTGATACGTTTCCTGGTTTTACATAAAATGCATGATTTGGTTGTTTTAGGGCTGCCATGGTTACAGACCCATAATCCAGTCCTGGACTGGAAGGCTATGTCAGTCTCAAGTTGGGGCTGTCGTGGTATTCATGGGGATTCCCTGCCTGTGTCTATTGCTTCCTCTACGCCTTCGGAAGTTCCGGAGTATTTGTCTGATTATCAGGATGTCTTCAGTGAGTCTGAGTCCAGTGCACTGCCTCCTCATAGGGACTGTGACTGTGCTATAGATTTGATCCCAGGCAGTAAATTTCCTAAGGGAAGACTGTTTAATCTGTCGGTACCTGAACATACCGCTATGCGTTCATATATCAAGGAGTCTCTGGAGAAAGGACATATTCGTCCGTCTTCTTCCCCTCTTGGTGCGGGATTCTTTTTTGTGGCAAAAAAGGACGGATCTTTGAGACCTTGTATTGATTATCGGCTTTTAAATAAGATCACTGTCAAGTTTCAGTATCCTTTACCGCTGTTGTCTGACTTGTTTGCCCGGATTAAGGGTGCCAAGTGGTTCACCAAGATAGACCTTCGTGGTGCGTACAACCTTGTGCGCATTAAGCAAGGTGATGAATGGAAAACCGCATTCAATACGCCCGAAGGTCATTTTGAGTACTTGGTGATGCCTTTTGGGCTCTCCAATGCGCCTTCAGTTTTTCAGTCCTTTATGCATGACATTTTCCGGAAGTATCTGGATAAATTTTTGATTGTTTATCTGGATGATATTTTGGTTTTTTCTGATAATTGGGATTCGCATGTGGAGCAGGTCAGGTTGGTCTTTAAAATTTTGCGTGAAAATTCTTTGTTTGTCAAGGGCTCAAAGTGTCTCTTTGGTGTACAGAAGGTTCCCTTTTTGGGGTTCATTTTTTCCCCTTCTGCTGTGGAGATGGACCCAGTCAAGGTCCGAGCTATTCTTGATTGGACTCAGCCCTCGTCAGTTAAGAGTCTTCAGAAGTTCTTGGGCTTCGCTAACTTCTACCGTCGTTTTATCGCTAATTTTTCTAGCATTGTGAAACCTTTGACGGATATGACCAAGAAGGGCTCCGATGTAGCTAACTGGGCTCCTGCTGCCGTGGAGGCTTTCCAGGAGTTGAAACGCCGGTTTACTTCGGCGCCTGTTTTGTGCCAGCCTGACGTCTCACTTCCCTTTCAGGTTGAGGTGGATGCTTCGGAGATTGGGGCAGGGGCCGTTTTGTCGCAGAGAGGCCCTGGTTGCTCTGTTATGAAACCTTGTGCCTTTTTCTCTAGGAAGTTTTCGCCTGCCGAGCGAAATTATGATGTGGGCAATCGGGAGTTGTTGGCCATGAAATGGGCATTTGAGGAGTGGCGTCATTGGCTCGAGGGTGCTAAGCATCGTGTGGTGGTCTTGACTGATCACAAAAATCTGATGTATCTCGAGTCTGCTAAACGCCTTAATCCGAGACAGGCCCGCTGGTCATTGTTTTTCTCCCGCTTTGATTTTGTTGTCTCGTATTTACCAGGTTCAAAGAATGTGAAGGCCGATGCTCTTTCTAGGAGCTTTGTGCCTGATGCTCCTGGAGTCGCTGATCCTGTTGGTATTCTTAAAGATGGAGTTATCTTGTCAGCTATTTCTCCGGATCTGCGACGTGTGTTGCAGAGATTTCAGGCTGATAGGCCTGAGTCTTGTCCACCTGACAGACTGTTTGTCCCGGATAAGTGGACCAGCAGAGTCATTTCCGAGGTTCATTCCTCGGTGTTGGCAGGTCACCCGGGAATTTTTGGCACCAGAGATCTGGTGGCCAGGTCCTTTTGGTGGCCTTCCTTGTCAAGGGATGTGCGGTCATTTGTGCAGTCCTGTGGGACTTGTGCTCGAGCTAAGCCTTGCTGTTCTCGTGCCAGCGGTTTGCTCTTGCCCTTGCCTGTCCCGAAGAGACCTTGGACACATATCTCCATGGATTTCATTTCTGATCTTCCGCTATCTCAGGGCATGTCCGTTATCTGGGTGATATGTGATTGCTTTTCCAAGATGGTCCATTTGGTTCCTTTGCCTAAGCTGCCTTCCTCTTCCGATCTGGTTCCTGTGTTTTTTCAGAACGTGGTTCGTTTGCACGGCATCCCTGAGAATATTGTGTCAGACAGAGGATCCCAGTTCGTTTCCAGGTTCTGGCGATCCTTTTGTAGTAGGATGGGCATTGATTTGTCGTTTTCGTCTGCTTTCCATCCTCAGACTAATGGACAGACGGAGCGAACTAATCAGACTTTGGAGGCTTATTTGAGGTGTTTTGTCTCTGCTGATCAGGACGATTGGGTGACATTCTTGCCGTTGGCTGAGTTTGCCCTTAATAATCGGGCTAGTTCCGCCACCTTGGTTTCGCCTTTTTTCTGCAACTCTGGTTTCCATCCTCGTTTTTCTTCGGGTCATGTGGAGCCTTCTGACTGTCCTGGGGTGGATTCTGTGGTGGATAGGTTGCAGCAGATCTGGAATCATGTGGTGGACAACTTGAAGTTGTCACAGGAGAAGGCTCAGCGCTTTGCCAACCGCCGCCGCGGTGTGGGTCCCCGACTACGCGTTGGGGATTTGGTATGGCTTTCTTCCCGCTTTGTTCCTATGAAGGTCTCCTCTCCCAAATTTAAACCTCGTTTTATTGGGCCTTACAAGATATTGGAAATCCTTAATCCTGTATCTTTTCGTCTGGATCTTCCTGTGTCGTTTGCTATTCACAATGTATTTCATAGGTCCTTGTTGCGGCGGTACATTGTGCCTGTAGTTCCTTCTGCTGAGCCTCCTGCTCCGGTGTTGGTTGAGGGCGAGTTGGAGTACGTGGTGGAGAAGATCTTGGATTCTCGCCTCTCCAGGCGGAGGCTTCAGTACCTGGTCAAGTGGAAGGGCTATGGTCAGGAGGATAATTCCTGGGTGGTCGCCTCTGATGTTCATGCGGCCGATTTAGTTCGTGCCTTTCATGCCGCTCATCCTGATCGCCCTGGTGGTCGTGGTGAGGGTTCGGTGACCCCTCACTAAGGGGGGGGTACTGTTGTGAATTTGCTTTTTGCTCCCTCTAGTGGTTACTAGTTTTTTGACTCTGGTTTTTCTGTCATTCCTTTTATCCGCACCTGGGTCGTTAGTTAGGGGTGTTGCTATATAAGCTCCCTGGACCTTCAGTTCTATGCCTGGCAACGTAGTTATCAGAGCTAGTCTGCTGTGCTCTTGTCTACTGATCCTGGTTCCAGTTATATCAGCTAAGTCTGCCTTTTGCTTTTTGCTATTTGTTTTGGTTTTGTATTTTTGTCCAGCTTGTTCCAAATCTATATCCTGACCTTTGCTGGAAGCTCTAGGGGGGCTGGTGTTCTCCCCCCGGACCGTTAGACGGTTCGGGGGTTCTTGAATTTCCAGTGTGGATTTTGATAGGGTTTTTGTTGACCATATAAGTTACCTTTCTTTATTCTGCTATTAGTAAGCGGGCCTCTCTGTGCTAAACCTGGTTCATTTCTGTGTTTGTCATTTCCTCTTACCTCACCGTCATTATTTGTGGGGGGCTTCTATCCAGCTTTGGGGTCCCCTTCTCTGGAGGCAAGAAAGGTCTTTGTTTTCCTCTACTAGGGGTAGCTAGATTCTCCGGCTGGCGCGTGTCATCTAGAATCAACGTAGGAATGATCCCCGGCTACTTCTAGTGTTGGCGTTAGGAGTAGATATATGGTCAACCCAGTTACCACTGCCCTATGAGCTGGATTTTTGTATTCTGCAGACTTCCACGTTCCTCTGAGACCCTCGCCATTGGGGTCATAACACCAAATAAGTAAGTGGGCTAAATGCAGTTCAAAATTGGTAACAGGAATAACCAGGCGGCATTGCTTGGTTCAGCGGAGGACAATTGTAAGGAGTGACTGACACAGTGAGCAGGCCCTAATAATAAAGTAGGCTAAATGTCTGCCAAAATTTTTTTCAGAAATAACCAGGTGGCATAGCTAGGTACAGGGGTGGGCTCCTCTGCTGAGTAGCAGACAGTGGTAGTAGGCGCAACGTATTAACTGGTCTAAATGGAGGCCAGGGCCCCTGTATATTTTAACTATCATCTATCATTTCAACAAATTTGTATTGGCAGTGCCATTAAAGGATTTAACAGCACAGACTACACAGTGGTGGAGCAGGGAGAGGTAAGTATTGTAAGTGGTAGAGCACTGTTCGAGCTGGGGGGAACACTCTCTCGTGGGCTGTGGTACTGGCACAGGGCCCCTCATATTACGACGGTGTGTCTGACATTGGTTGTGCACCACCACCGTCAGAGACACTTCATTGTACTATGAGGGACCCTGTGCCAGTGCCGTCGCCCAAGAGTGGGCACACCCACCTGTCCAGGCAAACGCCACTCGCACGGGTGCTTGCGCCAGGTGGTGACCACGGCCTTGTGGGGGGAGTCAGCCCATTTAGGGAGGTATATAAATGGCCTATGGTGGACATTCAGCAGCTGCAAATGGAGGAATTGGAGAAGTCAGTAAGAGGAGGCCAAAAGCAAGACATTTTTCAAGCAAGCTACGTGTCAGCAGGGGAAGGTGGGGCCAAATAATTTGAAATCCATGATTGGTTCATTTTAATGAAGGTTAGATCATCAACATTTCGGGTAGCCAGACGTGTCCTTTTTCGGTCAGTATTGAACCAGCAGCACTGAATACTCTTTCTGATAGCACACTAGCAGCAGGGCATACGAGCTCCTGTAATGCATATTCTGCCAATTCAGGCCAGGTGTCTATTTTAGATGCCCAGTAATCAAAGGGGAATGACCTGTGAGGGAGAACATTGATAAGGGCGGAAAAGTAGTTCGTAATCATACTGGACAAATGCTGTCTCCTGTCACTTTGAATCGATGCAGCAGTAGCTGTCGTGTCAGCGGTCGTTGCGAAATCACTCCACAACCTGGTCATAAAACCCCTCTGTCCAATGCCACTTCGGATTTGTGCACCTCTAACACCTCTGCCATGTTGCCCACTACGGCTCGTGTGAGAACCATCATCGCCGCTGTGAGCTGGGAATGCCTGAGCCAAACGGTCTACAAGAGTTGCTTGTTTGGTAGCCAATATTTGCTCAAGGTTCTCATGTGGCATGATATTTTGTAATTTTCCTTTATATCGTGGATCCAGGAGGCAGGCCAACCAGTAATCGTCATCGGTCATCATTTTGATAATGCGGGGGTCCCTTTTTAGGATACGCAAGGCATACTCAGCCATGTGGGCCAATGTTCCAGGTGTCAATTCACTGCTTGTGCTGAGTTGAGGAGCACTTTCTTGCAAATCAACATCACTTGTCTCCCACAAAAACCCTGTACCTGACCTTGCAACGCCACCAGTTTCTATTGCCCCCTGAGAAGCATCCTCCTCCCATAAATATTCATCCCCATCATCCTCCTCCTCTTCATCCACCACCTCGTCCAGGAGAGTTCCCTGAGCTGACAATGGCTGACTGTCATCAAGGCTTTCCTCCTCTTCGGCTGCAGATGCCTGCTCCTTAATGTGCGTCAAACTTTGCATCAGCAGACGCATTAGTGGAATGCTCATGCTTATGATGGCGTCGTCTGCACTTGCCAGCCATGTGCATTCCTCAAAACACTGAAGGACTTGACAGAGGTCTTGTAGCTTCGACCACTGCACACCAGTCAACTCCATGTCTGCCATCCAAGTGCCTGCCCGTGTATGTGTATCCTCCCACAAATAAATTACAGCACGCCTCTGTTCGCACAGCCTCTGAACCATGTGCAGTGTGGAGTTCCACCTTGTTGCAACGTCGATTATTAGGCGGTGCTGGGGAAGCTTCAGCGATCGCTGATGGTTCAGCATACGGCTTGGGTGTACGGGCAACTGGCGGATGTGCGAGCAAACTCTTCGCACCTTCAGGAGCAGGGCTGGTAACCCCGGATAATTTTTCAGGAAGCACTGCACCACCAGGTTCAAGGTGTGAGCCAGGCAAGGTATGTGTTTCAGTTCTGAAAGGGCTATGGCAGCCATAAAATTCCTTCCGTTATCACTGACTACCTTGCCTGCCTCAAGATGTACACTGCCCAGCCATGACTGAGTTTCTTGCTGCAAGTACTCGGCCAGTACTTCCGTGGTGTGTCTGTTGTCCCCCAACCACTTCATTTGTAATACAGCCTGCTGATGCTTACCACTAGCTGTTCTATAATGGGACACCTCGTGTGCAACACTGGCAGCTGCGGATGGAGTGGTTGTGCGACTGCGCTCTGTGGACGAGATTTCGCTTATGGAGAATAAGGAGGAGGAGGAGGAGGAGGGATGGCGAACGCCTACAGCCAATTGTTTCCTAGACCGTGGGCTAGGCAGAACTGTCCCACTATGGCTGTTCCCAGTGGTCCCTGCATCCACCACATTAACCCAGTGTGCTGTGATGGACACGTAACATCCCTGGCCATGCTTTCTGGTCCATGCATCTGTTGAGAGGTGCACCTTTCCACTGACTGATTGCCTCACTGCATGGACAATGAGGTCTTTGACATGCTGGTGGAGGGCTGGGATGGCTTTTCTCACAAAGAAGTGCCGACTGGGTAGGTCACAGCATGGTACTGCGTAGGCCATCAGGTCTTTGAAAGCGTCGCTTTCAACCAACCGGTAGGGCATCATCTCTAACCAGATTAGTCTAGCAATGTGGGCGTTCAGACCCTGTGTACGCGGATGAGAGGATGAGTACTTTCTTTTCCTAACGAGAGTCTCTTGTAGGGTGAGCTGGACTGGAGAGCTGCATATGGTGGAACTAGTGGTGGTGGTGGACATGGCGGATTGAGAGAGGGTTGGTGATGGTATTCTTGATGTTGGCCTACATACAGTGTTTCCTACCAATAACCTTGTGATTCCCTGACTGCTTTGGCCTTGCGATGATACCTCCACATTTGCTGCTGGTGGTGTCCTAACCGGTGGGCTTACAGTGAGGGAAGCAATGTAGCGTTGCTGACTACCTTCATTCTGAGCAGGTGCACCAACGGTACGTGACGTTTGGTAGTTAGTCCAGGCTTGCAAGTGCATGCTGGTTAAATGTCTACGCATGCACGTTGTATTTAAATTTTGAAGATTCTTCCCTCTGCTAAAGGTCTTTGAGCATTTCTTACAGATAACTTTGCACTGATCATTCGGATCTTGGTTAAAAAATTGTCACACTGCACTCTTCCTACTATCGAATACCTTTTCAGGCATTGCACGCTGTGCTACTTTCACCGGATGGCCACACTGTCCTAAAACTGTTTTTGGTTTTGACACATGTTTTTGGCCTGATACGGGCCTGCCAGATGACAGCTCTTGCGATGTAGATGGCTGCTGCGCCTCCTCCACTTCTGAGCTACTGGCAGCGGCACCCTCTTCCCCCAATGGCTGCCAATCTGGGTCAACAACTGGGTCATCTATCACCTCCTCTTCAGTGTCATGTGCACCTTCCTCTATGTCACCGTGTAAGGTGCTATAGCATTCGGGACGGGGCACCATAGTCTCATCAGGGTCAGATTCTGGCTCAGTACACTGCGAGGGCAATGTAGTGATCTGAGTCAATGGAGCAGCATAATAATCTAGCTGTGGCTGTGCATCGGTGCACTCCATGTCCGATTCATCTTGTAATGGGCAGTTAACAATTTCCCTTTCTAACCCAGGCACGGTATGTGTAAAGAGCTCCATGGAGTAACCTGTAGTGTCGCCTGACGCATCCTTCACTTTTGGTTTGGGTGAAGGACACAAGGAAACATCTTGTTCCTGACCGGAAGCATCCACTGACGACTCGCTGCTTTTATATTTGGAACTTTCTGAAGAAGAGGCGAAAGAGCTAGAGGCTGAGTCAGCAATGAAAGCCAAAACTTTTTCCTGCTGTTCCGGCTTTAAAAGCTGTTTTCCTACTCCCAGATAAGGGAGCCTTCGAGGCCTTGTATAGCCAGACGATGACGCTGGCTCAACATCTCCAGCCTTAGGTGCTATTTTGCTTTTCCCACTACCACCAGATGCTCCACCACCACCATCAGTACCAGCTGGCAACCACAGCCCATGGCCTCTTCCACCAGACTTCCTCATTTTTGGGAAAATATAACCAAAATAACAACCATTATATGGTACTGTAAAACAAGGTAGAAGGTGTATATAAACTTGTTGAGAATTTAAATCTCCCTTTTTATTTTGGGGAGACTGAACCACAACTCAGGCCCAGTGTATTTTACAACGCAATGTGAGTGGCAGCAAGTGGCTGGCTGATACACGAGAAACTAAGAGGACTGAGGTATATCCACTTTGTGAGAATTTGAATCTCACTTTTTAGGGGGGGAGACTGAACCCAAACTCAGGCCCAGTGTATTTTACAACGCAATGTGACTGTCAGCAAGTGGCTGGCTGATACACAAGAAACTAAGAGGACTGAGGTATATCCACTTTGTGAGAATTTGAATCTCACTTTTTTGGGGGGGAGACTGAACCCAAACCCAGGCCCAGTGTATTTTACAACGCAATGTGAGTGGCAGCAAGTGGCTGACTGATACACGAGAAACAAAGAGGACTGAGGTATATCCACTTTGTGAGAATTTGAATCTCACTTTTTTTGGGGGGAGACTGAACCCTAACTCAGGCCCAGTGTATAAAGAAATGCAATGTGAGTGGCAGCAAGTGGCTGGCTGATACACGAGAAACTAAGAGGACTGAGGTATATCGACTTTGTGAGAATTTGAATCTCCCTTTTTATTTTGGGGAGACTGAACCCAAACTCAGGCCCAGTGTATTTTACAACGCAATGTGAGTGGCAGCAAGTGGCTGGCTGGTACACGAGAAACTAAGAGGACTGAGGTATATCCACGTTGTGAGAATTTGAATCTCACTTTTTTTGGGGGAGACTGAACCCAAACTCAGGCCCAGTGTATTTTACAACGCAATGTGAGTGGCAGCAAGTGGCTGGCTGATACACGAGAAACTAAGAGGACTGAGGTATATCCACTTTGTGAGAATTTGAATCTCACTTTTTATTTTGGGGACACTGAAACACAACTCATGCCCAGTGTATTTTACAACGCAATGTGAGTGGCAGCAAGTGGCTGGCTGATATACGACAAACTAAGAGGACTGAGGTATATCCACTTTGTGAGAATTTGAATCTCACTTTTTTGGGGGGAGACTGAACCCAAACTCAGGCCCAGTGTATTTTACAACGCAATGTGAGTGGCAGCAAGTGGCTGGCTGATATACGACAAACTAAGAGGACTGAGGTATATGCACTTTGTGAGAATTTGAATCTCACTTTTTTTGGGGAGAGACTGAACCCAAACTCAGGCCCAGTGTATTTTACAACGCAATGTGAGTGGCAGCAAGTGGCTGGCTGATACACAAGAAACTAAGAGGACTGAGGTATATCCACTTTGTGAGAATTTGAATCTCACTTTTTTTAGGGGGAGACTGAACCCAAACTCAGGCCCGTGGTATTTTACAACGCAATGTGAGTGGCAGCAAGTGGCTGGCTGATACACGAGAAACTAAGAGGACTGAGGTATATCCACTTTGTGAGAATTTGAATCTCACTTTTTTTGGGGGGAGACTGAACCCAAACTCAGGCACAGTGTATTTTACAACGCAATGTGAGTGGCAGCAAGTGGCTGGCTGATATACGACAAACTAAGAGGACTGAGGTGTATCCACTTTGTGAGAATTTGAATCTCACTTTTTTGGGGGGAGACTGAACCCAAACTCAGGCCCAGTGTATTTCACAACGCAATGTGAGTGGCAGCAAGTGGCTGGCTGATTTACAACAAACTAAGAGGACTGAGGTATATCCACTTTGTGAGAATTTGAATCTCACTTTTTTGGGGGGGAGACTGAACCCAAACTCAGGCCCAGTGTATTTTACAACGCAATGTGAGTGGCAGCAAGTGGCTGGCTGATATACAACAAACTAAGAAGACTGAGGTTTATCCACTTTGTGAGAATTTGAATCTCACTTTTTTTGGGGGGAGACTGAACCCAAACTCAGGCACAGTGTATAAAACAACGCAATGTGAGTGGCAGCAAGTGGCTGGCTGATACACAAGAAACTAAGAGGACTGAGGTATATCCACTTTGTGAGAATTTGAATCTCCCTTTTTATTTTGGGGAGACTGAACCACAACTCAGGCCCAGTGTATTTTACAACGCAATGTGAGTGGCAGCAAGTGGCTGGCTGGTACACGAGAAACTAAGAGGACTGAGGTATATCCACTTTGTGAGAATTTGAATCTCACTTTTTTTGGGGGAGACTGAACCCAAACTCAGGCCCAGTGTATTTTACAACGCAATGTGAGTGGCAGCAAGTGGCTGGCTGATACACGAGAAACTAAGAGGACTGAGGTATATCCACTTTGTGAGAATTTGAATCTCACTTTTTATTTTGGGGACACTGAACCACAACTCATGCCCAGTGTATTTTACAACGCAATGTGAGTGGCAGCAAGTGGCTGGCTGATATACGACAAACTAAGAGGACTGAGGTATATCCACTTTGTGAGAATTTGAATCTCACTTTTTTTGGGGGAAGACTGAACCCAAACTCAGGCCCAGTGTATTTTATAACGCAATGTGAGTGGCAGCAAGTGGCTGGCTGATACACGAGAAACTAAGAGGACTGAGGTATATCCACTTTGTGAGAATTTGAATCTCCCTTTTTATTTTGGGGAGACTGAACCACAACTCATGCCCAGTGTATTTTACAACGCAATGTGAGTGGCAGCAAGTGACTGGCTGGTACACGAGAAACTAAGAGGACTGAGGTGTATCCACTTTGTGAGAATTTGAATCTCACTTTTTTGGGGGGAGACTGAACCCAAACTCAGGCCCAGTGTATTTCACAACGCAATGTGAGTGGCAGCAAGTGGCTGGCTGATGTACAACAAACTAAGAGGACTGAGGTATATCCACTTTGTGAGAATTTGAATCTCACTTTTTTTGGGGGGAGACTGAACCCTAACTCAGGCCCATTGGATTTTACAACGCAATGTGAGTGGCAGCAAGTGGCTGGCTGATACACGAGAAACTAAGAGGACTGAGGTATATCCACTTTGTGAGAATTTGAATCTCACTTTTTTTGGGGGGAGACTGAACCCAAACTCAGGCACAGTGTACAAAACAACGCAATGTGAGTGGCAGCAAGTGGCTGGCTGATACACAAGAAACTAAGAGGACTGAGGTATATCCACTTTGTGAGAATTTGAATCTCCCTTTTTATTTTGGGGAGACTGAACCACAAATCAGGCCCAGTGTATTTTACAACGCAATGTGAGTGGCAGCAAGTGGCTGGCTGGTACACGAGAAACTAAGAGGACTGAGGTATATCCACTTTGTGAGAATTTGAATCTCACTTTTTTGGGGGGAGACTGAACCCAAACTCAGGCCCAGTGTATTTTACAATGCAATGTGAGTGGCAGCAAGTGGCTGGCTGATACACGAGAAACTAAGAGGACTGAGGTATATCCACTTTGTGAGAATTTGAATCTCACTTTTTATTTTGGGGACACTGAACCACAACTCATGCCCAGTGTATTTTACAACGCAATGTGAGTGGCAGCAAGTGGCTGGCTGATATACGACAAACTAAGAGGACTGAGGTATATCCACTTTGTGAGAATTTGAATCTCACTTTTTTTGGGGGAAGACTGAACCCAAACTCAGGCCCAGTGTATTTTACAACGCAATGTGAGTGGCAGCAAGTGGCTGGCTGATACACGAGAAACTAAGAGGACTGAGGTATATCCACTTTGTGAGAATTTGAATCTCACTTTTTATTTTGGGGACACTGAACCACAACTCATGCCCAGTGTATTTTACAACGCAATGTGAGTGGCAGCAAGTGGCTGGCTGATATACGACAAACTAAGAGGACTGAGGTATATCCACTTTGTGAGAATTTGAATCTCACTTTTTTTGGGGGAAGACTGAACCCAAACTCAGGCCCAGTGTATTTTATAACGCAATGTGAGTGGCAGCAAGTGGCTGGCTGATACACGAGAAACTAAGAGGACTGAGGTATATCCACTTTGTGAGAATTTGAATCTCCCTTTTTATTTTGGGGAGACTGAACCACAACTCATGCCCAGTGTATTTTACAACGCAATGTGAGTGGCAGCAAGTGACTGGCTGGTACACGAGAAACTAAGAGGACTGAGGTGTATCCACTTTGTGAGAATTTGAATCTCACTTTTTTGGGGGGAGACTGAACCCAAACTCAGGCCCAGTGTATTTCACAACGCAATGTGAGTGGCAGCAAGTGGCTGGCTGATGTACAACAAACTAAGAGGACTGAGGTATATCCACTTTGTGAGAATTTGAATCTCACTTTTTTTGGGGGGAGACTGAACCCTAACTCAGGCCCATTGGATTTTACAACGCAATGTGAGTGGCAGCAAGTGGCTGGCTGATACACGAGAAACTAAGAGGACTGAGGTATATCCACTTTGTGAGAATTTGAATCTCACTTTTTTTGGGGGGAGACTGAACCCAAACTCAGGCACAGTGTACAAAACAACGCAATGTGAGTGGCAGCAAGTGGCTGGCTGATACACAAGAAACTAAGAGGACTGAGGTATATCCACTTTGTGAGAATTTGAATCTCCCTTTTTATTTTGGGGAGACTGAACCACAAATCAGGCCCAGTGTATTTTACAACGCAATGTGAGTGGCAGCAAGTGGCTGGCTGGTACACGAGAAACTAAGAGGACTGAGGTATATCCACTTTGTGAGAATTTGAATCTCACTTTTTTGGGGGGAGACTGAACCCAAACTCAGGCCCAGTGTATTTTACAATGCAATGTGAGTGGCAGCAAGTGGCTGGCTGATACACGAGAAACTAAGAGGACTGAGGTATATCCACTTTGTGAGAATCTGAATCTCACTTTTTATTTTGGGGAGACTGAACCCAAACTCAGGCCCAGTGTATTTTACAACGCAATGCGAGTGGCAGCATGTGGGTGGCTGATACACGAGAAACTAAGAGGACTGAGGTATATCCACTTTGTGAGATTTTGAATCTCACTTTTTTGGGGGGGAGACTGAACCCAAACTCAGGCCCAGTGTATTTTACAACGCAATGTAAGTGGCAGCAAGTGGCTGGCTGATTCCCGAGAAACTAAGATGACTGAGGTATATCCACTTTGTGAGAATTTAAATCTCCCTTTTTATTTTGGGGTGACTGAACCACAACTCAGGCCCAGTGTATTTTACAACGCAATGTGAGTGGCAGCAAGTGGCTGGCTGATATACGACAAACTAAGAGGACTGAGGTATATCCACTTTGTGAGAATTTTAATCTCACTTTTTTGGGGGGGAGACTGAACCCAAACTCAGGCCCAGTGTATTTTACAACGCAATGTGAGTGGCAGCAAGTGGCTGGCTGATACACGAGAAACTAAGAGGACTGAGGTATATCCACTTTGTGAGAATTTGAATCTCACTTTTTGGGGGGGGAGACTGAACCCATACTCAGGCCCTGTTTTTTTAACAACGCAATGTGAGTGGCAGCAAGTGGCTGGCTGATACACGAGAAACTAAGAGGACTGAGGTATATCCACTTTGTGAGAATTTGAATCTCACTTTTTTTGGGGAGAGTCTAAATCCAAACTCAGGCCCAGTGTATTTTACAACGCAATGTGAGTGGCAGCAAGTGGCTGGCTGATACACGAGAAACTAAGAGGGCTGAGGTATATCCACTTTGTGAGAATTTAAATCTCCCTTTTTATTTTGGGGAGACTGAACCACAACTCAGGCCCAGTGTATTTTACAACGCAATGTGAGTGGCAGCAAGTGGCTGGCTGATATACGACAAACTAAGAGGACTGAGGTATATCCACTTTGTGAGAATTTGAATCTCACTTTTTTTGGGGGGGAGACTGAACCCAAACTCAGGCCCAGTGTATTTTACAACGCAATGTGAGTGGCAGCAAGTGGCTGGCTGATATATGACAAACTAAGAGGACTGAGGTATATCCACTTTGTGAGAATTTGAATCTCACTTTTTTGGGGGGGAGACTGAACCCAAACTCAGGCCCAGTGTATTTTACAACGCAATGTGAGTGGCAGCAAGTGGCTGGCTGATATATGACAAACTAAGAGGACTGAGGTATATCCACTTTGTGAGAATTTGAATCTCACTTTTTTTGGGGGGAGACTGAACCCTAACTCAGGCCCAGTGTATTTTACAACGCAATGTGAGTGGCAGTAAGTGGCTGGCTGATATACGGCAAACTAAGAGGACTGAGGTATATCCACTTTGTGAGAATTTGAATCTCACTTTTTTTGGGGGGGGGGAGACTGAAACCAAACTCAGGCACAGTGTATAAAACAACGCAATGTGAGTGGCAGCAAGTGGCTGGAAGATATATGAAAAAATACAAGGACTGTAGTACAATTTCAATCTCCCTACAATGATCTCAGGACAAGTATGGCAGCAATAAAAAGGACTGCTGCACACAAAAGTGTGGACAAATAAACAAGATAACTGTGTAGAAAGGAGCAACAGGATTTTTGCTTTTAAAAAAGCAGTTGGTTTGCACAGCAGCGGTGCAAACAGAAATGTAGCTATCAGGGAGCCTTATAAGGCAGCCTAATAAGCTACAGAGCTGATGTACAAAGATACGGTTGGGATTAGGGTTAGAGTTGGGATTAGGGTTAGGGGTGTGTCAGGCTTATGTTTTTGGTTAGGGTTATGGTTATGGGTGTGTTGGGGTTATGATTAGGGTTGAGATTAGGGTTAGGGGTCTGTTGAGGTTAGGGTTGGAATTAGAATGGTGGGTTTCCACTATTTAGGCACATCAGGGGCTCTCCAAATGTGACCTGGCATCCGATCTCAATTCCAGCCAATTCTGCGTTGAAACAGTAAAACGGTGCTCCTTCCCTTCCGAGCTTTGTCGTGCGCCCAAACAGTGGTTTACCCCCACATGTGGGGTATCAATGTACCCAGTACAAATTGGAAAACAACTTTTGTGGTTCACTTTCTCTGGTTACCCTTGTGAAAATAAAAAATTGGCAAAAAAAATAATTTTTGTGGGGAAAAAATGATTTTTTATTTTGACGGTTCTCCGTTATAAACTTTAGTGAAACACTTAGGGGTTCAAAGTTCTCACAACACATCTAGATAAGTTCCTTGGGGGGTCTAGTTTCTAAAATGGGGTCATTTGGGGGTTTCTACTGTTTAGGCACATCAGTGGCTCTGCAAACGCAACATAACGCTCACAGACCATACCATCAAAGTCTGCATTTAAAAACATCACTACTTACCTTCTGAGCCCCAACGTGTGCCCAAACAGTAGTTTTCACCCACATATGGGGTTTCAACGTACTCAGGACAAATTGCACAACAATTTTTGGGATCCTAATTCTCCGGATACCCTTGGGAAAATAAAAAATTGCTGGCTAAAAGATCATTTTTGTGGAAGAAAATGATTTTTTTATTTTCACGGCTCTACATTATAAACTTTAGTGAAACAAATGGGGGTTCAAATTGCTCCCCACACATCTAGATAAGTTCCTTGGATGGTCTGGTTTCCAAAATGGGGTCAATTGTGGGGGGTTCCATTGTTTAGGCATATCAGGGGCTCTCCAAACGGGACATGGCGTCCGATCTCAATTCCAGCCAATTCTACATTGAAAAAGTCAAACAGCTCTCCTTCCAAGCTGTGCCATGCGCCCAAACAGTGGTTTACCCCCACATATGGGGTACCTGCATATTCAGGACAAATTGCACAATAACTTTGGGGGTCTAGTTTCTCCTGTTATCCTTGGGAAAATAAAAATTTTGTGTCGAAAACATCATTTTTGTGGAAAAAAATATGATTTTTTTTTTCACAGCTCTACGTTATAAACGTCTGTGAAGCACTTGAGGGTTCAAAGTGTTCACCACACATCTGGATAAGTTCCTTGTGGGTCTAGTTTCCAAAATGGTGTCACTTGTGGGCGTTTCCAGTGTTTAGACACATCAGGGGCTCTCCAAAAGCATATTGTAGTCCGATCTCATTTCCAGCCAATTCTGCATTGAAAAAGTTAAACGGCGCTCCTTCCCTTCCGAGTTCTGCCGTGCACCCAAACAGTGGTTTACCCCCACATATCGAGTATCGGCGTATTCAGGACAAATTGCACAACAATTTTAGGGGTCTTATTTCTCCTGTTACCCTTGGGAAAATCAAAATTTTGGGGTGAAAAGATCATTTTTGTGAAAAAAATATGATTTTTCATTTTCACGGCTCTATGTTATAAACTTCTGTGAAGCAGATGGGGCTTCAAAGTGCTTACCACACATCTAGATAAGTTCCTCAGGGGGTATAGTTTCCAAAATGGTGTCATTTGTGTGGGGTTTCCACTGTCACATCAGGTGGTCTCCAAACGCAACATGTCGTCCGATCTCAATTCCAGCCAATTCTGCATTGAAAAAGTCAAACCATGCTCTTTCCCTTCCGAGCTCTGCCGTGCACCCAAACAGTGGTTTACCCCCTCATGGAGGGTATCGGTGTATTCAGGAGAAATTGTACAACAAATTTTGTTGTTCATTTTCTCTTTTTACATTTGTGAAAATAAAAAAACTGGTTATGAAATAAAATGTTTGTGAGAAAAAGTTAAATGTTTATTTTTTTCCTTCCACATTGCTTCAGTTGCTGTGAAACATGTAAAGGGTTAATTAACTTCTTGAATTTGGTTTTGAGCACCTTGAGGGGTGCAGTATTTAGAATGGTGTCACTTTTGGATATTTTCTGTCATGTACACCCCTCAAATTGACTTCAAATCTGATGTGGTCACTAAAAAAAAATGGTTTTGTAAATATGGTTGTAAAAATGAGAAATCGCTGGTCAACTTTTAACCCTTGTGACTTCCTGACAAAAAAATTTTTGTTTCCAAAATTTTGCTGATCTAAAGTAGACATGTGCGGATTGTTATTTATTGACTATTTTGTGTGACATATCTCTCTGATTTAAAGGCATAAAACTTAAAAGTTTGAAAATTGTGAAATTTAAAACATTTTCGCCATATTTCTGTTTTTTTCATAAACACAAGTCATATCGAAGAAATTTTATGACTAATATTAAGTATAATACGTCACGAAAAAACTTTCTCAGAATCAGTGGGACCCATTAAAGCGTTCCAGAGTTATGACTTAATAAAGTGACAGTTGTCAGAATTTTAAAAATTGGCCTGGTCATTAAGCGGCAAATTGGCTCTGTCACTAAGGGGTTACAGTGATACTCCATATAAAGTTTAGCTGTTCTAGTAGGATTTTCCTGACATTTTTTTAGTTGTATTTCATAGCAAAATTCAAGGTCAATAACAGCTTTTAACATAGCAATGAGATGTTTGTTAAAAGTTATCAGACAAGAGAAAGGTACAAAAAATTTCCAAACCATTAGATATACCAAGGAATACTATCATACCTAGGTTTTGGTCTCTGTCCCACTGTTGATGATTCTATTGTCTCTTCTTTCTTTTTTGTTTTCTTTCTATTCAGGTGTCTTCCCTATTTGGTTCTGTCCTATCACTTTTTGGGCTATTTAAACTCACCTTGCACCTGCCTTGTTTGTTGACTGTATTTCAAGACAGATGTGTGTTTGGATATCCAGTTCCTCAGCTAGGGATTATTTTACCTGATTAATCTCTGCTGATTTTACCACGGTTTGTTTGTGTGTCTTCCTCCCCAGTACCCTTTCCTTTCTTCTATGTTTAGGGTCTGGGAGGTTTTTGTCTTATTTCATTTGTTGTGTAGTTCTTTTTATTTTCTTCTGTCTTTATGTCTGTGTTAACACATTGTTTATAGAGAGGGTGCAGTTAAGAACATTCAGGGTAATTCGGCGTTGAATGGAGGCGCCATTGCATATACCTAGGGTACCAACCTCTGCAGCCAGGCAGGGACAAATCAGGGTCAGATTAGGAACTTTACAAGTCTGAACAGTGACCTGTTGGGTTCAAGTGTTTTTCTCTCCTGGTTTGTGGGTAACCTGTGAATTTTTGGGCCATAATTCCAAAAGGTATGTTTGTCGCATTGTCAACACTACGCATCACCAAAAGAACACCATACTCACAGTGAAGCATTTTGGAGACAGCATTATGCTTGGAACTCATTTTTGGTAGCTGAAACTGGAGTTTTAGTCCCAATTTCTTTGCCTAAACAAAATCAAAGTTTTGTCACGGCCTAACCAGAATCTAGACCAGCATCCAATTGAAAATCTGTGAGTGACCTGAAGAGGGCGCTGTACACAGGAGATACCCTCACAATGTGAGAAATTTGGAGCACTACTTCAAGGAAAAGTGAACGAAGATTGTAAATTCTAGATGTGCCATGCTAATAGACTCCTACCCAAAAAGACTGAATGCTGTCTTACATTCAAGAGGTGCAACGTATTAGTTTAAGGGTGTGCATATTTCCAAACCAGACCTCGGGAGCACCAACCCGCTGTGTCCAGGCGTATAAAGTCCAAAAAAGAAGAGAATGTCCAGCTTCTCCGAATCCGTAAAAAAGAGTTTTCTTTATTCACAAACTTTAAACATGGAGGATACAAACTTCAGCACGAACTATATGGTTAAGAATCTCAACGCATTGTCATGATTAAGGGAGCTTAGTCTCCAGAAAAGCGTTGAGATTCTTACCCATATGGTTCGTGCTGAAGTCTGTATCCTACGTGTTTAAAGTTTGTGAATAAAGAAAACTCTTTTTACGGATTTGGTGAAGCTGGACATTCTCTTCTTTTTTGTGCATATTTACGCAAACACATTGTTTTAGTTCTTTAGTTTTCTTTTTTCACCCAAAATAATTACAGTTTGTTTTTAACTGAATTGTACAGCAATTATTGAATTTAGCCATGCAGTGCACTAGAGAATCGGGTGGAAATATATTCAGTTTGATTCACTGTTTGCAGAGATAAATTAGATATACCGTGTTTACAGCAAATGAGAATAAATATATTTTAGTCTAATTCATTGGCAGCATGTCATTTAGCTATATTGATTCAGTTGCTAGCCAGCAGTGCTGTTCTATGTAGCCTGCAGCAACCCAAACTGTCAGAATGCTTCCCCATCTATGGCTAATATATTAACCCCTTAATCCCATATAACGTACTATCCCGTCGAGGTGACCTGGGACTTAATTCCCAGTGACGGGATAGTACCTCATGGGCGATCAGCCGCGCTCACAGGGGGAGTGCGGCCAATTGCGGCCGGGTGTCTGCTGAGAATCGCAGCTGATATCCGGCACTATGTGCCAGGAGCAGGCGCCGGGAAGCACTGCCTGTCAGATCGCTGATCTGACACAGTGCTCTGCAAAGGGCTCTGACCCTATAACATGATGCCCCCCCTAGGGCAATGTTAGAAAGTTAAAAAAAAAATATTTACATGTGTAAAAAAAAAATTGTTCCCATAAATTTCTTTATCTAAAAAACCAAACAAAACAATAAAAGTACACATATTTAGTATCGCCGCATCCGTAACTACCCGACCTATAAAACTGTCCCACTAGTTAACCCCTTCAGTGAACATCGTAGGAAAAAAAAAACAGACAAAAAAAACTTTATTATCATACCGCCGAACAAAAAGTGGAATAGCATAAACATAAAAAATTATATAAATGAGGTATCCCTGTAATCGTACTATCCTGAAGAATAAAACTGCTTTATCAATTTTACCAAACGTGGAACGGTATAAAACACCCCCCAAAAAGAAATTCATGAATAGCTGGTTTTTGGTCATTCTGCCTCACAAAAATCGGAATAAAAAGCAATAAAAAAAGTCACATGCCCAAAAATGGTACCAATAAAAACGTCAACTCATCCCACAAAAAACAAGACCTCACATGACTCTGAGGACCAAAATATGGAAAAATTATAGCTCTCAAAATGTGGAGATGCAAAAACTATTTTTTGCAATAAAAAGCGTCTTTTAGTGTGTGACAGCTGCCAATCATAAAAATCCACTAAAAAACCCACTAAAGATAGTAAATCAAACCCCCCTTCATGACCCCCTTAGTTTGGGAAAAATGATAAAATAAAAAAAATGTATTTATTTCCATTTTCCCATTAGCGTTAGGGTTGGGGCTAGGGTTGGGGCTAGAGTTAGGGCTAGGGTTGGGGTTGGGGCTAGGGTTAGGGTTGGGGCTATGGTTAGGGTTGGGGTTAGGGCTACAGTTAGGGTTAGGGTTTGGATTACATTTACGGTTGGGATTAGGGTTAGGGGTGTGTCAGGGTTAGGGGTGTGGTTAGGGTTATGGTTGGGATTAGGTTTAGGGGTGTGTTGGAGTTAGGGGTGTGGTTAAGGTTGGGATTAGGGTTAGGGGTGTGTTGGAGTTAGGGGTGTGGTTAGGGTTGGGATTAGGGTTGGGGGTGTGTTGGGGCTAGGGGTGTGTTTGGGGTTAGGGTTAGGGGCATGTTCGGGTTAGGGGTGTGGTTAGGGTTATTGTGAGAGTTGGGATTAGGGTTAGGGGTGTGTTTGGGTTAGGGTTTCAGTTAGAATTGGGATGCTTCCACTGTTTAGGCACATCAAGGGCTCTCCAAATGCGACATGGCGTCCGATCTCAATTCCAGCCAATTCTGCGTTGAAAAAGTAAAACAGTGCTCCTTCCCTTCCGAGCTCTCCCATGCGCCCAAACAGGGGTTTACCCTAGCATATGGAGTAACAGCGTACTCAGGACAAATTGTACAACAACTTTTGGGGTCCAATTTCTCTTGTTACCCTTGGGAAAATAAAAATTTGGGGGGCTAAAAAACCATTTATGTGGAAAAAAATGATTTTTTATTTTCACGGCTCTGCGTTATAAACTGTAGTGAAACACTTGGAGGTTCAAAGTTCTCACAAAACATCTAGATAAGTTCCTTGGGGAGTCTAGTTTCCAATATGGGGTCACTTGTGGGGGGTTTCTACTGTTTGGGTACATCAGGGACTCTGCAAATGCAACGTTTCACTCTGTGTTTGGAGGTTCTGAGGGTGAGGGGAGCTACTTGGTCAAGGGTGCTTCTAAGAGTGTCATTGTAGTGATGTACAGCCAGATCAGGACAGGAAAAAGAAGAGATTGGGGACAATGATGAGTGTAGGGAGTCTGAAAGTGTATGAGGGTTAATGGCATGTAGATTTCTGAATGTGTGGTAGGTAGGAGAGTGCTGGGGTGGGCGAGGAATTGTGAGTGTGAAGGATAGAATGTTGTGGTCAGAGAGGGGAAGCGGAGAGTTACCTAGGTAGGAGATTGAACAGAGCCGGACAAAGACCAGGTCCAGGGTGTTACCGTCTTTGTGTGTTTCAGAGGTTGAGAGCTCTGAGAGGCCTAGAGAAGTGGTTAGTGATAGAAGCTGGGATGCAGATGTGGAAGTGGGGCTGTTAATGGGGATGTTGAAGTCTCCCAGGATAAGGGTTGGGAGTTCTGAGGACATGAAGTGCGGCAGCCAGGCAGAGAAATGGTCCAGGAAGTGGGTGGGTGAGCCTGGGGGCCGGTATATGACCGCTACTCTGAGGGAGAGGGGACGGAAGAGCCTGATGGTGTGGACCTCAAAAGAAGGGAATGAGAGTGATGGAATTGGGGGTATAACCTGGAACGTGCATTGTGGGGACAAGAGTATGCCGACTCCACCACCAGGTCTGTTTGTGGGTCTTGTGGAATGGGAGAATTGTAAGCCACCATGAGAAATGGCAGCTGGGGAGAAGGTGTCAGAGTCCTGGATCCAGGTTTCAGTGAGGGCCAACAGATTCAGAGAGTTGTTCAGAAAGTAGTTGTGCAGGAAAGGAAGCTTGTTACATACAGACCGTGGATTCCAAAGGGCACAATTGAAAGAGAGAGATGAGGGAGTGCAAGTAATATTAATAAGGTTATTATGGTTTTGATATGAGGTAGGGTAGCGGTTGAGGTTGGGGGATGGGGGACACTTCAAATAGATCTCTTTGTATATCTCTATATAATACTCTATATAATATCAGTTTCATTTTTTGTATTGAAGAACTGAAATCAACTAACTTTTTGATGCTGTACAAAGTACCAGTTACAAAATAATAAATGTACCCAGCAAGTTACTGATTCTGTTACTAAATTCTTTAAAAAAAGGAGGATCAGGATCATTAATTATAACAACATGCAATTTTATTGATACATAGAAAAAAATCTTTTTGTATTTGCAATAAACACAATTTTTAATAACAGTTTTTTGTGTACATGGGTACATACATTTATGATCCACAACAAGCGAGTATAGACAATCTATCCTTATTACATCTTTTAAATTCACGATCATATTTTGATGAATATATTTGTCATTCCATCTTGTTGTTACTAGATAAATCATGCATAAAATCTACTTGATTGGTTTTCCGCTTTAATATTATGATCCTGACCATAGCCTTCAGCCACTGTTCTCTGTTTTGTACCTTGTGGATCATAAAATTTATGTAGCTGTGGCGCCCCTAGGGGTATTTGCCACAAAAATAGTTATTGACACCAAATACAAATATTAAAATAGCAAGACTGCACTACCATCTCCGGCCAGAAGGGGGAGCTCCAGAGACTCCCCTTGATCTATTCTGGTCTGAGAAAAGGACTGGCAGTTGGCTTGAGGAGCTGAAAGTGAGAGGTCGTATAACTGAACTCCTAACAGCCCTATGACGGATTATAGGCCTGTAATACCCATAGTAGGAAAAGAGGAATAGAGAAAAAGGACATTGTGAGAACCGAGTAGCAATAACCTCTACCCAGAATAGGCGCAGAGACGGATACCGGATCCGTGGCTATATTCATTATATATAATGATATTAGCTTCACCAGGGTAAGACGCAGCAACAGACGCAGTAAGCCGACAAAAAAAGGACTCGGGTTGTCCGTCGAACCAGAGCACAGAAGAGACAGATTGGGTCGGCAGCCAATTCACATACAGCAGCAGGGCCATACAGAAACTGCGCATAATAAGAGGTGGAAATCCTGACAGGGTCAAAGTAATTCAGAGTTCTTAAACAGACTCCGGTGACAGTATTGGTTGCAAATCCCTTTTTGTTGAAGTAAACTGGTTAAACGTTTCAGCGCCTCAGTCTTTCATTTGGACAATAGCCATCGATCCAGGATCGGGGTGATCACAGCTGAGAGGACCTGCTGCTGATCAAGTAAGTGTCTGTTCCTTCATGATATCCCTTACACTGTGCATCGCCTGAGGCCACAGCACCGGGTCAAGCCACTAGTGACATCCCCCTCAAGAGACGGACCTCTTTGATCTGGTGCTGGGTACCTCGGTCTCCCGGGCGTCACAACTGGCGTCACGAACAGGATTTGGCCAGCCCGTACACCGGGTATTGTGTGCCGTAATTGGAGTCTGAAACTGTGAAAATTTGGAGGAAAAATCTTGGAAATTGACTTTGTTAAAGAAAATCCCGTTCCCCATTGAAAACTATTGAAAGTGACTTTTCTCCATTGGTTATAATGGGGTAAAAATGGCCGCCATCCCCTGATGTAATCATCTCATAACCGTTAGGCACAAAACTGTTAATCGAGCTACGTCATTACCCAAGCCCCAGTCTAACTGAAAAACTTCAAAATCCACCATCACAGAGCGTGCGGCAGTTAGAGGCAGCAGGGGGCGTGTCATTGTCATCCTGCTGCACAGAGGAACGAATCTACATTATCTAGACGGAAGCTGGGACCGGAGGGGTCTGGATTAACTAAGGGGGTACAGTATGTCGCAGCACGGAGACGCCGCAGCACCCGGTGACGCTAATGCAGCTGAAAGACAGAGTGTCGATAGAGAGCCTGGCAGTGCAGCAGTGCAAGGAGTGGCGCCCATCATGCCGGTGTTGATGCCATATACCCCGGGTGGCCCGTGGCTTCCAATGTATGAAGGTGAACCTAATACCCTTGACGGTTTCAGGGAAAAGATGCTGGCTCATTTTGATATGTTCCCCGTGGGTGAAGCTCAGCGTGTTAGTCTCCTGATGATGCAGTTAAGTGGCCATGCTAAGCGAGAAGTCACGGCATGGGCAACTGATCTAAAAGGTACTGTTGAACGCATATTTGCTGGATTAAAAGCTACATTTGAAACCACTGCCAGCAGCAAAGCTAAAGTACGATTCTTTAATTGCAAACAAAAAGCTAATGAGGGCGTGAGAGATTTTGCCTTAAACCTGCAGGAAGCCCTTAAATCACTTATACTGGCTGAACCCATTTTTAACACAGGAGCCGATAAACTGCTAAGAGATCAATTTATTGAGGGACTCTACACCCCTTCTCACCGGGGGCATGTGAGCATGCTTGTTTTTAAGAACCCTGAATTGACATTTGCCCAATTAAAGGAGAGCGCTATACGTCTCCAGCTGGCAGAGGCACCTCGGGATCAGGATCTCACACAACCCATGGCAGATGCACTTCAGCAACGGGGAATGCCAGTGACATCAGCTACGTCCGGTGCCAGTGCTAAGTCCCTGGGGCCCATTACTAATGAGGCTCTTCAGCAAAAGCTTGACTCTTTGACTGATGTTGTTGCTTCAATGGCTAAAACCATGCAGGAATTGAGAGAACCCAAGATGGAGTTGGCAAACCGTAGAGAGGATGTTCCATGGATGAGGTCCCGGAGATACCCGACATGGAGAGGACGACCCCGTGACCGCTACCAACCGGATGGACAGCCCATTTGCCGCCGTTGCCAGCAGCCAGGCCACTTTGCACGAAATTGTGATTTAAACGGGAATTCCCTGGGAATGCGGGTCGCTTCAAAGGAATGAATTTTCAAGGCCCAACACCCTGGCACGACAGGTACATCGGAGGACGACCCATCATCCCTATCGTGCTGGACAGAATTCCCCTCAACGCTTTGCTGGATACAGGTTCCCAGATTTCATCTATACCATATATCCTTTATAAGAGGTACTGGGCTGAGGTAGATATTGATAAAGGACCCTCTGATGTTGAACTAGATATATGGGCCAGTAATGGTAAGTTGGTACCGAAACTAGGATTCAGGGAGATGACCATAAAGATTGGTAAAGCAGAATTGAAGAAACAGGGTATAATTGTCGTTGATGTTGACCGACAGAACTGTGAACCAACTGTATTGATAGGAATGAATGTGTTAAGAGAACTGCTTTTCCAAAGTTATTTCTGTCTTACAACAAATTGCTGAAACTGCCCGATCCTGCCAGAAGAGAGTTCTCCGGAGGGAAATAAAAGTATTAATGTTAAGGCAACAGATAGAAGTTGCAGGTGGAGAAATCGGCAGTGTGAGGGTGAGTGATCCAACGTCTATTGTAATCCCACCAAAAACAGAAATGCTGGTATGGTGTAGAGCGGCCATTGGTACTAAAGGACGAGACTATCAAGCCTTAATAGAACCAGCGTACACCGACAGCAGGCCCACTATACTCACGGCACGAGGGGTGGTTGAGGTACACCGGGGACGGGTGCCGGTATGACTTTTGAACTGTGGAGAGGAAGAGGTCACTTTGCCAAGGTACGCTACAGTGGCAAAGTTATATACTGTTGACAACAATGCCATCACAACCGTTGAGCCCTTAGAATCGACCTGTCAGGTGGAAAATAACGGCTCAGATGGAAAATTGGAGGATTGGTGCCAACAGCTAGACGTAGGTGTAGATTCAACACCTACCCATCAAAGACAAGGGGTGTATAGATTAGTGACGGAATATGAACAGGTCTTCAGTAAACACCCATTGGACTTCGGACGGATAGAAGGGGTGGAACATACAATCCCCACCGGTGACCATCCCCTGATAAAAGAAAGATATAGACCCATACCGCCCGCTCACTATCAATGCGCGAAGGACATGCTGAGAGAGATGAAACAGGCCGGGGTAATAAAAGATAGTTGTAGCCCTTGGGCGGCCCCTCTGGTGATTGTAAAAAAAAAGGACGGAACCATGAGAATGTGCGTAGACTACCGGCGGATTAATAACATCACCCATAAAGACGCCTATCCCTTGCCTAGGATAGAAGAGTCCTTGACTGCTTTGAAATCTGCTAATTATTTTTCCACCTTAGACTTAACAAGCGGGTATTGGCAAGTCCCTGTGGCTGAGAGAGATAAAGAAAAAACAGCATTCACCACACCAATGGGTCTAAGCGAATTTAATCGCATGCCGTTCGGACTCTGCAACGCATCCAGTACTTTCCAGCGACTGATGGAATGTTGCCTCAGACACAAGAACTTCGAGACCGTCCTCCTGTACCTAGATGATGTGATCATCTACTCAAAGACTTACGAACAGCACTTAACAGACCTGGCAGAGGTGTTCGAAGCCTTATCCAAGTATGGTATGAAAATCAAACCATCCAAATGTCACCTTCTCAAGCCAAAGGTACAATACTTAGGGCACATCGTGAGTTCGGAGGGAATAGCACCGGATCCCGAGAAAATAACTGCCATAAGGAATTGGCCAAGACCTACCAACGCAAAAGAAGTGAGGCAATTCTTGGGATTAGTGGGTTACTATCGTAGATTTATAAAAGGATTTACCAAATTGGCAGCGCCTTTGCAAGATGCTTTGATAGGGCAGACGAAGAAACCTTCAAACCGAAACCCTCCTTTTCAGTGGAACGACGAAAGAGAAGACTACTTTTAACAACTAAAGAAGGCACTAACCGGAGAAGAAGTTCTGGCGTACCCGGATTACCATCAACCTTTCATCCTCTACACCGATGCCAGTAATGTGGGATTGGGAGCGGTGCTGTCACAAAAGCAAGAAGGTCGCGAGAAAGTCATCGCCTTTGCAAGTAGAAAACTCCAGCCTACTGAAAGAAATTCTGAAAATTATAGCTCCTTCAAATTGGAGCTACTGGCAGTAGTTTGGGCTGTGACTGAACGTTTCAAACACTATTTGACCGGTGCAGAATTTATTGTCTATACTAACAACAATCCATTGACCCACCTAGACACGGCTAAATTAGGTGCGTTAGAACAGCGATGGATAGCCCGGTTATCTAATTACAACTTCGTGATCAAGTATCGAGCAGGTCGCAAGAATGGAAATGCCGATGCCCTATCCCGGATGCCACACTTGAGAGATGTAGAAGAAGAAACGGGGGAGCTTGAAGAAATTGAACTACCAGCCTTTCATCAGCCCAAGGTAAAACATCGTCAGTCAAATACCTATCAGAAACAACAAGAAGTGAATTTTAATCCGTTAGCACACCATAGATGGGCTGACACCCAAGATAGCAATCCGGCTGTGAAGCTAGTGAAGGAACTATTGACTGAGCAAAGTGCATATCCCGATGAGGATTCCCCAGAAGAGACGCATCAACTCTGGAAAGAGAGAGGCAAAATGTTCCTGTATCAAGGGAAACTCTGTAGAAGATACACCAATCTGAAAACACATGAATTGGTTTGGCAGATTATCGTGCCTAAACAAGATGTGAGGATGGTCCTTGAGGCTTACCACAATGGTGCTGGTCACTTTGGTTGGAAAAAGCTAGAAGTACTTCTGAGAGAAAGATTTTATTGGGTCGGGATGAGAAAATCAATCGAACAGTGGTGTAGAAACTGTGGCCCGTGCAACCTCAGAAGGAACGATCAAAAGAGCCAAAGAGCACCACTGCAGCCCATAATCACCAAACAACCACTTGAACTGGTAGCCATGGACCACGTGAAGTTGACACCGAGCCGGTCCGGTTACGTCTATGCCTTGACCATCGTGGATCATTATTCGCGCTTCTTGGTAGTAGTACCTGTAAAAGATCTGACTGCAAAAACAGCAGCCAAAGCGTTCCAAACGTACTTTGGAGACCCCATGGATATCCGGAACAGGTTCTCACTGACCAGGGTACAGCCTTTGAATCAGAGATCTTCAGAGAATTCTGTAATATGTATGGTTGCAAAAAGATCCGGACGACGGCCTATCATCCGCAAACGGCTTATGTGAGAAGATGAACCATATTGTGATAGACCTACTAAAGACTTTACCTGAAACGGAAAGGAATCAATGGCCAGAGAAATTGCCTGACTTGGTGGATCTGTATAATCATGTCCCGGTGAGCTCTACCAACTGCACCCCAGCTTATTTTATGCGTGCAAGACCCGGCCAATTGCCAATCGATCTAGAAATGGGAATTCTGAAACCAGACGCAGAAGTTCAAGACTCCAATTGGGATGTCGTACGGCAAAAGCAGTATCGCCAAGTGCAAGAGAGTGTGGAAAGAAGCCTCCAGCAAACCAGAGAAAGACAAGAGCGAACTTTCAACCAGAATGTTCTAGCAACTCCATTAAGACCGGGTGACCAAGTACTCAAGAGGAATCGTTGAACCAATAAACTGGATAATCAATGGGAAGCCGTACCCTACACAGTTTTACCAACAAGAATGGATAATCCTAAAATGTGTCTCAGTCAGTTGTCAGTTTAACATGGAGGGTGGCAGGTCTCTTTGTCCTTTACTTTAGCACTTATGCACTTTAGCTCCCAGGCAGGCAAGTCCCCTGATGATCCAGCCTGCAAAGAAACGCGTCGGGACATTCAAAACAGGGAGAGTGCAGGGCATGATATTGTTCAGGGGTAGCTGTGGACTGCCCTTGTAAGGGCGGGAGTTTGGGAATGCAGGTTTATGGTTAGTCCTCTCAGGGAGTGACAGGGCATTGTCTCCTGACATCGCTGACTTATGGATCTTTCCACTTCGCGAATTATGGACTATACCTACCTGAACTATGGCATTTGGTGAGATCGTTCTTTTTTAATATTTATGATACATATATGATTTTCATCCCAATTGCCTTATTCCCCTCCTACCTATGTATTAACACAAAAAAACTCTTTTTTTTGGTACCTGCCAATACCCATACATACAGGGTTACCTTATTTAATACTCCCTAGCACCTATGGGCTTGTGTTAATAACCAGAGGTACCTTTATAGTGCGGGACAGTATATTTACTACTACTGGTCTCACCTAGATTCTATCTTGGTATCACCCATAAGTGATGTTTCACTTTACAAGTTATATCATTTAATACCATTATAGTTTGTTTCTCTTGGGGTGACGTTATTTGTTTTTGTTTATGATAATTTTACCTTGTATAGATTAAAGGTTAAGTTTTAATTCCTACTATAGCTGTGTTCCCATTATATTGGTAGGATCCTGTTGGTTGTTCCAATTGATATCTAGTACTATTGCTTTTTTCATAAAATGTGTCTCATTAGCAAAAACGGAGGTTTAACATCTGTACTAGTGTCAAGAGACAATCTTAAATTATGTCCGGAAACGTTGAAAGAGCCAGAAGTTGTCCAGCCAGAATCAGAAGTTATTCAACCTATACAGGTTCAACCAGTAAAGGAAAAAGAGGAGGAAATGTATCACACCTGTATAGGAGACTTTCCCAAAACCCTACTAACATACCGTGGTGCAGTAGTGGTTCCCATGGTGGCCTTTTATCCAACACCGAATTCAATATTAGAAGTCCCAAGACAGGAAGAGGTTGACCCCGTACTACAAGAGGTTCCAGGTCAGGAAGAACAGATTCCTGATCAGAGTGATCCCATTCACGGTGGACTTGCCAACCCCTTAGTGGTGGAATTATCTTTAGCAGAGAGGGCAGATACTATATCCGCAGTAGACAGAAGCACACCACATAAAGAGACACCGCTATTACGTAGATCCCAGCGTAGTACCCAGGGTCAATTACCGGCCAGGTATGCGGATTACCAACTATAAGACTATAGTCATTGTTATCGTTCTGTAACGTTTAAGCCCAGTACCTACAGAGACTTACCTGTATGAACTTCTTGCATATTCTTGAACTTTTATCAGCCCGGAAACACTAAATCAAAGCTCCGGAAAGACTGCTTTGTGAACTTTGCTTCCTAGTACCTTCAAGGATAGAACTGTATTAATGGACGCTATTTGAAGTGACTTTTTACAGAATTCCATTTTTTTTTGTTTCTTTGAGTGGTTTTTGTAACTTTTCATTTTTAAGACTCTGTACATATCAATTGTTGTTTCAAAATGTTATCATCCCACAGTCCCGGAGTACTGTTCTTACCCCTAGGGGCGCCACATTCCCCCTTAGTTATTTGCCACAAAAATAGTTATTGACACCAAATACAAATATTAAAATAGCAAGACTGCACTACCATCTCCGGCCAGAAGGGGGAGCTCCAGAGACTCCCCTTGATCTATTCTGGTCTGAGAAAAGGACTGGCAGTTGGGTTGAGGAGCTGAAAGTGAGAGGTCATATAACTGAACTCCTAACAGCCCTATGACGGATTATAGGCCTGTAATACCCATAGTAGGAAAAGAGGAATAGAGAAAAAGGACATTGTGAGAACCGGGTAGCAATAACCTCTACCCAGAATATGCGCAGAGACGGATACCGGATCCGTGGCTATATTCATTATATATAATACAGCAACCGGAAGGAAGTGAGGTGATATTAGCTTCACCAGGGTAAGACGCAGCAACAGACGCAGTAAGCCGACAAAAAAAGGACTCGGGTTGTCCGTCGAACCAGAGCACAGAAGAGACAGATTGGGTCGGCAGCCAGTTCACATACAGCAGCAGGGCCATACAGAAACTGTGCATAATAAGAGGTGGAAATCCTGACAGGGTCAAAGTAATTCAGAGTTCTTAAACAGACTCCGGTGACAGTATTGGTTGCAAATCCCTTTTTGTTGAAGTAAACTGGTTAAACGTTTCAGCGCCTCAGTCTTTCATTTGGACAATAGCCATCGATCCAGGATCGGGGTGATCACAGCTGAGAGGACCTGCTGCTGATCAAGTAAGTGTCTGTTCCTTCATGATATCCCTTACACTGTGCATCGCCTGAGGCCACAGCACCGGGTCAAGCCACTAGTGACATCCCCCTCAAGAGACGGACCTCTTTGATCTGGTGCTGGGTACCTCGGTCTCCCGGGCGTCACATAGCCATATCCACAAAAAACTTTTAGTAAAAATTGTGTTTATGTCAAGTACAAAAATATGTTTTTTCTATGTAAAAATAAAATTGTATATTGTTATAATTAATGACTCAGATCCTCTTTAAAAAAAAAAAAAAGAAGCTTTTTGATGCTATTCTAATTTTGTGAGAAGCACCTGTATCTGGTGTTGGTTACACATGTTAATTTGGCAATGTGTGTAGTAAATGTGATTTTTTTTCTTTCATTATTCTGGCACCACAACTAAGAAAATGTACAGTATTAACCATGTAATTGATCCATAGTTATCAATATTGTGCCAAAGTTTTATCTGAAGCTCAATACAATAAATTTGTTTTTGTTGCTTACATAATACTTTCAATGCATGCAAGTGGTCTTCCAGACTACTAACACTTGACCCTTTTGCATAAGATTGTGTCTGTCTTTATCAGAAAGATAAGCTTTCTGTTGGTACTAAAGTATTGTTATCAGTGGTTAAGAAAGCCTGTTATGTTTCGAGGATCTGGTGTTAACCTTTATGACAATAAGTTTACCCCATGAAACACTGAAAAGTGAGGGTGAGTGTTCAACCTTGAAGATGTGATGAACAGAAGCCAAGAGAAGTGGACAATTCGTCTTGTCAAGAATGATGTTGCTACCTAGCCACTTATGCAAAAGTGAAGAAATGCTCTACGTCAAAAATTATAGGACGTTGTAATCAGTCATAGCCTAAAATTGTACCTCTTTTTTTGATAAACAATTTTTAGTATTCTTATTATTTAGTATTACTTTTTCACCTCAGTTCTTAATTACATAGTACACACGATTGAAAAAAAACATGATCAGTGATTCATCAAGCAATTTTCACCAGAAACAATATGGCAAAAGGGGCAAAAAAATTTCAAGTGAAAATTGACAATTCAAACAAATTTTTGAAAAGTAGGTGGAGCTCGTCTTGGCATTGTCATACGTGCCCAGGATGGGTACCATAACTTGTTCCATTATTGGCTGGTGTATATTTCTGGCAATGGTGCCCAGAAGTTGAACGATGTGCCAGATACATTAACCCCTTCACCCCCGGAGCTGTTTTCGGTTTTGCATTTTCGTTTTTAGCTCCCCTACTTCCCAGAGCCACAACTTTTTTATTTTTCTGTCAATATGGCCGTGTTAGGGCTTATTTTTTGAGGGACGAGTTGTACTTTTGAACGACACCATTGGTTTTACCATGTCTTGTACTAGAAAATGGGAAAAAAAATTCCAAGTGCAGTGAAATTGCAAAAAAAGTGCAATCCCACACTTGTTTTTTGTTTGGCTTTTTTGCTTGGTTCACTAGATGCTAAAACTGACCTGCCATTATGATTCTACAGGTTACCACAAGTTCATAGACACCAAACATGTCTAGGTTCTCTTTTATCTAAGTAGTAAAAAAAAATTCCAAATTTTGCTAAGAAAAATTGTGCAATTTTCCGAGACCAATAGCGTCTCCATTTTTCGTGATCTTGGGTTGGGTGAGGGCTTAATTTTTGCGTGCATAGCTGACGTTTTTAATAATACCATTTCGGTGCAGATACGTTCTTTTGATCACCCGAGGCTAGAAGCTGGCATAGCCTAATCGGCTTTGCTACATAGCAGCGATGCTCAGATCGCCCCTATGTAGCTGAATTACAGCATTGCTATGAGCACCGACCACAGGATGGCGCTCACAGAAATCTGACATCAACAACCATAGAGGTCTGCATGAGACCTCTAGTTGTTATGCCGATGCACCGATGACCCCCAATCATGTGACAGGGGTCACCGGTGCATGCATTTCTGGCCATATGGCCGGAATCGCTTGTTAAATGCCGCTGTCAGAGTTTGACAGCGGCATTTAACTAGTTAATAGGTGCAGGCTGATCACAATTCCACCCGCGCCTATTGCGCACATGTCAGCTGTTCAAAACTTCAAAGCTTTGATGCGGGCTCACCGCCAGAGTCAAAGCATCAAAGCGGGGGGTTCTGCCATCGGATGTATTATTCCGTCCGATGGCAGAAAGGGGTTAAAAAAATATATATGATACATGTACTGTTGAACTAACTTCGAGGTATATGATCAAATGTATCTAGGCCATGACATATGTTCCAATCTGTTGCAGTTATTTTCACAGGCTTCATTAATAATTGTAAAGCTATAATTATAAGCCCAATTAATCTGGCATTGAGTATTAAATGCCACTCTCTTAAGAGGATGATCTGTGCAAATTGAGTACTATATACAGTGCCTTGCGAAAGTATTTTAACCCCTGGAACTTTTCAACCTTTTCCCACATATCATGCTTCAAACATAAAGATACCAAATGTAAATTTTTGGTGAAGAATCAACAACAAGTTGTTAGGGGTCGAGTTCCCACCTCTGCATAGGGGGAATCTTGGGCCATCTCCGCTGCGGTCTCCCATTCTTCTCCTGCCACGGTGGAGGATGCTCAGCAGAGACGTCAGTCTCAGCGTCTTGCTCAATCTGACTCTGTGAGGAGGATTCCTGCTGCTCCTCCAGCTCCTGCTATTGTAGTCAGTGCTGGGCAGCGGCGAGCAGATGCTTTTGGGACTAAGTCTTGCTTTTCTCCTTCTGAGCATGCCCAGGGTAAGATCTCTCATTGGAGATCGAGGGTCACATGCTTGGATACTGCAGGAAAGCCCATTGGTCCTCCAGGAAGGTCCTGAAGGTGCTCAGGCTTTGCGGCAGCTTCTCATTGGTCCTTCTTGGAAGGTCCTGTTCGGGCTGCAGCTATAAAAGGCTCGCATGGCCGCACGGCCATGCGCTAGTGTCTTTCTAAATTATGTGCTTTGCGCCAGTGTGGTCATGTGTGATTGTGTTCAGGGACCCAGCTGAAATAAGCCCCTAGAATGCTGGCACCTCCAGCGAGGAGTTTGTGTGTCTGAGTACATTCAGGGACCTGGCTGAAATAACCCCTAGAATGCTGGCAACTCCGGCGAGGAGTTCTGTGTGCATGCATGACCACTGACTGCTCTCTTTTGGGTAGTTAGCCTGTGCTCCTGTGAAGTTAACAGGGCGCAGAGCTTTGCTTTCACGGCTGCTCTGTGAGTTAACCGAGCTAGCCAATACCGCCATATAGTGCTGCCATTTATCAAGCAGCAGGTTCTCCTGCACGGTGGACCCCGGGTTGCGAACGCATCAATAACAATAAAAACTATTTTCCTCGGTGCGTTCCGCTAGCCCTAACAGTACACTAGCACCAGGGTCTGGCTAGTAAATGGTGGACGATCAGTGTTTACAGCGGTACGTCCAGCAGCTGGAGGGAAGGTTGGCGGCTCTAGAGCGTACAACCTCAGCTGTGGACGTCACTGCTGTCGCTGTTCAGGCTGCAAGTGCAGCTGCAGCCAGTTTGTCCGCAACCACCCCTGCTCCGACTATATCCCATCTCCCGCTTCCTGACAAGTTTTCTGGTGACAGTAAACTATGTCGCGGATTCGTGAGCCAGTGCTCCATACATCTCCAGCTCCTGGCTGCACGTTTTCCTTCGGAACGGGCGAGAGTGGGATTCATTTTGTCTCTTTTGTCGGGCAGGGCATTGGAGTGGGCAACGCCGCTTTGGGAGCGCAATGATCGTGTAGTGTAGAGTGCTCCTCTCTTCCTGGACGCTCTGAGGCAGGTCTTTTTAGGACCTCGTGTCACTCACGATACCGCGCTCCAATTGTTGGCAATTTCTCAGGGTTCGTCCATGGTCAGCCAGTTTGCCGTTCAATTCCGGACTCTAGCCTCTGAGTTAGAATGGCCGGATAAAGTCCTTATTCCAGTGTACTGGAAAGGACTGGCTGATCATGTAAAGGACGCCTTGACCACCAGGGAGATTCCCGCCACACTGGAGGAGCTCATTACAATTTCTACCCGCATCGACCTCTGTTTTAACGAGCGGAGGTTGGAGCGGACCCAGTGTAGGCAGAGGTTTCGGCTGGCTCCCACCTTCGCCAAACCTCTAGAATCTCCCGTCCTGGCGTCCGACTCCCATGAGGCCACAGAGATTTCTCGAGCGGGACCTAAGTCTCAGACTGTTCGAGTACCTGTGGTGTGTAGAAATTGTCAGCAACTGGGACATTATGCTAACAAGTGTCCACAGCGGTCGGGTAAACGATCGCGTCTAGTGACTATAGGAGGAGGTTCACTGGACACAGCGACCTTTTCCTCCAAGTTGTCCTTTAAAGGGACAATTCTGTTGGATTCATTCACTCTTGCAGTTGAGCTTTGTGTGGATTCAGGAGCTGAGGGAAATTTTATGTCCTCTACTTTTGCTCTGCGCCACAATGTACCTCTGGTGATGCTCACTAAACCAGTAACTGTTAGAGTGGTGAATGGGTCGACACTTCCATTACAAATCACACACCAGACTGTCCCTTTCACATTAGCCATGTCCCCATCCCAGAAGGAGATTATTTCCCTTCTTGTTCTTCCCGAGGGAATGGATGAGATTTTGCTGGGAATACCCTGGCTCCGTTTTCACTCTCCACATATTGAGTGGTCCTCTGGGAGGATATTGGGTTGGAGTGAGTCTTCTAAGGGCAGATGTGTGAAAGAGTGCGTTCAGGTTTACACCACTGAGATACCCGCAGATCTGTCTTCTCTTCCCGAATGCTATCGGTCCTATGCAGACGTTTTCTCCAAGAGGGCTGCTGAGACCCTTCCACCTCACCGTCCCTATGACTGTCCTATAGATCTCTTGCCTGGAGCAGAACCTCCTAGGGGACGTGTCTATCCCCTCTCTCTCCCGGAGACTGAGGCTATGTCCCTATACATCCAGGAGAACTTGGCAAGAGGGTTCATTAGGAAGTCAGTGTCACCGGCAGGGGCGGGATTCTTTTTCGTCCAGAAGAAGAAGGGAGAGTTACGTCCTTGCATAGACTACAGGGGTCTTAACGCCATCACCGTTAAGAATAATTGCCCGCTGCCCTTGATTTCTGAGCTTTTTGATAGGCTACGGGGAGCAAGGGTATTTACCAAATTGGATCTGCGGGGTGCATATAACCTGATTCGCATCCATGAGGGGGACGAATGGAAGACGGCGTTTAACACCAGAGATGGGCACTATGAATATCTAATGATGCCCTTCAGGCTCTGTAATGCCCCAGCCGTTTTCCAAGTGGGCAGCACGGTGGCGCAGTGGTTAGCACAGCAGCCTTGCAGCGCTGGAGTCCTGGGTTCAAACCCCACTAAGGACAACATCTGCAAAGAGTTTGTATGTTCTCTCCGTGTTTGCGTGGGTTTCCTCCAGGCACTCCGGTTTCCTCCCACATTCCAAAGACATACTGATAGGGAATTTAGATTGTGAGCCCCAACGGGGACAGTGATGATAATGTGTGCAAACTGTAAAGCGCTGCGTAATATGTTAGCGCTATATAAAAATAAAGATTATTATTATTAAGACTTTGTCAACGACATTTTCCGAGATGAATGGGTTGGTAGAGAGGGCCAACCAGACCTTGGTCACATATCTGCGACATTTTGTCTCAGCCAGGCAGGATGACTGGGCATCCTTGCTACCGTGGGCGGAGTTTGCGCTGAACAATGCTGTAGCCGACTCCACTGGTCAAACCCCATTCCTCCTCAACTGTGGTCAGCATCCGCGGGTACCTGTGCCTATGCCCGTGTCTTCCGCCGACTCCAGGGTGGCAGACTGGGCTGTGGAGGCATGGGATATTTGGGATGCCATTCGGGCCTCCAAGGAGAGAATGAGGTCTTCCGCCGATGCACATCGGCGCCCCGCTCCGACCTTTGCTCCTGGTGACTTGGTGTGGCTCTCAGCCCGTAACATCAGGCTGCGAGTTGAGTCCACTAAGTTTGCACCTCGCTACTTGGGTCCTTTCAAGGTCCTCGAGCAGGTTAACCCTGTGGTCTATCGTTTAGCCCTTCCGCCACGCCTGGGTATTACCGACACCTTTCATGTGTCCCTCTTGAAACCCGTACACATGTCCCGGTTTTCCGAGTCATCTGCTGGGACATCGGGTTCGTCTACGGACGATTACGAGGTGAACGCTATTTTGGGGTGTAAGGTGGTACGTGGCAAAAAACTTTATATGGTGGACTGGAAGGTTTATGGTCCGGTGGACTGGAAGGGTTATGGTCCTGAGGACAGGTCTTGGGAGCCTGCTGAGCACATGAGGGCTCAGCAGCTCATTGCTGCCTTCGAGCGTAGCGAGGCCCAAGGAGGGGGGGCATGTTAGGGGTTGAGTTCCCACCTCGGCACAGGGGGAATCTCGGGCCATCTCCGTTGCGGTCTCCCATTCTTCTCCTGCCGCAGTGGAGGCTGCTCAGCAGAGACGTCGGTCTCAGCGTCTCGCTCAATCTGACTCTGTGAGGAGGATTACTGCTGCTCCTCCAGCTCCTGCTATTGTAGTCAGTGCTGGGCAGCGGCGAGCAGACGCTTTTGGGACTAAGTCTTGCTTTTCTCCTTCTGAGCATGCCCAGGGTAAGATCTCTCATTGGAGATCGAGGGTCACATGCTTGGATACTGCAGCAAAGCCCATTGGTCCTCCAGGAAGGTCCTGAAGGTGCTCAGGCTTTGCGGCAGCTTCTCACTGGTCCTTCTTGGAAGGTCCTGTTCGGGCTGCAGCTATAAAAGGCTCGCATGGCCGCACGGCCATGCGCTAGTGTCTTTCTAAATTATGTGCTTTGTGCCAGTGTGGTCATGTGTGATTGTGTTCAGGGACCCGGCTGAAATAAGCCCCTAGAATGTTGGCACCTCCAGCGAGGAGTTTGTGTGTCTGAGTACATTCAGGGACCTGGCTGAAATAAGCCCCTAAAATGCTGGCACCTCCGGCGAGGAGTTCTGTGTGCATGCATGACCACTGACTGATATAGTGCTGCCATTTGTCTAGCAGCAGGTTCTCCTGCACGGTGGACCCTGGGCTGCGAATGCACCAATAACAATAAAAACTATTTTCCTCGGTGCGTTCCGCTAGCCCTAACACAACTGGAACACAATTGTGAAGTTGAACAAAATTTATTGGTTATTTTAAATTTTTGTAGAAATTCAAAAATTGAAAAGTGGGGTGTGCAATATTATTCAGCCCCTTTACTTTCAGTGCAGCAAACTCACTCCAGAAGTTCATTGTGGATCTCTGAATGATCCAAAGTTGTCTTAAATACCTAATGATGATAAATATAATCCACCTGTGTGTAATCAAGTCTCCGTATAAATGCACCTTCTCTGTAATAGTCTCAGGGTTCTGTTTGAAGCACAAAGAGCATCATGAAGTCCAAGGAACACAACAGGCAGGTCCATGATACTGTTGTGGAGAAGTTTAAAGCTGGATTTGGATACAAAAATGATTTCCAAAACTTTAAACATCCCAAGGAGCACTGTGCATGCGATCATATTGGAAATGGAAGGAGTATCATACCACTGCAAATCTACCAAGACCCGGCCGTCCCTCTAAACTTTCATCTCAAACAAGGAGAAGACTGATCAGAGATGCAGCCAAGAGGCCCATGATCACTCTGGATGAACTGCAGAGATCTACAGCTGAGGTGGGACAGTCTGTCCATAGGACAATAATCAGTCTCACACTGCACAAATCTGGCCTTTATGGAAGAGTGGCAAGAAGAAAGCCATTTCTCAAAGATATCCATAAAAAGTGTCGTTTAAAGTTTGCAACAAGCCACCTGGGAGACACACCAATCATGTGGAAGAAGGTGCTCTGGTCAGATGAAACCAAAATCAAACTTTTTGGCAACAATGTCAAACGATATGTTTGGCATGAAAGCAACACAGCTCATCACCCTGAACACACCATCCCCACTGTCAAACATGGTAGTGGCAGCATCATGGTTTGGGCCTGTTTTTCTTCAGCAGGGACAGGGAAGATGGTTAAAATTGATGGGAGGATGGATGGAGCCAAATACAGGACCATTCTTGAAGAAAACCTGTTGGAGTCTGCAAAAGACCTGAGACTGGGACGGAGATTTGTCTTCCAACAAGACAATGATCCCAAACATAAAGCAAAATCTACAATGGAATGGTTCACAAATAAACGTATCCAGGTGTTAGAATGGCCAAGTCAAAGTCCAGACCTTAATCCAATTGAGAATCTGTGGTAGTAGCTGAAAACTGCTGTTCACAAATGATCTCCATCAAACCTCATGGAGCTCAAGCTGTTTGCCAAGGAACAATGGGCAAGAATTTCAGTCTCTTGATGTACAAAACTGAGAGAGACATACCCCAAGCGACTTGCAGCTGTAATCGCGTCAAAAGGTGGCGCAACAAAGTATTAAGTTAAAGGGGCCGAATAATATTGCACGCCCCACTTTTCAGTTTTTGAATTCCCACAAAAATTTTAAATAACCAATAAATTTGGTTCAACTTCACAATTGTGTTCCACTTGTTATTGATTCTTCACCAAAAATTTACATTTGGTATCTTTATGTTTGAGGCATGATATGTGGGAAAAGGTTGAAAAGTTCCAGGGGGCCGAATACTTTCGCAAGGCAATGTATGTGTTGTTTGTCCTGCACTCAGCACTTTATAATATAAGTAACAATAAAAGTTATAAAAAATATCTGCCCTATGCTGAGCCCCTGAATTAATAATTGCCCCTCACTATATTCCCCCCACGCACGGCCCCTTTTATGGTACATGCCCTCAATATGGCCCCCTCCTTTCAATCAGATCATTTTTTTATTGTGAAAAATATCAAGATATAGTCACATTTTGATTTTATTTTTTTGAAGCAATCAAAACTAAATGGAACAAACACACAAATAAAAAACATATACATCATTACAAACCAAGTACAAAACAATTCACATTAACATTCATTATAGGTATCATCATTTGCTTACTACTGTTTACATACATGAATGCAAATATAAATGAATACCATCTGACTGTATTGCGCCAAAATACAGAGAATCTCAGCATTTACATATAGTTATCTATGACTGCTTTGTTTCTGCTATGTTAGAACAAAAATCTAAGGGTACTGTCACACTCTGCAACTTTCCAACGATCACGACCAGCGATACGACCTGGCCGTGATCGTTGGAAAGTCGTTGTGTGGTCGCTGGGGAGCTGTCACACAGACCGCTCTCCAGCGACCAACGATGCCGAGGTCCCGGGTAACCAGGGTAAACATCGGGTTACTAAGCGCAGGGCCGCGCTTAGTAACCCGATGTTTACCGTGGTTACCAGCGTAAAAGTAAAAAAAAACAAACCGTACATACTCACATTCCGGTGTCCTTCAGGTCCCTTGCAGTCTGCTTCCCGCACTGACTGAGTGCCGCCGTAAAGTGAAAGCAGATCACAGCGGTGACGTCACCGCTGTGCTCTGCTCTTACTTTCCGGCCGGCAGTCAGTCAGAGCGGGAAGCAGACGGCAAGGGACCTGAAGGACACCGGAATGTGAGTATGTATGTTTTTTTTTTTTTATACTTTTACGCTGGTAACCACGGTAAACATCGGGTTACTAAGCGCGGCCCTGCTGTCACACACAACGATCCAGCGATGACAGCGGGAGATCCAGCGACGAAAGAAAGTTCCAAACGATCTGCTACGACGTACGATTCTCAGCAGGGTCCCTGATCGCAGTAGCGTGTCAGACACTGCGATATCGTACGGATATCGCTGGAACGTCACGGATCGTACCGTCGTAGCGACCAAAGTGCCACTGTGTGACAGTACCCTAAGACTTTGGGTATGTGAGTTAGGGATCTGAGATGAGTTAGGTGATTTTACAGGTTTATGACAAGGAAATGTGCAGACAGTCTATCATTGTGTCCAAACAAAAAAAGGTGTTAAACCGCACCCTTAATCGTCTAAAGGTACCGTCTCACAGTGGCACTTTTGGGGCTACGACGGCACGATCCGTGACGTTCCAGCGATATCCATACGATATCGCTGTGTCTGACACGCAGCAGCGATCACAGACCCCGCTGAGAATCGTACGTCGTAGCAGATCGTATGGAACTTTATTTCGTCGCTGGATCTCCCGCTGTCATCGCTGGATCGGTGTGTGCGACACCGATCCAGCGATGCGTTCGCTTGTAACCAGGGTAAACATCGGGTGACGTCACCGCTGTGCTCTGCTTTCACTTTACGGCCGGCACTCTGTCAGTGCGGGAAGCAGACGGCGAGGGACCTGACGGACACCGGAATGTGAGTATGTACTGTTTTTTTTTTTTTACATTTACGATGGTAACCAGGGTAAACATCGGGTTACTAAGCACGGCCCTGCGCTTAGTAACCCGATGTTTACCCTGGTTACCCGGGGACTTCGGCATCGTTGGTCGCTGGAGAGCTGTCTGTGTGACAGCTCTCCAGCGACCACACAACGACTTACCAACGATCACGGCCAGGTCGTATCGCTGGTCGTGATCGTTGGTAAATCGTTTTGTGTAAAGGTACCCTAAGTCTTTCAAGACCAAGAAGTTAGATTCACATGTGCACAACCGAATTAGGTGCATGGGTAGGTTCCCAAACCATAATCAATAAATAATACAAAACCCGGCACTCAACTTTGTAATAAGAAGAAACGAAAGATTTATTATATCCCAAAGCAGTAAACGTTTCGGTCACACACAAAGGGACCTTCATCAGTAACTGAAACAAGTATATATACACAAAGTCAATTACATAGTTGGGAGAACATAAATGATAACATAAATAATAACCTAAACCAAAGAATATACAAAACATATGCAGTAACCTATGCATATGATTATGACAAAAAAGAATTATAAGTGAATAGTATTGGTGTTGTGGAGTGACCTATATCGTGGCACAATGATAGTACAGTGGTGGAAAGTTACATACCGTATACTGGGATAACGGATAAGTTCAAGTGGCTATATGGCCTGCCTAAGAGGTGGAACGTAAAATGTAGTAAGAAGGTAGATCAAGATAATGCAGAAAGAGAAGAGGGGGTTAGCGAAAATGAATATAAACCTACCCGTAGATTGCTACCAAAATCATATTGGATACCGGAAGAGGAAGAGAGACTACAGCCTAAAGAGAATAGAACACATGTCACGGACCCTGGTGTTAATATATAATAGAGCAGTGCTTGGTAAAAAGGGAGGTATGTAGTTACCTATATATGGGCTGTCATTGCGGCGTCTACCGCTGAATGGTAGTGGGGAGAGAGGGCCGCCGTGAGGCTGTATTTGTAGTAGCAGAGGGCGGGAGAAAGTCAGCTGTTGGAACAAGTGCGGCGCAATACCGCCGCGTACAGTGGGCGGAAGTGACGTGCCGATGAAGGCAGGTCACATGAAAGGTGGTGTGCGAACGCCATCTTAGAGGTGGCAAAGCTGTACAGCGGCTACAGTGCGCATGTCAGTGACTGCCAGTATCTAGTGCAAGGAGCTATGCGTGCGGTGTTATTTGTAGTGTGTATGTCAGGGGATTAGTCAGTAGTAACGTGTCTACTGTGGACTACGTAAGTCAAAAGGAGACTAATTAGCGAGCGCCATATTGAAAGTAGCTAGAGCATAATATGACTAAAGTGCGCATATCCCAGAACACCGTCATAACATAGCGCCCATAAGAACCGTGCAAAAATCCTATTGGAGGCAGAAAGGGGGCAATAGAAAGCTACAGTGCGCATGTATAAAACTGCCTTATAAATGCAGGAAAAAGTTACGCATATATAGACTGACCACGTTTGGAATTAAGTATAAAGATTTGGATGTACGAACACCCCGGCAGGCCAGTGATAGATTGAAATGGTTGAAAGGACGGAAAATGTATCCGCTATCTAGAGGGAGAGCAGATGTGGAAATACATGAACAGGTTAAATATACCATAATGGACTAGTGCTGTGTGAGACTTCGATGTTATTTGCACATATAATAGTAATAACCATAACAGGGGGACGTGATTATCCAGAGCAAGGTGATGGCAGGTGGGTGAAACGGTGCTCGTGATCCATTGTGCTGATAACTCAATACAGACGATTTTAAAAGAACAGAGAAGAGCAAATTAGTAACAAGGCAGGGTAATATCAATATATATCATACAAACGCCATGAGTTCATAGTCCCGGTTCAGACCTTTGGGAGAAAGGGTTTCTAGAGTGTGGATACAGAAAGCATCCTTCTTTTTAAGTAAGGTAATCCTATCACCGCCTCGCCTTGGTGGCGGTACATGGTCTATGACCTGGTATTTTAATTGGGAAACAGAGTGTCCCCGTGATTGAAAATGATATGGAATGGGGAGAAGTAAGTTACTGCACCGGATGGTGGATTTGTATTTTGAAATTCTGTCCCTAACTGGTTGTGTAGTTTCTCCCACGTAAAGTAATCCGCACGGGCACTTAATGAGGTACACAACATAGGAGGACTCGCAGGTAAAGAAATTATTAATATGGAATGTTTTACCAGATCTGTGGTGTTGGAAAGTATTCCCCTTTTTGTATATTGTTACATTGTGCGCAATGAAGGCACGGAAAGGTGCCCGTCTTTAGTCGTGAGAGAAAGGTCTGTTTACGTGGCTCCTTAGACCCAATGTCAGCTTTGACCAAGTTATCCCTTAAATTAGGGGGTCTCCTGAAGCACGGTAAAAAGGGCTCCTTAAATTCAGGTATATCCGGGTGGGCAGTGGACAGGAGATGCCAGTGTCTCCTGATGGTCTTATGGAGAATGAAGGAAAAGGGGTGATATGAGTGCACAAAGGGTATACGCTTTTCTGGAGCCCTCCTGGATATTCGGGGTGGAGGGTCCCTGGATTGTGCCAAGACCGTCGGGGGATAGCCCTTCTTTAGAAATTTAGTGGTCATGCTCTGTAGTCGTTCTTCACAGAGTGTTTCATCTGGGACTATGCGTTTGACCCGTTGGTATTGTGATATGGGAATGGAGCGTTTGGTGGACGGAGGGTAAAAGCTTTGATAATGTAACAGGCTGTTCCTGTCCGTTGGCTTAGAATAGAGATCAGTAGTCAGTAGGCCTTCTGAATCCTTGAGTACCATAGTGTCTAGAAAGTTAATGGCATTTTGGTCATGATTGATAGTAAATTTGATACCTGGCCAAGCCTCATTGAGGAAAAGGAAGAACTCCTGCAAGGACTCCAATGAGCCACCCCATACGCAGAAAACATCATCTATGTATCGTTTCCATAAGGAAACATTGTTAATAAACAAGGGATGTTTATAGATGATAGAAGTCTCAAAAGATGCCATGTATGTGTTAGCGTACGGGGGCGCTACATTGGAGCCCATTGCGGTCCCCCGTGTCTTCAAATAAAAGGAATCCTGAAAAAGAAAATAGTTATTGTATAGTACAGTAGTTAATAATTCAATACAAAAATTGATTTGATCCGTTTCAAGGCCTGCGGCAGTGAGAGACTGGTGTACCACATTTATACCATTCAGGTGTGGGATGGATGTATACAGGTCCTTGACATCAAGGGTTACCAGGAAAGTGTTTGGGGGTACCCTATGTAGATTCCTAATACATTGCAGAAACTACCCAATATCCAAGATGAACGATGATGATTTTTGAGTGATCGGAGTGAGGATTTTCTCAAGGTATCGTGATAGTGGGGAGAGGATGGAGTCCGTAGAGGCCACAATCGGCCTACCCGGGGGATTGGACAGATTTTTGTGTATTTTCGGTAAGGTGTAGAATACCGGTGTGATTGGGTTCTTCTTTCTAAGGAAATCACTAGTCTTGAGATCAATGATTCCTAAGTATGAGTATTTGGTAATGATGTTTTCAATTTTGCCCCTAATCTCTGTGGAGGGATCTCTCAAGAGTCGATCATAGATAGAGATGTCATTAAGCTGGCGATGGATCTCCGCTATATATTGTACCCTGTCCATTATAACAAGAGCACCCCCCTTGTCCGCTGGCTTTATGACTAGGTTGGGATCTTTCTGTAATGTAACAAGTGCCTGATGTTCCGCGGAAGACAGGTTAGAGGGATAATGTAATCTACCTTTTTCAATGTCATCCCGTATAGTGTGGAATGAATCTTGAACGAAGCCAATAAATGTCTCCACAGCGTGGGAGCCCTGGGGTGGGCGGAAGGAGCTTTTGTCACGAAGGCCTAATGCCGAAATAGACATAGGGTTAGTACAGGGGGGTGCGGGGGTGATTGGGGAGGAGGCAAAATGAGTTTTAAGCCTTAATAAGCTAAAGAAACATTGTAGGTCCATCTCTAAGTCAAACGTTTTGCACTGATACGAGGGACAAAAAGATAGGCCCTTTTGTAATATCCCAAGTTCCGCAACCCTCAGGGACCTAGCGGAAATGTTCACAACCAACGATTCTGTACCTTGGATCTCGTGATCCGCATTTGATCTGTGGTGTCCCTTGGAGGAGCTCCGACAGGTTTTCTTTTTGGAAAAAGGCGTGGTCGTCCTCAAAAAGACCTGAAGTAGAGGGAAGGGTGTTCCTCTCTTGATCCGAGCCTGAGGTGGAATAGTCCGTAGAGGATTTCTGTTTGCGTGAGGATTGACGTCTGGATGTCGAGTTGTCGTGCCATCGGTATACTTGATTAGTCTCGTAATCAATCGTGTCGCGGGAAAACTTACTGCGTTTGCGGTTCTCGGTGTCTCTTTTGTGCAGGTCAACACGCTCTTGGATCTGGGTCCTCAGGGCGTTCAATTCATCTGCAGTACCCGTGGCAGTTAGCTGGGTTTCAATACTCTTGATTTTAGCCGTGTTGGTTTCAATTGCTTTGTGGAGATGCTCTAGGGTGAGTGTTATCAGATCGAATGAACATTTATTAAGTATCTGCTCAAACTTCAGACAATAATCAGAACAGTCACTAAACAGGGTGGGACGGAGAGGGACTCGAAGTCCTCTAGGAATCCTCCTAACTCGGAGGTACTCGGAGAGGGTGGCGCAGTGAAACTCTATATTGACTTGGTGCCTAAGTGCTCGTTCAAGATCACGTCCCCGTGTTTCACGTGGTGGTATTTTCAATAAATCACTGGAGAAGGTGGACTGTGCCAGTATAGAAGAGCTCTCCTCATTATTGTACGAAAAGGTAATAGAGGTCATAGCCATAGAGGTGTGCCACACGTATGGGAAGACAATGTAGTTAGATTCACGTGTGCACAACCGAATTAGGTGCACGGGTAGGTTCCCAAACCGTAATCAATAAATAATACAAAACCCGGCACTCAACTTTGTAGTAAGAAGAAACAAAAGATTTATTATATCCCAAACCAGTAAACGTTTCGGTCACACAAAGGGACCTTCATCAGTAACTGAAACAAGGGACTATGAACTCATGGCGTTTGTATGATATATATTGATATTACCCTGCCTTGTTACTAATTTGCTCTTCTCTGTTCTTTTAGAGTCGTCTGTATTGAGTTATCAGCACAATGGATCACGAGCACCGTTTCACCCACCTGCCATCACCTTGCTCTGGATAATCACGTCCCCCTGTTATGGTTATTACTATTATATGTGCAAATAACATCGCAGTCTCACACAGCACTAGTCCATTATGGTATATTTAACCTGTTCATGTATTTCCACATCTGCTCTCCCTCTAGATAGCGGATAAATTTTCTGTCCTTTCAACCATTTCAATCTATCACTGGCCTGCCGGGGTGTTCGTACATCCAAATCTTTATACTTAATTCCAAACGTGGTCAGTCTATATATGCGTAACTTTTTCCTGCATTTATAAGGCGGTTTTATACATGCGCACTATAGCTTTCTATTGCCCCCTTTCTGCCTCCAATAGGATTTTTGCACGGTTCTTATGGGTGCTATGTTATGACGGTGTTCTGGGATATGCGCACTTTAGTCATATTACGCTCTAGCTACTTTCAATATGGCGCTCGCTAATTAGTCTCCTTTTGACTTACGTAGTCCACAGCAGACACGTTACTACTGACTAATCCCCTGACATACACACTACAAATAACACCGCACGCATAGCTCCTTGCACTAGATACTGGCGGTCACTGACATGCGCACTGTAGCCGCTGTACAGCTTTGCCACCTCTAAGATGGCGTTCGCACACCACCTTTCATGTGACCTGCCTTCATCGGCACGTCACTTCCGCCCACTGTACGGGGCGGTATTGCGCCGCACTTGTTTCAACAGCTGACTTTCTCCCGCCCTCTGCTACTACAAATACAGCCTCACGGCCCTCTCTCCCCACTACCATTCAGCGGTGGACGCCGCAATGACAGCCCATATATAGGTAACTACATACCTCGCTTTTTACCAAGCACTGCTCTATTATATATTAACCCCAGGGTCCGTGACATGTGTTCTATTCTCTTTAGGCTGTAGTCTCTCTTCCTCTTCCGGTATCCAATATGATTTTGGTAGCAATCTACGGGTAGGTTTATATTCATTTTCGCTACCCCCTTCTTCTCTTTCTGCATTATCTTGATCTACCTTACTACATTTTACATTCCACCTCTTAGGCAGGCCATATAGCCACTTGAACTTATCCGTTATCCCAGTATACGGTATGTAACTGTCACGGGGGAACTGGGTAGACTAAGGTAGGTTACCCGGGCCCCTGCGATATCCCTCAGGCTAGGGAAACCCTGTCTGTCCCTTTCCCAGAAGTTACACTAAAGGTGTGCATGTCTGAGCCGCCAGGCCTGACCCTGACTCCTGTTTCAGCCCTAAGCTGAAACCACCTCCCGCCACCCAGTGAAGAGACCACACACCAATCCCCACAGAAGGCACAGACAGGGAAAACTGAAAAACGCACCACGCCGCAGACACACAGGATTACACTATAATGTGCACAGGGCAAAACAAATACAAATAGGAAGGAGGAATATGACAAAGGATTATACACCAGCAGATACGATATTCCTGCAACAAGACCACCACTCCAGACCGGAATCATCAGGCAAAGCACAAGCTATAATCGGCGACGCCCAAAGTCCAGCGCGACTATTTAAAGGCCGTAGATTAACCCCGAGCAAGCTGGATAAAATCTAGCCGACACCACTGAGCGTGTAGTGGACGTAAGTGGAATTACTGCTGTCTGTCGGACGCCCTAGTGTGAACAGCGTCCGACATGACAGTAACTTTCCACCACTGTACTATCACTGTGCCACGATATAGGTCACTCCACAACACCAATACTATTCACTTATAATTCTTTTTTGCCATAATCATATGCATAGGTTACTGCATATGTTTTGTATATACTTTGGTTTAGGTTATTATTTATGTTATCATTTATGTTCTCCCAACTATGTAATTGACTTTGTGTATATATACTTGTTTCAGTTACTGATGAAGGTCCCTTTGTGTGACCGAAACGTTTACTGCTTTGGGATATAATAAATCTTTCATTTCTTCTTACTACAAAGTTGAGTGCCGGGTTTTGTATTATTTATTTCAAGACCAAGAGGCGCACGTCAAAACCAGGGAGTCCATCCCAGAGTGTGTTCCATATCCAGATAGATCAAAAAACAGCGCCTCAAACTGTAGTGAAGATTAAATCTTACATTTTATTCTGCCTCCTGTGGCGACGTTTCGGTCCAGAGACCTTTTTTAAGCACAGTACACAGTGTTCTAACCACCATTATATACACAAAGTTACACCTACTAATTAACAAAGCACCAATAGGATATACACAATTGTGAACACAATTCCATAATTGTGAACACAGTCTATCATTGTGTGTCTGAGAAGGCTTTCTGATGCAATCCACAAAGTAGTTAACCATTGTTCCCATATCTTTATAAATTTTCTGAGGGAGTTTCTTTTAATATATGTTCCCCTTTCCATACATAAGACATTATTTAGATTGGATTTTAATTCTGCTATCGTTGGGGGGGATTTTTCTATCCAGTGTAGTGCTAATAGTTTTTTAGCTTGAAATAGCACTCGGGAGATAGCTATAGCTATAGGGGAATCCGAATCCAGCCCCACCTCGAGCAAACCAAGTACGGTAAGCAGATTCTGGATTCCAACGATATATGGATTCCGAACACAGATTTTATCAAGTTAACTACCCCCTTCCAATAGTTCCCAATGTTTACACACTCCCACCTCATGTGCATTAGGTGAGCGTCGTTTTTCCAGCATCTTGGGCACATGTTGTCCACTCTTATACCAATTTTAAATAGGATACTCAGGGTCTTATATTTCTAAGAATAAGAAAGAATTGGGACAATCTTTGTGATTCAGACAAGGATAACTTAGGAATTAGAGCAAGCACCTCTTTCCATTGTTCCTCAGATAGGGGACCCACTTCTCTTCCCCACTTTACTTTGGCTGTGATAGGGCATTTTTTTATTTGCACAGCCATAAGCTGTTTATATACCGTATATATGGGAAATTAAGCCCTTTGTATCTATTGGAGAAGCAATTGTATCAATTATAGAGTGTTTATTTATAATAATCTAATTTGCTCTGAGTTGTGCATTATACGCATGATGTACTGTACTTGCAAAAATTGATAAAACATTTTGTGAGTAAGATCGTATCCTGCTCTTATTTGTTCAAAGTTTTTAAATATTCCCTCATTTAGGAGTTGTGATGCAAGAAAAATACCCCTATCTTCCCAATTGTTGAAGTCTTTTAGCTTTTATATCTCTGGCATGTTGTAGTTATACCATAGAGGTGTGTAGCTTGTGAATTTACCAATTCCCAGCATATTCTTGCCTCTATCCCACACTTTATATATGAGGTTTAGCATGGGGCAGTTTGGGACATTCTTTCGAGGAGGACCCATGTCTAATACTGACATTGGCTGTTTCCATTTAGTTCCTTCTCTAAGTAGTTGACCCGATATTCCACAGTGCTTAGTTGTTCCCCAACTGTGAATCTCTTGCATTTGTGAAGCCAAGAAGTAAATCCAGGAATTTGGGATAGCCAATCCACCGCTATCTTTTCCTCTCTGCAGGGTCTCTAGCTTAATTCTGGCCTCTTTCTTATTCCATATAAATTCTCAGAACAAGCTATGACTTTTATAACAGAAGCAAAAAGGACAGCACACTGCAGCGCTAACACATGCAAACATGAAACACAGAAATTTAACTGCATTACTGCACTAAAAATATGAAAAATGAGAGCGTTTAGCGCATAAAAAAGGCCAATTTTATGTGTACCTGGTAGCCACTTTACGGCATCTCTCTTATACCAGGTCCTACGCTTTCCTTCCTCGCTGAGAATAAACATCTCCATGTGAATGGGTACCTATGAAAACCTCTCATGAGACTAACATTCTCTTTCTCTGTGGAGGGGTACTAGACCTGCTGCAATCAAGACACCTGTGACTAGGAGGCGGAGTGCTCGGTCAGAAGGTTAGACAATACATTTGAAAAAACTGACTGTCACATCCAAACATAGATCAAGTGTGAACAGGTGCTGAACCTTAGAGTCACCAACTCCTATACAGTCAAGCAAAAAAGGCAGCACACTGCAGCGCTAACACATGCAAACATGAAACACAGAAATATAACTGCATTACTGCACTAAAAATATGAAAAATGAGAGCGTTTAGTGCATAAAAAAGGCCAATTTTATGTGTACCTGGTAGCCACTTTACGGCATCTCTCTTATACCAGGTCCTACGCTTTCCTTCCTCGCTGAGAATAAACGTCTCCATGTGAATGGGTACCTATGAAAACCTCTCATTAGGCTAACATTGTCTTTCTCTGTGGAGGGGTACTAGACCTGCTGCAATCAAGACACTTGTGACTAGGAGGCGGAGTGCTCGGTCAGAAGGTTAGACAATACATTTGAAAAAACTGACCGTCACATCCAAACATAGATCAAGTGTGAACAGGTGCTGAACCTTAGAGTCACCAACTCCTATACAGTCAAGCAAAAAAGGCAGCACACTGCAGCGCTAACACATGCAAACATGAAACACAGAAATTTAACTGCATTACTGCACTCAAAATATGAAAAATGAGAGCGTTTAGCGCATAAAAAAGGCCAATTTTATGTGTACCTGGTAGCCACTTTACGGCATCTCTCTTATACCAGGTCCTATGCTTTCCTTCCTCGCTGAGAATAAACGTCTCCATGTGAATGGGTATCTATGAAAACCTCTCATGAGACTAACATTCTCTTTCTCTGTGGAGGGGTACTAGACCTGCTGCAATCAAGACACCTGTGACTAGGAGGCGGAGTGCTCGGTCAGAAGTAGAAGAGACGTTTATTCTCAGTGAGGAAGGAAAGCGTAGGACCTGGTGTAAGAGAGATGCCGTAAAGTGGCTACCAGGTACACATAAAATTGCTGGCAGGATCTGTCTCTCTTGCTGGCAGGATCTCTCTTGCTGGCAGGGTCTGTCTCTCTTGCTGGCAGGGTCTCTCTCTTGCTGGCAAGGTCTGTCTCTCTTGCTGGCAGGATCTGTCTCTTGCTGGCAGGATCTGTCTCTCTTGCTGGCAGGATCTCTCTTGCTGGCGGGGTCTGTCTCTTGCTGGCAGGATCTCTGTTGCTGGCAGGGTCTGTCTCTCTTGCTGGCAGGGTCTGTGTTCTCTCTTGATGGCACATTGGGGAATGAGGCCCACCTGTCCTGTTTATATAGTTTTGGGGTTGTCAGGGCAAGGTATCTATTTTTTGGAGCATGCTCAGTTGAAAAAAAACGGATTGGGGCGACGGATCCGCCAAATGATGGTTCGCGATGGATCCGTCGCCCATAGGCGCCCATTCTATGAAATGGCGGTCGCGACGGATCCGTCGCGGACCGTCAATTAGGCGTAGACAAAAAACGTTACAATGTCCGTCAATGTCTAGACAACGTCCGCCAAATTTTGACGGATCTGTCGCATGGCGGATGGAACAGACGACCATCCGCCACAATCCGTCGCTAATGCAAGTCTATGGGAAAATAGCGGATCCGCCAAAAAAAATTACAGATCCGCTATTTTAGGAAAATGGCAGTTTTAGACTGACGCCAAACAACTGAAGTGTGAAAGAGGCATAAGCAGAATGACAGTCAGTAAGAGTGAGGAACAAAATATAGTTTACCAGGAATTCACTGTTACTCAAGTGAAAATAAGATTTAAAAATTACATGCCAAAAGTGACACACTTGGGGTTGTCATGTCCCTATAACTTGGAAAAGCATGGTTTAAACTGAACATGGATATAATAAAAATAATATAGTAATTTTTGTTTTTAAAGCACCAACATATTCCCAATCATGTTGTCTAGTTGATAATGTTATTAATTGGACTTGTTTGCTTAAAAAACAACTGTAATGATTAAAACTTATACTTTATTCTGTCAAAATCTGTCTGAAGGTATGTGTTAAAACAATAAGGTATTTCAAAGTAACACATATGTAGTAAGTGCCAAGTATACAAGCTTACAATAAGTAAGGAAAAAGACAAACATTAACCCCTTAGTGACGGAGCCAATTTTGAGCTTAACTACAAAGCCCCATTTTTCAAAACTGACATGTCACTTTCTGTAGTAATGACTTTGGAATGCTTCAACATATCCTAGTCATGCTGAAATTGTTTTTATTTTTCGGAACAATTTTCAATCTTTGAATGGTTATATCCTTAAACCAGATTGTCATATCACAAAAAATAGTTGATAAATAACATTTACCATATGTCTGCATTACATCAGCGTCATTTTTCAAACTTCCTTTAATTTTGTTAGGATGTTAGAAAAGTTAAAATTTAGCAATTTTTTTTAAAGGAGATTTACAAATCCTATGTCATACAGACCTGTTCAGTTTTGAGGTGACTTTGAGGGGCCTATATATTGGATAAACCCCAGAAGTCATGCAATCAAATATTCTATAGTATTCTAAACTACTGTCAGGAAATTTGCTAACCCTTCAGGTACTGCACAGGAATCAAGGCAAAGTGGTATGAAAAAAAAAATTTTTTCAATTAAAATATTGCTTTAACCACTAAGTCTTCATTTTAACAAAGAGTAATAGGAGAAAATTAACACCAAAATGTATTACTCAATTTCTCTTGAATGGGGCAATATTCCATATGTGGTCAAAAACTGCTTTCTGGGCACACGGCAGAACTTGGAAGGGAAGAAGCCCTGTTTGGTATTTGTAGCATAAATTTGGCTGGAATAAATTGCTGACACTATATCACATTTGCAGAACCCCTTAGGTACCAAGATAGCAGAAATCTTCATAAGTGACCTTTTTTGAAACTAAACACCTCAAGGAATTCATCGAGGTGTGTTGACCATTTCGTACCCATAGGTACGAATCCCCTAGAAGTGGCCACATTTATTAGACCCTTTAAGGAATTTATCTATTTATCTATTTATTTTGCTCACTTATATAGTGCCATTAATTCCACAGCACTTTGCAGACATTATCGGCACCGTCCCCATTGGGGTTCACAAACTACATTCTATATCCGTATGTCTTTGGAGTGTGGGAGGAAACCGGAGAACCCAGTGGGAACCCATGCAAACACAGGAAGAGCATACAAACTCCTTGAAGATGTTGTCCGTGGTGGGATTTGAATCTAGGACCCCACCAGTGCTGCAAGGCTGCAGTGCTAGCCACTGAGCCACCTTGTGTGTAGTGAACATTTTTAACCCACAGGTTAAATGCTGATGTGAGCTGCCCCATAGATTAACACTGGTCCGAGTGTTTTCTCACATAGCACTCGTCCGTATTCTATGGCAGTGTGACCCCGGCCTAATGCTCATTCACACGACTCTATTTTCAATCCGAATGCTATGCGTGAAATGAAAAGAAAAAACAGAAGGCACTCAGACCAATGTTATTCAATAGGGCAGTGACGATGAATGATTATTTTAACTGAGGGAATTTACGTGTGAAAAAATTCTCAGCATGCACAAATTTCATCCTTAAATCAGATGAGAGTCATCCATTCACGTCTATGGGTATTGTAGCATAGCGCCTACTACGTGTCTTGGGGGACACTCGCTTGGCACAGGATTAACGCACTCGGGCACGGTTTTCTATCAAAACACAGTCTCTTAGGTTTATTTTACACAACATAAACCACATCCACAGGAACTTAGTAACAGCTTGAACAGTATCTGGACATATTCAACTTTACCACAGTTCGTCTCTGACCCCGGTCAGTATTATACACGGTTTTCAGACCGTTACCCGTTGGCAACCTTCACGTGTTCCTGGACACCTCTTGGCCTCTGAGGTGCCCATACACAATGTCTCTCACTCTGACCCCGGTCAGTATATCCCATGGATCTCCATCCGTTACCTGTTGGTGCCGCACAGGTTCTCGGATACCTCTCTCCACCAGAGGCATCCTTCAGACGTTCACACTCAGCCTTCCCTTTTCTCTGACCCCGGTCAGCATTATACACGAATCTCCATTCGTTACCTGCCATTGCTGCACAGGTTCTCGGATACCTCTCTTCACCAGAGGCATCCTTCCGTCATTCTCACACTGACTCCGGTCAGTACACCACGGATCTCCATCCATTCCACAGCCTGGTCTGTGCGAGGTCCAGAGCCCCCGCCATGTGCTCTTCAGGGAGCCGCCACTCCCAACACATGGGGCTCTCTCCAGGACCTGTCACGGGGAGACAAGGAGGGCAAGAGCTAATAACCCGGGCCCCTGCAATTTCCCTCAGACTAGGGAAACCCTGTCTGACCCTCTACCTGAAGTTTACACTGAAGGTGTGCATGTCCAGGCCTCCACCCTCACCCTGATTCCTGATTCAGCCCTAGACTGAACACCACCGCCCACCACCCAGTGAATGCAATAGACCAATACCCACAGTTATAACAAACAAGGATAAAGGAAAATATACACCACGCCGCAGTCACTCAGGAATACACTATAAATGTGCAGGGCAAAATAAATACAAATATAGGAAGGAGTAAATAAGACAAAGGAAAATACATCACCAGCAACGATTCTCCAACAACCAGCTCTCCACTCCGGACCGAGATAACTACGGATAAGACAGAAGCTATAATCGGCGACGCCCAAAGATCAGGAGAACTATTTAAAGGAAATGGGCATGGCCCAGCTTCCAATCCGAGGATCAGATAAATTAACCCCGGAGCAGCCAGACGAAAACTAGCCGACGCCAATGAGCAAACACTGGTCAAACGCGGAATTACCGCTGTCTGTCAGACGACCTGGTCTGAACAGTGTCCGACATGACAGGACCTTCCAGCACAGACTATTCTGATCAACACTCAGAGCCCATGTGACCAAACCTCAGTCACATTATATGCTACTAACCACTCCCCTAGATGGGAGTGTGTTTGGCTAGTCTGGCCCTCCCATCTCTCAGATCTAGCCCTGCCAATCTCCCTAGCTAAACAACACACACAATTCACTTGTCATCATCATCATCCTTGCTTCAGATTGACAGTGCAGAGTGTCTCCCTCTGCGACACACACCGGCCATTCACCATAATGCCGGACCTTGACTCACCACTAGTGTTGAGCATTCCGATGCTGCAAGTATCGGGTATCGGCCGATACTTGCTGTATCGGAATTCCGATACCGGGATTCCGATACTCTTGTGGTATCGGGTATCGGGTATCGGAACAACATTAATGTTAAAATGTGTAAAATAGAGAATTAAAATAAAAAATATCGCTATACTCACCTGTTCGACGCAGCCGGGACCTCAGCGCAGGAACCGGCAGCGTTGTTTGTTTAAAATTCCCGCTTTTACATGGTTACGCGAAGTCCCGGCTTGTGATTGGTCAGGGCGGCCATGTTGCCGGGCCGCGGACCAATCACAGCAAGCCGTGACGAAAATACGTCACGGCTTGCTGTGATTGGTCCGCGTCCCGGCAACATGGCCGCCATTAACCAATCACAAGCCGTGACGTCACGGGAGGCTGGAAACGCGCTCATTTTAAAAAGGGCGCGTGTCCAGCCTCCCGTGACGTCACGGCTTGTGATTGGTTGCGTCGCGGTCAACCAATCACAAGCCGGGAGGCTGGACACGCGCCCATTTCAAAATGAGCGCGTCCAGCCTCCCGGCTTGTGATTGGTTGATCGCGGCGCAACCAATCACAAGCCGTGACGTCACGGGAGGCTGGACACGCGCCCATTTCAAAATGAGCGCGTCCAGCCTCCCGGCTTGTGATTGGTTGATCGCGGCGCAACCAATCACAAGCCGTGACGTCACGGGAGGCTGGACACGCGCCCATTTCAAAATGAGCGCGTCCAGCCTCCCGGCTTGTGATTGGTTGATCGCGGCGCAACCAATCACAAGCCGTGACGTCACGGGAGGCTGGACACGCGCCCATTTTAAAATGAGCGCGTGTCCAGCCTCCCGTGACGTCCCGGCTTGTGATTGGTCAGGGCGGCCATATTGCCGGGACGCGGACCAATCACAGCAAGCCGTGACGTAATTTCGTCACGGCTTGCTGTGATTGGTCCGCGTCCCGGCAACATGGCCGACCTGACCAATCACAAGCCGGGAATTCACGTAACCAAGTAATAGCGCGATTTTTAAACAAACAACGCTGCCGGTTCCCTCGCTGAAGTCCCGGCTGCGTCGGACAGGTGAGTATAGCAATATTTTTTATTTTAATTCTTTCTTTTACACATTTATATGGTTCCCAGGGCCTGAAGGAGAGTTTCCTCTCCTTCAGACCCTGGGAACCATCAGGGATACCGTCCGATACTTGAGTCCCATTGACTTGTATTGGTATCGGGTATCGGTATCGGATTGGATCCGATATTTTGCCGGTATCGGCCGATACTTTCCGATACCGATACTTTCAAGTATCGGACGGTATCGCTCAACACTACTCACCACCACACTTATATCTGTGATTATCATGCATTCCTATGGCCTCCATACGCCTCTATGCACACTCCGGGAAGCTCATACAGCGCCCCTTACCTACAACCTAGGTCACTATACTAGAGTGTGTACAAAAACTCAGATGCCATATGGAGCCACAGTATGGCATGTGATTGTTACTAAAACCTTGCAATTCTGTAACATGGGAAACTGTAAGTGGTCCTGCAAATGATTAATAGCTGCTGCTGTGAAAAAAATGGGTTGTATACGGATGACAAGTGAGAAAAAAATTGTGCTACTTTTTTGGATGAATTGCTGACTGATTTTTTTATACACTTGTGTGAACCTAGCCTTTAGGGTAGGTGTAGACAACTGTATTTTCGGCCCGAGTGCGATTCGACAAACCATTGGATCACATTTGAACCAATATTAGAATACTAGATGGTGGCCCGATTCTAACGTATCGGGTATTCTAGAATATGCATGTCCATGTAGTATATTGCACAGCCCACGTAGTATATTGCCCAGCCATGTAGTATATTGCCCAGTTACGTAGTATATTGCCCAGTGACGTAGTATATTGCCCAGTTACGTAGTATATTGCCCAGTAACGTTTTATACAGCACAGAGCCACGTAGTATATTGCACAGCGACGTAGTATACAGCACAGAGCCACGTAGTATATTGCCCAGCCACGTAGTATATTGCCCAGCCACGTAGTATATTGCCCAGCCACGTAGTATATTGCCCAACCACGTAGTATATTGCACAGCGAAGTAGTGTACAGCACAGAGCCACGTAGTATATTGCCCAGCCACGTAGTATATTGGCCAGTCACGTAGTATATTGCCCAGCTACGTAGTATATTGCCCAGCCACGTATGTCACAGATTAAAAAATAAAAAATAAACATATACTCACCTTCCGAGGGCCCCTTCTAGTCCTGTCGCCTCCTTCTGAGGGCCCCTTCTAGTCCTGTCGCCTCCTTCTCGCGCAGGCGCGCAGGACCTGTGATGATGTCGCAGTCACATGACCGTGACGTCATGGCAGGTCCTTCTCGCAGACCATCCTTGCCACCGGAACCTGCCGCTTGCATGGAGCGGTCACTGGAGCGTCGCGAGGAGCGGGAAAGGCGGTGGAAGGTGAGTATATAATGATTTTTTATTTTTTTTATTATTTTTAACATTAGATGTTTTTACTATTGACGCTGCATAGGCAGCATCAATAGTAAAAACTTGGTCTCACAGGGTTAATAGCGGCGGTAACGGAGTGAGTTACCCGTGGCATAACGCGGTCCGTTACCGCTGGCATTAACCATGTGTGAGCCGTGACTGCAGGGAGTATGGAGCGGGCACTGACTGCAGGAGAGTAGGGAGGGACTAATCAGACTGTGGCCGTCGCTGATTGGTCGCGGCAGCCATGACAGGCAGCTGGCGAGACCAATCAGCGACTTGGATTCCATGACAGACAGAGGCCGCGACCAATGAATATCCGTGACAGACAGAAAGACAGACAGAAGGACAGACAGACAGACGGAAGTGACCCTTAGACAATTATATAGTAGATAGGGCCAGGCACATGTCCAGTTTTTTCTTCAGACAGGAAAAAAGTATCTGCATGCCAAGTTTGATCTGATATTCAGATTGCACTGAACCATGCAAGTCAATCTTGGACTGCACTCGGATAACATCTGAATGTGGTCCGATTTCCACAGACTGACAGAATGGAGAAGATGGGAAGTTTCTTCTCCATTCTCTCCTCATCTGAGAGAATCAGAGCACACTATGCTGATACTTTGATCAGAGTTTGATGGCAGTGTCATTTGCATAATCTGTCAGATTCTCTCAGATGAGAGACTTTACAGTCATCTGCCCCTGCTCTTAAATGGAAACTGCCACCTGATACATGCTGCCCGGACTGTGGGTAGCATGTATCAGCCAATGGCTGTAGTATCATAGCCATGTGTTTTTGCCTCTGAAATGCTGCAGCGTTTCAGAGACAAACTTACTTTTAAAAGCCGCCAGGGACTGAGCCGTGCTGTACACTAGTCATACACGTAGGTCCCCAACAATTTCTCCCTGCCCGCTAACGGTGACTGACAGGTCTCTGCCTATATGCATGTATAGTAAGAGGCTTGCCAATCAGTGGGCGGGTAGAAGCCACTGAGGACCCACCTGCAGGACTATTCAATAGTGTGGTTCAGTCCTTGGTGGCTATTAAAAGTATGTTTTTCTCTGAAACGCCACAGCATTTCAGAGACAAACATACATGGCTGCGATTGTACAGCCAGTGTCTGATACATGCTATCAGCAGTCCGGGCAGCATGTATCAACTGACAGGTTCCCTTTAGGGTTCGCTCACACTAGGGAGTAGCCAGCGTATAACTTGGACAAGTGCTATCTGATGTTTCATCGGATAGCACTCGCTGCAATGTTATACTATGGGGCAGTGCCAAGTAGCGACTCAGCATGAGAAAAAAATAGTTGCATGCTGCAATTTACCAGTGTATATCGGTGAGATGGGGCCAGGGCTGTAGTCAAGGCCGACAGTAACCCATTTATCACCCCCTGGTCCCCTCTCAACATACGATTATTATTATTAATTATTATAGCGCCATTTATTCCATGGCGCTTTACATGTGAGGAGGGGTATACATAATAAAAACAAGTACAATAATCTTAAACAATATAGGTCACAACTGGTACAGGAGAGAGAGGACCCTGCCCGTGAGGGCTCACAATCTACAAGGGATGGGTGAGGATACAGTAGGTGAGGGTAGAGCTGGTCGTGCAGTGGTTTGGTCGATTTGTGGTTACTGCAGGTTGTAGGCTTGCCGGAAGAGGTAGGTCTTCAAGTTCTTTTTGAAGGTTTCGATGGTAGGTGAAAGTCTGATATGTTGTGGTAGAGAGTTCCAGAGTAGGGGTGATGAGCGAGAGAAATCTTGTATGCGATTGTGGGAAGAGGAGATAAGAGGGGAGTAGAGAAGGAGATCATGTGAGGATCTGAGGTTGCGTGCAGGTAAGTACCGGGAGACGAGGTCACAGATGTATGAAGGACACCGTTTGTGGATGGCCTTGTCATGGTTAGGCTTTTGTACTGGAGTCTCATGTTTCCTTCCCCGAGTACCTCAGTGCTGTTTCTCCACGCCATCAAGGTCCCCCAGTGTGTGATTGGGTTATCTGCAGACGGCTTAGCAATAAGAGAGTCACAGTACAGCTTCAGTTCAACAACAGCATTTTTACTCAGCACATCTAGGTCATCTTCAGTTACATCAGGTTTCACAGCAGGCGACATACTCTCTGTCCCTTTTCTTCTCTCCCCTTCTCTAAGCCCAGCCCCGGGATGGACCATACTTTTCGGTCCCCTCAGCGTCATCTCTGTCTAGAATTCCCGCCTCGTGTGGGGGTGCTCTCAGGCGCTTCACCCCGGATCTGAAAACCACTGCCCACGCAAAAATCTGCCACATGATGAGCGACCTGCCTGTGCTGCTTAGTCTCCTTCTTAATAGGTTCAGACTCGGCTATACTGCATCTGTACCGCTGCTGTTGTTCTTTCTCCTGATGAGCTCCTGCCCCAGGTTGCTATATGCTGGGTCTCGCTTTCTTGGAACATTGCGTGGCACAGTGCTGCCCTGGGCTAGCCAGTCCTAGTGCGCTACACGAGCACCCTGGCCCCAACTAACTAAAACCGGAATACCTCACTATCTTATTCAACCGTGCCACTGCTATGTTAACTATTTCCTATCCTAACTACCTGTAAGCTATAAGGCCAACCCTGAAATGCCCCAGTCTAATGGCCGACCCAGGACACTGCACTTTCCCTATACTACTATAATAAATATACAAAATACAGTTTAGCAAATGTACAGAAATAAAGCACATAGATATACATTGTGCTCCACAGGTAATACACTGCAGGTGTAGCAGTACCATCACGTATATATGTAGCGCCCCCACTGCCGCAGGGCCGAGGGGTACCCGGTACCGGGCCTGTGAGTCTCTGATCTGGGGTTGTCACGGCGGCTAGGCCCAGTCCGTGACCCTGCCGTGGGGCGCACAGTGAAAGATATGATGGATAATGGTGGTGGTAGTGATGTTGTAGTAGTGAGGCTGTGGTGGTGCGGTACAGTAAATAACGAGGACACCAGGTTGCAGTCTCTTTACCTCTTTACTGAAGATCTCTGGGTCCTCAGTCCGGAACACGGTTCACCAGGCTGCGCAAGTCCGGCCGGTCCAATGGCACCTCCAGAGTCCTCTTCACAGGTGGAAATCTGTGCCTTCCTTCTAGCGCTATGTGTTGTGGTCCTTCCCTGCTGTGCTTACGGAAAGTCCCCCACAACTGTTGTGTATGTTTCTTAAGTTCCCTCACAACTCGATTAGATGATGTTCTGCTAATCCTCCGTCCCTCCCTGATGTTCTGGTTGGAACGGCACCCGTTTGACGGGTAGGCTCGGAGCTCTTCCGGGACCCTAGAGTCACCCCTCTCCACAGGTTGCCCCCCAAGACTGCATAGGTGATTTAAGGTAGACAGCCCGCCTTAAACTGACTGTCCTGCCGCTGTTTGGAGTATTGCTTGAAGCTGAATGTTATGATACTCCCTCGGCGTTCCGGCCACCGGTAGTGCACCTCAGTAGGATGTTGCTTCGGTCTTACAGCACGACTCCTACTGGTATTTCTCCTTTTGCGTGATCTCGTTTCTCACTCAGCACAATCTATCTCGCTTCTAATCCTTCCTTGGGCACCGCCGCTATCCTGAGCAGGCACGGTCCCATTACGTTCGTTCAAGTTGCCAAGCCTCTGTCAGGATCCCACCCCTGACAGAGACCCTACTGTATCTTCCCCCACAACACCCTCTGCCACAAGGTGTTGCCTGGTTCCAACCCAGTCAGCTTTCTGATCTAACTTCCTGCCTGACCCCCAGTTTACCCACTATGGTGGGGAGTGGCCTAGTGAATAGAACCCTTAGCTCCCCCCGGAGGCCCGGCTGTGACATGTATTGGTGTCTGTGATACCTGATCAGATGAACTCCTTCAGTGCCATCAGACGCACCATAGCTCCCCATAGTGGCGGAGCCACAGTACTGCAACAACCAGGACTCTGGGGCGCTGCACTCCCCCCTGGTTAAACACAGTACTCCGGGACTGAGAAGAAAACAACAATACAAGTTAGCAAAAAGACATACAGTTTTGTTGAGTGCAATAACAATAAGCATATTTAACAGGCTTCCCTTTATGGGAGGTGAGGACACTTGAACGTTACAAACATAGTTAAATATCATAGCAACATGCCACAATTAACTTTCTTTTACCCAACCAGGTATTCTACTAAGTGCAGAATTGTTTAACAATAATTTAACATTGCCTTTAAGGACATACACTCGGAATCCACTAAAGACCTTCTTATAATCACATTATAAGGCAATTTAACTTTTTCCATTCTCCTTCTTTAAATCTGCAGGACCGCCTGTCCTAACGGCACCAGACCTACCGCCTCTCCTTTCTATGCAGGACCGCCCCGTTCAGCCCGGGCCTACTGCCTTTTCAACTACTATACACGGTATAGAACATAACATTACTTTCAGTTTAAGAGCACTGAGCCATCTCTACATGACTCCTATGAGGACTCAGGGTTTACCTTCTATCCTAACTATCTATCAACATTATCAAAACATTTTCTATTGAACATTAAGCCTTCTCATTATCTTTCTCACTATCATGCATGCTGGACACCACGTCTACCCCTACGGGCCCACTGCATCCTTCTTCTATCTTTCACTTTCTTTCGGAGAACATCATCAACATTTCTTCACATTTAACTAGTTAAATACATATAACTTACTCATATAAACATTATCATCACTTTCTTTCATCAAACATTATTGCCAGCTGTCTTAAAGCAATATCACTATTTACGTGCAACAAATGAACATCCCCTTTAAGAGGGGAACAAGTCTCTATGAGGTAGCATATCTTCTCAAGCTACCAGTCCGTACTCAGCAAAGGTTCCAGTGTGGTATCTTCACAAAGAGTCCTTTTTGAAGTAAAACCAGTAGGGAGCACCTTTAATAAGGTGCAAACTATGTACAAAAAGTTCGTATCATGCACTGTTCATGATTTCAGCAGTTCTTTTCAACTAGAAACTTGTGCAAAAACTTTGGAAAAACAAACAAAAACAAACAATAGGGATCCCGGGTCAACAGAAGGATCCCCTTAAGAGTTAACCCTGGACGGGTTTTGCAAAACAGTAAAACAACAACTATTTACATTGCTCAGTGTATCGAGGTTTATCCGTCTAAGCCTGGGGGTGATCTTTGTCCCCCGGCCGACGCAGCACCCGTACTGGTAGTTGGTCTCTCAGATGCCATCAGCTCAGCCGGTGCCTGGATTTGAAGGCTAATCCTGCTTGCGAGTTCGGTAGCCGCTACAAGGCGTACCGTGGTGATAGGGACAAGGTCCGGCAAATCGGGATCAGTCATGATCGGGGCAACAGGGGGCGCTCTCTCAGGCTCACACCGTCGAACGTTCCGGGCACACCATCCTTGTGCACTCCGATGGCGGGTGTAGGTCACCTGATCCCCCCTTTGTAACGGATCACCATTTCGGCTGCAGCAGGGGGTCTTCACGTTATAGCTAGTAACAAAGACATCAGTTGGTAGCCCCGGTTCCTGTATGGAGCCCCATCCCCTCTTTGGGTGGTAGGCCAGCACGGTTCCCCGCTTTACCACGTCTTTCTTGCCGGGAGTAGACTTCTTACGTTGTGTGTCAGGTGGTTCGGTCTCGTCTCGATCTTTCCAGTGTTGGATCAGACATTGCTTATACTGTTCCCAGGTAAGTACCGCAAGGGTGAGGCCTTCCTCCCGGGTCCCATCCGGCCCGGTCCAGGGGGTGTCCCACCGAAGGATCACCCCGTCTAGGCCCACATCCATGGGTTCTCCCATCTTGGTTGGTAGCGGAGGCACTAGCTTCCCCATCGCGTTAGAGGTGAGGATCACCCGCTCCACCAAGAAGGAACGATCATTGCTGGGGTGAGGAGCGGTCACAGGAGCGGGATCGGTCAGGAGAGCAGAATCGGCCAGGGGAGTAGGGACGCCGTCCATACCTGCGCCTGATGTGATTCCACCGATGTCGCTCCGGTCCGTTGACAAGGGCACTGGAATCGGCTGCAGCCCGAACCGCGGCTCCTCCGGAGCCACCTCTCGATGTGGCTCCGCCCTCCATGGTTCCGTGGCTGGGATAGGTAGGCTCGGCTCCTCCACTGGCGGCTCCAAGGAGTTCAGGTCCTTCACCGGCGGTGGACGCAAGTCCGCCTCTAATGGGTGAGGGCAAGCTGGGATCACCTCTCCGTTGCTCGGGCACTTGCTGCTCATCGTCGCTGCCTGGCATTCAGCGACAACGCATGCACCTGGCTCCGCCATTTCTCCAAGGTCGGGCTCCTCCTTCACCTCGTTCCCGCCGTTGCAGATCACGGGGCGGTTCTCCTCCGCTGCTGGGCATGTCATCCGCAGCAGGAGTTGGAGGGGCGGTCGCTACTTCTGGCGCCGCTTTGGTAGTCTCCTCCCATGGCACGCCCTTCCTCTCCCTCTGCGCTCCCTGTGACGCTGCAATGGCGGCGGTTTTGGCGCGAACTTTTGGCGGCAAGTGACAATCCACAGTCTTTGCAATAAAGTACAGTAAATCACAGTTCCAAGGCACACATGACCTGATTCTTCAGGCTTAAGTAGATCCTGTTCGTGACGCCAAATTGTAGCGCCCCCACTGCCGCAGGGCCGAGGGGTACCCGGTACCGGGCCTGTGAGTCTCTGATCTGGGGTTGTCACGGCGGCTAGGCCCAGTCCGTGACCCTGCCGTGGGGCGCACAGTGAAAGATATGATGGATAATGGTGGTGGTAGTGATGTTGTAGTAGTGAGGCTGTGGTGGTGCGGTACAGTAAATAACGAGGACACCAGGTTGCAGTCTCTTTACCTCTTTACTGAAGATCTCTGGGTCCTCAGTCCGGAACACGGTTCACCAGGCTGCGCAAGTCCGGCCGGTCCAATGGCACCTCCAGAGTCCTCTTCACAGGTGGAAATCTGTGCCTTCCTTCTAGCGCTATGTGTTGTGGTCCTTCCCTGCTGTGCTTACGGAAAGTCCCCCACAACTGTTGTGTCTGTTTCTTAAGTTCCCTCACAACTCGATTAGATGATGTTCTGCTAATCCTCCGTCCCTCCCTGATGTTCTGGTTGGAACGGCACCCGTTTGACGGGTAGGCTCGGAGCTCTTCCAGGACCCTAGAGTCGCCCCTCTCCACAGGTTGCCCCCCAAGACTGCATAGGTGATTTAAGGTAGACAGCCCGCCTTAAACTGACTGTCCTGCTGCTGTTTGGAGTATTGCTTGAAGCTGAATGTTATGATACTCCCTCGGCGTTCCGGCCACCGGTAGTGCGCCTCAGTAGGATGTTGCTTCGGTCTTACAGCACGACTCCTACTGGTATTTCTCCTTTTGCGTGATCTCGTTTCTCACTCAGCACAATCTATCTCGCTTCTAATCCTTCCTTGGGCACCGCCGCTATCCTGAGCAGGCACGGTCCCGTTACGTTCGTTCAAGTTGCCAAGCCTCTGTCAGGATCCCACCCCTGACAGAGACCCTACTGTATCTTCCCCCACAACACCCTCTGCCACAAGGTGTTGCCTGGTTCCAACCCAGTCAGCTTTCTGATCTAACTTCCTGCCTGACCCCCAGTTTACCCACTATGGTGGGGAGTGGCCTAGTGAATAGAACCCTTAGCTCCCCCCGGAGGCCCGGCTGTGAAATGTATTGGTGTCTGTGATACCTGATCAGATGAACTCCTTCAGTGCCATCAGACGCACCATAGCTCCCCATAGTGGCGGAGCCACAGTACTGCAACGACCAGGACTCTGGGGCACTGCACTTATGTACTACAAAAATATATACAGGCCATATAGATGATGTCAACAACATTTAAATACACTGCAAGGGTTTGGGGTTATTTCTTAAACCCCCTTACATATCGATCGGCACATACCCATGGGTGCATGCAAAACATCGGACTACACTCGGATGTCATCCGAGTGCAGTTCAATGTATGCCGACTAACACAATTTAGAAGATGGAGAAATTAGGTTCTTCATTCTCTCCCTACCAAAGATCAGATTCTTGCATATGAGAGAATCGGATCACAGTAAAATGACTCTCGGTTCACGCTCACAGCAGAGTTTGAGCATAGGGTCATTTGCATATAGCATTCAATTCTCTCACATGAGAGAATGATTTGATGCTATTTGCTAGTGTGAGTGAGCCCGTAAAATGAGGGTTAGGAGTGTGAGCGGTCACACCTCCACCTGTCACTTTAACCTCTAATATTTTCGGCTGGGTCATGACTATAGCGGTGATTGTGGTCTAATTTTAAAGTTTACACTTTGGCTACTTAGTTCCAATTCTGAAAAAGATATGAAATATGTAATTGGTAGGGAAAGAATTAAAACACTAACAAAACATATTTGAAGCATAACCTTTTTTCTACACTTTCCCATGATGCAAGGAGCAGAGATTAGTTGCAAAGAGAAATGCACTATTCCTACTGCACTGGTACTTGTAATTTCAATTCCTCACAGTTTTAAATAAACATTTTTAATACAATTCATTTGAACAACTAGTTAACAGGTAGGAAAATTTCACACTTGCCATCAATTTGTGGTAAGTGGTTGTCCGAACCCCAGCATCATCATGGTTAGCAGAAAGAAAGGACTACATTATTTTCTGAAGCACCACATCCCTTCAACTACTGCTGACACTGATTGGAGGCAGTGGACAAATTCTGTCTGAACCAGATGAATGATTAAAAGGTGAAATGTGACTATAAAGACAATAAGTGGCCACTTATTGGCTGCAAAGGTCTCTTAATGCCTACCTGACCTGTAGGAGTGGTGGGCTTCAATAGGTGTGGACCCCCTGGGCCCATTATTAACCTATGTGAAAGTAGTGGACAACCCATTTAACTACCGATTTTGTGAACTTTCAGCTCTTGACTACTTATTTAATAATTAACTAGATTACCTGCAAGTACTTTAGTTTCTCAGTGACAGGTAATCTTCATGTCACACTCTCTTTAAAAAAAAAAGTTTTAGTTAAACATTTCAGTGATTATTAGTTTGCCATTGCCCATTTACCTGTGCACATTCAGGTGAGATAGATTATTGAAGTATGTCCACTTATGATAACATATCTGCTCCCAATCCATCATGTCTCCACAGTCTGGCTGTTTACCCACTGATAACCTCTGGACTGAGTAGGCAAGGTCTTGTGTCTTGCTAGTTTGCAAATGATAAGAAAGGGCAAAGTGGTCAGGAACAACAAACAATAAAAGATTAATTTAAAAGAAGCCTTTTTCATTGGTAATTGTCTGAATCTCTTTTGTCACATATTTGGGGTTATTAATATCTAACATGGTAGAATCACATACAGATCCTAATATTTGAACCAGATCCCATTTTTCTGCCCTAAATTAGATCTGGATTAAGGAGTAAACATCACTTGCAATCATATATTCCACTACTGTTTTTGTGAAAAAGCTGCAGCAATAGCTTAGTGTGAATTAGGCATTTAAAAACCAAGATACTTTATCTCCTTTAATGACATTAATATTTTATCTGTTAGATATGTTAATTTATGATGCATTAATGTTGATTTGAGACATATAACATACTAAGCGTAGGATTTGTTCTATTGTCTATATACTTGCAAGTCAGGGGCTTTTCCCATCTTAGGCTATGTGTACATGGCATTTTTTTCTGCCTGAAAAAGCATTGCTAGAGTGCCACATAAAATGAACATAATGTACAGCAATGTCAAAAAGAAATTGCTGTGTAAATGTTCCGTTTTATGTCACTTCTTTTAACTGCTTCAAGGTTCGTAAACCATTAAACAGTTAAAATAAGTGACATGCTCGGTGTTCAGGCGTCTTGGAAGACACTCGCTTTCTTGCAGAGCTCTGCTGGATCAGCCTAGTGCCATTTCCCCTATCTCCAGTCAGCTGCGGGTGAGCATTATTTTATATGTATTTAATCGCAGACCACATGGTCTTTGTATCAGCACCTTAGTGATAGTATGCTCTCCAGCCTTATGCACTTCTGCCAAATATGGGGTATGTGGCACTGATGATCTTTTTCCTTCCATCCTTTTGTAACTTTATTATTGTGCTTTCTGTATTGAATTTTACTATATATATTTACAATAAAATATCTTTTTAAACCTTCATACTCCTTTTTCCTCCGAATTTTTCTATTATTGCATGGAGTTGGTTTTCTCTGTTGTCCTTCTTCTGAGGCGTAGCTTTGCACAAATTTTGTGCATGATAGTGTTATCATGTGGTTATCTGGGTTTTGTTTTGGAGCGCCCCCACGTGTAAGGGCAATGGGGTACTCGGTACCGGGTCTATCTCTGTCGGTTCTGGGGATGTCACGGTGGCCCGACCCGGTCCGTGGCCCTTCTGAGGGGCGTCCACTTAAAGGTGTAATTATTTGTACAGTGTTCGTGACGCCACCTGTGGTATTCGGTCAGGGTGACCGACGCTGCTAGGGGTCCGCTGGGGTGATGGAATGGCAGCTAGATGATATACCTTCCCACAGGTGAAGTATGTCCCCAGGGCTTCCCAGTTGTATAGGTGGTGATGATGGACGTCGTAAGGCGCAATGAATAACGAGGACACAAAGGTTGCAGTCTCTTTACCTTTTACTGAAGACTTCCACAGTCCAGAGTACCGTTCACAGTGCAGGCAGAGTCCGGCCGGTCCGAAGGCACATCCAGAGTTCCCTTATCCAGGTGAAAATCAGTAGCCTTCCTACTAGCGCCTGTGTGTTGTAGTATCTCCCTGCTGAGCACCACGGGATAGTCCTCACAACTTTTGTGCATGTTTCTGATGTTCTCTCTCTCTGTCCCCCAGATGATATGGATAGGACAAGCCGTATGACGGGGTAGGCCTGGAGCTATTTTATAGGGACCCTAGAGGCGCCCCTCTCCCACAATTTGCCTCCGTATCTTCATAGGTATTAAGGTCGGGCAGCCAACTTGGAATCAACTGTCCTGCCGGTCTCTGAAGTAATGCATAGAGCCTATTACTCCCTTGGTGTTCCGGCCACCGGCTACGCGCCTCAGAAGGAGGCTGCCGATCTTGGGGCAGAACTCCTCCCGGTATTACCTCCTTGTGCTGTGACTTCGTTTCTCACTCTCCACAATATACTTCGCTTCGTGTCCTTTCTTAAGATGCTGCCGCAATGAAGTGCAGGCGCAGCTCCGTAACGTTCTATCTCGTGCTTGGCCTCTTTCAGGATCCCACCCCTGACAGGGACCCTCTGTCTACAGCTCAGATGTTCCTCCTTCTCCCCTGTCTGCCTGACAGGTCCTCTCTGGTTCTAACCCAGGCAGCTTCTGACTGACTTCCTATCCAACCCACCAGTTTTACCCGTGTGTGAGGAGTGGCCTAGTAGATAGAACCTTTGCTCCCCCTGGGAACCTTTGCTCCCCCTGGTGGACTGGAGTGTGAAGTGTAGTGTGTGACTGTGATACCTGGTCAGGTGAACTCCTTTAGTACCATCAGACGTAACATCACCCCCCCCCTCCCGGTGGAAGAGCGACATTACTGCAACGACCAGGACTCTGGGGCGCTGCAGTTTCACATTCCAAAAAGTTCAACTTTTGTCTTGACAATCCACATAGTATTCTCCAAAAAGTCTTGAGGATCATCAAGTTATTTTCTGGCAAAATGAGCCAAGCCTTTATGTTCTTATTGCTCAGCAGTGGTTTTTGTCTTGGAACTCTGCCATGCAGGCCATTTTTGCCCAGTCTCTTTCTTATGGTGGAGTCAGGAACACTGACCTTAGCTGAGGCAGGTCAAACCTGCAGTTCTGTGGAAGTTGTTGTTGGGTCTTTTGTGACCTCTTGGATGAGTCGTCACTGCGCTCTTGAGGTAATTTTGGTTGGCTGGCCACTCCTGGGGAGCTTCACCACTGTTTCTTGCTTTTGCCATTTGTGGATAATGGCTCTCACTGTGGTTTTCTGGAGTCCCAAAGCTTTATAAATGGCTTTATAACCTTTTCCAGATTGATAGATCTTAATTATTTAGTTTCACATTTGTTCCATAATTTATTTGGATCATGGCATGATGTTTAGCTTTTGAGGATCTTTTGGTCTACTTAACTTTGTTAGGCAGGTCCTTTATTAGTGATTTCTAGAGTGAGAACAAGTGTGGCAATAATCAGGCCTGGATGTGGCTAGGGAAATTGAACTCAGTTTCCCAAGTATGTGATAAACCACAGTTAATTTGCTTTATGGGGGGTAATCACTTTTTCACACAGGGCTCTGTGGATTTGGACTTATTTTTCCCTTAATAATGAAGACCTTCATTTATGTTATCTTTGTTTAATATTTAAATTTGTTTGGTGATCTAAAACATTCATGTGTGACAAACATGCAAAAGATTAAAAAATAAATATAACAAAAGAATAAAAAAGAAATGGGCAAACCCTTTTTCACACCACTGTAAATAGTGCCTTGCGTGTGTTGCTTACTGTAAATGTCTTAACCTAATAATATCTTTGCACATCTTTAACACGTAAACAACTGTAATTTCCATTCTGCATTCCATTTTGGTACATGTCACACAGATGGTGCATACGGATGTCACACTTTATGTCATCCGTGTGCACGTGTGCAGTATGTATTGTCATCCATGCTACCGGAAAAAAAGAACATATCTATGTCAGACATGTACGCAGCCCCATAGATTATAATGGGTGTGCGTGTGTATGTGTCTCTGGTACATGTGAAAATGACACTACACGTACCGGAAACACAGACGTGTGAAGGAGGCCTTAGAGTTAGTTCATCTTGCTAGAAGCTACACATCTCAATTATGCCGCTGAAGGTGCATTTACATTGGGCAATAATCAGAAATAATCATGAGGAAATGAGCATTCCTAGGAATTTGTTTCTGATTATCGGGCTGTCTAGACAGGCAGCCAGTCATCCAATGAACAAGTAGCTGAAATTATTTTTAAGTTTGCTTACACATCATCGTTCTCTGTGGCATGTCCTCATGGATAAACGTGAATATGTGCCTTTGAGAACAATTATATTCTATGCACATAGAGCGATTGTATTAAAGAAGATCTCCCATCAACATTTTAATACATTGCAATCATCATATTATATAGCACTGTGTACTTATAATTGCTCATTTTGCCTTTCTACCCAGCTAACTCTTCTCTTTTCCATTAGGTCTATGCCATCATGTGATTAAAGGAGACTAGCTGAATCCTTCTTCTAAGCTCTATATAGAAACAGGAGGTCAATTTTCCTTGAATGGGTCATCATTGCAATTGGAGATGGGCTTACATGATTGGCAGATATCATAAATCCAGCTCTATAATATGTACCAAGAAAACATGCACACAGCCAATTAAATTTACCACATTTTAAGGCTAGTTAAATTCAAGTATCATTTTATAGACATTTTGAAAAGTGTCTAGTGAAGTGCAAACATCTGTTCTTTTTGGTGCAAATTAAAAATAATTTGTCTAAGTTGATTTGCACCAAAAAAGTGCAGCACAATGGCTCAGTGGCAGTAGCGTAGTTGAGTGGGCGATTGACCCAGGCCCCGTGTTCTGAGGGGGCCCACACGGAGCTACACTCCTGTAACTGTATCTGCGTGCATGGCAGGCCGATACAGTTACATTCTGTGGCAGAGCAGGGCGACTAGCTCTTCCTGCACTGCCACACGGCCGCTATGGGGCCCCCATATGCTCCCTCTGCCTTCATCTCCCTTACAGGGTCTGACATCCCTGATACAGACACTGACAGCGGGTGCTATGACATCCAAAGATGTGCAGGCACTCGGAACAGTGGAGGAACCAGGAGGAGAGGTGAGTATTTATTTTTTTGGGGGGTGCTTTATATTATATAGAGTCTGCCTATGAGAGGCTGCATTATACTATAGAGTCTGTCTATGGGGGGCTGCATTATACTATAGAGTCTGCCTATGGGGAGCTGTATTATACTATAGAGCAGAGGTCTCAAACTGCATTCCTCAAGGGCCGCAAACAGATCATGTTTTCAGGATTTCCTTGTATTGCACAGGTGATTTCCTTGTATTGCACAGTTGATAATTTAATCACCTACACACATAATGATTACAGCACCTTGTGCAATGTTAAGGAAATCTTGAAAACACGCATGGTTTGCAACCCTCGAGGAATGCAGAGGAATGCAGTTTGAGACCCCTGCTATAGAGTCTGCTTATGAGGGGTGCTTTATATTATATAGAGTCTGCTTATGAGGGGCTGAATTATACTATAGAGTCTGCCTATGAGGGGCTGCATTATACTATAGAGCCTGCCCATGGGGAGTTCATTATACTATGGAGTCTGCCTATGGGAGTGCATTATACTATAGAGTCTGCCTATGGGGGGCTGCATTATACTACAGATTCTGCATATGGGGAGATGAATTATAATATAGAATCTGACTCTGGGGGGGTGCATTATACTATATAGAGTCTGCCTATGGGGGGCTGCAGGCTGCCTTATACTATAAAATCTGCCTATGGGGGGGCTGCATTATACTATAGGGTCTGCCTATGGGAGCTACATTATACTATGGAGTCTGCCTATGGGGTGCATTATATTATACACAGTCTGTCTATGGGGTGAACTATACAATATAGAGTCTGCCTATGGAGACTGCATTATACCATATATAGTCTGCCTATGGGTAGTGCATTATACTATATGGAGGCCTATGGGGAGTACATTATACTATATTGAGGACTATCTGGTGCATTGTACTATAGAATCTGCCTATGGGGACTACATTATACTATATGGATGCCTATGGGGAGTGCATTATACTATATTGAGGACTATCTGGTGCATTATACTATATGGAGGCTATCTAAGGGGGGTGGAGATTACAGTGACGGGGCCATCATACAGTATTGGAGCCATCAAACAGTTTGGTTACAGTGATGGGGCCATCATTCAGTGTTGGAGCCATCAAACAGTTTGGGGGATACCAAGGGGTCAATAAATATACAGTGTAGGGGCATTATACAGTACAGACCAAAAGTTTGGACACAGCTTCTCATTTAAAGATTTTTCTGTATTTTCATGACTATGAAAATTGTAAATTCACACTGAAGGCATCAAAACTATGAATTAACACATGTGGAATTATATACTTAACAAAAAGAAAAAAGTGTGAAACAACTGAAAATATGTCTTATATTCTAGGTTCTTCAAAGTAGCCACCTTTTGCTTTGATGACTTCTTTGCACACTCTTGGCATTCTCTTGATGATCTTCAAGAGGTAGTCACCGGGAATGGTCTTCCAGCAATCTTGAAGGAGTTCCCAGAGATGCTTAGTACTTGTTGGCCCTTTTGCCTTCACTCTTTGGTCCAGCTCACCCCAAACTATCTCGATTGGGTTCAGGTCTGGTGACTGTGGAGGCCAGCCCATCTGGCGTAGCACCCCATCACTCTCCTTCTTGGTCAAATAGCCCTTACACAGCCTGAAGGTGTGTTTGGGTCATTATCCTGTTGAAAAATAAATGATGGTCGAACTAAACGCAAACCGGATGGAATAGCATGCCGCTGCAAGATGCTGTGGTAGCCATGCTGGTTCAGTATGCCTTCAATTTTGAATAAATCCCCAACAGTGTCACCAGCAAAGCACCCCCACACCATCACACCTCCTCCTCCATGCTTCACGGTAGGAACCAGGCATGTAGAGTCCATCCGTTTACCTTTTCTGCGCCACATAAAGACACGGTGGTTGGAACCAAAGATCTCAAATTTGGACTCATCAGACCAAAGCACAGATTTCCACTGGTCTAATGTCCATTCCTTGTGTTCTTTAGCCCAAACAAGTCTCTTCTGCTTGTTGCCTGTCTTTAGCAGTGGTTTCCTAGCAGCTATTTTACCATGAAGGCCTGCTGCATAAAGTCTCCTCTTAACAGTTGTTGTAGAGATGTGTCTGCTGCTAGAACACTGTGTGGCATTGACCTGGTCTCTAATCTGAGCTGCTGTTAACCTGCGATTTCTGAGGCTGGTGACTCGGATAAACTTATCCTCAGAAGTAGAGGTGACTCTTGGTCTTCCTTTCCTGGGGCGGTCCTCATGTGAGCCAGTTTCTTTGTAGCGCTTGATGGTTTTTGCCACTGCACTTGGGGACACTTTCAAAGTTTGCCTAATTTTTCAGACTGACTGACCTTCATTTCTTAAAGTAATGATGGCCACTCGTTTTTCTTTACGTTGCTGCTTTTTCTTGCCGTAATACAAATTCTAACAGTCTATTCAGTAGGACTATCAGCTGTGTATCCACCAGACTTCTGCACAACACAACTGTTGGTCCCAACCCCATTTATAAGGCAAGAAATCCCACTTATTAAACCTGACAGGGCACACCTGTGAAGTGAAAACCATTTCTGGTGACTACCTGTTGAAGCTCATCAAGAGAATGCCAATAGTGTGCAAAGCAGTCATCAAAGCAAAAGGTTGCTACTTTGAAGAACCTAGATTATAAGACATATTTTCAGTTGTTTTACACTTTTTTGTTAAGTATATAATTCCACATGTGTTAATTCATAGTTTTGATGCCTTTTCAGTGTGAATTTACAATTTTCATAGTCATGAAATACAGAAAAATCTTTAAATGAGAAGGTGTGTCCAAACTTTTGGTCTGTACTGTACTTTGTATAAGAGAGCATCATACTGTCTATAGGAGAGCTGTACAGGGGGAGACTCAGGACATTATTAAATGTAAAGTGGGCACTTATTGTTATAGGGGAACTCAGGTTACTGTGACTGTCAAAGGGACACACAGGGCATTATTTCAAGGGGACATGTGGGCACTGTTTTCTGGGGCACTTGCTCACGGCATTACTACATTTTAGAGGGTTGCTTTAGAATTTAGAGGGCACACAGAACCACACAGTAAGTGCAGTAATAGAAACACATACAGCAGCAGCAGCTCAGTATTGGGGTATCAGCAGGTTGAGGAGTTTGTGCAGGTTGGGAATAGTCCCATTGGTGACAGAGATGAAAATATGAAACGTGAAATGTGTCTTTGTTGTGATATCTGCAGCCGAGTTGTGGCTAGAAGAAGTTGTCATGTCAGTCTGGACCAGATGGAAAAGATGTGAAAAGTGAACGATTCCATCAGAAAGAACGTCAGCGGTAAGTTGCCATCTATAACTGTGCTGTAATCTCTTATATGTTCCATAGGACTGGTATCTACCACTGACCATATGGCGGGAATATCCATGTTGGTCTTTACATAGAGATTATCTACAGTAATAGCGCGGTCATCTGAGGTTCTCCTCCAGTATTAGGGTGCGTCACCCAGTTGTAATCAAGGTTACCTAATTAGGGGCCCACTCAGAAGTTTCGCCCCCCTGATTTAAAACAATAGCTACGCCTTTGCTCAGCGGTTTTCACTGTGCTTATGTGTCTGAATCTGACCAAGGACAACATCTGCAAGGAATTTTCTCCTCATATTCCATGTTCAAAAATTATACTAAGACGTTAACTTGCTTTCTAAGAAATTTACTTTAGTGTGCATGCGTCACTAAATAGGAAAAAGTAGATTGTGAGCCTCATTGGGGACTGGAATTAATGTAAATGGTGACAATCTCTGTATAGTGCTGCATAATATGCTATTTATGGAACCAGTAATATGTAAAACATTCACAAGAATTGGGTGCTCAGTATTTATTGGTGAAATGTAAAAGAAATGTGGAAATGTGTTCACCTATAATATGCAAGCTACCAGTTACTGCATCGTAAAACCATGTTTTCTTTTCTTAACTGTAATTTTTATTGAAATTTTACATGAATAATAAAAAAAACAAAGTTATGAACTGGGATATAAACTGGTGTGTTTTTGTAAGCGCATGTTCTCACTGGCCACTGAACAGAAAAATAACAAAGACAGAAACATAATGATTGAATACCCTGCAGTAAATAAATAAACAGCATAGTACATGAAAATAATCTAGGGTACTTAGTTAACTTAACTTTTTTAATATAAAAAAAAATGCAAAAGCCATCCCACCACTTCACAGTGACCCTAACTGGGACAGTCCTAACTCCAATATTAAAAACCTTACCTTTTTTCAAGGTGACCAGTGTCAAGCAGCGTTTACACACTGCACGCACACCAATTCATAGCCCAGTTCATACCTTTGGGTTTTTTCATGCATATGCTTTATGCATATAAAGGTGTGGCCTGCCTTTTCTTTGAGCTGGGCATTTTATTGATATGGTTTCCCATGGCTGTGTGTCCACTAGCTGGGCCTAGACCTTCTCAGCCCTTATCCACATGCATGTCACTTGATAAATGGTAAGGTTTTTAACCCCTTAAGGACCAAGCCACTTTGTAGGTTAATGTCCAGGCCTTAATTTTGAAATCTGGCCACTGTCACTTTACGTGGTTATAACTCTGTAACTCTTCAACAGATCCCACTGATTCTGAGAATATTTTTTTCGTGACATATTGTACTTTATGATAGTGGTAAAATTTCTTCAAAATGTCATGTGTTTACTTGTGAAAAAAAAATAAATTTGGTAAAAATTTAGAAAATGTCACAATTTTCAAACTTTTAACTTTTATGCCCCTAAATAAGAGCGTTATGTCACACAAAATAGTTAATAAATAACATTTCCAACATGTCTACTTCGCATCAGCACAATTTTTGAAACATAAGGTTTTTGTTAGGAAGTTATAAGGGTTAAAAGTTGACCAGCGATTTCTCATTTTTCCAACAAAATTTACAAAACCACATTCAAGAAGTTTATTAACTCTTCAGGTGCTTCACAAGAATTGAAGTAATGTAGAAGGAAAAAATTAACATTTAACTTTTTTTCATAAACATTTTACTTCGGACGCAATTTTTTTAATTTTCTCAAGGGTATCGAGAAAAAATAAACCACAATCTTTGTTTTGCAATTTCTCCTGAATACCTGAATACACCAATACCCCATGTGTGGAGGAAGAGCAATCTTTAGGCGCACGGCAGGGATCGGAAGGGAAGGAGCGCCATTTGAGGTTTTGAACGTAAACTTGACAGGAATTGAGAGCTGATGCAATGTCGCGTTTGGAGAGCCCCTGATGTGCTTAAACAGTGGTAACCCCCACAAGTGACCCCATTTTGGAAACTAGACCCCTCAGTGGACTTATTTAGATGTTTGGTGAGCAGTGAGCACCTTGAACCCCCAGGGTGCGTCACATCTTCAAAATCATCTTTTAGAAACAAATTGTTTAGTTTAACAAAGGTAGCAGGAGAAAATGGACACCAAAAATTGTTGTGCAATTTCTCCAGAATATGCCAATACCCCATGTGTAGAGGAAGACCACTGTTTGGGTGCACGGCAGGGCTCAGAAGGGAAGGAACACAATTTCATGTTTTGAACGCAAAATTGTCTGGAATCGAGAGCAGACACCATGTCGCGTTTGGAGAGCCGCTGATGTGCCTAAACAGTGGAAATTCCCACACATGTGACCCCCATTTGGGAAACTAGACCCCTCAAGGGACTTATCTAGATGTTTGGTGAGGTCCTTGAACCCCCAGATGCTTCACATAAGTTTATAATGTAGAGCCGTGAAAATTAAAACTCACATTTTTTCCACAAAAATCATCTTTTAGCACCATTTTTTTTAATTTAATGAAGGTAGCTGGAGAAAATGGAACCCAAATATTGTTGTGCAATTTATTCTGAGTACGCTGATACCCCACGTATGGAGGAACACCACTGGGCCACAGCAGGGCTCGGAAAGGAAGGAGCACAGTTTCATGTTTTGAACGCAAAATTGGCTGGAATCAATAGCGGACGCCATGTCGTGTTTGGAGAGCCCCTGATGTGCCTAAACAGTGGAAATCCCTCACAAGTGACCCCATTTTGAAAACTAGACCCCTCAAGGGACTTATCTAGATGTTTGATGAGTGCCTTAAACTACCAGGTGCTTCACATAAGTTTATAACGTAGATCCGTCAAATTAAAAATCAAATTTTTTTTCACAAAAATCATCTTTTAACACCATTTTTTAATTTTAACGACGGTAGCTGGAGAAAATGGACCCCAAAAATTGTTGTGCAAGTTCTCTTGAGTACACCGAAACTCCATGTGTGGAGGAAGACCACTGTTTGGGTGCACGGCAGGACTCGGAAGTAAAGGAGCAAGGTTTGACTTTTTGAACAAAAATTGGCTGGAATCGAGAGCGGATGCCATGTGACGTTTGGAGAGCCCCTGATGTGCCTAAACAGTGGAAAACCTCACAAGTGATACCATTTTGGAATCTAGACCCCTCAAGAAACTTAACTAGATGTGTGGTAAGCATCTTGAACCACCAGGTGCTTTACAGAAGTTTATAACAGAGCTAAGAAATTTTTTTTTTTTTTTTTTTTTTTAAAAAAAGCATTTTTGCTGCAAATTTTTTTTGTGACCGATCACAGCAATCTGGGTGCGGTGATCGACAGCATGGATCCCCACACCTCTTCCCGTGCTTCTCAGCTGTCACAGACAGATGTCGGCACTGAACTGTCACTGCGTGCTTACACGCAGTGATGGTTTAAATGCATGACGGACACAGTCCATCCTGGTGCGGGAACTGACACCCTGCTATGATTGTGTCCGTCATTGGATGTTAATGGGGTTAATATTAGAGTTAGAACTGTTCCAATTAGGGTCACCGTGAAGTGGTGGGATGGCTTTTGCATTATTATTATTTTAATGCTGTTTATTTATTTACTGCAGGGTATTCAATCATTATGTTTTGTCTTTGTATTATTATTATTATTATTATTATTATTAATTTTTTTTTTTTTCATGAATAATACAAACTTAAATACAAAATTCAGGTTAATTTCCAGTGTTCTGAACCCTCTTACTGTTCATATCACAAGACAGAAACATGTTTTTATTATTTAGCTTAGTTTTGATGCATTGCTAACACACCCTTTTTTGTGTTATTGTATCTGTACTTTTCAATCTCTGAAAGTTTTAATAACTGCTAGTTCTGAACAATTACAAGTGTGTTGCCTGTGGTTTCATCAGTACTTTACCCACAAATCTCCAACACTTAGGGCTCATTCAGACATCCGATTCCCTCAAGTATGAGGAAAACGGACCCATTATTTTGATCAGACTGTGATCAGACTTTGAACAATTACAAGTGCGGCTTTGTTGCCTGTGGTTTCATCAGTACTTTACCCACAAATCTCCAACACTTAGGGCTCATTCAGACATCCGACTCCCTCAAGTATGAGGAAAACGGACCCATTATTTTGATCAGACTGTGATCAGACTTTGACTTTGTCATCCGTTGTTCTCAAACATAATAAAAAAGAGGTTTCCCATCCTTCTCTTTTATGACAGTCTGTGAAAATCGGACGCACATGGATGTCATCCAAGTACAGGACGACTTTTTCAAGGGTCCATAGACTTGCATTGCAGATTTTGATCCAACCCTTGGACATGCCTCAGTGATTGTCCACTGACCTCTTGGTCCACAAAAAATCATGGACACTGGAATGGCCCCATAGACAATCACAGGTACAAATACTATCCATGAAAAACCCAGATAGCACTCGTACATGAAAAGCGAAAGTCTGAATGAGTCCTTAAGATACATTTTAATCAAGCTGACTGCCTATATACAAGCCATTACATTAGTCATTTAATATCTTGTTTAGATAGACCTAAAATAATTCTCTGCCCACAAAATGATAATTAAAACAGTTGTTCTTTGCACATAGAATATCATCGTTAGCAGTGCTTACACAGAATGATGATTTATTTCCAGCATTGAAGTTGTAAGATCATGTTTACTAAATGTATTTTCATATAAATATGATAATTGTGTGTTCAACTTCCCATGACTCCCAGTGATCTGACCTGAGGTATTTTTTGGCATTTTTCTTCCAGCTGCCAATTTTCCAAATCACAATTGTATCTATTTTTTATGTTCATATGTACCGTATTTTTAGGATTATAAGACGCACTCCCCCCCACCCAGATTTGGGGGGAAAATGGGTGTGCGTCTTATAATCTGAATGTAGCTTACCGGCTGCTGTGGAGCAGGGTCCCAGGGTCGCTGCTGCAGGAATCTCGTGGTGGCAGGAGTGTGGCGATGCTGCAGGCCCCAGGCTGGAAGGAGGGGTATTCAAGGATGCGGTTGCTCCGCTGACATTTTCTGAAAGCCCGTAACCACCGCACTTCCTATGGTTTTCAATGCATTGGACTCTAGGAAAATGGCAGCTGGAGGCTGCAAATGCACAGATTGAGATCTTGGCAACGGGATCTCGTCTTTTGAGATCTCAATCTGCACATGTGCCGCTTCTGGCAGCCATTTTCCCCTATGTCCAATGCATTGAAAACTGTGTAAACTGCTGGGGCTCCGGGTTTTCACAAAGTGTCGGTGGAGCCCCAGTGCAGCTGTTCACCCCCTCCTACCAGCCTGGGGCCCGCAGCATCGCCCCACTCCTGTCTCCTCCGAGCACCCCCTCCTACCAGCCTGGGACCTGCAGCATCGCCCCACTTCTGCCTCTGTCTCCAGCTTTCTGCAGCAGCAACCCTATCTCCTGGGACTCCACTCCAATGCCCCCACCCCCCAGGTAAGCTACCGTACAAGCAGACTATAAGACGCACCACCATTTTATTACAAAAATTTTTTTTTCCTATTTTCCACCCAAAATTTGGGGTGCGTGTTATGATCCAGTGCGTTTTATAATCAACCAAATACAGTGTGTGTATATATACAGTGGGTACGGAAAGTATTCAGACCCCTTTAAATTTTTCACTCTTTGCTTCATTGGAGCCATTTGGTAAATTCAAAAAAGTTCATTTTTTTCTTTTCACTCAGCACCCCATCTTGACTGAAAAAAAACCAGAAATGTAGAAATTTTTGCATTTTTATTAAAAAAGAAAAACTGAAATATCACAAGGTCATAAGTATTCAGGCCCTTTGCTCAGACACTCATATTTAAATCACATGCCTTCCATTTCCTTGTGATCCTCGAGATGGTTCTACTCTTTCATTGGAGTTCAGCTGTGTTTAATTAAAGTGATAAGACTTGATTTGGAAAGGTACAAACCTGTCTATATAAGACCTCACTGCTCACAGTGCATGTCAGACCAAATGAGAATCATGAGGTCAAAGGAACTGGCCAAGGAGCTCAGAGACAGAATTGTGGCAAGGCACAGATCTGGCCAAGATTACAAAAGAATTTCCGCAGTACTCAAAGTTCCTAAGAGCACAGTGGCCTCCATAATCCCTAAATGGAAGAAGTTTGGGACCACCGGAAGTCTTCCTAGACCTGGCTGTCCAGCCAAACTGAGCAATTGTGGGAGAAGAGCCTTGGTCAGAGAGGTAAAGAAAAACCCCAAGATCACTGTGGCTGAGCTCCAGAGATGCAGTAGAGTGATGGGAGCAAGTTCCACAAAGTCAACTATCACTGCAGCCCTCCACCAGTGGTGCCTTTATGGCAGAATGGCCCGATGGAAACCTCTCCTCAGTGCAAGACATATGAAAGCCTGCATAGAGTTTGCTAAAAAAATATATGAAAAACTCCCCGACCATGAGAAATAAAATTCTCTGGTCTGATGCGACGAAGATAGACCTTTTTGTTGATAATTCTAAGCGGTATGTGTGGAGAAAACCAGGCACTGCTCATAACCTGCCCAATACAATCCCAACAGTGAAACATGGTGGTGGCAGCATCAAGCTAACGGGGTGTTTTTCAGCTGCAGGGACAGGACAACTGGTGAAGGAGACATGAATGTGGCCATGTACAGAGATATCCTGGATGAAAACCTCTTCCAGAGTGCTCAGGACCTCAGACTTGGCCGAAGGTTCACCTTCTAACAAGACAATGACCCTAAGCACACAGTTAAAATAACAAAGGAGTGGCTTCAGAACAACTCTGTGACCATTCTTGACTGGCCCAGCCAGAGCCCTGACCTAAACCCAAATGAGCATCTCTGGAGAGACCTGAAAATGGCTGTCCACCAACATTAACCATCCAACTGGATGGGACTGGAGAGGATCTGCAAGGAAGAATGGCAGAGGATCCCCAAATCCAGGTGTGAAAATCTTGTTGCATCATTCCCAAGACGACTCATGGCTGTACTAGCTCAAAAGGGTGCTTCTACTCAATAGTGAGCAAAGGGTATGAATACTTATGACCATGTGATATTTCAGTTTTTCTTTTTTAATAAATTAGCAAAAGTTCTACATTTGTTTTTTTTTTCAGTCAAGATGGGGTACAGTGTGTACATTAATGACAAAAAATTGAACTTTTTTGAATTTACCAAATGGCTACAATGAAACAAAGAGTGAAAAATTTAAAAGGGTCTGAATTAGTGTTGAGCATTCCGATGCTGCAAGTATCGGGTATCGGCCGATACTTGCTGTATCGGAATTCCGATACCGGGATTCCGATACTCTTGTGGTATCGGGTATCGGAACAACATTAATGTTAAAATGTGTAAAATAGAGAATTAAAATAAAAAATATCGCTATACTCACCTGTCCGACGCAGCCGGGACCTCAGCGCAGGAACCGGCAGCGTTGTTTGTTTAAAATTCCCGCTTTTACATGGTTACGCGAAGTCCCGGCTTGTGATTGGTCAGGGCGGCCATGTTGCCGGGCCGCGGACCAATCACAGCAAGCCGTGACGAAAATACGTCACGGCTTGCTGTGATTGGTCCGCGTCCCGGCAACATGGCCGCCATTAACCAATCACAAGCCGTGACGTCACGGGAGGCTGGAAACGCGCTCATTTTAAAAAGGGCGCGTGTCCAGCCTCCCGTGACGTCACGGCTTGTGATTGGTTGCGTCGCGGTCAACCAATCACAAGCCGGGAGGCTGGACACGCGCCCATTTCAAAATGAGCGCGTCCAGCCTCCCGGCTTGTGATTGGTTGATCGCGGCGCAACCAATCACAAGCCGTGACGTCACGGGAGGCTGGACACGCGCCCATTTCAAAATGAGCGCGTCCAGCCTCCCGGCTTGTGATTGGTTGATCGCGGCGCAACCAATCACAAGCCGTGACGTCACGGGAGGCTGGACACGCGCCCATTTTAAAATGAGCGCGTGTCCAGCCTCCCGTGACGTCACGGCTTGTGATTGGTCAGGGCGGCCATATTGCCGGGACGCGGACCAATCACAGCAAGCCGTGACGTAATTTCGTCACGGCTTGCTGTGATTGGTCCGCGTCCCGGCAACATGGCCGACCTGACCAATCACAAGCCGGGAATTCACGTAACCAAGTAATAGCGCGAATTTTAAACAAACAACGCTGCCGGTTCCCTCGCTGAAGTCCCGGCTGCGTCGGACAGGTGAGTATAGCGATATTTTTTATTTTAATTCTTTCTTTTACACATTTATATGGTTCCCAGGGCCTGAAGGAGAGTTTCCTCTCCTTCAGACCCTGGGAACCATCAGGAATACCGTCCGATACTTGAGTCCCATTGACTTGTATTGGTATCGGGTATCGGATTGGATTCCGATACTGTGACGGTATCGGCCGATACTTTCCGATACCGATACTTTCCGATATCGGAAAGTATCGCTCAACACTAGTCTGAATACTTTCCCTACTATATATAGAGATAGATAGATAGATAATAGATAGATAGATAGATAGATAGATAGATAGATAGATACAGTACAGAGAAAAAGTACAGAGCTGCTGTTAACCTGCGATTTCTGAGGCTGGTGACTCGGATAAACTTATCCTCAGAAGCAGAGGTGACTCTTGGTCTTCCTTTCCTGGGGCGGTCCTCATGTGAGCCAGTTTCTTTGTAGCGCTTGATGGTTTTTGCAACTGCACTTGGGGACACTTTCGAAGTTTTCCCAATTTTTCAGACTGACTGACATTCATTTCTTAACGTAATAATGGCCACTCGTTTTTCTTTACTTAGCTGCTTTTTTCTTGCCATAATACAAATTCTAACAGTCTATTCAGTAGGACTATCAGCTGTGTATCCACCAGACTTCTGCTCAACACAACTGATGGTCCCAACACCATTTGTAAGGCAAGAAATCCCACTTATTAAACCTGACAGGGCACACCTGTGATATGAAAACCATTTCTGGTGACTACCTCTTGAAGCTCATCAAGGGAATGCCAAGAGTGTGCAAAGCAGTCATCAAAGCAAAAGGTGGCTACTTTGAAGAACCTAGAATATAAGACATATCTTCAGTTGTTTCACACTTTTTTGTTAAGTATATAATTCCACATGTGTTAATTCATAGTTTTGATGCCTTCAGTGTGAATTTACATATTTTTAGTCATATAGTCATGAAAATACAGAAAAATCTTTAAATGAGAAAGTGTATCCAAACTTTTGGTCTCTATTGTAAATAAATATATATATATATATATATATATATATATATATATATATATACATTTTTCTATTGTTTTTAAGTTACAATTTTAATTTTCATGACAAAACATAGTGTGAAGTGGATCTAAGGCTATATTCACACTGGCATTTAAGTGTATTGTGTCTAAAAGTTCAGGGTGGGCCATTATTTGGATACACCTAAATAAAATGGGAATGGTTGCTGATATCAACTTCCTGTTTGTGGCACATTAGTATATGGGTATATTCAGTGCGCCGATTTGGCATCAGTCGAACATCCCTTCGGCGGATATTAGCTACTCACAAATGGCACCCTTCCAAATCCAGCTGCTGCAGCATCTCAACGAGGATGGCCCAGATTGGCAAGCTGAATTTGCAGAATGGGCAAAACAAAAATTGGAACAGGACCCTCAGTTTACACAGAACATTATGTTCAGTGATGAGGCAAACTTTTTTGGGTGGGACATTTATATGGATACACCTAAATAACATGGGAATGGTGACAGTTTTCTTACGTAGGGTGTCTTGCATTGAAATCTGCTGCAATGACCCGGCTACTGCGCTCACCAGACATCAACACAACTTCTCTCCGCTCCTCATGTGTTAACCTCTGCGACATGTTAACGGCTGTAAACAAAGAGAAACTTGGAAATAACTAATGAAAGAATAAAGTTACGCTAAAACAAAGCACACCATTTTTTTCTTGTGAAATTCTCAATAAGTTTGATGTGTCCCATGACCCTCTTCTGTTATGACCCCAATGGCGAGGGTCTCAGAGGAACGTGGAAGTCTGCAGAATACAAAAATCCAGCTCATAGGGCAGTGGTAACTGGTTTGACCATATATCTACTCCTAACGCCAACACTAGAAGTAGCCGGGGATCATTCCTACGTTGATTCTAGATGACACGCGCCAGCCGGAGAATCTAGCTACCCCTAGTAGAGGAAAACAAAGACCTTTCTTGCCTCCAGAGAAGGGGACCCCAAAGCTGGATAGAAGCCCCCCACAAATAATGACGGTGAGGTAAGAGGAAATGACAAACACAGAAATGAACCAGGTTTAGCACAGAGAGGCCCGCTTACTGATAGCAGAATAAAGAAAGGTAACTTATATGGTCAACAAAAACCCTATTAAAATCCACACTGGAAATTCAAGAACCCCCGAACCGTCTAACGGTCCGGGGGGAGAACACCAGCCCCCCTAGAGCTTCCAGCAAAGGTCAGGATATAGATTTGGAACAAGCTGGACAAAAATGCAAAACCAAAACAAATAGCAAAAAGCAAAAGGCAGACTTAGCTGATATAACTGGAACCAGGATCAGTAGACAAGAGCACAGCAGACTAGCTCTGATAACTACGTTGCCAGGCATTGAACTGAAGGTCCAGGGAGCTTATATAGCAACACCCCTAACTAACGACCCAGGTGCGGATAAAAGGAATGACAGAAAAACCAGAGTCAAAAAACTAGTAACCACTAGAGGGAGCAAAAAGCAAATTCACAACAGTACCCCCCCCTTAGTGAGGGGTCACCGAACCCTCACCACGACCACCAGGGCGATCAGGATGAGCGGCATGAAAGGCACGAACCAAATCGGCCGCATGAACATCAGAGGCGACCACCCAGGAATTATCCTCCTGACCATAGCCCTTCCACTTGACCAGGTACTGAAGCCTCCGCCTGGAGAGGCGAGAATCCAAGATCTTCTCCACCACGTACTCCAACTCGCCCTCCACCAACACCGGAGCAGGAGGCTCAGCAGAAGGAACTACAGGCACAATGTACCGCCGCAACAAGGACCTATGAAATACATTGTGAATAGCAAACGACACAGGAAGATCCAGACGAAAAGATACAGGATTAAGGATTTCCAATATCTTGTAAGGCCCAATAAAACGAGGTTTAAATTTGGGAGAGGAGACCTTCATAGGAACAAAGCGGGAAGAAAGCCACACCAAATCCCCAACGCGTAGTCGGGGACCCACACCGCGGCGGCGGTTGGCAAAGCGCTGAGCCTTCTCCTGTGACAACTTCAAGTTGTCCACCACATGATTCCAGATCTGCTGCAACCTATCCACCACAGAATCCACCCCAGGACAGTCAGAAGGCTCCACATGACCCGAAGAAAAGCGAGGATGGAAACCAGAGTTGCAGAAAAAAGGCGAAACCAAGGTGGCGGAACTAGCCCGATTATTAAGGGCAAACTCAGCCAACGGCAAGAATGTCACCCAATCGTCCTGATCAGCAGAGACAAAACACCTCAAATAAGCCTCCAAAGTCTGATTGGTTCGCTCCGTCTGTCCATTAGTCTGAGGATGGAAAGCAGACGAAAACGACAAATCAATGCCCATCCTACTACAAAAGGATCGCCAGAACCTGGAAACGAACTGGGATCCTCTGTCTGACACAATATTCTCAGGGATGCCGTGCAAACGAACCACGTTCTGGAAAAACACAGGAACCAGATCGGAAGATGAAGGCAGCTTAGGCAAAGGAACCAAATGGACCATCTTGGAGAAACGATCACATATCACCCAGATAACGGACATGCCCTGAGATAGCGGAAGATCAGAAATGAAATCCATGGAGATATGTGTCCAAGGTCTCTTCGGGACAGGCAAAGGCAAGAGCAAACCGCTGGCACGAGAACAGCAAGGCTTAGCTCGAGCACAAGTCCCACAGGACTGCACAAATGACCGCACATCCCTTGACAAGGAAGGCCACCAAAAGGACCTGGCCACCAGATCTCTGGTGCCAAAAATTCCCGGGTGACCTGCCAACACCGAGGAATGAACCTCGGAAATGACTCTGCTGGTCCACTTATCCGGGACAAACAGTCTGTCAGGTGGACAAGACTCAGGCCTATCAGCCTGAAATCTCTGCAACACACGTCGCAGATCCGGAGAAATAGCTGACAAGATAACTCCATCTTTAAGAATACCAACAGGATCAGCGACTCCAGGAGCATCAGGCACAAAGCTCCTAGAAAGAGCATCGGCCTTCACATTCTTTGAACCTGGTAAATACGAGACAACAAAATCAAAGCGGGAGAAAAACAATGACCAGCGGGCCTGTCTCGGATTAAGGCGTTTAGCAGACTCGAGATACATCAGATTTTTGTGATCAGTCAAGACCACCACACGATGCTTAGCACCCTCGAGCCAATGACGCCACTCCTCAAATGCCCATTTCATGGCCAGCAACTCCCGATTGCCCACATCATAATTTCGCTCGGCAGGCGAAAACTTCCTAGAGAAAAAGGCACAAGGTTTCATAACAGAGCAACCAGGGCCTCTCTGCGACAAAACGGCCCCTGCCCCAATCTCCGAAGCATCCACCTCAACCTGAAAGGGAAGTGAGACGTCAGGCTGGCACAAAACAGGCGCCGAAGTAAACCGGCGTTTCAACTCCTGGAAAGCCTCCACGGCAGCAGGAGCCCAGTTAGCTACATCGGAGCCCTTCTTGGTCATATCCGTCAAAGGTTTCACAATGCTAGAAAAATTAGCGATAAAACGACGGTAGAAGTTAGCGAAGCCCAAGAACTTCTGAAGACTCTTAACTGACGAGGGCTGAGTCCAATCAAGAATAGCTCGGACCTTGACTGGGTCCATCTCCACAGCAGAAGGGGAAAAAATGAACCCCAAAAAGGGAACCTTCTGTACACCAAAGAGACACTTTGAGCCCTTGACAAACAAAGAATTTTCACGCAAAATTTTAAAGACCAACCTGACCTGCTCCACATGCGAATCCCAATTATCAGAAAAAACCAAAATATCATCCAGATAAACAATCAAAAATTTATCCAGATACTTCCGGAAAATGTCATGCATAAAGGACTGAAAAACTGAAGGCGCATTGGAGAGCCCAAAAGGCATCACCAAGTACTCAAAATGACCTTCGGGCGTATTGAATGCGGTTTTCCATTCATCACCTTGCTTAATGCGCACAAGGTTGTACGCACCACGAAGGTCTATCTTGGTGAACCACTTGGCACCCTTAATCCGGGCAAACAAGTCAGACAACAGCGGTAAAGGATACTGAAATTTGACAGTGATCTTATTTAAAAGCCGATAATCAATACAAGGTCTCAAAGATCCGTCCTTTTTTGCCACAAAAAAGAATCCCGCACCAAGAGGGGAAGAAGACGGACGAATATGTCCTTTCTCCAGAGACTCCTTGATATATGAACGCATAGCGGTATGTTCAGGTACCGACAGATTAAACAGTCTTCCCTTAGGAAATTTACTGCCTGGGATCAAATCTATAGCACAGTCACAGTCCCTATGAGGAGGCAGTGCACTGGACTCAGACTCACTGAAGACATCCTGATAATCAGACAAATACTCCGGAACTTCCGAAGGCGTAGAAGAAGCAATAGACACAGGCAGGGAATCCCCATGAATACCACGACAGCCCCAACTTGAGACTGACATAGCCTTCCAGTCCAGGACTGGATTATGGGTCTGTAACCATGGCAGCCCTAAAACAACCAAATCATGCATTTTATGTAAAACCAGGAAACGTATCACCTCGCGGTGTTCAGGAATCATGCACATGGTAACCTGTGTCCAATACTGCGGTTTATTTGCTGCCAATGGTGTAGCATCAATACCCCTAAGAGGAATAGGATTTTCTAATGGTTCAAGAGTAAAACCGCAGCGCTTAGCAAATGAGAGATCCATGAGACTCAGGGCAGCACCTGAATCTACAAACGCCATGACAGGATAAGATGACAGTGAGCAAATCAAAGTTACAGACAGAATAAATTTAGGTTGCAAATTACCAACGGTGACAGGACTAACAACCTTAGATATACGTTTAGAGCATGCTGAGATAACATGTGTAGAATCACCACAGTAGTAGCACAAGCCATTCCGGCGTCTATGAATTTTCCGCTCATTTCTAGTCAGGATTCTATCACATTGCATTAAATCAGGTGTCTGTTCAGACAACACCATGAGGGAATTTGCGGTTTTTCTATCACATTGCACCGAATTAGGTGTCTGTTCAGACAACACCATGAGGGAATTTGCGGTTTTGCGCTCCCGCAACCGCCGGTCAATTTGAATAGCCAGTGCCATAGTATCATTCAGACCTGTGGGAATGGGAAAACCCACCATAACATTCTTAATGGCTTCAGAAAGGCCATTTCTAAAATTAGCGGCCAGTGCACACTCGTTCCAATGTGTCAGCACGGACCATTTCCGAAATTTTTGGCAATACACTTCAGCCTCGTCCTGCCCCTGAGACATAGCCAGCAAGGCCTTTTCTGCCTGAATCTCAAGATTGGGTTCCTCATAAAGTAAACCGAGCGCCAGAAAAAACGCATCAAGATCAGCCAATGCCGGATCTCCTGGCGCCAGCGAAAAAGCCCAATCCTGAGGGTCGCCCCGTAAGAACGAAATAACAATTTTTACTTGCTGAGCAGAATCTCCAGATGAACAGGGTCTCAGGGACAAAAACAATTTACAATTATTCACGAAATTCCTAAACTTAAACCTGTCTCCGGAAAACAGTTCAGGAATCGGTATTTTAGGTTCTGACCTAGGATTTCTGATAACATAGTCTTGTATGCCCTGCACACGAGTAGCCAGCTGGTCCACACTTGTAATCAAGGTCTGGACATTCATGTCTGCAGCAGGCATAGCCACTCTGAGGTAAAGGGGAAGAAGAAAAAAAAAACTCAGAATCTTCTTTCTTATAATCCCTCTTCTGCAATGCATTAAACATTTAATACTGGCCTGGCAAACTGTTATGACCCCAATGGCGAGGGTCTCAGAGGAACGTGGAAGTCTGCAGAATACAAAAATCCAGCTCATAGGGCAGTGGTAACTGGTTTGACCATATATCTACTCCTAACGCCAACACTAGAAGTAGCCGGGGATCATTCCTACGTTGATTCTAGATGACACGCGCCAGCCGGAGAATCTAGCTACCCCTAGTAGAGGAAAACAAAGACCTTTCTTGCCTCCAGAGAAGGGGACCCCAAAGCTGGATAGAAGCCCCCCACAAATAATGACGGTGAGGTAAGAGGAAATGACAAACACAGAAATGAACCAGGTTTAGCACAGAGAGGCCCGCTTACTGATAGCAGAATAAAGAAAGGTAACTTATATGGTCAACAAAAACCCTATTAAAATCCACACTGGAAATTCAAGAACCCCCGAACCGTCTAACGGTCCGGGGGGAGAACACCAGCCCCCCTAGAGCTTCCAGCAAAGGTCAGGATATAGATTTGGAACAAGCTGGACAAAAATGCAAAACCAAAACAAATAGCAAAAAGCAAAAGGCAGACTTAGCTGATATAACTGGAACCAGGATCAGTAGACAAGAGCACAGCAGACTAGCTCTGATAACTACGTTGCCAGGCATTGAACTGAAGGTCCAGGGAGCTTATATAGCAACACCCCTAACTAACGACCCAGGTGCGGATAAAAGGAATGACAGAAAAACCAGAGTCAAAAAACTAGTAACCACTAGAGGGAGCAAAAAGCAAATTCACAACACTCTTCCCATTGGAAAAAATAAAATTGGATCCAAAATGTCCGACTTCAAAATGGCCACAATGGTCACCACCCATCTTGAATAGTTTTCCCCCTCCTATATACTAATGTGCACAAACAGGAAGTTGATATCACCAATCATTCCAATTTTATTTAGGTGTATCCATACATGGCCCACCCTGTACAACAGAAGTGCATAGTCTACAGCACTATTCTGCCCAAGATATTACAAGAAACTTGTCAATGACATCCATTAAGAACTGTTATTTCTGTCAGACACCCTTAAAAAGCTGAAGTCATGATTCCAATGTGACCAGAGGCTTGAAAAGAATTTTGAAGAAAATATGTAGTAATCATTTTTTTAGTTGCTCTTCTTCCCTTTGCTGAGTTTCAAACACATCAAGACAAGTCAACTACATAAAAAGATTAAGATAAGCAAAATAACACATTTTGAATGGGGAAATGTGTTTTGTATAAAAGTCAAATATAAATTTTAGCTTTTTGAATCACCAAGAAAATTTGTAAGGCAACAAAAATGAAAGGATGCAGGAAAACTGCTTGATGCTATCTGTGAACCATGAAGGATGGAATCTTTTTTTTCATGAAAAACTAAACGAAAAAAAAAAATCAGATAACAGACATACAAAAATATTAGACATGAAAATGGATTTTAATGTAAAAAAAATGTCCATCAATTCAATCTGTTTTATGAGAGGTGCATCAGGAAGCATGGGGTGAAACTTATACAGAGAACTTCATTAAATTGATTTTCGGAATGCCAAAGGACTGAAAGGCTGGAATTGCTGCAACTGGAGGATTCTTTAGAAAAAGCATAGATCAATTCAACAACATGTCTTAACTTCTAGCCTTATCCATGTCTTGTATACATTTTCGGTTGATTTTTAGAACTTTTCTAATAAAAGTATGAGCTTTTATGAAACTAGCAACATTTTTCTTTCAAAAGACAATGTATATTTCCATCTTCCCCTCTGAATCATGTTCATGCCCATGTGATGACTTGCACTGGGGAAAAAAAAACTGTAAAAAACTGTAAATCTTTAAAAAGTCATACAAAAAAATACAGTATGATCCTTTGGGACTCAGAAGGGGCTAGAGACCTTAATATGACCCTTAAGTTGCTGTCCATCTAAGGTCTGTCCAGGGACATCCTGCGATGTATCTGCTGCTTTGATTTCCAGCTGAACTTTAGGTGAACTTAGGCCTGGAGGAAGGAGCCTGCAGGACAGAACTGCTGAGAGGAGATCCTGGGACAAGTCATCAACTTGTGTAAATATTGAAGCAACCCATGGAAAACCGGGCTGAAATAAAGCTGTCAGGGTAGAGTAAACTGAGAACAAGGTGGGCCTAAGTAGGAGAAAGGAGATTTCATTTGTCTCCAAATCCTAAAGGTACATGAACAAAAATGAGATGAAGAACAGCAGAAAGGTCATAGCCAGGGCACCTTTTTTAGTGAAATTCCTCCCAAAATATTATATATGTTTATAGAACAAGTCAAAACAGTCCATATACGTATATATATATATATATATATATATATATATATATATTACTGTACAAAGTTTGAAAGTTTTAGACGTGTAAAAGATGCTGCAAAATAAGAACGCTTTCAAAAATAGATGTGTTACTGATTTATTGTTATCAGCTTAAAAACATAAATTATTCTAGGAACAATTGCACTTGGCCGGATAGTTGATCCAAACATCTTAGAGAACTAACCACAGATCTTCTGTTGATATAGACTTGCACAAATCCTTATGCCTCTTCTCATAATCCTAGATATACTTAATGATATTGAGATCAGGGCTCTGTGGGGGCCATATCATCACTTCCAGGACTTCTTGTTCTTTACACTGAGGATAGTTCTTAATGACATTGGCTGTATGTTTAGGGTCGTCGTCCTACTGCAGGATAAATTTGGAGCCAATCAGATACCTCTTTGATGGTATTACATAATGGATAAGTATCTGCCTGTATTTCTTTGCATTGAGGACAACATTAAAGGGAACCTGTCACCCCGTTTTTTCCGTATGAGATAAAAATACTGTTAAATAGGGCCTGAGCTGTGCTGGACAATAGTGTATTTTGTGGACCCCGATTCCCCACCTATGCTGCCGAAATACGTTACCAAAGTAGCCGTTTTCGCCTGTGGTGTAGTGGTGTGCGCATGCCCAAGGTCCCAAATCCACTGCACAGGGGAGTGAAAAGATCGCGATGTGCTGAATTTCATTGGTGATCGGTGGGCGCGGCCATCTTCCTTTGGCCGCGCGTGCGCAGAAGCGGCGCTCTGCTGGCCGCGGCTTCAGGAAAATGGCCGCGGGATGCCGCGCGTGCGCAGATGGAGATCGCGGCGGCCATTTTCCTGAAGCCGAGATACGAACTCTGCTTCAGGAAAATGGCCGCCGCGATGTCCATCTGCGCACGCCGCGGCATCCCGCGGCCATTTTCCTGAAGTGCACGCGCGCCCACCGATCACCAATGAAATACAGCACATCGCGATCTTTTCACTCCCCTGTGACGTGGATTTGGGACCTTGGGCATGCGCACACCACTACGCCACCAACGGAAAACTAAGCAAGATCTGGGGGAAGACACCACACCCTTTTGACCAGACCAGCCTGATTGACAGGCGAAAACGACTACTTTGGTAACGTATTTTGGCAGCATAGGTGGGGAATCGGGGTCCACAAAATACACTATTGTAATGCACAGCTCAGGCCCTATTTAACAGTATTTTTATCTCATACGGAAAAAACGGGGTGACAGGTTCCCTTTAATTCCTTCCAAATCTCTAACTCCATTTGTAGAAATGCAGTCCAGACTTGCGAGAAACCTGCCCCATGCTTCACTGTTGTCTGCAGAAACTCCTTATTGTACCGCTCTCCAGCCTTCGGGGAACACACGGCTTTCTGTTACAGATAAACATTTCACATTTTTACTCATCAGTCCAGAGCACCTGCCCCCTAGTTCCTATGCTTTCTTGCATAGTTTGTATGTTCTCCCTGTGTTTGCGTGAGTTTCCCCTGGGTTCTCCGGTTTCCTCCCACACTCCAAAGACATACTGATAGGGAATTTAGATTGTGATCCCCATCGGGGACAGTGATGATAATGTGTGCAAACTGTAAAGCTCTGCAGAATATGATAGCGCTATATAAAATAATAAAGATTATAAAGATTATTATAAGTGAGTCACTTAGTGTTGTTTCCATGTCGAAGATATGTTTATTTGGTAACAATTCTTTAATAATAAGACCACTTCTGGCAAGATTTTTTTTGAAAAGTAAATGGGTGTATCTAGGTCCCACTTATTTCTAGCCTGTTTTGAACTTATAACACAAGATAAGATAAGACATCTTCTGATTTCAAAGGCAAATAAGCATGATGTTTCTTTGGTCGACCGCTGCACCTTCAGTCCCTACCATTGCTCATTTCTTGATGCTTCTTTAAAAACGTTTGAACAGCACATACTAAAGGCCCCGTCTCACACAGCGACGCTGCAGCGATACAGACAACGATGCTGATCGCTGCAGCGTCGCTGTTTTGTCGCTGTGTGGTCGCTGGGGAGCTGTCACACAGACAGCTCTCTCCAGCGACCAACGATCAGGGGAACGACTTCGGCATCGTTGAAACTGTCTTCAACGATGCCGAAGTCCCCCTGCAGCACCCGGGTAACCAGGGTAAACATCGGGTTACTAAGCGCAGGGCCGCGCTTAGTAACCCGATGTTTACCCTGGTTACCAAAAAAAACAAACAGTACATACTCACCATCTGTTGCCCGTCAGGTCCCTTGCCGTCTGCTTCCCGCTCTGTGTGCCGCCGTACAGTGAGAGCAGAGCGCAGCGGTGACGTCACTGCTGTGCTCTCACTTTACGGCGGCAGTCAGAGCAGGAAGCAGACGCCAAGGGACCTGACGGGCAACAGATGGTGAGTATGTACTGTTTGTTTTTTTTGGTAACCAGGGTAAACATCGGGTTACTAAGCGCGGCCCTGAGCTTAGTAACCCGATGTTTACCCTGGTTACCAGTGAAGACATCGCTGGATCGGTGTCACACACACCGATTCAGCGATGTCAGCGGGACCTCAACGACCAAAAAAAGGTCCAGGCCATTCCGACACGACCAGCGATCTCGCAGCAGGGGCCTGATCGCCGGTATGTGTCACACATAGCGAGATCGCTACTGAGGTCGCTGTTGCGTCACAAAACTTGTGACTCAGCAGCGATCTCGCTAGCGATCTCGCTATGTGAGACGGGGCCTTAAATCCTTAGTGTGCTTTGTATTCTTTGCCTATGAGAGACCACGCAACTACAGTATAACTACCTTGTGTCTAATTTCTCTGTGGGCATTCTCTGCGTCTGGAGGAGAGAAGGTTTTTCCACCAACATAGAAGAGAATTCTTTAGGCTATGTGCACACCTTCAGGATTTCTTGCAGAAATTTCCTGTGCAAAACCGGACATTTTCTGCAAGAAATCCGCATGCGTTTTTTTTTTAGCTTTTTTTGCGCGTTTTTCTCACGTTTTTTGCGCATTTTTTTGCGGATTTTTTGCGTTTTTTTCCGGAGATTTCCCAGTGCAATGATATAGTGGGAAATCCGCAAAAAAACCGCAAAATTAATGAACATTGAACAATGCGTTTTTTTTGCGGACAAAAAGCATAATGTGCTCAAAAATTGTGGAATGCATTCTAAATGATGGGATGCATAATGTATGCATTTTTTATGCGTTTTTATAGCGAAAAAACGCGAAAAAACTTGAAAAATCCACAACGTGTGCACACAGCCTTACTGTTAGAGCAGTGAGAATCTGGAATTCCTTGCCTGAGGAGGTGGTGATGGCGAACTCAGTCAAGGGGTTCAAGAGAGGCCTGGATGTCTTCCTGGAGCGTAACAATATTGTATCTTACAGTTATTAGGTTCTTTAGAAAGACGTAAATCTGGGGATTTATTCTGATGGAATATAGGCTGAACTGGATGGACAAATGTCTTTTTTGGCCTTGCTAACTATGTTACTATGTTACTAATTGCTGTGCTCAGTCTTACCAAGGTGCACAGGTGCATCTCACAAAATTAGAATATCTTCAAAAAGTTAATTTATTTCTGATTTTCAATACAAAAAGTGAAACTCGTATATTAGATAGAGTCATTACAAATAGAGTGATGTATTTCAAGTGTTTATTTCTGTTAATGTTGATGATTATGGCTTCCAGCCAATTAAAACCCAAAAGTCATTAGCTTGAAAATTCTCAAAAGTCGGGTCAAGTGAAATCGGCCGATCCTATAAAAAAGTCGGGGTCGGCCGAAACACGAAGCCCAATGCAGTGCAATGGGATACTATGGTTCCCAGGGTCTGAAGGAGAGGAAACTCTCCTTCAGGCCCTGGGATCCATATTAATGTGTAAAATATAGAATCAAAATAAAAAATATTGATATACTCACCCTCGGATGCGCCCTGGTACTAACCGGCAGGCTTCCTTCCTAAGAATGAGCGCGTGAATGACCTGCGGTGACGTCGCGGCTTGTGATTGGTCGCGAGCGGTCACATGGACAAGCCGCGACGTCATCTAAGGTCCTTCACGCGCTCATTCTTAGGAGGGAAGGCTGCCGGACGTGCCCTGCTTCTTTCCGGCAGCTCGGTATCGGAATTCCGATACCAGATTCAGAAGATCGCCGACCTCATGGCCGACCCCACACAGGGGTCGGGTCGGGTTTCATAAAACTCGGCTTTGCCAAAAGTCGGTGACTTCTGAAAATGGCCGACCCTGTTATGATTGAACTGGTGGTTAGGAGCACTAGAAATGACCAGATGAGCAAACTAGAATAGCCGTGGAGCGTTCCTGACTCTGCCTAGACGCCTCTTCACAGCCTAAGAGCTAACTACCCCTAAAGATAGAAAATACAGCCTACCTTGCCACAGAGAAATCCCCCAAAGAAATAGGCAGCCCCCACATATATTGACTGTGAGTTAAGATGGAAGTCACAAACACAGAAATGAAACAGGTTTCAGCATAGGAGGCCAGGCTTAACTAAACAGACTGAGGATAGAAAAGGTATCTTTGCGGTCAGCATAAAACACTAACAAAAAACCACGCAGCGTGTGCAAAAGAAACCACCGCACTGACTCACGGCGCGGTGGTGCCACTCTGCATCCCAGAGCTTCCAGCTAACAGAACAAAATCATGATAGCAAGCTGGACAAAAAACAATGATAACAAATAAGCTAGCAGAAACTTAGCTTTTACTGAAGTAGACAGGTAATCTGAAAGATCCAAGAGAACTGAACCAGTACTAGGACATTGACAGCTGGCATCAAGTAACGATCTGAGTGGAATTAAATAGAGCAGCCAGCCAAGGCCTCAACGAGATCAGCTAGAGAATGAATCTCAGAACCAGCAGCTCCACTCACAGCCACCAGAGGGAGTCCATGAACAGAACTCGCCGAAGTACCATTCATAACCACAGGAGGGAGCTCGAGAACAGAATTCACAACAGTACCCCCCCCTTGAGGAGGGGTCACCGAACCCTCACCAGAGCCTCCAGGCCGATCCAGATGAGCCAAATGAAAGGCACGAACAAGATCGGCAGCATGAACATCAGAGGCAACCACCCAGGAATTATCCTCCTGACCATAACCTTTCCACTTGACTAGGTACTGAAGTTTCCGTCTCGAAATACGTGAATCCAAAATCTTCTCCACCACATACTCCAACCCCCCCCTCAACCAACACCGGGGCAGGAGGATCAACGGAGGGAACCATAGGAGCCACATATCTCCGCAATAACGACCTATGGAACACATTATGGATGGCGAAAGAAGCTGGAAGGTCCAAACGAAATGACACAGGATTAAGAACTTCAGAAATCTTATAAGGACCAATGAAACGAGGCTTAAACTTAGGAGACAAAACCTTCATAGGAACAAAACGAGACGACAACCAAACCAAATCCCCAACACGAAGTCGGGGACCAACACAGCGACGGCGGTTAGCGAAACGTTGAGCCTTCTCCTGGGACAATGTCAAATTGTCCACTACGTGAGTCCAAATTTGCTGCAACCTGTCCACCACAGAATCCACACCAGGACAGTCCGAAGGCTCAACCTGCCCTGAAGAAAAACGAGGGTGGAAACCAGAATTACAGAAAAAAGGCGAAACCAAAGTGGCCGAGCTGGCACGATTATTAAGGGCGAACTCAGCCAAAGGCAAGAAGGACACCCAATCATCCTGATCAGCAGAAACAAAGCATCTCAGATATGTTTCCAAAGTCTGATTGGTTCGTTCGGTTTGGCCATTTGTCTGAGGATGGAAAGCTGAAGAAAAAGACAAATCAATGCCCATCTTAGCACAAAAGGACCGCCAAAATCTTGAAACAAACTGGGAACCTCTGTCCGACACGATGTTCTCCAGAATACCATGTAAACGAACCACATGCTGGAAAAACAATGGAACCAAATGAGAGGAGGAAGGCAATTTAGGCAAAGGTACCAAATGGACCATCTTAGAGAAGCGATCACAAACCACCCAGAAAACTGACATCCTCTGAGAGACAGGGAGATCTGTTATGATCCTAGTGGCTTAGGATCACAAATCTAACCAGCTAAGTAGAAGATAATAGGACGAGCTCTGGGAATGTGGTAACTGGACTAACCGCAAACCTGATCCTAACCGCACACACTATAGGCAGCCGTGGAACGTTTCCTGAAATCCTAGACGTCTCTTCACGGCCTGAGAAACTGACTACCCCTAAAGAGAAAGTAAAGACCTCACTTGCCTCAGAGAAATAACCCCAGAGATATAGAAGCCCCCCACAAATAATAACGGTGAGTTAAGAGGAAAAGACAAACGCAGAGATGAAACAGGTTAAGCAAATGAGGCCCGCTAACGCTAGATAGCAGAAAATAGCAAGGGATCTGTGCGGTCAGTAAAAAACCCTATGCAAAAATATCCACGCAGAGAATGCGAGAACCCCCACACCAGCTAACGATGTGGGGGGAGCAACTCAGCACCCCAGAGCACCAGCAAGCAGGGAAATCACATATTAGCAAGCTGGACAAAACTCATCATATACTAAGAAACATCTTGAACAAAGATGAGCAAAAATAAGCAAACCAAACTTAGCTTCTCTTGGAGAGACTGATAACGGATGTAGACAGGAGCAATCAGAATAGCACTGAATACAACGACAACAGGCAAGGAATGAAGGACCAGGTGGATTAAATAGGAAACCTAACTAGCAGATGACGAGACAGCTGATCCTGCCAGAAACCTGCAAAATAACAAAAAGAGCCACCAGGGGGAGCCCAAAGAGAGAACTCACACAGTACCACTCACGACCACAGGAGGGAGCCCAGAAACAGAGTTCACAACAGAGATCCGAAATCAAATCCATGGAAATATGCGTCCAGGGCCTTTTCGGGACCGGCAAGGGCAAAAGTGTCATGTTCCCAATGGCAGGGAATTAAACACATAACACGGGCAAAAACAGGACGAGCTCTAGGGTGATGGAACCTGAGCTGACCGCGATCCTGAACCTCAACACTCAACTAACAGCAGCCGGGGAACGTTCCTGGGGGGACTCTAGACGTCTCGCGCCAGCCGGAGATCTAGCTACCCCTATCAGAAGAATCACAGACCTATCTTGCCTCCAGAGAAATATTCCCACAGAAATAGCAGCCCCCCACATATAATGACGGTGAAATGAGAGGAAGGCACAAACGTAGTTATGAAAACAGATTCAGCAAAATGAGGCCCGCTTAAGCTAGATAGCAGAGGATACAAAAGGTGAACTGCGCGGTCAGCTTAAAACCCTTCAAAATACCATCCTGAAATTACTTGAACTCATGTGCCAACTCATGGTACATGAGTGGTAATTTCTGCCCACTAGAGCAAGCAGCAGCAGAGAATTACATATCTGCAAGCTGGACTAAAAACATGAAAGCAAACATGAAACAGGGAAATCCAGACTTAGCTTGTCTTGAAGGCCTAGGAGCAGGTAGCAAAGGTAACAGAGACACACTGATACATTGATAGCCGGCAAGGGAATGACAGGAAAGCCAGGTTAAATAGGAAACACCCAGCCTCTGATGGACAGGTGGAAACCAGAGACCGCAACCCACCAAAGTCACCCAGTACCAGCTGTAACCACCAGAGGGAGCCCAAAAACAGAATCCACAACACAAAAGCAACCCACTGGCACGAGAACAGCAGGGCTTAGCACGAGCACAAGTCCCACAGGACTGCACAAAAGAACGCACATCTCGTGACAAGGAAGGCCACCAAAAGGATCTAGCCACCAAATCTCTGGTACCAAAGATTCCAGGATGACCAGCCAACACCGAACAATGAACCTCAGAGATAACTCTACTAGTCCATCTATCAGGGACAAACAGCTTCTCCGCTGGACAACGGTCAGGTCTATCAGCCTGAAACTCCTGCAGCACCCGCCGCAAATCAGGGGAGATGGCAGACAAAATTACCCCCTCTTTGAGAATACCAGCCGGCTCAGGAACTCCCGGAGAATCAGGCACAAAACTCCTTGAAAGGGCATCAGCCTTCACATTCTTAGAACCCGAAAGAGCCCCCACTGTCATGATCTCCATGGCCAGAGAACTAGCATAAGCCTCAATAGGAACAAGCTCTTGGAAGATGTAACTGTACTGACCATGAACTAAACCTACCGCATCATCTAGAAGTAGCCAGGTAGCATGTCCTACTTTTTATCCCTATATGCCCAGCGCCGGCCGGAGAACTAAATAATGCTAGCAGAGGGAAATATAAGACCTGACTCACCTCTAGAGAAATGCCCAAAAAGGAGACAGAAGCCCCCCACATATATTGGCGGTGATATGAGATGAAACAACAAACGCAGCAGGAAAATAGTTTTAGCAAATTTGAGGTCCGCTTTCTAGATAGCAGAAGACAGAAAGCATACTTTCATGGTCAGTAGAAAACCCTAACAAAACACATCCAGAAATTACTTTAGAACTCTGGCATTAACTCATAATACCAGAGTGGCAATTCCTGATCAACAAGAGCTTTCCAGACACAGTAACGAAACTGCAGCTGTGAACTGGAACCAAAATACAAAAACAAAACATGGACGAATGTCCAACTTATCTAGTAGATGTCTGGGAGCAGGAACAAGCACAGAGAGGCTTCTGATAACATTGTTGACCGGCAAGCATCTAACAGAGAAGCCAGGTTATATAGCGACACCCAGATCTAATCAGAACAGGTGAACAGGGAAGATGATGTCACAAGTTCAATTCCACCAGTAGCCACCGGGGGAGCCCAGAATCCAAATTCACAACAGTACCCCCCCCTCAAGGAGGGGGCACCGAACCCTCACCAGAACCACCAGGGCGATCAGGATGGGCCCTATGAAAGGCACGAACCAGATCAGAGGCATGAACATCAGATGCAGTGACCCAAGAATTATCCTCCTGGCCGTATCCCTTCCACTTGACCAGATACTGGAGTCTCCGTCTGGAAACACGGGAGTCTAGGATTTTTTCCACAACGTACTCCAACTCACCCTCAACCAACACCGGAGCAGGAGGCTCAACGGAAGGCACAACCGGTGCCTCATACCTGCGCAATAACGACCGATGAAAAACGTTATGAATAGAAAAGGATGCAGGGAGGTCCAAACGGAAGGAAACAGGGTTAAGAATCTCCAATATTTTATACGGACCGATGAACCGAGGCTTAAACTTAGGAGATGAGACCCTCATAGGGACAAAACGAGAAGACAACCACACCAAATCTCCAACACAAAGCCGAGGACCAACACGACGGTGACGGTTGGCAAAAAGCTGAGTCTTCTCCTGGGACAACTTTAAATTGTCCATCACCTGCCCCCAGATATGATGCAATCTCTCCACCACCGCATCCACTCCAGGACAATCCGAGGATTCCATCTGACCGGAGGAAAATCGAGGGTGGAACCCCGAATTACAGAAAAACGGGGACACCAAAGTGGCAGAGCTGGCCCGATTATTGAGGGCGAACTCCGCCAATGGCAAAAAAGCAACCCAATCATCCTGGTCAGCAGACACAAAACACCTCAGATATGTCTCCAGGGTCTGATTAGTCCGCTCGGTCTGGCCATTAGTCTGAGGGTGAAAAGCAGACGAAAAAGACAAATCTATGCCCATCCTAGCACAGAATGCCCGCCAAAATCTAGACACAAATTGGGTTCCTCTGTCAGAAACGATATTCTCAGGAATACCATGCAAACGAACAACATTTTGAAAAAACAGGGGCACCAACTCGGAAGAAGAAGGCAATTTGGGCAGGGGAACCAAATGGACCATCTTAGAAAAACGGTCACACACCACCCAGATGACAGACATCTTCTGAGAAACAGGCAGATCAGAAATAAAATCCATCGAGATGTGTGTCCAAGGCCTCTTAGGAATAGGCAAGGGCAACAATAATCCACTAGCCCGAGAACAACAAGGCTTGGCCCGAGCACAAACGTCACAAGACTGCACAAAGCCTCGCACATCTCGTGACAGGGAAGGCCACCAGAAGGATCTTGCCACCAAATCCCTGGTACCAAAAATTCCAGGATGACCTGCCAATGCAGAAGAATGTACCTCAGAGATGACTCTACTGGTCCAATCATCAGGAACAAACAACCTATCAGGCGGACAACGATCCGGTCTATCCGCCTGAAACTCCTGCAAGGCCCGCCGCAGGTCTGGAGAAACGGCTGACAAGATAACTCCCTCCTTAAGAATACCTGTGGGGTCAGAGTTGCCGGGTGAATCAGGCTCAAAACTCCTAGAAAGGGCATCCGCCTTAACATTCTTAGAACCCGGTAGGTACGATACCACAAAATTAAACCGAGAGAAAAATAATGACCAGCGCGCCTGTCTAGGATTCAGGCGCCTGGCGGTCTCAAGATAGATCAAATTTTTGTGGTCAGTCAATACCACCACCTGATGTCTGGCCCCCTCGAGCCAATGGCGCCACTCCTCAAACGCCCACTTCATGGCCAAAAGCTCCCGATTCCCAACATCATAATTCCGCTCAGCGGGCGAAAATTTACGGGAAAAGAAGGCACAAGGCCTCATCACGGCGCAGTCAGAACTTTTCTGCGACAACACTGCCCCAGCCCCGATCTCAGAAGCGTCGACCTCAACCTGAAAAGGAAGAGTCACATCAGGCTGACGCAACACAGGGGCAGAAGAAAAACGGCGCTTAAGCTCCTGAAAGGCCTCCACAGCATCAGGGGACCAATTAGCAACATCAGCACCCTGTCTAGTCAAATCGGTCAATGGCTTAACGACATCCGAAAAACCAGAAATAAATCGACGATAAAAGTTGGCAAAGCCCAAAAATTTCTGAAGACTTTTAAGAGAAGAGGGCTGCGTCCAATCACAAATAGCTTGAACCTTGACAGGATCCATCTCAATGGAAGAGGGAGAAAAAATATATCCCAAAAAGGAAATTCTCTGAACCCCAAAAACGCACTTAGAACCCTTGACACACAGAGAATTAGACCGCAAAACCTGAAAAACCCTCTTAACTTGCCGGACATGAGAGTCCCAATCATCCGAAAAAATCAGAATATCATCCAGATACACTATCATAAATTTATCCAAAAAATCGCGGAAAATATCATGCATAAAGGACTGGAAGACTGAAGGGGCATTAGAAAGACCAAAAGGCATCACCAAATACTCAAAGTGACCCTCGGGCGTATTAAATGCGGTTTTCCACTCATCCCCCTGCCTGATCCGCACCAAATTATACGCCCCACGGAGATCAATCTTAGAGAACCACTTGGCCCCCTTTATGCGAGCAAACAAATCAGTCAGCAACGGCAATGGGTATTGATATTTAACCGTGATTTTATTCAAAAGCCGATAATCAATACATGGTCTCAAAGAGCCGTCTTTTTTTGACACAAAGAAAAAACCGGCTCCTAAGGGAGATGACGATGGACGAATATGTCCCTTTTCCAAGGACTCCTTTATATATTCTCGCATAGCAGTATGTTCAGGCACAGACAGATTAAATAAACGACCCTTTGGGTATTTACTACCCGGAATTAAATCTATAGCACAATCGCACTCACGGTGCGGAGGTAGCGAACCCAGCTTGGGTTCTTCAAAGACGTCACGATAATCAGACAGGAACTCAGGGATTTCAGAGGGAATAGATGATGAAATGGACACCAAAGGTACGTCCCCATGAGTCCCCTTACATCCCCAGCTCAACACAGACATAGCTCTCCAGTCAAGGACTGGGTTGTGAGACTGCAGCCATGGCAATCCTAGCACCAAATCATCATGTAGATTATACAGCACCAGAAAACGAATAGTCTCCTGGTGATCCGGATTAATACACATAGTCACTTGTGTCCAGTATTGTGGTTTATTATTAGCCAATGGGGTGGAGTCAATCCCCTTCAGAGGAATAAGAGTCTCCAAAGGCTCTAAATCATACCCACAACGATTGGCAAAGGACCAATCCATAAGACTCAAAGCGGCGCCAGAGTCGATATAGGCGTCCGTAGTAATAGATGACAAAGAGCAAATCAGGGTCACAGACAAAATAAATTTAGACTGTAAAGTGCCAATGGGAACGGATTTATCAAGCTTTTTAGTACGCTTAGAGCATGCTGATATAACATGAGTAGAATCCCCACAATAGAAACACAACCCATTTTTCCGTCTAAAATTCTGCCGCTCGCTTCTGGACAGAATTCTATCACACTGCATGTTTTCTGGCGTCTTCTCAGTGGACACCGCCAGATGGTGCACTGGTTTGCGCTCCCGCAGACGCCTATCGATCTGAATGGCCATTGTCATGGACTCATTCAGACTTGCAGGCACAGGGAACCCCACCATAACATCCTTAATGGCATCAGAAAGACCCTCTCTGAAAGTAGCCGCCAAGGCACACTCATTCCACTGAGTAAGCACAGACCATTTACGGAATCTTTGGCAGTAAATTTCAGCTTCATCTTGCCCCTGCGATAGGGACATCAAAGTTTTTTCTGCCTGAAGTTCCAAATGAGGTTCCTCATAAAGCAAGCCCAAGGCCAGAAAAAACGCATCCACATTGCGCAACGCAGGATCCCCTGGTGCCAATGCAAAAGCCCAATCTTGAGGGTCGCCGCGGAGCAAGGAAATCACAATCCCAACCTGCTGTGCAGGGTCTCCAGCAGAACGAGATTTCAGGGACAAAAATAACTTACAATTATTTCTAAAATTCTGAAAGCTAGATCTATTCCCTGAGAAGAATTCCGGCAAAGGAATTCTCGGCTCTGATACCGGAGCATGAACAACAAAATCTTGCAAACTTTGTACTTTCGTGGCGAGATTATTCAAACCTGCAGTTACACTCTGTAGATCCATTATAGACAGGTGAACATAGAGCCATTCAAAGATTAGAAGGAGAGAGAAAAAAAAAAAAAAGACTGCAGCATAGACAGACTGGCAAGTGATCCAATTAAGAGCACACTAACTACTAGAGAAAAAAAAAAAAAAAAAAAAAAAAAAATTTTCAGCAGACTTCTTATTTCTCTCCTTTCTCAGCCAAGGATTTTAACCCTTTAGTGGGCCGGTCAAACTGTCATGATCTCCATGGCCAGAGAACTAGCATAAGCCTCAATAGGAACAAGCTCTTGGAAGATGTAACTGTACTGACCATGAACTAAACCTACCGCATCATCTAGAAGTAGCCAGGTAGCATGTCCTACTTTTTATCCCTATATGCCCAGCGCCGGCCGGAGAACTAAATAATGCTAGCAGAGGGAAATATAAGACCTGACTCACCTCTAGAGAAATGCCCAAAAAGGAGACAGAAGCCCCCCACATATATTGGCGGTGATATGAGATGAAACAACAAACGCAGCAGGAAAATAGTTTTAGCAAATTTGAGGTCCGCTTTCTAGATAGCAGAAGACAGAAAGCATACTTTCATGGTCAGTAGAAAACCCTAACAAAACACATCCAGAAATTACTTTAGAACTCTGGCATTAACTCATAATACCAGAGTGGCAATTCCTGATCAACAAGAGCTTTCCAGACACAGTAACGAAACTGCAGCTGTGAACTGGAACCAAAATACAAAAACAAAACATGGACGAATGTCCAACTTATCTAGTAGATGTCTGGGAGCAGGAACAAGCACAGAGAGGCTTCTGATAACATTGTTGACCGGCAAGCATCTAACAGAGAAGCCAGGTTATATAGCGACACCCAGATCTAATCAGAACAGGTGAACAGGGAAGATGATGTCACAAGTTCAATTCCACCAGTAGCCACCGGGGGAGCCCAGAATCCAAATTCACAACACCCCACATATATTGACTGTGAGTTAAGATGGAAGTCACAAACACAGAAATGAAACAGGTTTCAGCATAGGAGGCCAGGCTTAACTAAACAGACTGAGGATAGAAAAGGTATCTTTGCGGTCAGCATAAAACACTAACAAAAAACCACGCAGAGTGTGCAAAAGAAACCACCGCACCGACTCACGGCGCGGTGGTGCCACTCTGCATCCCAGAGCTTCCAGCTAACAGAACAAAATCATGATAGCAAGCTGGACAAAAAACAATGATAACAAATAAGCTAGCAGAAACTTAGCTTTTGCTGAAGTAGACAGGTAATCTGAAAGATCCAAGAGAACTGAACCAGTACTAGGACATTGACAGCTGGCATCAAGTAACGATCTGAGTGGAGTTAAATAGAGCAGCCAGCCAAGGCCTCAACGAGATCAGCTGGAGAATGAATCTCAGAACCAGCAGCTCCACTCACAGCCACCAGAGGGAGTCCATGAACAGAACTCGCCGAAGTACCATTCATAACCACAGGAGGGAGCTCGAGAACAGAATTCACAACACGACCCGTTTCGCTCAACCCTAGTGGTCACATCAAATATTGATTTGGATTTCTCTTTTGTTCATTCACTTTGCATGTTATTTGATAAAATAAATAAACTATTAACACTTCCATTTTGTAAAGCCCTCTTACTTGGCAGCATTTTCCTGTATATATATATATATATATATATATATATATATATATATATATATATACTAGCTGAAGAGCCCGGCGTTGCCTGGGCATAGTAAATATCTGTGGTTAGTTATAGCACCTCACTTCTCTTATTTTCCCATCACGCCTCTCATTTTCCCCCTCACATCTCTCATTTTCTCCCTTACACCACTCATTTTTCCTCTCACTCCTCATATTTTCCCCCTCACTCCTCTCATTTCCCCCTAACACTTGTCATTTCGACCTCACATCTGTCATTTTCCGATCACTCTACTATTTTCCCTCACTCCTCTCATTTTGCACTCACACCTTTTCATTTTCACCTCACACCCCTCATTTTCACCTCACACCTTTCATTTTCCCCTCAGTATATACATGTTTGTCATCTCCCTTATACATAGTATACACCTGTATGTCATCTCCTGTATATAGTATATACCTGTATGTCATCTCCCCTGTAAATAGTATATACCTGCTGTATGTCATCTCCTCCTGTATATTGTATATACCTATGTGTCATCTCCTCCTATATATAGTATATACCTGTATGTCATCTCCCCTGTATATAGTATATACCTGCTGTATGTCATCTCCTCCTCTATATACCTATGTGTTATCTCCTCTTTTATATAGTATATACCTGTATGTCATCTCCTCCTGTATATAGTATATACCTGTAAGTCATCTCCTCCTGTATATAGTATATACCTATGTGTCATCTGCTCCTGTATATAGTATATACCTGTGTGTCATCTCCTCCTGTATATAGTATGTACCTGTATGTCATCTCCTCCTGTATATAGTATATACCTGTGTGTCATCTCCTCCTGTATATACAGTTAGGTCCATATATATTTGGACAGAGACAACATTTTTCTTATTTTGGTTATAGACATTACCACAATGAATTTTAAACAAAACAATTCAGATGCAGTTGAAGTTCAGACTTTCAGCTTTCATTTAAGGGTATCCACATTAAAATTGGATGAAGGGTTTAGAAGCCTTGCAGCGCTGGAGTCCTGGGTTCTAATCCCACCTTGGACAACATCTGCAAAGAGTTTGTATGTTCTCTCCGTGTTTGCGTGGGTTTCCTCCGGGCACTCCGGTTTCCTCCCACATTCCAAAGACATACTGATAGGGAATTTAGATTGTGAGCCCCATCGGGGACAGCGATGATAATGTGTACAAACTGTAAAGCGCTGCGTAATATGTTAGCGCTATATAAAAATAAAGATTATTATTATATTAATATTAGAAGTTTCAGCTTCTTAACATGTGCCACCCTGTTTTTAAAGGGACCAAAAGTAATTGGACAGATTCAATAATTTTAAATAAAATGTTTATTTTTAGTGCTTGGTTGAAAACCCTTTGTTGGCAATGACTGCCTGAAGTCTTGAACTCATGGACATCACCAGACGCTGTGTTTCCTCCTTTTGGATGCTCTGCCAGGCCTTCACTGCAGTGGTTTTCAGTTGCTGTTTGTTTGTGGGCCTTTCTGTCTGAAGTTTAGTCTTTAACAAGTGAAATGCATGCTCAATTGGGTTGAGATCAGGTGACTGACTTGGCCATTCAGGAATATTCCACTTCTTTGCTTTAATAAACTCCTGGGTTTCTTTGGCTTTATGTTTTGGGTCATTGTCCATCTGTAGTATGAAATGACGACCAATCAGTTTGGCTGCATTTGGCTGGATCTGAGCACACAGTATGGCTCTGAATACCTCAGAATTCATTCGGCTGCTTTTGTCCTGTGTCACATCATCAATAAACACTAGTGACCCAGTACCACTGGCAGCCATGCATGCCCAAGCCATCACACTGCCTCCGCCGTGTTTTACAGATGATGTGATATGCTTTGGATCATGAGCTGTACCACGCCTTCGCCATACTTTTCTCTTTCCATCATTCTGGTAGAGGTTGATCTTGGTTTCATCTGTCCAAAAAATGTTCTTCCAGAACTGTGCTGGCTTTTTTAGATGTTTTTTAGCAAATTCCAGTCTAGCCTTTTTATTCTTGATGCTTATGAGTGGCTTGCAGCGTGCAGTGAACCCTCTGTATTTACTTTCATGCAGTCTTCTCTTTATGGTAGATTTGGATATTGATACGCCGACCTCCTGGAGAGTGTTGTTCACTTGGTTGGCTGTTGTGAAGGGGTTTCTCTTCACCATGGAGATTATTCTGCGATCATCCACCACTGTTGTCTTCCGTGGGCGCCCAGGTCTTTTTGCATTGTTGAGTTCACCAGTGCTTTCTTTCTTTCTCAGGATGTACCAAACTGTATATTTTGCCACTCCTAATATTGTAGCAATTTCTCGGATGGGTTTTTTCTGTTTTCGCAGCTTAAGGATGGCTTGTTTCACCTGCATGGAGAGCTCCTTTGACCGCATGTTTACTTCACAGCAAAACCTTCCAAATGCAAGCACCACACTTCAAATCAACTCCAGACCTTTTATCTGCTTAATTGAGAATGACATAACGAAGGGATTGCCCACACCTGTCCATGAAATAGCCTTGGAGTCAATTGTCCAATTACTTTTGGTCCCTTTAAAAACAGGGTGGCACATGTTAAGGAGCTGAAACTCCTAAACCCTTCATCCAATTTTAATGTGGATACCCTCAAATGAAAGCTGAAAGTCTGAACTTCAACTGCATCTGAATTGTTTTGTTTAAAATTCATTGTGGTAATGTCTATAAACAAAATAAGAAAAATGTTGTCTCTGTCCAAATATATATGGACCTAACTGTAGTATATACCCGTGTGTCATCTGCTCCTGTATATAGTATATAACTGTGTGTCATCTCCTCCTGTATATAGTATATACAGTCATGGCCAAAAGTATTGACACCCCTGCAATTCTGTCAGATAATCTCAGTTTCTTCCTGAAAATGATTGCAAACACAAATTCTTTGGTATTATTATCTTCATTTAATTTGTCTTAAATGAAAAAACACAAAAGAGAATGAAGCAAAAAGCAAAACATTGATCATTTCACACAAAACTCCAAAAATGGGCCAGACAAAAGTATTGGCACCCTCAGCCTAATACTTGGTTGCACAACCTTTAGCCAAAATAACTGCGACCAACCACTTCCGGTAACCATCAATGAGTTTTTTACAATGCTCTGCTGGAATTTTAGACCATTCTTCTTTGGCAAACTGCTCCAGGTCCCTGATATTTGAAGGGTGCCTTCTCCAAACTGCCATTTTTAGATCTCTCCACAGGTGTTCTATGGGATTCAGGTCTGGACTCATTGCTGGCCACCTTAGAAGTCTCCAGTGCTTTCTCTCAAAGCATTTTCTAGTGCTTTTTGAAGTGTGTTTTGGGTCATTGTCCTGCTGGAAGACCCATGACCTCTGAGGGAGACCCAGCTTTCTCACACTGGGCCCTACATTATGCTGCAACATTTGTTGGTAGTCTTCAGATTTCATAATGCCATGCACACGGTCAAGCAGTCCAATGCCAGAGGCAGCAAAGCAACCCCAAAACATCAGGGAACCTCCGCCATGTTTGACTGTAGGGACCGTGTTCTTTTCTTTGAATGTCTCTTTTTTTCTCCTGTAAACTCTATGTTGATGCCTTTGCCCAAAAAGCTCTACTTTTGTCTCATCTGACCAGAGAACATTCTTCCAAGACGTTTTAGGCTTTTTCAGGTAAGTTTTGGCAAACTCCAGCCTGGCTTTTTTATGTCTCGGGGTAAGAAGTGGGGTCTTCCTGGGTCTCCTACCATACAGTCCCTTTTCATTCAGATGCCGATGGATAGTACGGGTTGACACTGTTGTACCCTCGGACTGCAGGGCAGCTTGAACTTGTTTGCATGTTAGTCGAGGTTCTTTATCCAACATCCGCACAATCTTGCGTTGAAATCTCTTGTCAATTTTTCTTTTCCGTCCACATCTAGGGAGGTTAGCCACAGTGCCATGGGCTTTAAACTTCTTGATGACACTGCGCACGGTAGACACAGGAACATTCAGGTCTTTGGAGATGGACTTGTAGCCTTGAGATTGCTCATGCTTCCTCACAATTTGGTTTCTCCATGCTCAATGTGGTACACACAAGGACACAGGACAGAGGTTGAGTCAACTTTAATCCATGTCAACTGGCTGCAAGTGTGATTTAGTTATTGCCAACACCTGTTAGGTGCCACAGGTAAGTTACAGGTGCTGTTAATTACACAAATTAGAGAAGCCTCACATGATTTTAAGAACAGTGCCAATACTTTTGTCCACCCCCTTTTTTATGTTTGGTGTGGAATTATATCCAATTTGGCTTTAGGACAATTCTTTTTGTGTTTTTTTCATTTAAGACAAATTAAATGAAGATAATAATACCAAAGAATTTGTGTTTGTATTTTTACCTCAGTATTTGTAAGCTAAATTGGCAGCCTGATAAATCCCCAGCCAACAGGAAGCCCTCCCCCTGGCAGTATACATTAGCTCACACATACACATAATAGACAGGTCATGTGACTGACAGCTGCCGTATTTCCTATATGGTACATTTGTTGCTCTTGTAGTTTGTCTGCTTATTAAGCAGATTTTTATTTTTGAAGGATAATACTAGACTTGTGTTTGTTTTAGGGTGAGTTTCATGTGTCAAGTTGTGTGTGTTGAGTTGCGTGTGGCGACATGCATGTAGCGACTTTTGTGAGATGAGTTTTGTGTGGCGACATGTATGTAGCAACTTTTTGTGTGTCGAGTTGCATGTGACAGGTTAGTGTAGCAAGTTGTGTGCAGCAAGTTTTGCGCATGGCGAGTTTTATGTGTGGTGCGTTTTGAGTATGTGCAAGTTTTGTGTGAGGCAACTTTTGCATGTGTTGCAACTTTTGTGCATGTGGCAATTTTTCCGCGTGTGCAAGTTTTGCATGTGGCGAGTTTTCCATGAGGTGAGTTTTGCACGTGTGGCGAGTTTTGCGTGAGCCTAGTTTTGCATGTGGCGAGTTTTGCGCGTGGCGAGTTTTGAGCGGCGACTTTTGTGTTTCGATTTTTATGTGGCGAGGTTGGTGTATGTGTGGTGAAATGTGCGCTGAGGGTGGTATATGTGTTTGAGCACGTGGTAGTGTGTGGCGCATTTTGTGTGTGTGTTCATATCCCCGTGTGTGGTGAATATCCCATGTCGGGGCCCCACCTTAGCAACTGTACGGTATATACTCTTTGGCGCCATCGCTCTCACTCTTTAATTCCCCCTTATTCAGATCTGGCAGCTGTCAATTTGCCTCCAACACTTTTCCTTTCACTTTTCCCCCATTATGTAGATAGGGGCACAATTGTTTGGTGAATTGGAACGCGCGGGGTTAAAATTTCGCCTCACAACATAGCCTATGACACTCTCAGGGTCCAGATGTGTGACTGTGCAAAATTTTGTGGCTGTAACTGTGAGGGTGCAGATGCCAATCCTGGACATACACACATACACACATACACACACACACATTCAGCTTTATATATTATATATATATATATATATATATATATATATATATATATATATATATATATATATATATATATATATATATACAGTAGTTGTACCGAAAGCTCAAATGAAGGCAGTAAATTGATGCTTTTTGCAAGATTTTTTTTTACCTGCATCTTTGGGTATAAAGTGAATATAAAAATAAGCCACATTTAGAAAAAAAAATATGGGATTGAAAAATGAATAAAATGCAGTGTGTTTCAGTGAAAAATGCTCTTTGAATTAGTGTTTAGCCGAATAAACTTTTTATCTTCATTTTTCCTGAAGCAAAATTGGCAAAATAATTGGAGTTAAAAACTGCCAAATCATGATGCCAATATCTGCCCTATTTAGCAAACACTACATTCATCAATGGGGCACATGCTTTGTTAATGAATGTTCTGCCGACTAAAAACAAGGGCTGGCTGAACCTAGTGTTGCCCTCTAACACTATTTGTTAGCACCACTGACTTTTCCTCAAACAGTTGTTTGTGTCTAATGGCCTCTTAGACAGGCCAATCCACATGCCAACCGGCAGTGGAGTGAATTGGAAGTCTTTTACTGATATGTTTAGAAGGGCCGAAGGAGATTCTGAATGATTTCTTAATAAGTTCATCCTGTGGCTATAGAAAATCATATTATTAGCAGCACATCAATTTTTTTTACATGGGGTGATGTGCTGCCGATAACAATGATTTTTTTGGTGGCTTCAAAATCATTGCACCTGACAAGTAGTGTTTTGCTTGTTCATCAGGTGTTTGCTGACTTGTTAAGCCAGGCAAATAGTTGTCAGTGGTCATTGCTACAGGAGTTCATTTGCCAATTATTTGGCCTTGTATATGGAACATAATGCTGAATTCAGACATTAGTAATATGGAAACACTAGCTCATCTAGTGACCAGGACTAATGACTCTCTGACATTTTAAACGCGTTGGTTTTGTTATGGCACCCTGTATCCTTATGTTTTAATTATACCAATAAACTATAGATTTTAACTACTCAAGTCTACACATCTGAAATTGGACTGTTTTGCAGCATAATTTTTCTATGAATTCAGATATGATCCCAGTATGAACCTTGATTTTTGGTCCATCTGCGGGTCTTCTGGCCCAAATTCAACAGTCTCATATATATCTATCCTGCTGTTGAGTTTTACATCCAGCAAATATGGAAAATTTTTCAGCATTCATTGAAATCAAGTCTAAGAGTGCACATTGCATTCGAAATGCGTCTGGTTATTATTATAGCCACCCAACTCCCCCCTCATACCTGTGAATTGATGGAATGTGCTTTAGAACATTTTTCATATCTACTCCAAATCGGAAGTTGGATCGTCTTCCTTTTTCTGCTATTGCCGTACACCAAGCATTTGGCTTAGATCACAGGATTCCACCTGGATTAAATCAACAGAAGGGTAAGCTGGTATTTTCTCCTTTTCTTATCATGGTCCAAGTGAAAGCCACCGGCGAAACGTGGGTCGGGAATATACTCCTGGTGTGATGTTTGTATTTACTTTAAAACAATAATAGTGAAAATGTATTAAGGACATAAACATAAGATAATGTATGTTTGAAAGCGACCAGAAGTAAATTTGACGTTTTGGCTCTGCCAGAGCCTTAATCAAATAATCGCTAGAAGAAAACAAAAATAAACAACACCATAAATGTCCAGTATATACAATGCTACATGCAATATCAGATAATAAACAAGTAGACAATATAGTTCCCATCATAAATAAAAAGTAAACAGAAAAACAAAAAGGAACAAAAAGTAGAATAATATATAGAACGTAGCAAACACCGACTATATCTCAGAGAAAACAGCTGGAAGTAAATCAAATGAATAGGGGTGGAAGGCTTAGGAAGCCAGGTCACATGACTGTGCTTAAGGGGACAACAAAGAGAGATTTTTACCTTTATTATGAATAAAGTAGAGGATAAAGAAGATCCTTAGAATTCGTAGAGCAAGCTGTAAGAGATAGTGACTATACCTGAGAAGGAAAAGTTAGGTACATAGATAGTTTGAATACTGTGAATTCCTGACATATAGTGTACCTTGGTAGTAGCGTTATGTCACAATGATGACGTTCTAGAGAACCCTGGTATGGGGTCTGAAAGCAAACGGGCATATATGAGTATGGGAAGTGGTTTATGGGGCGTCCTGTAATGTATCAAACAGCCGGGTAAATCCAAATATGAGCATATAAATACATGGTAGAGTACATGTGTGAGCGGCGCTCCCGCGCCCTGCTGCATCGGTGTAGCGTGACCGGCAGAGCTGAGGGTTATATGCGCGCTCGTGGGGCCAGAAGAGACGCCTGCGGCCCGGAAGTGACGCCATGGATCAGCGAGAAGTGACCGTGTATGCACGGCCGCCGTAAAGGTGAATGTCTGGTTGCTAGGGAACAGAGACGCTGCACCACGGCAGGCGCTCTGTGTAGAAAACGAACATTTGTGACATATGCCGTGTATGTGTGTCTAGGATGACATGATGCTATGGTTTCATTAATACAGATGGGGACAATTTAGTTGCTACGTGGGTACAGGGGGGGATATATATGGTATGGAGTAACCATGATGTAGAACACGGGATATATAGTAAATCAAGTCTAAGAGTGCACATTGCATTCGAAATGCGTCTGGTTATTATTATAGCCACCCAAATCCCCCCTCATACCTGTGAATTGATGGAATGTGCTGAATGCCTTCAATTAAACATTTGAAAATAAAGCTTTAGAACATTTTTCATATCTACTCCAAATCGGAAGTTGGATCGTCTTCCTTTTTCTGCTATTACCGTACACCAAGCATTTGACTTAGATCACAGGATTCCACCTGGATTAAATCAACAGAAGGGTAAGCTGGTATTTTCTCCTTTTCTTATCATGGTCCAAGTGAAAGCCACCGGCGAAACGTGGGTCGGGAATATACTCCTGGTGTGATGTCTGTATTTACTTTAAAACAATATGTTCCACTCTTGGCCCTGACAATGTATTGATAGAGTACTATTTTTCTCTACTATGTTATTCTTAACCTATGTATTCACTATTATTATTATTTATTTATATAGCACCATTAATTCCATGGTGCTGTACATGAGAAATTCACTATTTATCAATCCTGATGGTAAATAAGACATATAGAGGAACCAGGAATAATGTATTATGTACTTCAAGCACTATGCACTTTATACATATCTCCTTCTAACTCTATGCTAGCATTTATTTTGTTTACATAAAATATGCACTTTATTTACATCCATAACAGAATGGATATTTATACATGGTGTATTGAATATTGATAAACATCATAAATCTCATGATTTGATGTATTTACTGTTTTAATGTATTTGTGAAAAATGTCCCCCTTCCTCTCCATTATGTTTTTATATTCATTCAATAAAGATTATTGCGTATATTCTATACTAGATGGTGGCCCCATTCTAACGCATTGGGTATTCTAGAATATGTATGTAGTTTATTTCTGAAGATTTCAGAATAATTCAATGAATACACAGGATTCTGCCGGCTGGGTGCGACCAATTAGCGAAACATGGTTCAAATCCCACGCCAATTCGCGGCCGGACTGTGTCTGTCACTGATTGTTCACTGCCGGCCGGGCACGACCAATCAGTGAAGCCAGGGCCAGCTCCAGGTTTTTGAAGGCCCCGGGCAAAAGAGTCTCACAACCCACGTGGTATATAACACAGCCCACGTAGTATATAGTACAGTCATGTAGTATATAGCACAGCTACGTAGTATATAGCACAGGCACGTAGTATATAGCACAGCTATGTAGTATATAACACAGCCACATAGAATATAGCACAGCTACATAGTATATAGCAGCCACGTAGTATATAGCAACCATGTAGTATATAGCACAGCCACATAGTATATAGCACAGGCACGTGGTATATAGCACAGGCACGTAGTATATAGCACAGCCCATGCAGTATATAACAGCCACGTAGTACATAGCACAGTCACGTAGTATATTGCACAGCCACGTAGTATATAGCACAGCTCATGCAGTATATAACACAGCCCATGTAGTATATAGCACAGCCCACGTAGAATATAGCACAGCCCATGCAGTATATAACACAGCCCACACAGTACATAACGCAGCCCACGTAGTATATAGCACAGCCCAGCTAGTATATATCACAGCCCACGCAGTATATAACACAGTCCACGTAGTATATAGTCCAGCCACGTAGTATATTGCACAGCTACGTAGTATATAGCACAGCCCACGTAGTGTAGAGCACAGCGACGTAGTATATAACACAGCCCACGTAGTATATAGCAATGTGGGCACCATATCCCTGTTAAAAAAATAATTAAAATAAAAAATAGTTATATACTCACCTTCCGGTGGCCCCCCGGATCCAGCCCAGACCTTTAGCGATGCTCCTCGCTCCGCTCCACTCCGCATAGGCAGCATCAATAGTAAAAAGTTGGTCACACATGGTTAATGGCAGCGTTAACGGACTGCTAAAACACTATGTGGGCACTGACTGGAGGGGAGTATGGAGGGGGCACTGACTGGAGGGGAGTAGGGAGGGGCCAATTTGCGGCCGGACTGTGCCTGTCATTGATTGGTCGCGCCCAGCCGGCCGCGACCAATCAGTGACGTGGGATTTCCATGACAGACAAACAGACAGAGAGACAGACAAACGGACCGACGTGGACCTTAGATGATTATATAGATAGATAGCTTCGGTGATGTATCTCTTGGTCGGCTGTTATATTTGAATTCGATACATGATCATGTAACATTTACGTTGTTTATTATTTTTGTGTTAATTGCACTAAAATCATGTCCGTATGTCCTTATTTAAAATCACTATAACACCAATTTTTTACATCTGCAAAAAAAATGTCCCATTTCAGTTACTTGCATCATTTTTTCAAGGGATCCATAAAAAATGCATGGCGTAAGCAGTATGTCTGTAAAGCTTCATTTTTTTGTGCCTTCATTAAGTTATATAGGCAGATCTTGCCCAGAACTTGGATTTGCCAATTGTACACTGGGATTTTTTTCACATAAAGTGTGTCAATGTGGAAAAACGTTTGTCTTAATTGTATTATTGACTTCCTTTGCTCAGTGTGCTGTCCATGTACAGTCTATGTGAAGTCCACCGTGCACATGGACCATAGGGATCAAAAATACACTCGTCTCAACTTAGCCTAAAAAGTTAGCATTGGAATGCCACAAATAAAGTATTTTGACCGTAATTATATAATTTTCAATGTGTGTATGCCAGAAAATTTGGTAAGTAGTAAGTACATTGATCCCCTTGTTTATAATAGATTGTTAGCACATATGTCCAATCTCTGTGCACACGTAGCATATTTTCTTGCAGAAATGTCTGCAAGGTTTCTGCATCTCTTGGCAGAAAAATGCAGGGGAAAATACGAGTGTTTTATGTGTTTTTGATGCCTTTTTGTAAACCCATAAAGCTAAATAAAGATATATTATTAAAAAAAAAAGAATTGTGATCTATATAGGTAATACCAATCCCGAGGTTTAGAAATTAACAAGTGTCAGCCAAATACCCTCATTATTAAAACCGTACATAAAGAGTTAAATAAAGACACATCCAGTCACCAGCCTACGTAGGAGCATTAACATAATTAACCTACATATGCTGTAACAAAACAGCAACTGTTAGAAATCTGTGTGAAACACAATATCTGTTTATTTTTTTAAAAAAATTTAAAAAATTGTGTGGGCTCCCGCATAATTTTCATAACCAGCAGAGGGAAAGTCGATGGCTGAGGGCTGATGTTAATATTCTGGGAAGGAGCCAATAGCCATAAAGCTTCCCAGGCTATTAATATCAGCTCAAACCTGTTTGCTTAGACTTTATTGGCTAGTTTACATGGGAACCCCAGAAAAAAATTGACATGGCGTTCCCCTATAAAATAGCCTGGTAAGTGGCCATGGATATTGGCATCCCCCCAGGCTAAAAACATCAGCTCTCAGCCACCCCAGAAATGGCGCATCTTATAGATGCCCTAATTCTGGCACTTAGCCTCGTTCTTCCCACTTGCCCTGTAGCGGTGGCAAGTGGGGTTAATATTTGTGGGGTTGATGTCACCTTTATATTGTCAGGTTACATCAAGCCCACAGGTTAGTAATGGAGAGGTGTCTATAAGACACCTATCCATTTCTAACCCCATAGTGATATGGTATAAAAAAAACACAGAATAAAGTCCTTTATTTGAAATAATCACACAGACTCCTTTATTGAATCTAAATTTACCATACTTACTGAACGCATAACCCCCGACACCCTCGTCTCCTGCAAACAATAAAAAATAGTAAACCAACATATAACACTATCCTGTCCGACGTAGTCCACTTAATACCGAGTGTCCCACGGCAATCTTACTTGTAGAACAGTCACAATCAGACTGTCGTTTATCCATGTCCTCTTTATTACCAACAAACTCACCTTCCTTGGCATCACTGAAACCTGGCTCACCCCCTCTGACTCAGCCTCTCCAGCTGCACTTTCCTATGGCGGATTCCATCTCTCTCACACACCCCGCCCCAGCAACAAACGTGGTGGAGGAGTTGGATTGCTCCTGTCTGATACCTGCTCATTTACCCCAATTCCCGCTACCACCCCCTGCTACTCTTCCCTCGTTTGAGGTGCACTCCGTCCGTACCTACTCCCCCTCCAATCTCTAGCTGGCTGTCATCTACCGCCCACCAGAACTAGCCATCTCCACTTTTCTTGACCACTTCACCACCTGGCTACTTTATTTCCTCTCTGCTGACATCCCCACTATCATCATGGGTGACTTCAACATCTCCATTGATGCTTCCACCCCAGCTGCCTCTAAACTTTTATCGCTCACTGCCTAATTTGGCCTCACTCAATGGTCCTCCGCGGCCACTCACAAAGATGGCCACACACTGGACCTCATCTTCACCCGCCTCTGTTCCCTTACTAATCTCACTAACTCACCCCTCCCCCGTCTAACCACAACCTACTGACATTCTCTTTCCTCTCCTCTCCTAGTGTGCAACCCCCACTCCACAAATTCACTCACGCTCACAGAAATCTCAAATACCTCAATTTACAATTACTCTCTGAGTCCTTTCTCCCTCTTACAGACATAGCTTCCCTTCATGACACAGATGCTGCTGCCACTTTTTATAACACCACAATAACAGCAACACTTGATTCGGCGGCCCCCTCACACATAGCAAAACCCGTACAATCAGCAGGCAGCCCTGGCTGACAAGCTTGACCAAAAAACTGAGACGGGCTTCCAGGGTCACTGACCAGAGATGGAAGAGATCCCGCTCTGCCGAGCACTTCATCGCATACAAGCAGGCCCTCACTAGCTTCAAGTCCACACTCACTGCCGCAAAACAAACTTACTTCTCATCTCTCATATCCTCCCTGTCTCACAACCCTAAACAGCTTTTCAACACTTTCAATTCTCTACTCCGTCACCCAGCACCTCCTCCCTCTCCTCTCATCTCTGCTGAAGACTTTGCCTTTTTCTTTAAGCAGAAGATTGATACGATCAGAGAAAGCTTTGGCCCGCAGTTCCCAATGCACCTCTTAGCTGCTCAGCCCTGTTCCTCCTAAACCAGCTTCTCCACCATGACAGAAGATCTGTTCTCCACCCTCCTGTCATGATCACATCTCACTACTTGCACACTTGACCCACTCCCATCCCACCTAATCCCTAACCTCGCCACAGTCTTCATCCAATCCCTAACACACCTCTTCAACCTCTCACTTATAAATGGTGTCTTCCCCTCATCCTTTAAACATGCCTCGATCACACCCATCCTCAGAAAGCCCTCCCTCAACCCATCCTCTGTGTCTAGCTATCGCCCGATACTCTTCTCCCTTATGTCTCAAAACTACTGGAACAGCATGTCCATCTTGAACTGTCCTCCTACCTCTCCTCCTGCTCCCTCTTTGACCGGTTACAATCTGGCTTCCTACGGCATCACTCAACTGAAACTGCCCTAACTAAAGTTACCAACGACCTACTAACCGCCAAGAGCAAGCAACACTACTCTGTCCTCATTCTTCTGGACCTGTCTTCTGCCTTCGACACTGTTGACCATTCCCTTCTGCTACAGATTCTCTCATCTCTTGGCATCACAGACTTGGCCCTATCCTGGATCTTGTCATATCTAACAGACTGCACGTTCAGTGTCTCCCTCTCCCACACCACCTCCTCACTTCATCCACTGTCTGTCGGTGTTCCCCAAGGCTCAGTCCTAGGGCCCCTGCTCTTCTCCATCTACAGTCTACACCTTCGTCCTAGGATAGCTCATATAATCCAACAGTTTGCAGTATCATCTCTACACTGATGACACACAGATCTATGTTATGGTTCTCAATGGCAAGAGAACATAGCCCAGCATACATAGGAACTAGCTCTTGGAAGGATGGAAACTTAAACTGACCATGAACTAAACCTGCCGCACAACTAACAGTAGCCGGGTAGCGTAGCCTGCGTTTTATCCCTAGACGCCCAGCGCCGGCCGGAGGACTAACTAATCCTGGCAGAGGAAAATATAGTCCTGGCTCACCTCTAGAGAAATTTCCCCGAAAGGCAGACAGAGGCCCCCACATATATTGGCGGTGATTTAAGATGAAAATGACAAACGTAGTATGAAAATAGGTTTAGCAAAATCGAGGTCCACTCACTAGATAGCAGGAAGACAGAAAGGGTACTTTCATGGTCAGCTGAAAACCCTATCAATACACCATCCTGAAATTACTTTAAGACTCTAGTATTAACTCATAACATCAGAGTGGCAATTTCAGATCACAAGAGCTTTCCAGACACAGAAACGAAACTGCAGCTGTGAACTGGAACAAAATGCAAAAAACAAACAAGGACAAAAGTCCGACTTAGCTGGAAGTTGTCTGGTAGCAGGAACATGCACAGAAAGGCTTCTGATTACAATGTTGACCGGCATGGAAGTGACAGAGGAGCAAGGTTAAATAGCGACTCCCACATCCTGATGGGAACAGGTGAACAGAGGGGATGATGCACACAAGTTCAATTCCACCAGTGGCCACCGGGGGAGCCCAAAATCCAATTTCACAACAGTACCCCCCCCTCAAGGAGGGGGCACCGAACCCTCACCAGAACCACCAGGGCGATCAGGATGAGCCCTATGAAAGGCACGGACCAAATCGGAGGCATGAACATCAGAGGCAGTCACCCAAGAATTATCCTCCTGACCGTATCCCTTCCATTTGACCAGATACTGGAGTTTCCGTCTGGAAACACGGGAGTCCAAGATTTTTTCCACAACGTACTCCAACTCGCCCTCAACCAACACCGGAGCAGGAGGCTCAACGGAAGGCACAACCGGTACCTCATACCTGCGCAACAATGACCGATGAAAAACATTATGAATAGAAAAAGATGCAGGGAGGTCCAAACGGAAGGACACAGGGTTAAGAATCTCCAATATCTTGTACGGGCCGATGAACCGAGGCTTAAACTTAGGAGAAGAAACCCTCATAGGGACAAAACGAGAAGACAACCACACCAAGTCCCCGACACAAAGCCGAGGACCAACCCGACGCCGGCGGTTGGCAAAAAGCTGAGTCTTCTCCTGGGACAACTTCAAATTGTCCACCACCTGCCCCCAAATCTGATGCAACCTCTCCACCACAGCATCCACTCCAGGACAATCCGAAGATTCCACCTGACCGGAGGAAAATCGAGGATGAAACCCCGAATTACAGAAAAAAGGAGACACCAAGGTGGCAGAGCTGGCCCGATTATTGAGGGCAAACTCCGCTAAAGGCAAAAAAGCAACCCAATCATCCTGATCTGCAGACACAAAACACCTCAAATATGTCTCCAAAGTCTGATTCGTCCGCTCGGTCTGGCCATTAGTCTGAGGATGGAAAGCAGACGAGAAAGACAAATCTATGCCCATCCTAGCACAGAATGCCCGCCAAAATCTAGACACGAATTGGGTTCCTCTGTCAGAAACGATATTCTCCGGAATACCATGCAAACGAACCACATTTTGAAAAAACAGAGGAACCAACTCGGAAGAAGAAGGCAACTTAGGCAGGGGAACCAAATGGACCATCTTAGAGAAACGGTCACACACCACCCAGATGACAGACATCTTCTGAGAAACAGGAAGATCCGAAATAAAATCCATCGAGATGTGCGTCCAAGGCCTCTTCGGGATAGGCAAGGGCAACAACAATCCACTAGCCCGAGAACAACAAGGCTTGGCCCGAGCACAAACGTCACAAGACTGCACAAAGCCTCGTACATCTCGTGACAGGGAAGGCCACCAGAAGGACCTTGCCACCAAATCCCTGGTACCAAAGATTCCAGGATGACCTGCCAACGCAGAAGAATGAACCTCAGAAATGACTTTACTGGTCCAATCATCAGGAACAAACAGTCTACCAGGTGGGCAACGATCAGGTCTATCCGCCTGAAAATCCTGCAAGGCCCGCCGCAGGTCTGGAGAAACGGCAGACAATATCACTCCATCCTTAAGGATACCTGTAGGTTCAGAATTACCAGGGGAGTCAGGCTCAAAACTCCTAGAAAGGGCATCCGCCTTAACATTCTTAGAACCCGGTAGGTATGACACCACAAAACTAAACCGAGAGAAAAACAACGACCAGCGCGCCTGTCTAGGATTCAGGCGTCTGGCGGACTCAAGATAAATTAAATTTTTGTGGTCGGTCAATACCACCACCTGATGTCTAGCCCCCTCAAGCCAATGACGCCACTCCTCAAAAGCCCACTTCATGGCCAAAAGCTCCCGATTCCCAATATCATAATTCCGCTCGGCGGGCGAAAATTTACGAGAAAAAAAAGCACAAGGTTTCATCACGGAGCAGTCGGAACTTCTTTGCGACAAAACCGCCCCAGCTCCGATTTCAGAAGCGTCGACCTCAACCTGAAAAGGAAGAGCAACATCAGGCTGATGCAACACAGGGGCGGAAGAAAAGCGGCGCTTAAGCTCCCGAAAGGCCTCCACAGCAGCAGGGGACCAATCAGCAACATCAGCACCCTTCTTAGTCAAATCAGTCAATGGTTTAACAACATCAGAAAAACCAGCAATAAATCGACGATAAAAGTTAGCAAAGCCCAAAAATTTCTGAAGACTCTTAAGAGAAGAGGGTTGCGTCCAATCACAAATAGCCCGAACCTTGACAGGATCCATCTCGATGGAAGAGGGGGAAAAAATGTATCCCAAGAAGGAAATCTTTTGAACCCCAAAAACGCACTTAGAACCCTTCACACACAAGGAATTAGACCGCAAAACCTGAAAAACCCTCCTGACCTGCTGGACATGAGAGTCCCAGTCATCCGAAAAAATCAGAATATCATCCAGATACACGATCATAAATTTATCCAAATAATCACGGAAAATGTCATGCATAAAGGACTGAAAGACTGAAGGGGCATTTGAAATGCCAAAAGGCATCACCAAATACTCAAAGTGGCCCTCGGGCGTATTAAATGCGGTTTTCCACTCATCCCCCTGCTTAATTCGCACCAAATTATACGCCCCACGGAGATCTATCTTAGAGAACCACTTGGCCCCCTTTATGCGAGCAAACAAATCAGTCAGCAGTGGCAACGGATATTGATATTTAACCGTGATTTTATTCAAAAGCCGATAATCAATACACGGCCTCAAAGAGCCATCTTTCTTAGACACAAAGAAAAAACCGGCTCCTAAGGGAGATGACGAAGGACGAATATGTCCCTTTTCCAAGGACTCCTTTATATATTCTCGCATAGCAGCATGTTCAGGCACAGACAGATTAAATAAACGACCCTTAGGGTATTTACTACCCGGAATCAAATCTATGGCACAATCGCACTCCCGGTGCGGAGGTAATGAACCAAGCTTAGGTTCTTCAAAAACGTCACGATAGTCAGACAAGAATTCAGGAATCTCAGAGGGAATAGATGACGAAATGGAAACCAAAGGTACGTCCCCATGCATCCCCTTACATCCCCAGCTTAACACAGACATAGCGTTCCAGTCGAGGACTGGGTTATGAGATTGCAGCCATGGCAATCCAAGCACCAACACATCATGTAGATTATACAGCACAAGAAAGCGAATAATCTCCTGATGATCCGGATTAATTCGCATAGTTACTTGTGTCCAGTATTGTGGTTTATTACTAGCCAATGGGGTGGAGTCAATCCCCTTCAGAGGTATAGGAATTTCAAGAGGCTCTAAATCATACCCACAGCGTTTGGCAAAGGACCAATCCATAAGACTCAAAGCGGCGCCAGAGTCGACATAGGCATCCGCGGTAATAGATGATAAAGAACAAATCAGGGTCACAGATAGAATAAACTTAGACTGAAAAGTGCCAATTGAAACTGACTTATCAAGCTTCTTAGTACGCTTAGAGCATGCTGATATAACATGAGTTGAATCACCACAATAAAAGCACAACCCATTTTTTCGTCTAAAATTCTGCCGTTCGCTTCTGGACAGAATTCTATCACATTGCATATTCTCTGGCGTCTTCTCAGTAGACACCGCCAAATGGTGCACAGGTTTGCGCTCCCGCAGACGTCTATCGATCTGGATAGCCATTGTCATGGACTCATTCAGACCCGCAGGCACAGGGAACCCCACCATAACATCCTTAACGGCATCAGAGAGACCCTCTCTGAAATTCGCCGCCAGGGCGCACTCATTCCACTGAGTAAGCACAGACCATTTACGGAATTTTTGGCAGTATATTTCAACTTCATCTTGCCCCTGAGATAGGGACATCAAGGCTTTTTCCGCCTGAAGCTCTAAATGAGGTTCCTCATAAAGCAACCCCAAGGCCAGAAAAAACGCATCCACATTGAGCAACGCAGGATCCCCTGGAGCCAATGCAAAAGCCCAATCTTGAGGGTCGCCCCGGAGCAAGGAAATCACAATCCTGACCTGCTGAGCAGGATCTCCAGCAGAGCCAGATTTCAGGGACAAAAACAACTTGCAATTATTTTTGAAATTTTGAAAGCAAGATCTATTCCCCGAGAAAAATTCAGGCAAAGGAATTCTAGGTTCAGATATAGGAACATGAACAACAAAATCTTGTAAATTTTGAACTTTCGTGGTGAGATTATTCAAACCTGCAGCTAAACTCTGAATATCCATTTTAAACAGGTGAACACAGAGCCATTCCAGGATTAGAAGGAGAGAGAGAGAGGAAGGCTGCAATATAGGCAGACTTGCAAGTGATTCAATTGAAAGCACACTCAGAACTGAAGGAAAAAAAAAAAAAAAAAAATTTTCAGCAGACTTCTTTTTTTCTCTCCTTTCTCTGCCAATTAATTTAACCCTTTAAGGCCGGTCAAACTGTTATGGTTCTCAATGGCAAGAGAACATAGCCCAGCATACATAGGAACTAGCTCTTGGAAGGATGGAAACTTAAACTGACCATGAACTAAACCTGCCGCACAACTAACAGTAGCCGGGTAGCGTAGCCTGCGTTTTATCCCTAGACGCCCAGCGCCGGCCGGAGGACTAACTAATCCTGGCAGAGGAAAATATAGTCCTGGCTCACCTCTAGAGAAATTTCCCCGAAAGGCAGACAGAGGCCCCCACATATATTGGCGGTGATTTAAGATGAAAATGACAAACGTAGTATGAAAATAGGTTTAGCAAAATCGAGGTCCACTCACTAGATAGCAGGAAGACAGAAAGGGTACTTTCATGGTCAGCTGAAAACCCTATCAATACACCATCCTGAAATTACTTTAAGACTCTAGTATTAACTCATAACATCAGAGTGGCAATTTCAGATCACAAGAGCTTTCCAGACACAGAAACGAAACTGCAGCTGTGAACTGGAACAAAATGCAAAAAACAAACAAGGACAAAAGTCCGACTTAGCTGGAAGTTGTCTGGTAGCAGGAACATGCACAGAAAGGCTTCTGATTACAATGTTGACCGGCATGGAAGTGACAGAGGAGCAAGGTTAAATAGCGACTCCCACATCCTGATGGGAACAGGTGAACAGAGGGGATGATGCACACAAGTTCAATTCCACCAGTGGCCACCGGGGGAGCCCAAAATCCAATTTCACAACAGATCTACCTATCTGGACCCGACCTCACCTCCTTTCTGACCGAAATCCCACAATGTCTGTCTGCTATTTCAGCTTTCTTTTCTGCTTGGTTTCTAAAACTGAACATGGACAAACAAAATTTATCATCTTTCCCCATCTCACTCTACCCACGAGACCTATCCATCAATGTCAATGGCTGCTCACTTTCCCCAGTCCCACACACTCGGAGCCTCAGGGTGATCCTCTACTCTGCCCTCTCTTTCAAGCCACATATCCAAGCCCTTGCCTCCTCCTGCCTGCTCAAATTCAAAAATATTTCCCGGATCCGTGCATTCCTTGACCATGAAACCACAAGAACACTAGTGCATGCCCTTATCATCTCCCGTCTCGACTACTGCAACCTCCTACTTTCTGGCCTACCCTCTAGCACTCTGGCACCACTCCAATCCATCCTACACTCTGCTGCTTGACTAATCCACTTGTCTCCCCGTTTTTTCCCCAGCCTCTCCTCTCTGCCAAGCCGTTCACTGGCTTCCTATTGTCCAGAGGCTCCAGTTCAAAACCCTAACTATGACTTACAAAGCCATCGACACATCTGTGACATAGTCTCCCGGTACTTACCCACATGCAACCTTTGATCCTCTCAAGATCTCCTTCTCTACTCCCCTCTTATCTCTTCTTCCCACAACTGCATACAAGACTTCTCCCGTGCTTCCCCCATACTCTGGAACTCTCTACCTCAACACATCAGACTCTCACCTACCATGGAAACCTTCAAAAGGAACATGAAGACCCACCTCTTCTGACAAGCCTACAACCTGCAGTGATCCTTAGTCTGCTAAATCAATGCACGACCAGCTCTACCCTCTCTTTGTGTATCCTCACCCATCTCCTGTAGACTGTAAGCCCTCACGGGCAGGGTCCTCACTCCTTCTGTACTTGTGAGTGCCTTGTTTTGCTCATGTCTGTTTTACTTGTCTATATTTGCCCCTTTCACGTGTAAAGCGCCATGGAAGAAATGGCGCTAGAAAAATGTATAATAATAATGTGACCGCTCTACTTGGCCGCTAGCGATACACTGACAGGAGGCAATCGCTCCCGCAGTGTATCACTGAGCTGCCGTGAGAGTTCACCAGAGTTCATCAGCTCCAATGCTCTCACGGCAATACCTCTGTGTGAGAACTTTCTCACGCAGCGGTGCCGTAAGATAGAGCATCGGAACTGATCAGCTGATGAACTCCAGTGAACTCTCACGGCAACTCAGTGATATACTGCGGGAGCGATTACCTCCTGTCAGTGTATCGCCGGCGGCCAGGTGAGATCGACGTGGGACACTCAGTATTAAATGGATTACGGTGGAAAGGTAAATATATGTTGGTTTATTATTTTTGATTGTTTGCAGGAGACACGGGCATCGAGGAGTAGACGTTCGGTGAGTATGTATTTTGTATGTGAATATGTATGTAATTATTTAAATGTTTTGATTTTTTTCTACAATTGAACAGAGGCACCGGATGATGAGATTATTCTCCCATCATCGGCTTATGCTGTCTCTGTTATATGTGACAAAAGATGTAACCGGATGGGAGTAGTAGTTCCATCAGACAACGCCTAGGTACAATCACTATGGGTCTTTTCATTGCATGGGTAGGCACACACAGACATGCACACATATTCTCTGCTCACACACATATTCTCCGCCCACACACTTATTCTCTGCCCACACACATATTCTCCATCCACACAATCTTCCTCCTTCTGACATCATTTCCTTTGACAATTGGCAGTGTTTTTGGCAGCAGATCTGCAGCAAATCCACAAACCTTTTTACACCTGCATTTTTGCTGCAAATTTGACTGAATCAATTGAAGTCAATGAGTCAAAAACGCTGCAGAGGCGCACAAGGACTTGACATGCTACAGAAGACAAAACTCTGCAAATACGAAAGGAAATTTACTGGTCATGTGCACAACACTTCAGGATTGTCATTGAATTAGCTTGCATAAGTATTCCATTGCATTTTTGGACCATTTACGCAAGTAAAAAAGCCACGAAAACGCATTAAAAAAGCATTGTGTGCACATAGCCTATAATTGTAAACATTGTTTGTCATGAAATGGAAGATACATCATGACCCTGGACAGATTGATAATCCATGGTTCCACCCCCCCCCCCTTTTTGACCTCACTCCCATAAACAAATGACAGACATTTCTTTTGGATATTAAACGGCCACAGCAGCCAATTTATTAATAATTAAAAAGACTCTTGGTAGGGTCCTCGAAGTCGCAAAAAACTCTAAAGTCTGGTGGTCTCTTTTTCCATGGCAGTGCCCCTTCCCCCCCACTTTTACTCCTAGCCGCGTTTTAATTTTAGCTCAGGAGCACCGCGATTCCAGGGGAAGAGGTTACCTCCATTCTGTTTTACGTGAACCCGATGTTCCATCGCCAGGTATCACCCAAAAACTTACGACCATGTGACCCCGACATACCATCGCCGGGTGCCACCCATTTTTTGTATTGTTAGTGTGACCCCGACATTACCACCGCCGGGTATCACCCCCTTACCACCAGACAACCACCAGGTAACCAACCAATGAAGGGGGTTCGTGGCCTTTTCAATAATCCCCACTTCAAATTTTTTACCGACTTCGAGGACCCGCCAACGCTTCAAGATATTGCCGAATTCTTTGTAGCAAGACCCTTCGACTCACAAGGAGTCATCCGCCAGCACTCAGGAGAGGAAAACAAAGCCCCTTTGGGGGAAAAACCTCCGGGGAACCATGGCCGACGGATTGCCCTTCCCCTGGGCCTAGAAGGAAACATGCCAAATTAACATAACAGTATCATATTATTTCTGAGTTGTCACTGCCGACCATCGCCGCTGTGACCCGAAATACTTCCTTCTTCTCGGGCGGGTGGGTGGAACTTGTTGTCCAGTCGTCCATCTGTGGTCAAAGAGAGCCCTTACGTCCCACTCAGTCCTTTTTTAACCCTACCTTGGGACCCTACCTCCCTTTGTCCTATGTCATTTCCTCCCTGCTGTCCCTTTTCCAAAGCCTCCCCCTTTCACCTCCCTGCTTTTTCTAACCACTCACTCTCTTCCAGTGTCATGCCCGCTTCCCCCTATCCTTGCATGCGTGTCCAGCGGATACTTGACCCTGGACAGATCGATAATCCGTGGTTCCACCACCCCCCTTTTTTACCTCACTCCCATAAACAAATGATAGACACATTTCTTTTGGATATTAAACGGCCACAGCAGCCAATTTATTAATAATTAAAAAGACTCTTGGTAGGCTCCTCGAAGTCGCAAAAAACTCTAAAGTCTGGTGGATTCTTTTTCCATGGCATTGCCCCTTCCCCCCCGCTTTTACTCCTAGCCGCGTTTTAATTTTAGCTCAGGAGCACCGCGAGTCCAGGGGAAGAGGTTACCTCCATTCTGTTAACGTGAACCTGACGTTCCATCGCCAGGTATCACTCAAAAACTCACGACCATGTGACCCCGACATACCATCGCCGGGTGCCACCCATTTTTTGTGTTGTTAGTGTGACCCCGACATTACCACCGCCGGGTATCACCCCCTTACCACCAGACCACCACCAGGTAACCAACCAATGAAGGGGGTTCGTGGCCTTTTCAATAATACCCACTTCACAAATTTTTTACCGACTTCGAGGACCCACCAACTCCACACCGAGAGCACGTCGCCTCAGGAGCTTGAGACCCCACCAACTAGCAATGCCCCTCCTTGCAGCCTCGCGATCGACATATCCATCCCTGTTGCATGCAAGTGTACCCCGTCAGCTCGCCAAAATGCCCCATGTACATCCTCCAGGCCCGCATGGCGCACCGCCACTCCCCCTCTCTGCACTACGAATTTGGATATTGCTTTATTACCCTTCATGCCTGCTTTGTTAACCCTCAGCACCGACCGTGCTCCTCGCCAGAGTTTCCTATGTACAAGGTCGGACCACACTACTTTTATCCCCGGGAAGGATGCCCATAGCTGCCTCAGATCTTTTTTGATGTCATCAACTAATCCTTTCCCAGAGCGAGCTGCCAGATCGTTTCCCCCTACATGTAGAACTAGAATATCTGGGGCTCTGTGACAGTGAACTGCTATGCAAAACTCATGAAGAACTAGCTTCCAGACCAACCCCCTAAAGCCCAACCACCTAATGAAAGCCACCTCTTTTGTGTAACCCAACTGTCTGCCGTCAGTCTGTCTGTCCGCTCGCAGCGCTCCCCAGTGAACGTAAGAGTGGCCTAAGATCCAAATTAACAGTGGAACATGCCCTGCAACAAAGCAATCATATGTTAGTGACATGTTAAATACCAGCCATCTCGGATCCTCCATTTCCATAAGGTCGCACGTAGGACCGGTAACGCTTTGATTCCCAGCGGCCAATTCTCTTTAAAACTTCAGTGCTCAAGCCTCCCACAGCCGCCTCCGTTGCAGCCCCAATGCTAAATGAATGCCCCCCATAACTGCGTGGCTCTATTCCCGATTCCTTCAAACACCTGTGAAATATTTTAACAAACTGATATTTGGATAGGAATGTCCCCTCTTCGTGACATAACAATGAGCCTGAGGTGGCCTAACGGACATAAATTGCTCTAAGCATCGGGACGGACACATCAAGGAATCCTTCACCCTGCCCAACAGAACTCTCTGTCCTTTTCCTAACTGGTCTGTCTTTGATTTCCTAATCCAGAATTCCACTCCCCTTTTGGTAATCATTACATCCTCGACTAAAATGCCCCCAACCTTGGTCTTACTTGGCGCAACTAATTCTCCCAATCTCATTGCACCAAAAAAGGCCAAAGAAAATTCAAGCCTGAATAATCTTACCTCAAAGGGGGATCTGCAAACTGCCTTTAGTCGCAGGCCCAAGTTCTCTAGTAATCCAAATGAAACTGGCCGCCTATTATCCGTTTGGCTTCTTTTCCTACGAAAACCTCTAAGCGCCTGTCTGACTATAAACTTTTTTGTCAAATCCGTCCTATTCCTAAGTTTAAAACCAAAAGCCAACCCGGAAATTAACTGATTAACCCTCGCTGCAGACCACTTATCATCGGCTGCCTGCCGGATTTCCATCAATAACACCCCCACTTTCTCCTCATCTGTTAGGTGTTCCCCTCCCTGTCCTAGCCAATGTTCCCATGTTTTCCATGACCGATGATAGGCTGCCCATGTGCTGCTTGCCAATGATGACCTAATTAATGGTCCAACCGCCCTGATACCACATTCCAGAGTCCGGGAGGGCAGGGTATGCCCTCTTCTTCCGCCTCCGGTGCCAGAGCCCGGAACCGTTCCCACTGGAAACGAGAAAGTGAGTCAGCTATTGAGATAAATTCCCCCGGTACATGTGATGCGGTAAACTGAGCATTAATAGATAGGCAGTCCAATATTAGCTGCCGCAAAACCCTGATAACTGGAGGGGAAGAAGCGGTTATGTTATTTATAGCCAACACCACACCCATGTTGTCACATTTGAAACGAATCCTCCTGTTTGCCAGCCGCCCTTTCCACAAATTAACCTCTACCAAAATGGGAAAAATCTCTAGTAACGCTATGTTCTTGACAAGTCCCAAACGGACCCATTCATCAGGCCACTTGGCCGCACACCATTGGCACTGAAAATAAGTTCCAAAACCGCAACTCCCCGCTGCGTCCGTGTATAGATCAATGTCGGGATTGCAACACAACCCCTCCATCATCAATGATCGACCGTTGTAATTTTCCAAAAAATGTGTTCCAAACAGCCAGATCAGCTCTGTTGTCAGCCGATAATCGAACATAATGATGAGGCAGCTTCACACCAGCCGTAGCTCCCGCCAACCTCCTTGAAAAAACTCTCCCCATAGGCAACACCCGACATGCGAAGTTTAAACTGCCCAGTAAGGACTGCACTTCCCTTTACCTCAATTTTTTCAGTTTCAAAGCCCTCCGTATCTCTACTTTGAGGGATGACACCTTATCCTCCGAGAGCCGACATTCCCATTTGACTGCACCGATCACAATACCCAGGAAGGAAATACATGTCGTTGGACGGACCGTTTTTTCAGGAGTCAATGGTACACCGAATTCCTTTGCCACCCACTCTAAACTCCTCAAAATCACCTCGCACACATCCGAATCCGGGGGGCCAACGCACCAAAAATCATCCAAGTAATGTATCACAGATTGCAAACCAGAAATGTCCCTGACTACCCATTCCAGAAAACTGCTAAAGGCCTCAAACAAGGAACACGACAGCGAGCATCCCATGGGTAGGCACCTGTCCACAAAGTACTCTCCCTCCCAATAGCACCCAAGAAGGCGTTGACTAACTGGATGTACGGGCAGTAACCGAAAGGCAGATTCCACGTCAGTCTTTGCCATTAGAGCCCCTTTACCACACTTCTTCACCCACTGCACAGCCTCATCAAACGAGGCGTATACAACTGAACATAACCCAGGACCCATTAACGGACTTGCCACGGGGATATGACAAATGGTGAATCATTCGGAACTTATTTGGTTCCATCTTAGGCAAAATGCTCAAAGGGTAAACCACTAGGTCCGAAAAAGGTGGAGACTTGAATTTTTCCTTCACAACTTCGGAGTGCTAATAGGCAGATTTTAGATTTTTTAATTTTGTTTGTAATTTGAATTTCGTGACAGGAATTACGAAACCATCCCTAAAGCCTCTGATTAACAGGTCCGCCTTGAGTCTATTGGGGTACCTATCTGGAAAGGGGAGCATTGCGTGCAGTTTGATTGGGGTTTGGCCCTTGACCATGGTTGTTTCCCCCGGCGCTAGCGTTGTTCTTCCTGACACATTTACTGGCTCCGTGTGAGAACCCGTTGCACACTGAGCATTGATGTCTGAATCTACAGCTGGGCCCAAACTTACATTGGCTCTCGTTAAACTGCCAACATATACCGTGCTTCTGTACCCCACCCCGGGCTTGAAAACCTCCTGAACCTTGATCCCCTGATCCATAACCCGCTTGGACGGTTCTCCCGGCCCACCCCTGAAAGGAATTCCCAAATCTGTTGCTAGGGGCCATAATCTTTAACCAAAGCCCAATATCTTTTTGGTGCCATCTGATGGAGGGGCAAATGGCCTTCCGCTGGCGGAACTGTTCAACATACCGCAACCATGCATGCCCCCCATAAGTTCTGTAAGCTTCCCCTATGGAATCCATGTAGCAGAACAATTGTGAACAGTTCTCTGGCGCTCTCTCCCCTATAATGCTGGCTAGAATTGTAAAGGCCTGCAACCAATTTGAGAACGTCTGCGGTACCATCTGGCTCCGTCGCCTTTCCTCTTCCTCCTTTTTATTCCCCTCCTTCACAATCTTCTCAACACTCACTTTATCAATGGGCAGCAACGAAAATATGTCGACGTACTCATTCCTCCAAATTTTTTCCCTCACCTCTTTTTTAAGATGGGCACCTAGGGGGCCTGAGAAACAAATGCACACCTCCCCCCGGGCCCTATCATCTAAGGGAAAATTTTCCCCCTCCCCTGCTGAACTCGCGTCAGACACTTCGACAGTGCCGTTACTCACACTCGTGCCCCCCCTCTATGATGGGTGTAACGGGTCGTCCAGGCTGATAGGTGAGCTGGCCCTGATTCCTCTAGCCGATCTAACCTCTTCTCTAACCTGGCTACTAACGCTATCAGCTCGCTGCTGACTGGATCCGGGGGTGACTTGTCAACCGTTACGTTATAATCCTTAGACCCCCGACTATCTCTGTTTCCTGTATATGGGCCAGCAATGGGAGACAAACCCAACATAGATTGATAATTACCATGCTCCCTGGGAGCCGAATTCCTTCTGGTCGTTTCGTAGTCCTCAAAGTCGTCTTCTTCTCCGGACTGGGCCAGGGTCATGTCCACATGGGGCCGGGCTGGCGATATTCTCTCCCTGGTTCCTGTGGCGTGGAGGACCGATCCTCCTTCTTCATTGTTGGGACTCTCCTCCCGACATGGAAAAGACCCCCCCTGTGGGGGAGTTCCCTCTCCCCCTGGGGCCTGACCTTCCTTCTCTGACGTGAGCCCGTCCCATCCCTGGAGGGGCTCCTGCAGCGCCGCTGTGCCCGCACAGGCATGTCCATGGACAGCCTTTCTGGGGGCCTAGTTCTGCGGGCAGGCCTTATGGGTATTTTGTCTGCTGCAGGCATTTCCACCTCCCCCCATTTCCTTGCTAAATTTTTCAGGCGCCGCCCTAGACCGCTCGTTCCCCGGGGTCCTTTGTGAAGGACCCCGGAAGCAAGATGGCAGCGCCCATTCGTCCACATGTTCCCGGGCTTCACCACGCTGCTCCCGTACCGCCCGCCCACTGGAACACTGCCTGACATACACGGGCAGAGCGACGGGGGGGTCGCTGCGTCTCCCTACTATCCGGTCGCTGTGCTGGGGGATTACCGCCGCGGGCAGCACTGCGGGGGGTCGACACTCACACCTTTTCTGGCCTGCACTCCGGAAAGTGCTGTAAGTCCCGCAGGCTGCACAGCGGAGGGGCCCCTGCTCTCTACCCACCTCGCCTGACCGTCGGAGCCTGAGGGGACACCATCTGGCAGCCCAGCCCTGAGACCCCTGCTACATCCTCTCCCTGCACGCCCGGTAGGGCGTAAGGATCCCGTCCCGGGCGTGCTGGCACATGGACTTCTCAGAGCCCCTGACCTATGCCCTGCTGAGCCCCCACCGACCCGGCATCTATGTGTCCCAGCTCTGGATCTACGTGCCCCAGTCATCCTAGCTGGGATATCCCCACTACTACCACCCAGGATCCCACTAATGGAAGTCTCTAACCAGCCCGGAGGGTGTGTGGTTGCAGCGGCCTGCAATATACCTATCAGGTCCTCCATGCCCGGTAAGTACTTGTTGTCCAGTCGTCCGTCTGTGGTCAAAGAGAGCCCTTACGTCCCACCCAGTCCTTTTTTAACCCTTCCTTGGGACCCCACCTCCCTTTGTCCTATGTCATTTCCTCCCTGCTGTCCCTTTTCCCAATCCCCCCCCCTTTCACCTCCCTGCTTTTTCTAACCACTCACTCTCTTCCAGTGTCATGCACACTTCCCCCTATCCTTGCGTGCGTGTCCAGCGGATTCTCTGTGCAAAGAATTCAATGAGTATAATTGGACATGTAAGAAACCAGAATTACTCAGCATTAAAAACTTGTAAGAATTTGCACTATACTATCAGCACCATTAAAACAGGCTGGAAATCTTTTTTCTACCCTTCCATGCATAATTTAAGTGTGTTTGATGTCTGGGAGCACGCAATCCCTTTCCTGTCTCCAGGGTGTGAATAATGGAATATAAATACGTGTCCAGAGATGCCCTTTGCAAATCTTTTCATTTTTAAATAGTTGTCCTGTTGGCCTTTGTTGTATTCAGGATGAGACAGACACAAAAGTTGCTTCTTGCCTGCACAGTATATCCCCCTGTGTTGTCAGCAAAGCGATGATCAAGAGTCAAGACCTAACTGCTGAGCCTGAGATATAGTTATAACTATCAACTAAATATGGCTTATGTAATTAGTTAATTGTACATAATATAATACTCAGCCATTAAACCTATGATAAGGAAGACAAGAAAAAAGTATGGACGTGAAAATATCTTGTGTCTTTTTCTCCTGCCCCCAAAATATAGGTTTCCCCTAACATTTTATCTACCATTGTCATTAAACAAATTAACCATTCTATTTAATGTGAGGTAAATTTATTTTAAGACACAAACCATAAAGACAACATCTGCAGCTGAATTGTAAAAAATAGAGAAGACAGAAACACATCTTGTTACAGTGACAGAATTTTTATTTTTTTATTTTAGATGTGTTTATTATTGTCATTCAGCAACACAAATGCAATTTGCAGATACGGTTACTGTAAGATCATATGTTATTGCAAAAATGTAACAACTAAATTTATTTCGAGTTTTTACCTATCAGTTATTGTTATCAGGCATTGACTGTAATAGTCATGCATTATTAGGTTAAACTATTGTGCAATCTAATTTTTGTTAGGCACGGCCTATTAGTGAGTGCGTATGTGTCCTTTTGAGCAAATACAGACACAAACACAATTTTAACTTTTAATCCAAGTTTTGAAAGACACAGAAAAACATGACAATTACCTCTAGATGCATAAATAGAAATGATGTCTGAAAGTGATGCTCCCCTAATTCTTGGGGTTCCCTGAGAAAAGCGGAACAGCTCCCTTTTATTGAGTGGGTAGAAATTGGTTTGTAAACTGCAGGATATATATAGCATCTATCACAGCAAATAAACTATATATTTAGCATGATGTAGTTTTTTAACATGTTGGATGAGGTGGAGAGTTCTGAGGTCTCACTGCTCGATTTTATGTAGGAGGTGTCTCCTTCCTTCTCACTTTTCTCCATCCTCTGTTTCTGAAACCAGATTTTCACCTGAGTTTCGCTCAGGTCCCATGTGGTGCCTGGCCTACTTTGCAGTGAAGTTCATTCTCATGCTATTCTGATGAGAATTTAGCCCCAAATCAGCTTTGAAAAGTTAACATCATCATTAGTAATATTATTGATATTGATCGTAATATTAACAAAAATATGTACCGTATTATCAATATGATAATATAGATTCAAGTTGTGTCTAGTGTAATATTTTCTATGATCAGTTGTATCATAATGCATTATAAAATCTATTTCCTTCTCATATTTTGGAAACTTTGGAAGTCAGTTGCACATCTAGAGAACAGAGGAGCAGCACATCCCACCAGATGGGGATAACACGTGCCTGTTTTCCTGTTCTGCTCACTCAAAAGGCCTGAACACATAAAATATGTATTATATGAATAAAATCGGCAGGGACTCAGAGGACTCTACCTCACTGGTGTGTGACGATGTATTTATTGTAGGTAACAGCATCTATGCCTTCAGATAAGATAGATGACATACTAATGGTAAATCTCCGCCATAACTTGCCAATTTATACATCTATACAGATATAACCCAACTGTATACATGTGTTTGGCTATTTTTTGTAAAACCAAAGGGAAAATCTCTATGTGTAAATCCAGGTCACTACTATGTTTTACCAATCTCATCCACAAGGTTTAGCAAATCGATTATAGAGACATAGAAATCTCCTCTATCATTACCAGAATTAGGAATTGTATATATCCCTTGTCCAACATTCACCACAAAAAAAACAGCTTACAAACCACAGCAACATGCACATTACCATTTTTTTGGAATGCTAAAATAAATGAAATTTGTAAAAGAATACATTAGGAACAAATTACATTTTATTCATTTCTTTTACAAAATGTATGTAAAAAAATGATGATTGCGGGAGTGATAATGGCCTGCTACAGTGGAAAAATACTTTGAAGACATTTCAGTATTACTGTCAGGTTCTTTTCCTTTTTTTACAGGATCCCAGTAATGCACTATTGGCATTGTGTATGTACAATTGAACCCAAATAAGCATTAGAAGAAAAGATACCTTAACAAAGCAAGTGTTCATTACACAAAACAACTACCGGTACTTTGTTGCAAATAGAACAAATTAACAGACATCATTAAAACAGAATTAAATTGAAACCTAATTTGGAGACTTGTAAAGGGCTCGTTTTAGAGATACGTCTTCTACTACTAGTAATGATACTTTTATTAATTTTTTTCTGTTTAACTGATTTTAATAAGTTTGTATGTTTGTGTTCATAATAGGCTGCACAGTGAACAGCCCTGCTAGGCATGATAGTTTAGATCATGCAGCACCACCTGCATATAATGCATGATTCTGCTGCCTGTGGGTGATATAATATTTCTCCTAAGTGGGAAATGACACACTGCTATTAAATGTGTACACTGTGGTCGTTTAGGTCAGACCTCGTTACTGCGCCACAGAATCAGTAATAAGTATAGACAATATAGGGCTCAGGGAAATAAGAAATTGTACATATTCTAATACACAACCATTAAACATATAAGAGACGTTAGGAATCAAAGTATAGAAGTGACATTATCTTGTGTGTATTTATCCAGCCTGCAATATATAGGTTTCCCATATATCTTATCTACCATCATCATTAAACACATAAACCACTGGATCTAGTATGCAGAAGATTTATCACTAGACACAAACTATAACAACAATATCTGTAGGTGAATTGTAAAAATACACAATGCAAAAAAACTCATCTAGTTTTGACAGAAAAGATTTCTTTACCACGTGTTAGTATTACAAGTGTTCAATAACATAAATGTACGGTAATTTGCAGATATTGTTACTGTAAAATCCTATGTTATAGCAGAGATTCAAAACTTTAATTTATTTGTTTCGGGTCTGTCCATATATCTTACTGTCATCAGTCAGTCACTGGCTGCCACTATTATGTATTATTCTTTTAAACTATAGTGCAAACTAGTTTTCGTTAGGCAGCCCTGTTAATGGGTCCTTATGTGTCCTTAAAAACAGATGGGGACACAATAAATCTAATTCACTGGAAATTATTATCCAAACTTTGAAAAGACATAAAAGACACAGAAAACATGACAATTACTTCTATATGCATAAATAGAACTATAAATCAACTAGCTGTAATGGAGATGCCTGAAAGTGCAGCTCCCCTAAAATATGGGGTTCCCTGAGAGAAGCCGACCAGCTCCTTTTTTTTAAAAGGGTAAAAATTTGTAAACTGTATTCCATATATAAATAAGAAGGCATTTATTGAAGAAAATAAACTATATCTGTAACATGTTTCAAATTAGTTTCCCTGTAGAAAATGTACATCACTTGTCTATGTAGAGTTGGGTGAGGTGTCTGGTGAAGTGGAGAGTTCTGAGATCTCGCTGCTCTCTTTTAATGACTCCTTATTGATACAGGAGGTGACTCCTTCTTTCTCTCGTTTCTTTTGTTTCATCCTTCGGTTCTGAAACCAGATTTTCACCTGAGTTTCGTTTAGTTCTAATGTGGCAGCAATCTCTACTCGCCTGGCCCGAGTCAGGTACTTGTTAAAGTGGAACTCCTTCTCCAGTTCTGTCAGCTGCTTGGTGGTGAAGTTAGTTCTCATGCTATTCTGCTGTGAATTTAACCCAAAATCAGATGGTTTGGCTGTGAAAAAATTAACAACGTCATTATTATTAGTTGCATTTTTTATATTAATTGTCATAATATTAACAAACACATTAATTGTCAATATGATCACAGAAACTGATACAAGTCGTATTTAGTATTTTCTATGACAAGTAGTATTATAATGTATCATATTTATTACTCCTATTTAGGGAACTTTAGAAGTCAATAGCGCATCTACCAATCTGAGAACAGAGGAGCATCGCATCCTACCACACTGTAATAACACGTGCTTGCTTTTCCTGTTCTGCCCACTCCATCCATTAATCATAGTTACAATAAACAAAAGGTTTGAACACATAAAACATGTATTATAGTATTATTTGAAGATAATCAGTGTAGACACATGGGGCTCTACCTCACTGGTGTACAATGATGTATTTATTCTAGGTAAAAGCGTGGTGGGCACTCATCTGAACCTTCACGTAAGATTGATGAGATACTAATGATCTGCGCCCACATTTACAAATACCCTGTGAACCTGAGGCCTACAGTCAGCAATAACTCATAAGTGGTACTCACTTGTCTTTGGTGGATTCCTCTTCACTTTCATCCAGTCAAAAGTGGGATTAGTTGATACAAGTTCAGGTTGGCAGGGCACATCTTTATCATTGTGTAATAGAGGAGAGTGACTAGGATAGTTCTGTAACAAGGCTTGGTGGTCTTGCCCGAATGAGTGTTGATGGTAAGTTATGGAGCCTGGCACAGCTCCACAGTATCCTTCTGACAAAGAGCCAGTGTTAGGAGCTGTACTGGCAGAATAAGGTTGTTGTTGAAAATAAACTCCTTCTGTTTCTTGGCTGACGTAGACTTGGTGCCCATAGCCCTGGCTGCAGGATGTCTGTGATGAGTAGCTGGGTATGGAGCTGGCATATGCAAGGCTGGCGCTTGGGGTATGATGATGATGGTAGGCATTGTTCTGCTGCTGGATCTGGCTTGAAATTGCTCCAGTACCTCCTACTACAAACCGACCATCACCGTTATAAATTTCACTGGTACTGGTGCATCCAGGAAAGGAAGGTGTCCCTTGGTCTAAATGGTGGTATCCTCTGGGTGAGTAGGCACTAGTACCACGGTTACAAATTGCATAGTCCAAAAAGGAGCCCATTCTGGTATTGTCCATCTGCCAGGGATGGAGGAGGGTCAACCTGTTTTCAGGGGAATCCTCCTTGCCCTACAACCTTTAGGTAGTATGTCAAAGCTGTAAACTTCCATCCATGGATTTCCAGGCTTCAAACCCTCTGTCTCTCACTGTGAGAACACGTGATTCTCTGGGGACCAATAGCTGAAGACCTCCTGAAGCTTGTCAGATATCTGAACCCATCCATCATGCCCTGTGACATTTGCATGACAAAGAAACTTCAATCAAACCCAGCCCATCAATCTGATAACGACATGTTAGCTTCACAATCTTTCTTCAGAGCCTCCAAAGAAAACTTGGAATTATTCAGGACTTTAAAAGTGTTAAAAGACCTCAAGCAAAAGAAGAAAAAAAACTGTGGCACACTGGATGAGAAGATTGTTTTAATCGAAAGCTTTTTTTTCCCTTCTCCCTAAGCTCCATCTGGCATGTTTAAAAGCTGTTTTCCTTTGCATTATGTGTCCTTAGAAAAAAATGTGAATCTTATATTACAGTTGTAATACAAAATGTATACAAATATATAAAAATAAAATCATTAGTATATGTTCACAGGAAATATCCTGCTGCAAGAAGCCCACTATGAAAATACAAAGCTCCTGCTGCTGAGACATAGTCACTGGTGGGTTTATAATCCATAAATCCAGCAAGGTCTCCTTTGTACACAAAAATCCACCAGTCTAGCTACTAAAACCAACAATTTGTAGATAATCCTTCATCTTGATTTAACCTGGTGTCCTCTCACTGGGTTGATGATGGTGAAGTGTCTCCTCTCCTCCAGAGTCTTTGTTGAGGAGATAGGGTTGGGAAATAAGTCTCTCCCACTCATTTCTCTTACTAAAAGGAAATGGTTAGGTAAGCAACATTTATTTACTTGTTCTAACATCAGAGACAAGGGCATGTAACAATATGACGCCCACCCTCATTTGTAATACATGTCAAGAAGCTGAACCAACTCCCTGAGTCTGGGGACAGGAGTTCATAGAGAAGTCTTTACTAGCTTTCTATTTCACCTACATCTCTTTTAATGAACAATTTGTTCAGCAGTGGGGTATAGATCCCCAAGGACCCTCCATGTGTTATATTTATGATATCAAATTATTTTCACTGAGGTAAACGACAACAGTACACATTTAATAGCAGTGTGTTATTTGCCATTTATGAGAAATATTATATCACCTACAATATACAGGCACTATATGGAGGAGGTGCTGCATGGTCTGTGTTACCAAGGTTAGCAGATCAGCTCACTGCGCACCCCCCCCCCCATGTATCAAATTAATATGCACTCTGAGGTTGTACAACAGGGGCTCATATAACTTCAAGCTTATTATAATCCTTTAAATATATACAAAAAGATAAACAGCAATTATTATAAGTAGTAGTCGAAGTATTTCTAAAGTGAACATTTAGATGAATCCAAATTAGCTTTTAATCATATAATCTGTTTTGATGATGCCTCTGGGATTTTTTGATCTTGTGAGAAAACATGCAGACGACTGTAGTTTTGGATCACACCCAGACGGACCAATGTTATTGAATGAAGCCGTGCACACGTCTGATTTTTTCATGTACCGAGTGGTCTGAGGAAAAAAAATTATCTCATGCATAATTTGCCTTCGATAATCGGATGCAACTCGCCCATGCATGTCTTTGTTTTTTGGTGAATGTTAGATGTGATATATACATTTACTAATAGTGCTAACTATGTCACGTTTACATATTCAGTATTTGGTCAGTATTTTACATCAGTATTTGTAAGCCAAAACCAGGAGTGGGTGATAAATACAGAAGTGGTGCATATGTTTCTATTATACTTTTCCTCTGATTGTTCCACTCCTGGTTTTGCCTTACACATACTGATGTAAAATACTGACCAAATACTGAATGTCTGATAGCGGTATAATTTCTATGTATGATTAATTTGTTAAACATTATAGATGAAAATTGTATAAAATGTAAAAAAAAAAGCAACAACATAGATTTGATCTGGGTTTACACAGAGATTTTCTCTTTGGTCTTACCAAAAAAATAACAAAACACGTACATATAGACACGGCAGCATGGTGGCTCAGTGGTTAGCACTGCAGCCTTGCAGCGCTGGAGTCCGGGGTTCAAATCCCACCAAGGACAACATCTGCAAGCAGTTTGTATGTTCTCCCCATGTTTGCGTGGGTTTCCTCCGGGTTCTCCAGTTTCCTCCCACTTTCCAAAGACATACTGATATGGAGTTTAGATTGTGAGCCCCATCAGGGACAGCGATGATAATGTGTGCAAACTGTAAAGTGCTGCGGGATATGTTAGAGCTATATAAAGATTATTATTATTACATGTCAATTGGCAAATTATAGGGGACATTTAGTAACTATGCACTGCACTGGAATTCTGTATAACATCGAGTCAGAATTTTGGCATACATGAAGGGTTTAAAACACTTTTTGCAATTTAATTGGCACTTTTAAAAACCCAATTTTCTAAAGGTGTGCTCTTGTTTTTTTGGCAGAATAAATGGACAAAAGTAAGACAACTAAAAGCTGGTGCAAACTTTCAACAAATAGTCTTAGGCTATGTGCCCACGTTGCGAATTCGTGTGCAGACTTTTCGGCGCAGATGTTTAAAAATCCGCAGGTAAAACGCACTGCGTTTTACCTGCAGATTACCCGCGGATTTCCAGCATTTTTTGTGCGGATTTCACCTGCGTTTTAACACCTGCGGATTCCTATTGAGGAACAGGTGTAAAACGCCGCGGAATCCGCACAAAGAATTGACATACTGCGGAAAATATACCGCAGTGTTTCCATATGGTATTTTCCACAGCATGTGCACTGCAAATTTTGTTTTCCATAGGTTTACATGGTACTGTAAACCGGATGGAAAACTGCTGCGAAAACGCAGGGCCAAATCCGCAACATGTGCGGATAACCATAAGGGTACGCTCACATCTGCATATATAAAGTATCTGAAAGTCTCAGTCCGAAAAGTTAGAGAGTGTCAGGCAAGTATCATGCATTTTTTTAACCTATCATCCGTATGACAAGCGTGTGCAATCCATACACAATGTGTTTTTAACATTAGCTTTTACATACAATAATTCTCTATGTAATTTCAAGCTGGTTTTCTAACTAATAAAACAATATTTTATACAGAGATACAAGATAGATAGAAAGATATGAGACAGATAGATAGATAGATAGATAGATAGATAGATAGATAGATAGATAGATAGAAAGAAAAAATGGAACAGCACATACAATTAACTGGGTGCACAGGCCTCCAAGCAACTAATCCATATACCGTATTTTCCGCTTTGTAAGACGCACTTTTTTCCCCAAAAATTTGGGGGGAAAATGGGGGGTGTGTCTTACAATGCGGACATACCTTATCAGTGCTGCCGCTGCGGGTGTCCAATGCTTGCCGCCACACTATCCCCGATGCTGCCGTGTGTTGCTGCCGCACTATCCCCGATGCTGCCGTGTGTTGCTGCCGCAGCGCTGTGTCCCCAGTGCTGCCGTGTGCGGTTGCCGCCGCGCTCTGTCCCCGATGCTTGCTGACGCTCTCTGTCCCGTGCTGCATGGGGGGCTCTGCAGTTCCATCCATGCTTTCCTGTGCGGTGGATTCTTTTGGGAAAATGACCGCTGGGAGGTCTCGGGAGATGAGATCTCAGCGCTGAAATCTCATCTCCCAAGATCTTGTTGCCGAGATCTCCATCTGCGCATGCACCACCTCCCGGTGGCCATTTTCCCGGAAGGAATCCACCGCACAGGAAAGCATGGATGGAACTGCAGAGCTCCCCCATGCAGCACGGGACAGAGAGCGGGGGCAGCACCTGGCAGCATTGGACATAACATGGTGTCAAGCACAGGGGCGGATTATCAGAGGGTTAATATGGGTGGTAGCCCAGGGCCCAGTGGTGTGGGGGGCCCTGGGCTACCGCACAGATTGACCCTCTGATAATCTGCCCGAGTGTGACAAAATGCCCGCCGGCATTTATGTGCCCCCGGACCCGGTGGGCAGAGAGAGGGGGCCCGCATCAGGCCCCTTCTCATCTGCTCACCGGGCCCCTTCCGGTGCTGCGTCGGTTTCCTATTGATGTGCGGGCGCGTGCCCGCACGTCAATAGTTAACAACAGCCGCCAGCCAATTGGAGGCTGGCAGCTGAAGTCGGCCGCAGCGCACACGTCACCGGCGTCTGACGTCATTGTTAGTCGCCGGCGAGTGTGCGCTGCTGGAGGGAGCTCGCCGCCTGGAGCGCTGGTCAGGTGAGGAGAACTCTTTTTTTTTGTTTTTTTTTGGGTTTTTTTGCTAACGGCAATCCAGGGGGCCCTGGGCAATATGCTGGACACACTGGGGCAATGCTGGAGACACTGGGGCAATGCTGGAGACACTGGGGCAGATTGCTGGACACTGGGGGCAATGCTGGAGACACTGGGGCAGATTGCTGGAGACACTGGGGCAGATTGCTGGAGACACTGGGGCAGATTGCTGGAGACACTGGGACAATGCTGGAGACACTGGGGTAGATTGCTGGACACACTGGGGCAATGCTGGAGGACACACTGGGGCAGATTGCTGGAGACATTGGGGCAATGCTGGAGACACTGGGGCAGATTGCTGGACACACTGGGGGCAATGCTGGAGACACTGGGGCAGATTGCTGGAGACACTGGGGCAATGCTGGAGACACTGGGGCAATGCTGGAGACACTGGGGCAGATTGCTGGAGACACTGGGGCAGATTGCTGGAGACACTGGGGCAATGCTGGAGACACTGGGGCAGATTGCTGGACACACTGGGGCAATGCTGGAGGACACACTGGGGCAGATTGATGGAGACACTGGGGCAATGCTGGAGACACTGGGGCAGATTGCTGGACACACTGGGGGAAATGCTGGAGGACACACTGTGGCAATGCTAGAGACACTGGGGCAATGCTGGAGACACTGGGGCAGATTGCTGGACACACTGGGGCAATGCTGGAGGACACACTGGGGCAGATTGCTGGAGACACTGGGGCAATGTTGGAGACACTGGGGCAATGCTGGAGGACATGCTGGGGCAGATTGCTGGAGGACACACTGGGGAAGATTGCTGGAGACACTGGGGCAATGCCGGAGACACTGGGGCAATGCTGGAGACACTGGGGCAGACTGCTGGACACACTGGGGCAATGCTGGAGGACACACAGGGGCAGACTGCTGGATACACTGGGGCAGATGATTGCTGGAGACACTGGGGCAATGCTGGAGACACTGGGGCAGATTGCTGGACACACTGGGGGCAATATGCTGGACATAATGGGGCATATTGTTGAACACACTGTCTGGGGGCAATGCTGGAGACACTAAGGCAATGCTGGAGACACTGGGGCAATGCTGGAGACACTTGGGCAATGCTGGACACACTGTGGGCAATGCTGGACAATTGGACATACTGGGGCAGAATGCTGGACACACTGGTGGTATTATGCTGGACACACTGGGGCAATGCTGGACATACTGGGGCAGATTGCTGGACACACTGGTGGTAATATGCTGGACACACTGGGGCAGATTGCTGGACACACTGTGTGGGGGCAATGCTGGACACACTGGGGGCAATATGCTGGAGTCAGACACTGGGGCAGATTGCTGGAGACACTGTCTGGGGGCAATGCTGGACACACTGGGGCAGATTGCTGGACACTGGGGCAATATGCTGGACACACTGGGGGCAGGACTGGAGGCATGGGCAGAATGTAGACACGGGGCATGATTGGAGACACGGGGCAGAATGAAAGACATGGGGCAGGATTGGATCATGGGGCAGGATGGATACGATGGAGACAGATGGGGCAGGATGGGGAGATCATATGTTGTAGAATGGATACTCATGAGTGCAGGATGGGAGAAAATATGACTGGAGCCAGGAATGAGACACACGGGGCCAGGGTGGGGAATATTATTACCATAGGGGCTAATTAAGGGATATTATTACTGCAGTGATGTATTTATTTTATTTTTTGAGTATACTGTTTTAAATGGGGCGGTCCTGTTACTGTGCAGAGTGACACTATATCGCCTTTTTTTCTCCATGTGGTGTAATGTAGAAGTTGTGAAAAATTAAGCAATGTGTTCTGGAAGCGGAGCTCGAGATAACTGTGTTATTTCCTGCAGAAACGAGTCCTGGCTGGAAGAAATTATGGCGGTCTGTGCTGGATGAAAGATGGAGGACTTCACCTAGAGACGTCACTGGTGAGTCAGTGTTACCTATACACTGACACTATACACTATACTATATACAGAGGTCCTGTGTACAATGTCACCAGTGATCACTGTATTACCTATACATTATATACAGAGCTCCTGTGTATAATGTCACCAGTGATCTCTGTATTACCTCTACACAGACACTGCTTACTAAGTACAGATCTCCTGTGAATACTGGCACTTATGGTGATAGTATTGTGTTTTTTTTAATTACTGATCAGTATTGTAGTATTCAGTTACTATGTGGTGGTAATATGTGGTCTGGAAATGGTCTTGTGGTATTTGTTCCTTGTACGTGATATTATTCGATCACTGTGGTTGTAATTTGTGGTCTGGTCATGGCGCGGTGGTATTTGTTCCTTGTATGTGATATTATTGGTCAAAATATACCTAAATTGTATTGCAGATTTTAACAAATATTTAATAGGTTACAGTAGAGTAGGGCCCGGCCATTTTTCTGGAATAATCTGGTTCGGGTATCACATGACCCCCGTCACATGACCCCTGTCACATGACCCCCGTCACATGACCCCCGTCACATGACCGGGGGGGGGCCCACAGTGTCTGAACAGCCCGGGGCCCTGGCTACCCTTAATCCACCCCTGGTCAAGCATCGGGGACACAGCACAGCAGCACTACCCGGTAAAAGAGCGCTGCAGCAAGCATCAGGAATATAGTGCGGCAGTAGCACCCAGTAAAAGAGCATGGCAGCAAGCATCAGGGACACAGCATGGTGGCAGCACCCAGCAGCATGGGACAGACTGCGACAGCAACACCCACCTCCTCCAGTAGCAACCCTGAGACCCCGCTTCACCACAGCCACCACCCCGGGTAAGCAATAAGATGCATGGATTATAAGAAGCACCACCATTATTATTAAAAAAGTTTTTTTCCAATTTTCTCCTCAAAATTTGGGGTGTGTCTTATAATCCGGAGCATCTTATAAAGCGAAAAATATGGCACTTGCCAAATATACAGGGACCAATAAAATGGAAGGCAGCACTCCAAGTTTTATCAAAAAATGTAAGTGGACTTTATAGGGCCCACATGGCGTGGTGCAACATTTCGGCATTTCAAAAGTCTTTCTCAAGCAGCTTGAGAAAGGCTTTTGGAAGCCGAGATGTTGCAAAACGCCATGTGGGCCCAATAAAGTCCAAATATATATATTTTTTTATAAAACCTGGAGTGTTGCCTTCCATTTTTTTGGTCCCCAGATAGATAGATAGATAGATAAATACAAAAATAAAAGAAGCAAAACACCATCATTTCAGGGCAAAAAAAGCTATTTTAATAGCCTATTTGTGCGCAACTTTTCGGCTCTATGTGTGAGCCTTTTTCAACTATTAAAATAGCTTTTTTTTGCACTAAAATAATGGTGTGCTGCTTCTTTGATTTTTCTAATATAAGGACTGGTATGTACCTGCGAAGCTTTGCACCCAACTATTGTTATTATTCAGGTGCTGCTCTCTGCTCAGTTTTTTCTAGATAGATAGATGATAGATAGATAGATAGATAGATAGATAGATAGATAGATAGATAGATAGATAGATAGATAGATAGATAGATATGAGAGATAGATAGATACATATGAGATAGATAGATAGATAGATAGATAGATAGATAGATAGATAGATAGATAGATAGATAGATAGATAGATAGATATGAGAGATAGATAGATACATATGGGATAGATAGATAGATAGATAGATAGATAGATAGATAGATAGATAGATAGATAGATATGACCAACTGAATTGACCAATTTATGCGCTAAGAACCTTTTTCATTGTTGCAAGTACATTTTTTGAGTAGTAAAATCTGGATTCAATGTTTTTAATGTGTTTTTCAGTGTTTTCACATTGCCTAAACTTCTGCATAGTGATGCTGTGCTTTCTTTTTTCTATATAATGCAGTCTTGCAGCTAGCACATGTTGACAGATAGGAGGTGCTGATCAGGTTTTTTCTGTATAGATAGATATGAGATAGATATGAGATAGATAGTTATAAGATAGATAGATATTAGATAGAGAGATATTAGATAGATAGATAGATAGATAGATAGATAGATAGATAGATAGATAGATAGATAGATAGATAGATAGATAGATAGATAGAGTTGTGGCCAAAAGTATTGACACCCCGGCAATTCTGTCAGATAATACTCATTTTCTTCCTGAAAATGATTGCAATCACAAATTCTTTGGTATTATTATCTTCATTTAATTTGTCTTAAATGAAAAAACACAAAAGAGAATGAAGCAAAAAGCAAAACATTGATCATTTCACACAAAACTCCAAAAATGGGCCAGACAAAAGTATTGGCACCCTCAGCCTAATACTTGGTTGCACAACCTTTAGCCAAAATAACTACGACCAACCGCTTCCGGTAACCATCAATGAGTTTCTTACAATGCTCTGCTGGAATTTTAGACCATTCTTCTTTGGCAAGCTGCTCCAGGTCCCTGATATTTGAAGGGTGCATTCTCCAAACTGCCATTTTTAGATCTCTCCAAAGGTGTTCTATGGGATTCAGGTCTGGACTCATTGCTGGCCACCTTAGAAGTCTCCAGTGCTTTCTCTCAAACCATTTTCTAGTGCTTTTTGAAGTGTGTTTTGGGTCATTGTCCTGCTGGAAGACCCATGACCTCTGAGGGAGACCCAGCTTTCTCACACTGGGCACTACATTATGCTGCAAAATTTGTTGGTAGTCTTCAGACTTCATAATGCCATGCACACGGTCAAGCAGTCCAGTGCCAGAGGCAGCAAAGCAACTCCAAAACATCAGGGAACCTCTGCCATGTTTGACTGTAGGGACCGTGTTCTTTTCTTTGAATGCCTCTTTTTTCTCCTGTAAACTCTATGTTGATGCCTTTGCCAAAATAGCTCTACTTTTGTCTCATCTGACCAGAAGAATATTCTTCCAAAACATTTTAGGCTTTTTCAGGTAAGTTTTGGCAAACTCCAGCCTGGCTTTTTTATGTCTCGGGGTAAGAAGTGGGGTCTTCCTGGGTCTCCTACTTACAGTCCCTTTTCATTCAGATGCCGACGGATAGTACAGGTTGACACTGTTGTACCCTCGGACTGCAGGGCAGCTTGAACTTGTTTGGATGTTAGTCGAGGTTCTTTATCCAACATCCGCACAATCTTGCGTTGAAATCTCTTGTCGATTTTTCTTTTCCGTCCACATCTTGGGAGGTTAGCCACAGTGCCATGGGCTTTAAACTTCTTGATGACACTGCGCACGGTAGACACAGGAACTTTCAGGTCTTTGGAGATGAACTTGTAGCCTTGAGATTGCTCGTGCTTCCTCACAATTTGGTTTCTCAAGTCCTCAGACAGTTCTTTGGTCTTCTTTCTTTTCTCCATGCTCAATGTGGTACACACAAGGACACAGGACAGACGTTGAGTCAACTTTAATCTATGTCAACTGGCTGCAAGTGTGATTTAGTTATTGCCAACACCTGTTAGGTGCCACAGGTAAGTTACAGGTGCTGTTAATTACACAAATTAGAGAAGCATCACATGACTTTTCGAACAGTGCCAATACTTTTGTCCACCCCCTTTTTTATGTTTGGTGTGGAATTATATCCAATTTGGCTTTAGGACAATTCTTTTTGTGTTATTTCATTTAAGACAAATTAAATGAAGATAATAATAACAAAGAATTTGTGTTTGCAATCATTTTCCGGAAGAAACTGAGTATTATCTGACAGAATTGCAGGGGTGTCAATACTTTTGGCCACAACTGTAGATAGATATGAGATAGATAGATATACATGTTAGTCCTTAAACACACTAAGGTCACACTCCAATATCACAGTACTTTTATAATAACGGAAGGAAAAGGAGTGTGTGAGAATCAATATTTTTATTTAAATTCCAAAATTCATACAATAATAACAATAATGATAAAAAGATGTCTCATGTCATGAAAACATGTATAATGAATAATTCCACTGTCCACTAATGGTTGATTATAAAAATGCCAACTCAGGTGGTTTACTAAATTCTCCTGGGCAATGATCATATTTCATTAAACATTTATTTACAACACCACCTAAGCATATCCTATTGACAGTATATAAGTATAAAAGTCCTATAGTAAAGTGCCTTAAGGTACCGTCACATTAAGCGACGCTGCAGCGATATCGACAACGATGCCGATCGCTGCAGCGTCGCTGTGTGGTCGCTGGAGAGCTGTCACACAGACAGCTCTCCAGCGACCAACGATGCCGAAGTCCCCGGGTAACCAGGGTAAACATCGGGTTACTAAGCGCAGGGCCGCGCTTAGTAACCCGATGTTTACCATGGTTACCAGAGTAAACGTAAAAAAACCCAAACACTACATACTTACATTTCGGTGCCTGTCGCGTCCCCCGGCGTCCGCTTCCCTGCACTGTGTAAGCGCCGGCCCTAAAGCACAGCGGTGACGTCACCGCTGTGCTTTGCTTTACGGCCGGCACTGACACAGTCAGTGCAGGAAGCTCTGAGCAGCAGCGCGGACGCCGGGGGACGTGACAGACATCAGAGGGTGAGTATGTAGTGTTTTTTTTTTACTTTTACAATGGTAACCAGGGTAAATATCGGGTTACTAAGCGCGGCCCTGCGCTTAGTAACCCGGTATTTACCCTGGTTACCATTGTAAAACATTGCTGGCATCGTTGCTTTTGCTGTCAAACACGACGATACACGCCGATCTGACGACCAAATAAAGTTCTGGACTTTCAGCAACGACCAGCGATATCACAGCAGGATCCAGATCGCTGCTGCGTGTCAAACACAACGATATCGCTATCCAGGACGCTGCAACGTCACGGATCGTTGTCGTTCTCGTTGCAAAGTGGTTTAGTGTGAAGGTACCTTATGTGCAAAAAGAGGTATACCTAAAGTGGGAATCAAACAAATGTAAACAATGACCACTAGAAAAAAAACTTCTTTCTAGAAAGTGCCTCAGTGCATGTAAACAGTATTGCAGATTATAAGTAAACATGTGTCATGTCGGACGCTTTTCAGACCAGGTCGTTCGACAGACAGCGGTAATTCCGCTTTTGTCCACTATGCGCTCATTGGCATCAGTTAGATTTTATCTAGCTGGTCCTGGGTTAATTTACCTGGTGCTCGGATTGGAAGCTGGGCCATGCCCACTGCCTTTAAATAGTTCTCCTGAACATTGGGTGTCGCCGATTATAGCTTCTGTCTTGTGCGTGGTTATCTCGGTCTGGAGTGGTGAGCTAGTAGTTGGAGTATCGTTGCTGGTGGTGTATTTCCCTTTGTCTTATTTTCTCCTTCCCATATTTGTATTTGTTTTGCCCTTTGCACTTATAGTGTATTCCTGAGTGACTGCGGCGTGGTGCTTATTTTTCCGTTATCCTTGTCTGTGCTAACTGTGGGTATTGGAGTGTGGTCTCTTCACTGGTGGGTTGTGGTTTCAGCCTAGGGTTGAAACAGGAGATAGGGCGAGGGTGGAGGCCCAGACATGCACACCATCAGTGTAAACTCTGGGAGAGGGTCAGTCAGGGTTTCCCTAGTCTGAGGGAAATCGAAGGGGCCTGGGTTATTAGCTCTTTCCTACCTAGGTCTCCCGTGACATTCTCATATATTCTTGCGACCGTGATACTCATTTAGATCATGTCAGGCAGGTGTTACAGCTTCTCAGAGAGAATAAGCTATATGCAAAACTGGAGAAATGTGTATTTTCGGTACAGGAGTTGCCTTTCTTGGGCTATATTGTGTCTGCTTCTGGTTTTAAAATGGACGCCGCCAAGGTGCAAGCGGTGTTGCATTGTGAACGGCCTGATAACCTAAAAGCTCTTCAGCGGTTCCTTGGGTTTTCTAACTGCTATAGGAAGTTTATCAAGGATTTTTCTATCATTGCTAAACCGCTAACTGACATGACTAAAAAGGGTACCAATTTCTCCGTTTGGCCTGAGGCTGCTGTGTGCGCATTTGAATCTCTTAAGAACAGGTTTGTTTCGGCTCCCATTCTTGTGCAGCCAGATGTATCGAAACCCTTTGTTGTAGAAGTCGATGCGTCTGAGGTTGGTGTGGGGGCGGTGCTGTCACAAGGCTCATCCTTGAGCGGTTTGCGTCCATGCGCCTATTTTTCCAAGAAACTGTCGCCCGCCGAACGTAACTACGATATCGGCAACAGAGAGTTGTTGGCAATCAAATTGGCCTTTGAGGAATGGCGACACTTCTTGGAGGGGTCGGTTCATCAGGTTACTGTTATTACCGACCATAAAAATTTGCTTTATTTGGAGTCTGCCAAGCGTCTGTCTCCCAGGCAGGCTCGCTGGGCATTGTTTTTCACGCGGTTCAACTTTGTTGTCACTTACAGACCTGGTTCTAAAAACACTAAGGCGGATGCTTTGTCCAGGTGTTTTCCGGGGGGAGAGCCTCGGGAAGATCCAGTACCCATCCTCCAAAAGGGTGTTGTGGTTTCGGCTCTCACTACCGAGGTTGAGGCTGAGATTGCTGAGGCCCAGGAGGAGGTACCATCTGAGCTTCCCATCAACAAAACGTTTGTACCGCTTCATCTCCGCTTAAAGATTTTGGCGGAGCATCATGATGCTGTCCTGGCTGGCCATCCAGGGGTTAGGGGTACCTTGGAGTTGGTGTCACGTCGGTTTTGGTGGCCCAAGATCCGACAGGACGTGGTCTCATACGGGTCAGCTTGCACCACGTGCGCTAGGACTAAGACGCCCCGCTCCCGTCCTGTTAGCACACTACTTCCTCTCGAGGTACCTAGTAAGCCATGGACGGAAATCTCCATGGATTTTATCACTGACTTGCCCTCCTCAGCTGGGAACACGGTCATCTTGGTGATTGTTGATCGGTTCTCAAAAATGTCGCACTTTGTGTCTTTGCCTTTGTTGCCTAACGCTAAGACTCTGGCTCAGGTATTTGTGCAGGAGGTGGTCAGACTTCATGGGGTTCCGTTTGACATCGTTTCTGATAGGGGGTCTCAGTTTGTGGCAAAATTTTGGAAAGCATTTTGTTCACGGCTGGGGATCAAGTTGTCTCATTCTTCGGCGTTTCATCTTCAGTCAAATGGTCAGACCGAGCGTATGAACCAAAATTTGGAACAGTACTTACGCTGCTTTGTTTCAGATAACCAGGAGGAGTGGTCGAAAGTTCCTTCCTTTGGCTGAGTTTGCCATCAATAATCACCGCCAGGAGTCGTCTGGGGAGTCTCTGTTTTTTTGTGTTTACGGGCTTAATCCACAATTTTGTACTTTGAGTCAGGGGGGCTCTTCCGGCGTCCCGGAGGAAGACCAGTTAGGAGCACAATTATCATCAGTCTGGAGGAGAGTTAAACAGCGCCTGTTGAGTGTGGGTGCTATGTACAAACGTGTGGCTGACAGTAGGCGTGTGCCAGGTCCGGACCTGAGTGTGGATGACTGGGTGTGGTTATCCACAAAAAACATAAGACTCAAAATACCATCTCTTAAATTGGGTCCACGGTTTCTTGGTCCATTTAGGGTCGCCGCTGTCATTAGCCCAGTAGCGTACCGGTTGGAGCTTCCTACGGTGTATAAAATACACAACGTGTTCCACAGATCGTTGTTAAAGAAGGTGGTGGGTCTTGTGGACGCGACACCAATGCCTTCTCCAGTCTTGGTGGATGGTAATTTGGAATTTGAAGTCTCCAAGGTGGTTGACTCTCGTGTAGTGCGCCGCACTTTACAGTACTTGGTACACTGGCGTGGTTATGGGCCTGAGGAGAGGTCCTGGGTACCAGCCTTGGACGTTCATGCGGATTGGCTGGTCAGGTTGTTTCACCGCCGCCATCCGGACAAGCCGGGTCCTATAAGCCGTGAGGGCCCTGGGGTCCCTCGTAGAAGGCGGGGTACTGTCATGTCGGACGCTGTTCAGACCAGGTCGTTCGACAGACAGCGGTAATTCCGCTTTTGTCCACTATGCGCTCATTGGCGTCAGCTAGATTTTATCTAGCTGGTCCGGGGTTAATTTACCTGGTGCTCGGATTGGAAGCTGGGCCATGCCCACTGCCTTTAAATAGTTCTCCTGAACATTGGGCGTCGCCGATTATAGCTTCTGTCTTGTGCGTGGTTATCTCGGTCTGGAGTGGTGAGCTAGTAGTTGGAGTATCGTTGCTGGTGGTGTATTTCCCTTTGTCTTATTTTCTCTTTCCCATATTTGTATTTGTTTTGCCCTTTACACTTATAGTGTATTCCTGAGTGACTGCGGCGTGGTGCTTATTTTTCCATTATCCTTGTCTGTGCTAACTGTGGGTATTGGAGTGTGGTCTCTTCACTGGGTGGTGGGTTGTGGTTTCAGCCTAGGGTTGAAACAGGAGATAGGGCGAGGGTGGAGGCCCAGACATGCACATGCAGCGCCCCAGAGTCCTGGTCGTTGCAGTACTGATGCTCCGCCGCTAAGGGGATCTATGGTACGTCTGATGGCACTGAAGGAGTTCACCTGACCAGGTATCACAGACACCAATACACTTCACAGTCTGGCCTCCAGGGGGAGCTAAGGGTACTATGTATTAGGCCACTCCTCACAATCTGGTAAAACTGGGGGTTGGATAGGAAGTTAGACAGAAGCTGACTGGGAATCGAACAGGCAACACCCTGTGGCAGAGGGTGTTGTGGGGAGAGACTCAGGGGGGTCCCTGTCAGGGGTGGGATCCTGACAGAGGCCTTGCGAACAGAGAGAATGTTACGGGACCGCGCCTGCACGAGATAGCGGCGGTGCCCCAAGAAAGGACAAGAAGCGAGGTTTATTGTGCTGAGTGAGAAACGAGATCAACGCAACAAGGAGAAACACCAGTAGGAGTCGTGCTGTAAGACGAGGCAACATCCTACTGAGGCGCGCAGCCGGTGGCCGGAACGCCGAGGAAGTATAGAGCTCCAGGCCTAACTTCAAACCTACGGCAGGACAGTCAGCTATAGGCGGGCTGTCTCACACAAATCACCTACGAAGACACAGGGGGGGCAACAACAGGAGAAGGGCGACACTAGGGTCCAGGAAGAGCTCCGAGCCTACCCGTCATACGGGTGCGTCCTAGCCATATCATCTGGGGGACGAAGAAGAACATCAGAATCGAGTTGTGAGGGAACACGAGAAACAGACACAACAGTTGTGGGGACTATCCCGTAAGCACAGCAGGGGAGGACCACAACACACAAGCGCTAGAAGGTAGGCACAGATTTCCACCTGCAAAGGGAACTCTGGAGGTGCCATCGGACCGGCCAGACTTGCGCAGCCTGGTTAACCGTATTCCGGACTGAGGATCCTGAAGCCTTCAGTAAAGAGGTAAAGAGACTGCAACCTGGTGTCCTCGTTATTTACTGTGACAGCACTGCACCGCACTACCACCACCATCCACACCTTTCATTGGGCGCCCCTCAGCAGCGTCACGGACCGGGTCTAGCCGCCGTGACAACCCCAGAGCAGAGACCCAGAGGCCCGGTACCGGGTACCCCTCGGCCCTGCGGCAGTGGGGGCGCTACACACACCATCAGTGTAAACTCTGGGAGAGGGTCAGTCAGGGTTTCCCTAGTCTGAGGGAAATCGCAGGGGCCCGGGTTATTAGCTCTTTCCTACCTAGGTCTCCCGTGACATTATGAAACCACATGACAAAAAGGTGCATCCAGTTTTATTTACCTTAGTGGAAAGCCAAACTGGCCTGTCTCCCACCCCAATGCTCATTTCGATGTTGTCCTGGGGGACTGTGCTGGGAGAGAGCTGCACTGTACTGTGTGTTGGAGTGGAGCTGCACTATACTGTGTGTTGGGGGAGCTGCACTGTACTGTGTGTTGGGGGAGCTGCATTGTACTTGGTGTTGGGGAGGAGCTGCACTATACTGTGTGTTGGGGCAGCTTCACTGTACTGTGTTGGGGAGCTGCACTATACTGTGTCTTGGGGGAGCTGCACTATACTGTGTGTTGGGAGGAGCTGCACTATACTGTGTCTTGGGGGAGCTGCACTATACTGTGTCTTGGGGGAGCTGCACTGTACTGCATGCTGGAGGGGATCTGCACTGTACTGTGTGCTGTGGAAGCTGCACTATACAGTGTGCTGAGGGAGCTGCACTATACTGTGTGCTGGGAGGGAGCTGCAATATACTGTGTGCTGGGAGAGAGCTGCACTGTACTGTGTGCTGTGAGGGAGCTGCACTGTACTGTTTTTGGGAGGAACTGCACTATAGTGTGTGCTGGGAGGAAGCTGCACTTTACTGTGCGTTGGGGGAGCTGTGCTGTACTGTGTGCTGGGAGGGAGCTGCACTGTACTGTGTGCTTGGAGGGAGCTGCACTGTACTGTGTGTTGGGGGAGCTGCACTATAGTGTTTTCTGATAGGGAGCTGCACTGTACTGTGTGTTGGGGTGCTGTACTGTACTGTGTGTTGGGAGGGAGCTGCACTGTACTGTGTGGTGGGGGAGCTGCACTGTACTGTGTGTTGGGAGGGTGCCGCACTGTACTGTGTGTTGGAGGAGCTGCACTATACTGTGTGTTGGAGTGGAGCTGCACTATACTGTGTGTTGGAGAGAGCTGCACTATACTATGTGTTTGGTGGAGCTGCACTATAATTTGTGTATTGGGGGCTGCATTATACTGTGTGTGTGTAGCTGCAGTATGCTCTGAGAGGGGCTGCAGTATGCTCTGAGGGGGGCTGCAGTGTGCTCTGAGGATGGCTGCAGTATGCTCTGAGGACAGATGCAGTATACTCTGAGGGCGGCTGCAGTATACTCTGAGGGGGGCTGCAGTATACTCTGAGGGGACTGCATTATACTGTGTGTATGTGGGGCTGCAGTATACTCTGAGAGAGGCCTCAGTATACTCTGAAGGGAGCTACACTATACTCTGAGAGGGGCTACAGTATAGTCTGAGGATGCGCTGCAGTACACTCTGAAGGGGGCTGCATTATACTCTATCAAGGACCATGGAGAGTGCATTATACACTGCGTGCAGAATTATTAGGCAAGTTGTAGTTTGATCACATGATACTGTTTATACATGTTGTCCTACTCCAAGCTGTTCAGGTTTGAGAGCCAACTACCAATTAAGTAAATCAGGTGATGTGCATCTCTGTAATGAGGAGGGATGTTGTCTAATGACATGAAAACCCTATATAAGGTGTGCTTAATTATTAGGCAACTTCCTTTCCTTTGGCAAAATGGGTCAGAAGAGAGATTTGACAGGCTCTGAAAAGTCCAAAATTGTGAGATGTCTTGCAGAGGGATGCAGCAGTCTTGAAATTGCCAAACTTTTGAAGCGTGATTAACGAACAATCAAGCAATTCATGGCAAATAGCCAACAGCGTCACAAGAAGCGTGTTGGGCAAAAAAGGTGCAAAATAACTGCCCATGAATAGATGAAAATCAAGTGTGAAGCTGCCAAGATGCCATTTGCCACCAGTTTTGCCATATTTCAGAGCTGCAATATTACTGGAGTAACAAAAAGCACAAGGTGTGTGATACTCAGGGACATGGCCAAGGTAAGGAAGACTGAAAAACGACCACCTTTGAACAAGAACCATAAAATAAAACGTCAAGACTGGGCCAAGAAATATTTTAAGACTGACTTTTCAAAGGTTTTATGGACTGAGGAAATGAAAGTGACTCTTGATGGGCCAGATGGATGGGCCAGAGGCTGGATCAGTAAAGGGCAGAGAGCTCCACTCCGACTCAGACGCCAGCTAGGTGGAGGTGGGGTTCTGGTATGGGCTGGTATCATCAAAGATGAACTTGTGGGACCTTTTTGGGTTGAGGATGGAGTGAAGCTCAACTCCCAGACCTACTGCCAGTTTCTGGAAGACAACTTCTTCAAGCAGTGGTACAGAAAGAAGTCGGTATCGTTCAAGAAAAACATGATTTTCATGCAGGACAATGCTCCATCACATGCCTCCAACTACTCCACAGCGTGGCTGGCCAGTGAAGGTCTCAAAGAAGAAAAAATAATGACATGGCCCTCTTGTTTACCATTATCTGAACCCCACAGAGAACCTGTGGTCCCTAATAAAATGTGAGATCTACAGGGAGGGAAAATGGTACACCTCTCGGAACAGTGTGTGGAAGGCTGTAGTGGCTACTGCACACAATGTTGATCACAAACAGATCAAGCAACTGACAGAATCTATGGATGGAAGGCTGTTGAGTGTCATCATAAAGAAAGGTGGCTATATTGGTCACTAATTTTTTTGGGTTTTGTTTTAGCATGGTTTTTATTAAGTTGCCTAATAATTCTGCACAGTAATAGTTACCTGCACAAACAGATATCCTCCTAAGATAGCCAAATATAAAAAAAAAAAAACCACTCCAACTTCCAAAAATATTAAGCTTTGATATTTCTGAGTCTTTTGGGTTGATTGAGAACATAGTTGTTGAGCAATAATAAAAATAATCCTCTAAAATACAACTTGCCTAATAATTCTGCACACAGTGTACTGTATGGGAGCTGCATTATACTGTATTGAGGACTATCTGTTCCCATCATTCTTCCTCAGCCGGTGTAAAGAAACTCGAAAACAGGCGTCTAACAACTTCAGTGCCATCGATCACAATTGTTTAACGGCCTGAAGTCTGCACCTGTAAGTACAGTCGAAATGTTTGTGTGATGTGGAATATGTGAGCATTTGGGGCCCCACTTTAAGCTTTTGTCCAGGGCCCCACTTTCTCTAAATCCAGCCCTGCCTATTGGACACATTTTTTGTTTCCCTGCAAAATTAAGTGATTACTTTAGACAATGGGGAAACTGCATTGGTTACTGTGGTTTTCAGCCTCACTGGCCCCTCAATTTGGCTTTACAAATAAAGTCATGAAAGCACATCTGCCTCTATACTTGTTCAGACAATAAGGTCATCTCCTTCTCCCTCCACAGTGTGAGAAGAGTAAAGGTATGTGCACACGTCAGGATTTCTTGCAGAAATTTCCTGAAGAAAACCGGAAATTTTCTGCAAGAAATCCGCCTTTTTTTTTGCGTTTTTTTCCCGGGTTTTTTCGCATTTTTTTTAGCATTTTGCAAGCGAAATTAGCTTGCAGAATGCTAAAGTTTTCCAAGCGATCTGTAGCATCGCTTGGAAAACTGACTACAGGTTGGTCACAAGTGTGACCAACTTTTTACTATAGATGCTGCCTATGCAGCATCAATAGTAAAAGATAGAATGTTTAAAAATAATTAAAAAAATGGTTATGCTCACCTGCAGACAGCCGATCTCCTCAGCGGCGTCCGTTCCTATAGATGGTGTGTGTGTGCAGGACCTTTGATGACGTCGCGGTCACGTGAGCGGTCACATGAGCGGTCACGCGACCAGTCACAAGACCGCGACATCATCGCAGGTCCTTCACACACACCATCTATAGGAACGGAAGCGGCAGCGTGCACCAGAGAGGCGGAAAGACTCCGGGGGCCATCAGAGGGTGAGTATATGACTATTTTTTATTTTAATTCTTTTTTTTACCAATTATATGGTGCCCAGTCCGTGGAGGAGAGTCTCCTCTCCTCCACCCTGGGTACCAACCGCACATGATCTGCTTACTTCCCGCATGGTGGGCACAGCCACATGCGGAAAGTAAGCAAATCAATGCATTCCTAGGTGTGCGGAATCCCCGCAATTCCGAAAATTTAATGAACATGTTGCTTTTTTTTCCGCAATGCGATTTTTTCGCGGAAAAAAATGCAACATTTGCACAAGAAATGCGGAATACACTGTAAATAATAGGAGGCATATGTAAGCTTTTTTTCGCGTTTTTATCACGTTTTTATAGTGAAAAAAGCTAAAAAAAACGCGAAAAATACTGAACGTGTGCACATGGCCTAAGAGTAGGAATAGCAGGGGTAATGTGAGCCAGTAAGCTGGTACATAAGGGTCTGTGACTGTGATGTAGTCACACTGTATCTGTAATGTTCAATCATCAACAACTTCCTGTTATCATGTAAGAAACATTTTCAGAGCTTCATACAGAAAACTGGGACTTTTTTTTTCTCACTTGTCATCTGTATGCAAATGATACGGAAATCTGTATCCATTTTGTTACAGCAGTAGTTTTTAACAATTTCCAAGATGATTTACAGTTTCCTCTGTTAAGAACTGCTATGTAGTCGGGAGGGTCGGGTGGTGACGTGCTGATGGGGGCAGGCTTTGCAGATGGGACTCCATCTAGTATTATATATGAGAATAAATCTATATAGGGCTAGTAGCAGCATGTATATATAAAAATATCTCTTCATAGATAAAATAAATGTACTTATAACCATAATAAGGATAGACGGGTTCAGCACAAACAGTTTGAAGCACATATAGAACAATCGCACTAAAGAACCAGTAAACAGAAAAGTAATAAAAGCAATCTTTATTAAATCATTTGATAAAATGTACAAAGCATCAAAGACTAGGGTGATAACATATAAGTGACTAATAGATGGCGCATTTTGACTGGCGTGCCTTCTGGGGTAGTCAGAAGAAGGCACGCCAGCCGAAATGCACGTTGGGGTGGTGGCACAGCAGTATAAGACTAAGGTAACCTCTTCTCATACACAGGGCTGCATTTGCCACTAGGCACTTGAGGGCACGTGACTAGGGCGGGAGGATGTGGGGGGCGGCACCTAAGCATGTTTTTTTTTTCTTTTAAGTGCGGCGGCAGCAATGCATCCCTGAAGACAGGGGACGGCAGAGTGGCAGTCAGTACATGTGGTGCAGGTGCCGACTCTCTGTATTCCCTGCTGACACACAGTGACATGATTTGTGCATGCGCCCCTGCTCACAGGCACAGCTTAACTTCATGCCCGGCCCGGAAGGTGACTGACTGTTACCGAAGTTACCAGACCACTTAACGGGGGTGGGGCTGAGGTGGAATAGCGGCGCCCTGTCTCCCGACCTGGCTGGGACACACATTGCTGGCCTGGCCTGGGACTCGCAGAGGCAGAGCAGTACGCATCGGTAAGTAAACATGATCTCTCACCCGCATGCTGCCTGCTGCACGGCTCTGTCAGTGACTCACCACTTCCCTCAGACTCCTATCTATATCTATAGATGAGATAGATAGGTAGATAGGTAGATAGATATTGGATAGATAGATAGATAGATAGATAGATAGATAGATAGATAGATAGATAGATAGATAAAAATGGAACAGCACATACAATTAACTGGGTGCATATACCGTATTTTCCGCTTTGTTAAACGCACTTTTTTTCCCCAAATTTAAGGGGAAAATGGGGGGTGCATCTTACAATGCGGATATACCTTATCGGTGCTGCCGCTGCAGGTGTCCGATGCTTGCCGCCACACTATCCCCGATGCTGCCGTGTGTTGCTGCCGCCGCGCTGTGTCCCCGATGCTGCCGTGTGTTGCCGCCGCGCTGTGTCCCCGGTGCTTGCTGCCGCTCTCTGTCCAATATGTCCTAGCAGCATTTTGTTTTAAATATGGAAAACAAATTTTTCTTTGATTTTATTGGATAAAGCTCGATTTCCTTTTTCTTCACAAGTGAATACTTTTATCTGCAACAAACTGTCCTGATGTCTTAAGCTGTGATATGATCTGGACAGAAATCAAACTACACACAGGAAACTATTGGGTAGTTCTGAGAATAAGAAAACTTGTAGATATTTCACCACGTATTGAAGTTAGTGAGACATACTGTATGGTTGTCCTTATACGTGCAGTTTATATTCATAACATGTCTGTAATAATGAATCACAGTTGTATGTCATCAGCTTTGGATCTGAATTGCAAATCTGTTATACTGATGGACTGTGTTCCAAGGAGGAACATAAAGCATTACAAATTTGCCTTTGCATTAAGTTTGCAATACTGATAACAAGATAAGAATACCAATTATTTAAATACCAATTAGAATAACTCAATAGATTAACATTCTTTCCACAATACAGACATACCAGTATAGATGTAATAGTGATGAAAAACACAATCAAATCAAAATCAAACTGTTCATATGGCTGATGGATTAGATAACAAATTCCATATCCATTGTATCAAAATTCTTAAGAGTGCTGTGTTTTATACAGTGTGATCATATTCTGTACCCATTTTCACTGTCTGTACGGCTTATCTATGAGGCCTATGATCTAAATTCCCTCTCCCAGTCACACACTGCCAATTTAATTTAAAGCAAGCTGTTATCACTTGTCCGAGCACAAGGTCTGGGCCTGGCTCACTTACCTTATGACAAAACCCAAGAAAAAAAAAGTGAATATATACCCTAGAGCAAGTAAATAAGTAAATAGTGATAGGACATGTAAATACCATAGTGTACGTAGTTAACGCTATTTTGATCAAAACAACATAAAGGCCATCCCACCACAACAAGGTGTGCCCTTCGGGACAGTCCTAGCCTGTCTCTAGTATTAAAACCTTACCATGTGTTAAACAACATCAATGTGAATAAGGGCAGAACATGACAGGGCATAACTGAGACACCCATCTATGGGAAGCAATACAGAATAAATACTTAGCTCAGAAAGAGGGGTTACGCCCCTTGTTTGTACAAAGTACAAGAGATTACAGCAAAACCAAAACACTGAGCTGAACTATAAATTAGTATATGTGCAAAGTGTAAGTGCACATTCACGCTGTGGCCATTTCACAGACAAAACCGAATAAAAAAAACCAAAAATGAGCATATGCCCTACAGCAAGTAAATAAGTAAATAGGGATAGTACATGTAAATACCATAGCATACTTAGCGCTATTTTGATCAAAACAGCATAAAGGCCATCCCACCACAACAAGGTGTATCAGGAAGGTCTTAGTCTGTTTCAAGTATTAAAACCTTACCATGTGGCAAATTACATCAATGTGAATAAAGGCAGAACAGGACAGGTCCTGACTGAGACGCCCATCCAAGGGAAGCTGTACAGATTGAATACTTTGCTCAGAAAGTGAGCCAAACACCCTAATGTGCAAAGTACCACATATTTCAGCAAAACTGAGCTGGAATATAAACTGGTATAAATGCAAAGTGTACAAAAAAGGGGAGGGGACACAGCAGCACTCTGTAAGGACCAAGATATATGCAAACACGAGATCTAAACTACATTGTTGCTGAATAAAATGTACTTACAAAAAATGACTTACAAAAATGGAGGTTCTAGCGCATAAATTGGTCAATCAACCACGACAAGGCGACTTCCTTCTGATGGGTCCTATCATCCTAAACATACCCCTCTTGGGCTATAGGCCTACAATTTAAATGGGCAAACATGCATCTCTCAGGTTATATAGAAATCAATCCCAGGAGCGCTGAAGGAAACTCAGACAACATATGTAGTTTACCACAACGCGTTTCGACGGTAAACACCGTCTTCTTCAGGTGGGAGTTTATTAATGGGAACAGGAAGGCAGTATTTAAACAATAGACAGCCAATCACAACGCTGTTCACAGATTTACAAATTTAAAGGTACATTCACATAGAAAAAAAAAAAAGAGCAACCACTGATAAATGTAATCACATAGATTCAAATATAACATTAAAATCATAAGACAAGAGATTTTTTTATTTATATATAATATTTAAAACCATATCACAGATAAAATCATATAAAAGTCATTATATAGACTTATATACACCTATATAGACAAAAAATTACGTGTTCAATAATTACGACTCTTATCTAGCTACTTTCTCAATCATTAAGTTAAGCCCCTCAGGGGTTAATGTACCGAGCTTAAAAATCCAAAAACTCACGATTCACAAGACTATTAAAACGATCCACCACAGAGTCAGGTATATGATCAATAATAATTCATTTTAGAGTTTTAAGATTCTTATGGTGCGCTGTTAAAAAATGTTTTGAAAGGCTGTGCAGGAGAAAGCCATTGCGAATGTTTTGGCGATGCTTAATAAGTCTGGCGTGCATTGTTTGTATGGTTCGGCCTACATATTGCAGGCCGCACCCACATTCCAACAGGTAAACCACATATGTGGATTGGCAGTTTAAATGAAAATTAATCTTGTACGAAGTGCCTGTAACATTGGATTTAAAATGAGTTACCCCATTAAGGATGGAGGTACAGCAAAGACATCTTGGGGCTTTACACGGAAAACAGACAGGGTGCAAAGGTCCTAAGGAGGTGGAAGAAACTGGTCTCAGAGTGGTGTTGCTCGGTGCAATGAGGTTGCGTAGTGTACGATTCCTCCGAAATATAGTTCTGGGGTTTGAGGGGATATGTCTGGATAGAACTGGGTCTACTTTAAGGATGGGCCAATATTTTGACAGGAGCTTTTTAATCATACCATGAGACTGGTTGAAGGTGGTCACCAAGCTCCATCTGCCAAATGCAATATCATGTGGGGGCAAAGTTGCTTTCTCCTTAATCCTATTGATACAGTCCGTTTGAGTTAGAGTTTTGGCCTTCAAAAATGCATCATTAACAAGTTTCCTTGGGTATCCTTTTTGTTGGAACCTCTGATCCAAGATCTTGGCCCCTTTATAGAAATCTGAGTCCCGAGTACAATTCCTACGTATTCGCCAGTACTGCCCATATGGAACATTCTGTATCCACCTAGGAAGATGGCCGCTGTTAAAGCTTAAATAGCTGTTCACATCCACTTCCTTGAAGTGTGTCATAGTGGAAAAAATGCCAGATTCATCAACCAGTACCATCAAGTCCAAAAACTGAATGGACGTGTTGGAGATGTTGGCAGTGAAATTTAGACCCCAGGAATTTTTATTCAGATCAGAAATAAAATCAAGCGCCTCCCCCTCCGTACCAGTCCAAATTATGAAAAGGTCTTCAATAAAGCGTCGATAAAACGCTAATTTATCACACGTCCATGGGGACTGCGTGATGAAGACGGACTCAAATGCCCTCATACATAAATTGGCATAACTGGGGGCGAATCTCGTCCCCACCGTGCAGCCCCTGACCTGGCGGTAGAAAACATGTTCGAAGGAGAAAATGTTGTTATAAAGTACAAATCGAATGGCATTGAGTATAAAGTCCCTTTGATCGAGGTGTAATGAAGAATCATCTACAAGAAATTGTTGTACTGCCTCTATGCCTTTATCATGGGGAATATTTGTATAGAGGGCTTGAACATCCATCGTAATTAAAAACCAGTTTGGGGTAGGTGCTAACTTAAGAAGGGAATCAATGAGATGAGATGAATCCTTCAGATAGGAGTCCAATCTCATGACATACTTCTGGAGAAAAAGGTCTATGTAATGGGAAAGATTGCTAGTAATTGAACCAATACTGGAAATAATAGGGCGACCAGGGGGATTATGTGAATCTTTGTGAATTTTGGGTAAAAAATAAAAAAAATGGGGTTTTATAACTGGAAATGTTGAGAAATTTATACTCTTTTTTGTTTAGAATGCCCAATAAGTGAGCTCCCTTTATCAGTACATTGTACTCAATGAATATACTAATAGAGCTATCCTGTTCTAGCTTGGAGTAGAACTCGGAATCCCCTAAAAGTCTAAGCGCTTCCCGAATATATGATCCCCTATTCATGACAACTACCCCACCCCCTTTGTCCGCATTTTTTATTATAATCACCGTATTTTCCCGTAAGGATTTGATGGCTGCTATTTCACCATTATTCAAATTTCTCCCCAATTTTTTCGTGGAAGGTAGAGATCTAAGATCCTTAAATACAAGTTGTTGAAACGTTTCTAGATGCGACCCTTTATGGTGAACGGGGTAAAAAAGACTATTAGTATTCTTAGGGGCAACATGTAAGAAAGAATCAGGCTCAATGGGAGAAGTAGTCACTGTGGAACTAGCATCAACTTTGCCATTCTCAATCAGAAAGTGGCGTTGCACCATGAGCCTCTGTATAAAGTCATTCAAATCAAGGTAAAGACTGAATGCATATAATGGGGAATCCAGGCAGAATGACAAGCCACGTTCCAATAATGTTCTCTCATCATTACTCAAGGTATAATCTGATAAATTAAAAATATTAGAAACTATATTAGAATTCTCAGAATCAATACTCGTTCCTACCCTAACGGATTTACCGGTGGCCCAAATGTTTTTTTATGTTTCTTGCCTTTACCTCTAGATCCTCTTGTTCTCTTTTCCTTTTTATCTTTGGATGGTGGCCTGGTACCACCTGGAAAAAAATGAGTAATTTTTGAATTTTGTGGATCAATCCTAAGAGGGGAAGATAAAGTGAAAGACTCTTGATGAAGGGGCGTAACCAATTCATTACTCTCTACTATATTGGACTCTAAGATGTCACTAACTGGCAACACCGGGGGGGCATGTGACATGTGACCTAGCAGTAGGGGAAAATTGGGTAGGAGATTGAGAGATAGGAGATGTCACATGGATCGAAAATTGTGAAAGATCATGAGATGTGTTGGAATGTGGGTGCGGCCTGCAATATGTAGGCCGAACCATACAAACAATGCATGCCAGACTTAATAAGCATCACCAAAACATTCGCAATGGCTTTCTCCTGCACAGCCTTTCAAAACATTTTTTAACAGCGCACCATAAGGATCTTAAAACGCTAAAATTAATTATTATTGATCATATAACTGACTCTGTGGCGGATCGTTTTAATAGTCTTGTGAATCGTGAGAGTTTTTGGATTTTTAAGCTCGGTACATTAACCCCTGAGGGGCTTAACTTAATGATTGAGAAACTGATAAGAGTCGTAATTATTGAACATGTAATTTTTTGTCTATATAGGTGTAGATTCATAATGACTTTTATATTTTTTTATCTGTGATATGGTTTTAAATATTATATATAAATAAAAAAATCTCTTGTTTTATGATTTTAATGTTATATTTGAATCTATATGATTACATTTATCAGTGGTTGCTCTTTTTTTTTTTCCTATGTGAATGTTCCTTTAAATTTGTAAATCTGTGAACAGCGTTGTGATTGGCTGTCTATTGTTTAAATACTGCCTTCCTGTTCCCATCAATAAACTCCCACCTGAAGAAGATGGTGTTTACCGTCGAAACGCGTTGTGGTAAACTACATATGTTGTCTGAGTTTCCTTCAGCGCTCCTGGGACAGATTTCTGTTTGACACACGCTCTTATCCTCCCTTGGAGGTATTCAGCTACAGCTGCGGTGGTGCTCAACAACTCCATTTTATCTCTCCTTCCCTGGGTCGATTCCTCTGCGCTCCCCTCTGACTTCTTTCACTTATTTTAATTCTTCATTCTCTCAGGTTATAGACCTACAATTTAATTGGGCAGGTAGGAACCAACATTAATTAAAAGCACTCTTGGGCTGATGGGAAGTGTGCAGAGTCAGAAAGGAGGCAGTCACAACCTCTAATGGCAAACTGCAAAAACAAAACCTGAGCCGCACCTCCATATAGTGTGATCAGCTGCAATGACTGCATAACAGGGTTCGACTGACACATCCATCCATGTGAAGCTATACAGTTGAAATACTTGGCTCAGAAAGGGGTGCCTGCTTGTACAAATACTAGAGATTATAGAGAAAAGAGGGAAGGATTACCTCAGCACTTCCATCCTGATAAAATAGTAACGTTTATTAATTCAAATTAAAAAAACATAAAAGAAACCTGACACGTTTCTGGCACAGAAAAGTGCCCTTAGGCCGGGGTCTCACTTGCAAGTTCAATGCGACAATCTGGAGCAAGTCTCTCACATCAAGTCCTGGCACTGCCGATGGCACTCAGGACCGGAGCGTACGGCTGCATAGAAATACATGCAGCTGTAGGAAGATGGACTGGGCCAGAAATGCTTCTCTCGTGCCGGTTCTGGAACTATCGTGGCTGTCACCATTGTTGCAGGGGGAAAAGCTTTCCAACACAGACAGACCTTTGCACTTGACTGTAGGGGGCATGTCGGTTATAAAAGGGGAAGCGCGTGGGAAAGCGAGACACTTGGTGGGAAAACAGAGCGCGCAGCAGGAGAAGGTTGACTCCCTCTCTGAGGGACTACTGTTGTGAATTAGACTTTTTGGCTCCCTCTTGTGGTCACTAGTGGTATGACTCTGGGATTGTCTTTTTTCTGTTTGGCACTCACCTGGGTCGTTAGTCCAGGGGTGTCGCTATATTAACTTCCTGGATCCTTAGTCCAGTGCCTGGCATCGTTGTAATCAGATCCTTCTGTTGCTCCTGTCTGCTGGTCCTGGCTCTTGCAAAATTAAGCTAAGTCTTGCTTCTTTGTTTTTTGAGTTCTTGCTTTGCTACTATTTTTGTCCAGCTTGTACTAAATGTGATTTCTGACCTTGCTGGAAGCTCTAGGGGGCTGGTGTTCTCCCCCCGGCCGTTAGACGGTTCGGGGGTTCTTGAATATCCAGCGTGGATATTTTAATAGGGTTTTTGCTGACCATATAAGTCGTCTTACTATATTCTGCTATTAGCTAGTGGGCCTCTCTTTGCTAAATACCTAGCTCATTCTTATGTTTGTCTTTTCCTCTTGCCTCACCGTTATTATTTGTTGGGGGCTTGTATCCAACTTTTGGGGTGTTTTCTCTGGAGGCAAGAAAGGTCTTTCTTTTCCCTTCTAGGGTTAGTTAGTTCTCCGGCTGGCGCGAGACGTCTAGAACCAACGTAGGCACGTTCCCCGGCTACTTCTATTTGTGGTGCTAGGATTAGATATATGGTCAGCCCAGTTACCACTGCCCTATGAGCTGGTTTTTTGTGTTTGCAGACTTGGTATTTATTCCTGAGACCCTCTGCCATTGGGGTCATAACAGTATGCCAGGCCAACATTGAATGTTTAATGCATTGCAGAAGTGGGATATAAGAAAGGAAATTCTGAATTTATTTTTTTTTCCTCTCTTCCTCCCCTTTACCTCTGAGTGGCTTGAGCTTGCTGCAGACATGAATGTCCAGACCTTGATTACAAGTGTGGACCAGCTTGCTGCTCGTGTGCAAAGCATACAAGATTTTGTTACCAGTAGTCCTATGTCTGAACCTAAAATACCTATTCCTGAACTGTTTTCTGGAGACCGATTTAAGTTTAGGAATTTCAGGGATAATTGTAAATTGTTTCTATCTCTGAGACCCCGTTCATCTGGAGACTCAGTTCAGCAAGTTAAAATTGTTATCTCTTTTTTACGGGGCGACCCTCAGGATTGGGCCTTCTCGCTAGCGCCAGGAGATCCGGCATTGGCAAATATTGATGCGTTTTTTCTGGCGCTCGGATTGCTTTACGAGGAACCCAATCTTGAGGTTCAGGCAGAAAAAGCCTTGCTGGCTATTTCTCAGGGCCAGGATGAAGCTGAAGTGTATTGCCAAAAATTTCGGAAATGGTCCGTGCTTACTCAGTGGAATGAGTGTGCTCTGGCCGCAAACTTCAGAAATGGCCTTTCTGAAGCCATTAAGAATGTGATGGTGGGTTTCTCCATTCCTACAAGTCTGAATGATTCCATGGCGCTGGCTATTCAAATTGACCGGCGTTTGCGGGAGCGCAAAACCGCTAATCCTCTGGTGGTGTTGTCTAAACAAACACCTGATTTGATGCAATGTGATAGAATTCAGACCAGAAATGAGCGGAAAAATCATAGACGTCAGAATGGGTTGTGTTTTTACTGTGGTGATTCTACACATGTTATATCAGCATGCTCTAAACGCCTAACAAGGGTTGTTAGTCCTGTCGCCATTGGTAATTTGAAACCTAAATTTATTTTGTCTGTGACTTTAATTTGCTCATTGTCCTCTTACCCTGTTATGGCGTTTGTGGATTCAGGTGCTGCCCTGAGTCTTATGGATCTGTCATTTGCCAAGCGCTGTGGTTTTGTTCTTGAGCCGTTGGTTAATCCTATCCCTCTGAGGGGTATTGATGCTACGCCATTGGCGGAAAATAAACCGCAGTTTTGGACACAGGTAACCATGTGCATGACTCCTGAACATCGGGAGGTGATTCGTTTTCTTGTTCTGCATAAAATGCATGATTTGGTCGTTTTGGGGTTGCCATGGTTACAGACTCATAATCCAGTCTTGGATTGGAAGGCAATGTCTGTGTCAAGTTGGGGCTGTCAGGGTATTCATGGTGATTCCCCGCCGGTGTCTATTGCTTCCTCTACTCCTTCGGAAGTTCCTGAGTATTTGTCTGATTATCAGGATGTGTTCAGCGAGTCCAGGTCCAGTGTTCTGCCTCCTCATAGGGACTGTGACTGTGCCATAGATTTGATTCCAGGTAGCAAATTTCCTAAGGGAAGACTATTTAATCTGTCTGTACCTGAGCATACCGCAATGCGTTCGTATATCAAGGAATCTCTGGAGAAGGGGCATATCCGTCCTTCCTCTTCCCCTCTTGGTGCGGGATTCTTTTTTGTGGCCAAGAAGGACGGATCTTTGAGACCTTGTATTGACTATCGGCTTTTGAATAAGATCACTGTTAAATTTCAGTATCCTTTGCCTCTGTTGTCAGACTTGTTTGCCCGAATTAAAGGTGCCAAGTGGTTCACCAAGATAGATCTTCGTGGTGCGTACAACCTTGTGCGCATTAAGCGAGGAGATGAATGGAAAACCGCGTTTAATACGCCCGAAGGTCATTTTGAGTACTTGGTGATGCCTTTTGGGCTCTCTAATGCTCCTTCAGTGTTTCAGTCCTTTATGCATGATATTTTCCGGAAGTATCTGGATAAATTTATGATCGTTTATCTGGATGATATTCTGTTTTTTTCTGATGACTGGGACTCGCATGTAGAGCAGGTCAGGATGGTGTTTCAGGTTTTGGGTGAGAATGCTTTATTTGTTAAGGGCTCAAAGTGTCTCTTTGGAGTAGAGAAGGTTCCCTTTTTGGGGTTTATTTTTTCCCCTTCTGCGGTGGAGATGGACCCAGTCAAGGTCCGTGCTATTCATGATTGGACTCAACCCACGTCAGTTAAGAGTCTTCAGAAGTTCTTGGGTTTTGCTAACTTCTACCGTCGTTTAATTGCTAATTTTTCTAGCATTGCTAAACCTTTGACGGATATGACCAAGAAAGGTTCTGATGTTGCTAACTGGGCTCCTGCAGCCGTGGAGGCTTTCCAGGAGTTGAAGCGCCAGTTTACTTCGGCGCCTGTTTTGTGCCAGCCTGATGTCTCACTTCCCTTTCAGGTTGAAGTGGATGCTTCTGAGATTGGGGCAGGGGCCGTTTTGTCGCAGAGAGGCCCTGGTTGCTCTGTGATGAGACCTTGTGCCTTTTTCTCGAGGAAGTTTTCGCCTGCTGAGCGGAATTATGATGTTGGCAATCGGGAGTTGTTGGCCATGAAGTGGGCATTTGAGGAGTGGCGTCATTGGCTCGAGGGTGCTAAGCATCGTGTGGTGGTCTTGACTGATCACAAAAATTTGATGTATCTCGAGTCTGCTAAACGCCTGAATCCTAGACAGGCCCGCTGGTCATTGTTTTTCTCCCGTTTTGACTTTGTGGTCTCGTATTTACCAGGTTCAAAGAATGTGAAGGCTGATGCTCTTTCAAGGAGCTTTGTGCCTGACTCTCCGGGAGTCGCAGAACCAGTTGGTATTCTTAAAGAGGGAGTTATCTTGTCAGCCATTTCTCCGGATTTGCGACGTGTGTTGCAGAGATTTCAGGCTGGTAGACCTGACTCTTGTCCACCTGACAGACTGTTTGTTCCTGATAAGTGGACCAGCAGAGTCATTTCCGAGGTTCATTCCTTGGTGTTGGCAGGGCATCCGGGAATTTTTGGCACCAGAGATCTGGTGGCTAGGTCCTTTTGGTGGCCTTCCTTGTCACGGGATGTGTGGTCGTTTGTGCAGTCCTGTGGGACTTGTGCTCGAGCTAAGCCTTGCTGTTCGCGTGCCAGCGGGTTGCTCTTGCCCTTGCCTGTCCCGAAGAGGCCTTGGACACACATTTCCATGGATTTCATTTCAGATCTCCCGGTGTCTCAGGGCATGTCTGTCATCTGGGTGGTATGTGATCGCTTTTCTAAGATGGTCCATTTGGTACCTTTGCCTAAGCTGCCTTCCTCTTCCGATCTGGTTCCTGTGTTCTTTCAGAATGTGGTTCGTTTACATGGCATTCCTGAGAATATTGTGTCTGACAGAGGATCCCAGTTTGTTTCCAGGTTCTGGCGATCCTTTTGTGCTAGGATGGGCATTGAGTTGTCGTTTTCGTCTGCCTTTCATCCTCAGACTAATGGACAAACGGAGCGAACAAATCAGACTCTGGAGGCTTATTTGAGGTGTTTTGTTTCTGCGGATCAGGATGATTGGGTGACCTTCTTGCCGTTGGCTGAGTTTGCCCTTAATAATCGGGCTAGTTCCGCTACATTGGTTTCGCCATTTTTCTGCAACTCTGGTTTCCATCCTCGTTTTTCCTCGGGACATGTGGAGCCTTCTGACTGTCCTGGGGTAGATTCTGTGGTGGATAGGTTGCAGCAGATCTGGAATCATGTGGTGGACAACTTAAAGTTGTCACAAGAGAAGGCTCAGCGTTTTGCCAACCGCCGCCGCGGTGTGGGTCCCCGACTTCGTGTTGGGGATTTGGTATGGCTGTCTTCTCGATTTGTTCCTATGAAGGTCTCCTCTCCTAAATTTAAGCCTCGCTTCATCGGTCCTTACAAGATATTGGAAATCCTTAATCCTGTGTCCTTTCGCTTGGATCTTCTTGTGTCGTTTGCCATTCACAACGTGTTCCATAGGTCTTTGTTGCGGCGGTACGTTGTACCTGTGGTTCCTTCTGTTGAGCCTCCTGCTCCGGTGTTGGTTGAGGGCGAGTTGGAGTATGTGGTGGAGAAGATCTTGGATTCTCGTCTCTCCAGGCGGAGGCTTCAGTATCTGGTCAAGTGGAAGGGCTATGGTCAGGAGGATAATTCCTGGGTGGTTGCCTCTGATGTGCATGCGGCCGATTTAGTTCGTGCCTTTCACGCTGCTCATCCTGATCGCCCTGGTGGTCTTGGTGAGGGTTCGGTAACCCCTCCTTAAGGGGGGGGGTACTGTTGTGAATTAGACTTTTTGGCTCCCTCTTGTGGTCACTAGTGGTATGACTCTGGGATTGTCTTTTTTCTGTTTGGCACTCACCTGGGTCGTTAGTCCAGGGGTGTCGCTATATTAACTTCCTGGATCCTTAGTCCAGTGCCTGGCATCGTTGTAATCAGATCCTTCTGTTGCTCCTGTCTGCTGGTCCTGGCTCTTGCAAAATTAAGCTAAGTCTTGCTTCTTTGTTTTTTGAGTTCTTGCTTTGCTACTATTTTTGTCCAGCTTGTACTAAATGTGATTTCTGACCTTGCTGGAAGCTCTAGGGGGCTGGTGTTCTCCCCCCGGCCGTTAGACGGTTCGGGGGTTCTTGAATATCCAGCGTGGATATTTTAATAGGGTTTTTGCTGACCATATAAGTCATCTTACTATATTCTGCTATTAGCTAGTGGGCCTCTCTTTGCTAAATACCTAGCTCATTCTTATGTTTGTCTTTTCCTCTTGCCTCACCGTTATTATTTGTTGGGGGCTTGTATCCAACTTTTGGGGTCTTTTCTCTGGAGGCAAGAAAGGTCTTTCTTTTCCCTTCTAGGGTTAGTTAGTTCTCCGGCTGGCGCGAGACGTCTAGAACCAACGTAGGCACGTTCCCCGGCTACTTCTATTTGTGGTGCTAGGATTAGATATATGGTCAGCCCAGTTACCACTGCCCTATGAGCTGGTTTTTTGTGTTTGCAGACTTGGTATTTATTCCTGAGACCCTCTGCCATTGGGGTCATAACAGACTACACAACGGCTAAGGCCCGCACTGCAGTACCTCAGACCCTGTGCTCACTGACTGTGCGAGACTGGAGGTGGTGTGTCCGTCCACCCTGACTACCGGAGCTCTCACCCGCACCGCTCCGCTACCGGCCATGAGTGTGCAGCCTGGAACTGACCAGGCGGACCATCGAGGATCTGGTACCTACACCCCCGGCGCCAGCGCTGCTCAGTGACATCTTCCAGCAGAGGCAGAGACTGCGATACTTGGTGGACTTTGCCCCAGTAACCCGCTACCTAGTCTGAAGCCGCCAGGATACACCATTTCCATCAGGAGACAGTGCTTCACCTTCCTCCAGGAACAGGCCAGAGACTTTACGCATCACCTACGACGCCACCGTGGGATTCCAAGCTTCCACCGCTCGGGAGCCATCAGACTGATAAGTTTACCAGTTTTCTGACCGTTTGTTCCTACCCTGATAACAAGTCCAAGTTTATGCACCCCCTTAACCCTGCCTCTCCCTGCGTGGAGTAATCCCTGTAATAAACCTGTTAACTCTTGTTCTGCCTCTTGCTCGTCACTGCATCCCGTGTTCCTGCTATCTTACATTTGGCATAGTCGACAGGATGCAGTCTAACAGCACGAAGGTGGCAGATCAAGAAGTTGGGGTGGGCCCTAGGTCCAGTATACTGTATCTCTGGGGGCCATATTCTCCCTAAGTTTGCATGGAATAATACTATGTTATGGAGCTGGACTGAGCGTCTGAGAGGGATAATGTGGATGCATCCCATGGTTCCTGCATTAGAGGCCAAGGTGGCCATGATGGCTTTGGATGGAGAAGCCAGAGACTCAGTCATGTTATGACCCCCCAGGGAACGAGACACCTTTAACAAAGTGTTAGAAATTTTGGAGAAGACTTATGGGACGTAGGGAAGTTAAGACTGTGCCTATTTAGCCGTGTGCAAAGGGAGGGGGAGACGGTGACACAGTACATGAATGTCCTCCAGGAAATTCACACTGCTATTGTTAGAAAAGATGACCAAGGCGTAGGACTGACTGATGTGATTTTGCGGGACCAGTTGGTGACAGGCTTGCGGGACGTGCTGATAAAGCAGGCCTTGAGGGAATGTTTGCGGCTAGATCCACGCATGACGTTCTCTGAAATGGGAAGTGAAGCACGCACACGCGAGTAAGAGCAGGGGGTGACAGTCACGGTAGGGAAGGTCCGGAGCGGGGAGGTATTTGTGAACATGATGGCCAAACCCCAGTGGATGGAGGAATTGCAGAAGGAGATATATGAAGATAGGATATTTGAAGAGAGCTGGCTGATACAAGAAGAAAGCTGCAGGAACCAGGGGTAAGGGATGGCCCTGAACCTCGCCGCGACTCCAGGATGTACCGGCATGAGAGATGTGGTGAAATTGGACATTTTGCTCGGGAGTACCCGTGTCAGGGTAGGACCCTTCAACGTTGTCCGTTAAACTAGAGGGCTCCGAGCCTGGGGGATGCCACCCGGAGCCTGAACAGTCACGAACGTGTAAGGAGTTAAAAGCACAAGAAGAGTCTGGGGGCGGTTACCTTCTCGGCTCTATGCCCGGAACCATTGAGCTGTGCTGCGGGTTCCCTAGGGAGAGACTGATAGACTGGGACAGAAAGGAAGCAGCCAGAGGGCGGGAAAGGGACGCGCGCAAGAGACAGAGCAGCGTGCAGAGCAGCGTGCAGAGCAGGGTGCAGCTGCGCTCCAGAAGAGAGAGAGAGAGAGCTCCCAGTCTGAGGACAAATAGAGAGAGACTGCCCAGAAAGACTGTATCTCGTGAGTACATAAAGCGGACTCTGCTGTGACTGGAGAGGGGCGCTTTGAGACCCGTTTTAGAGACTACGACACCCTGGTCCCCGCGGTATCAGTACAGAGACTTAACAGTACAGAGCCCCTGACTCCTGGTACAGAGACTTAACAGTGCAGAGCCCCTGTTTTCCTGGTATAGAGACAACAGTGCGGAGCCCCGATTTCCTGGTTGTGCTGTAAAAGTTAAAGACTCAGAGCCTGTGCATACCACATTAACTCCCGAAACCCCAGGCAGCAGGTTCTCAGAGACTACTCTGCCCACGGACAACAGAGGGACGAGAAGTGCCGCTGCTTCTCGGCGCCTACGTTGGAGAAGACGACCCTCCAAGCAAGTCATCTTCAGACTGATAAGTGTTCTTTTCTCAAGGAATCCTGCTTAATTCTGTTATATTGTTTAACTCCCGTATTTTTGCATTGTTTTATTGTTAGTTATTTTGCATTGCTTCCTCTGTCATGATCTCTGCAGGCAGAGATCATAGCAAGCCTATAGAGGGACAAGCTCTCGGAAGATGGAACTATACTGACCATGAACTAAGCCTGCCGCGCAACTAGAAATAGCCAGGTAGCATTTCCTATTAATCGCTAGATGCCCAGCTCTGGCCTAAGACCTAAATAGCTAGCAGAGGGAAATATAAGACCTGGCTCACCTCTAGAGAAATATTCCAAAGAAGACAGTAGCCCCCCACATATAATGACGGTGAGTTCAGATGAAACAACAAACGCAGCAGGAAAATAGTCTTAGCAAATTTGAGGTCCGCTTACTAGATAGCAGAAGACAGATAGTATACTTTCATGGTCAGCAGAAAAATACTAACAAAGCACCATCCAGAGATTACCTTAAACTCTGGCATTAACTCATAACGCCAGAGTAGCAATCCCTGATCGACGAGAGCTTTCCAGACACAGTAACAAAACTTCAGCTGCGAACTGGAAGAAATAGGCAAAACAAAACATGGACAAAAGTCCAACTTATCAGTAGTTGTCTAGAAGCAGGAACAAGCACTGAGAGGCATCAGATAACATTGTTGACCGGCAAGAAACCACCAGAGAAATGAGCTTAAATAGCGACACCCACTACTGATGGAATCAGGTGAAACAGGAAAGAGGATGACAAGTCCAATTCCACAAGCGGCCACCGGGGGAGCCCAGAATCCAAATTCACAACAGTACCCCCCCCTCAAGGAGGGGGCACCGAACCCTCACCAGATCCACCAGGGCGACCAGGATGAGCCCTATGGAAGGCACGAACAAGATCAGAAGCATGAACATCAGATGCATTGACCCAAGAATTATCCTCCTGGCCGTAACCCTTCCAGTTGACCAGATACTGGAGTTTCCGTCTGGAAACACGAGAGTCCAAAATTTTCTCCACAACGTACTCCAACTCACCCTCAACCAACACCGGAGCAGGAGGCTCAACAGAAGGTACAACAGGTACCTCATACCTGCGCAATAACGACCGATGAAAAACGTTATGAATGGAAAAGGACGCAGGGAGGTCCAAACGGAAAGAAACAGGATTAAGAATCTCCAATATTCTATAAGGGCCGATGAACCGAGGTTTAAACTTAGGAGAAGAGACCCTCATAGGGACAAAACGAGAAGACAGCCACACTAAATCTCCAACACAAAGCCGAGAACCAACACGACGATGACGGTTGGCAAAACGCTGAGTCTTCTCCTGTGACAACTTCAAATTGTCCATAACCTGCCCCCAGATGTGATGCAATCTCTCCACCACCGCATCCACTCCAGGACAATCCGAGGATTCCACCTGACCGGAGGAAAATCGAGGGTGAAACCCCGAATTACAGAAAAACGGGGACACCAAGGTGGAAGAACTGGCCCGATTATTGAGGGCGAACTCTGCCAATGGCAAAAAAGCAACCCAATCATCCTGGTCAGCAGAGACAAAACACCTCAGATATGTCTCAAGGGTCTGATTAGTCCGCTCGGTCTGGCCATTAGTCTGAGGGTGAAAAGCAGATGAAAAAGACAAATCTATGCCCATCCTAGCACAGAATGCCCGCCAAAATCTAGACACAAATTGGGTACCTCTGTCAGAAACAATATTCTCAGGAATACCGTGCAATCGGACAACATTCTGAAAAAACAGAGGAACCAACTCAGAAGAAGAAGGCAACTTGGGCAGAGGAACCAAATGGACCATTTTAGAGAAACGGTCACAGACCACCCAGATGACAGACATCTTCTGGGAAACAGGCAGATCTGAAATAAAATCCATCGAGATGTGTGTCCAAGGCCTCTTAGGAATAGGCAAGGGCAACAGCAGTCCGCTAGCCCGAGAACTACAAGACTTGGCCCGAGCACAAACGTCACATGACTGCACAAAGACTCGCACATCTCGTGACAGAGAAGGCCACCAGAAGGATCTTGCCACCAAATCCCTGGTACCAAAAATTCCGGGATGACCTGCCAATGCAGAAGAATGTACCTCAGAGATGACTCTGCTGGTCCAATCATCCGGAACAAACAGTCTATCAGGCGGACAACGATCCGGTCTATCCGCCTGAAACTCTTGCAAGGACCGCCGCAGATCAGGAGAAACGGCCGACAAAATTACTCCCTCCCTAAGGATACCTGTGGGTTCAGAATTACCAGGAGAGTCCGGGTCAAAACTCCTAGAAAGGGCATCTGCCTTAACATTCTTAGAACCCGGTAGGTATGACACCACAAAATTAAAGCGAGAAAAAAATAAAGACCAGCGCGCCTGTCTAGGATTCAGGCGTCTGGCAGTCTCAAGATAAATCAAATTTTTGTGGTCAGTCAATACCACCACCTGATGCCTAGCCCCCTCGAGCCAATGGCGCCACTCCTCAAACGCCCACTTCATGGCCAAAAGCTCCCGATTCCCAACATCATAATTCCGCTCTGCGGGCGAAAATTTGCGAGAAAAGAAGGCACAAGGCCTAATGACGGAGCAGTCGGAACCTTTCTGCGACAACACTGCCCCAGCTCCGATCTCCGAAGCGTCAACCTCAACCTGAAAAGGCAGATTCACATCAGGCTGACGCAACACAGGGGCAGAGGCAAAACGGCGCTTAAGCTCCTGAAAGGCCTCTACAGCATGAGGGGACCAATTAGCAACATCAGCGCCTTGTCTGGTCAAATCAGTCAGTGGTTTAACGACATCCGAAAAACCAGCAATAAATCGGCGGTAAAAGTTGGCAAAGCCCAAAAATCTCTGAAGACCCTTAAGAGAGGAGGGCTGAGTCCAGTCACAAATAGCTTGCACCTTGACGGGATCCATCTCAATGGAAGAGGGAGAAAAAATATACCCCAAAAAGGAAATTTTCTGGACCCCAAAAACGCACTTAGACCCCTTCACACATAAAGAATTAGACCGCAGAACCTGAAAAACTCTCCTGACCTGCTGGACATGAGAGTCCCAGTCATCAGAAAAAATCAGAATATCATCCAGATATATTATCATAAATCTATCCAGAAAATCGCGGAAAATATCATGCATAAAAGACTGGAAAACTGAAGGGGCATTAGAAAGACCAAAAGGCATGACCAAATACTCAAAGTGGCCCTCGGGCGTATTAAATGCGGTCTTCCACTCATCCCCCTGCCTGATCCGCACCAAATTATACGCCCCACGAAGATCAATTTTAGAGAACCACTTAGCACCCTCTATACGAGCAAACAAATCAGTAAGCAATGGCAATGGGTATTGATACTTAACAGTGATCTTATTCAGAAGCCGATAATCAATACATGGTCTCAAAGAGCCGTCTTTTTTTGAGACAAAGAAAAACCCAGCTCCCAAGGGAGAAGAAGATGGACGAATATGTCCCTTTTCCAAAGACTCCTTTATATATTCCCGCATAGCAGCATGTTCCGGCACAGACAAATTAAACAAACGACCCTTTGGATATTTACAACCCGGTATCAAATCTATGGCACAATCGCACTCACGGTGCGGAGGTAACGACCCAAGCTTGGGTTCGTCAAAGACGTCTTGATAATCAGAGAGGAACTCAGGGACTTCAGAGGGAATGGACGACGAAATAGAAACCAAAGGTACGTCCCCATGAATACCCTTACATCCCCAGCTCAACACAGACATAGCTCTCCAGTCCAAGACTGGGTTGTGAGACTGCAACCATGGCAATCCCAGTACCAAATCGTCATGTAAATTATACAGCACCAGGAAACGAATAATCTCCTGGTGATCCGGATTGATACGCATGGTTACTTGTGTCCAGTATTGTGGTTTATTATTAGCCAATGGGGTGGAGTCAATCCCCTTCAGAGGAATAAGAGTCTCCAAAGGCTCTAAATCAAAACCACAACGATTGGCAAAGGACCAATCCATAAGACTCAGAGCGGCGCCAGAGTCAACATAGGCGTCCGTGGCAATGGATGACAAAGAGCAAATCAGGGTTACAGACAAAATAAACTTAGACTGAATGGTGCCAATGGAAACAGACTTATCAAGCTTCTTTGTACGCCTAGAGCATGCCGATATAACATGAGTAGAATCCCCACAATAGAAACACAATCCATTCTTCCGTCTAAAATTCTGTCGCTCGCTCCTGGACAGAATTCTATCACACTGCATACTTTCTGGCGTCTTTTCCATAGACACCGCCAGATGGTGCATCGGTTTGCGCTCCCGCAGACGCCTATCAATCTGAATAGCCATTGTCATGGACTCATTCAGACCTGCAGGCAAAGGGAACCCCACCATAACATCCTTAACGGCATCAGAGAGACCTTCTCTGAAAGTCGCCGCCAAGGCGCACTCATTCCACTGAGTAAGCACAGACCATTTACGGAATTTCTGGCAGAAAACTTCAGCTTCGTCTTGCCCCTGAGATAGTGCCATCAAAGTTTTTTCTGCCTGAAGTTCCAAATGAGGTTCCTCATAAAGCAAGCCCAAGGCCAGAAAAAACGCATCCACATCGCGTAACGCAGGATCCCCTGCTGGCAATGAGAAGGCCCAATCTTGAGGGTCACCCCTGAGCAAGGAAATCACAATCCTAACCTGCTGAGCAGGGTCTCCAGCTGAACGAGACTTCAGGGACAAATAAAGCTTACAATTATTTCGGAAATTCTGGAAGCTAGCTCTATTCCCTGTGAAGAACTCCGGCAAAGGAATTCTCGGCTCAGATACCGGAGCATGTACTACAAAATCTTGCAAATTTTGTACTTTCGTGATGAGATTATTCAAACCCGCAGTTACACTCTGGAGATCCATTATTGTCAGGTGCACACAGAGCATACAGAGATTAGGAGGAGAGAGAGAAAAAAGACTGCAGCAAGGCAGACTGGAGGAAAAAAAAAAAAAAAATTCCAGCAGACTTCTTATAACTCTCCTTTCTCAACCTGGGTCTTTAACACTTTATGGCCGGTCAAACTGTCATGATCTCTGCAGGCAGAGATCATAGCAAGCCTATAGAGGGACAAGCTCTCGGAAGATGGAACTATACTGACCATGAACTAAGCCTGCCGCGCAACTAGAAATAGCCAGGTAGCATTTCCTATTAATCGCTAGATGCCCAGCTCTGGCCTAAGACCTAAATAGCTAGCAGAGGGAAATATAAGACCTGGCTCACCTCTAGAGAAATATTCCAAAGAAGACAGTAGCCCCCCACATATAATGACGGTGAGTTCAGATGAAACAACAAACGCAGCAGGAAAATAGTCTTAGCAAATTTGAGGTCCGCTTACTAGATAGCAGAAGACAGATAGTATACTTTCATGGTCAGCAGAAAAATACTAACAAAGCACCATCCAGAGATTACCTTAAACTCTGGCATTAACTCATAACGCCAGAGTAGCAATCCCTGATCGACGAGAGCTTTCCAGACACAGTAACAAAACTTCAGCTGCGAACTGGAAGAAATAGGCAAAACAAAACATGGACAAAAGTCCAACTTATCAGTAGTTGTCTAGAAGCAGGAACAAGCACTGAGAGGCATCAGATAACATTGTTGACCGGCAAGAAACCACCAGAGAAATGAGCTTAAATAGCGACACCCACTACTGATGGAATCAGGTGAAACAGGAAAGAGGATGACAAGTCCAATTCCACAAGCGGCCACCGGGGGAGCCCAGAATCCAAATTCACAACATTCCTCCCTGCGAGGAGAACCTTATTCCTGTTATTAAACCCCTCAACTGTTGGTCTGTCTGTTCCGTGGTGACATACTCAGTACCTGCATCCTATTACAAACGAGTAACACAAGTCCCACCAATCTAGTCTCTATGTGGCACCCTTGTCTGGGCCGAACTGGATGGTCGAGCAGTACGTTGCCTGGTAGATAGGGGCTCCCAGGTGACCACGATTCCTGAAACTTACTTTCAACGACACTTCCCTGAGACTATGCGGCCTGAGTGGGGCCCAGTGATCAAATTGATAGCTGCCAATTGCTTGCCAATCCCAGTCGCAGGGGTGGTCTGGATGTAAATAACCATCTGTGGTAAAGATCTGGGAAGAAAGGGAGTAGTGTTCACCAGGGGGGAAGCAGGACATGGACATGCCGTCACCCTAGAGATGAATGTGTTGAAAGAGTTCGGGGGTCTCCTCGTCAACGAGCCCTCGGATGTAACCCTGAAACAATGGAGTCCACATACTCCCCAAAGAAAAGTGTTCCAACAGTTAATCTGTATGGTGCAAGCTCAAGAACCCTCCAGTGGCGAAGGAACGTTGGGAAAAGTGATTGTTCCTGCCGCTGCAAAGCTAGTACTGCCACCAGGACAGACTGTGCTTACCCTGCCTGTACGAGCGTGTACCCCACTTGAAGGAGTTGAGATCCAGTTTGAGCCAGCTGTAACGGAGCAATTACCCCCTGGACTTCTTGGGCGCAAATACTAACCATTGTACGTGACGGGACTGTTCCAGTGTGCTGTGTTAATTTGGGAGAAGGTAACATCACGCTAACCCCTAGAATCGAAGTGGCTGGAATTATGGCCCTACCGGAGGAAATCATCCCACCCCAGGCCGTGCAGATGACGGTGAAGCATGGGGGGGCCTTGGACCGTGACTGTGAATACCTCTGTTACAGAACCCCCCAGCACCCAGAATATGTTATGCAGTTATTTGTATATATAATAGGTTCCATGTGAGATATATGTCCCTAATGCATCAGCCCCCAGGCTGCGCCCCTGGGCAGAGGAGACAAGATATCCCCCTTCTGACCTCCCCCACCTTTGTAATTCCCACAGTAAATATCAGCAGGCTCCGGCCACCTGCAGCTATTGTAATGTATGTCTGGCCTGCCGCTTTTGAATCAGCCTGCCCTCTGTATCTGTTGTGATATATATTCTGTGTTCTGTGAGTAAAGAGTTGTCACACTGGAAATACGAGGAGAAGCAGTGATATTTTATATGCGCCCATGTAATCAAGGAATTCCAGTCAGCGTCCTTCATTCAGATCCAGCCAAAGCAGAGTGGACCTCCTGAACCACGGGGTGGTACTAAAAGAGGTACTCCAGCACAGCAGACCCCGTTACACTGGTGGCAGACAGTGGGATGTGATACCCCATCTACAGGAGGAAAGGAATGAATGGAAAACAACTACCAGAAGTTAAACAGAACTACATTAAAAGACCTGGTGGAAGCTCGAGGGTTAATCTCCAGCAACAAAACAAAAGCAGATTTGATAGCAGCCATCATGGAACACAACAGTGCAGCGCCCCCCAATGTGAACGTGGAGGAGACTGAATTCCAGAGGGAGGTAAAGAACAGACTGGCGTTCTATGGCCCAAACCCTGCAGTAGAGATCATACGAGAGGTGATGGCTGATGTGCGTACTGATCTGAAGGAAAAGATGGCCGAGCGGACCAGGATAGAGCTAGCCAAGATGGAGATGGCAGAGCATTTCAAAGTTGAGCTGGCCAAGATGGAGATGGCAGAGCGGAGAGAGGAGAGTCAGCAAGCAGGGGGAGCTCTGGCCTCCGCCCAGGTACCTTCAACATTAAGCCACAAAAAGGTCCAGTATAATGCCTTCCGACAGTTGGGGGAGGCAGAGGAAGACATTGATGGCTTTCTGCAGGACTTTGAGCGACAGTGTGCCCTTCATCAAGTGAAGCCAGAGGAACGGGTTCAGATTCTGGCCAGCAAGCTGACAGGCCGGGCAGCGGACGCCTATCTCACGGTACCTGATGAGGACTGTATGGACTATGAGCGGATCAAAGAAGTGATCTTGGCCAAGTATGCGCTGACACCAGAGGCATACCGCCAAAAGTTACGCGGACTTATAAAGCTGGTAACCGATACCCACGCTGAATGGGCCTGTAAATTACGGCGGTCACTGCTACAGTGGGTACAAGGGAGCCAAGTAACCACTAAGGAGGACGTCCTCCAGCTCTTCTTGTTAGAGCGATTCTTTAATGGACTAACCCCCAAGACACAGGAATGGCTTCGGGACAGACGACCAACGACTCTTGAGGAGGCCGCTCGTCTGGCCGACGAACACCATGATGCCAGGAGGTCTCAGTCGGCCGGATCAAAGATGGTCACTAGGGGTCCTCCCATGGGTCTGGAAGCCCCCAAACCACAGAAGATTGTCAGGGGACCAGCTCAAAAAATGACCTACCACAGTCCCCCTGGGGCGCGATGCCACAACTGCCATCAGCTGGGCCACCTGCAAATGTCCCAACCGGTCTCAGCGTAGCCAGTGGCCAAAGGCGGGAACAGCTACCTTCAGCCGGGCAGCTGTACACTGCTACCAAGGCGAAGGTGATCCAGCATTGGGTGCTATGACTAACCAGGGGATGGAAGAGATGGAGGAAGTGCTGCATGAAGTAGACCCCGTGCAGGCAGCCCACTCAGATAATCGACAACAGCATCAACAGTTCGTGTGGGTTAATGGGAAACGTATGCAGGGACTAAGAGATTCCGGAGCAACTTTGACCCTTGTGAAGTCTCATCTCGTCCGGGACCAAGAGAAGACGGACCGGACAGTGGCAGTCCATGTAGCAGGGGGAGCCATACATCGACTGCCCACTGCCAGGATTCACCTGAACTGGGGAGTCGGGGATGGCCTGGTTGAGGTCGGCTTGATGGAGGAATTGCCTGCAGACGTCTTGCTGGGAAATGACTTGGGGCCTATGTTGTCTGCCTTCTTGGTCGGCCCTCTGGCTGAGACATATCCTGTGACCACCCAGAGACAAGCTCGAACTGCGGAGGCGGAATCACACTCAGAGGAGGCCCAGGTAAGACACCCCACCCTGACACGTATTCCCATAGCCAGACACATTTCTTGGGCCACCCCAGCTGAATTTAAGAAGGAGTTACTTGAGGATCCTTCATTAGAGGGATATCGTGGGAAGGCACAGGAGGCGAGAGGAGTACTGGAAGGGGAGCAGTTTGTATGGCAGCAGGGACTCCTCTACCGGGTTACCGAGCAGCACCACACAGGGACGAGCCCCACTATAAAACGACAGCTGGTAGTTCCCAAGAAGTACAGGCAGGAGTTACTGCGAATCTCTCATGACATACCCTTGGCTGGGCACTTCGGCATCAGTTGCACCAGGCATCGTCTGACACAAAACTTCTTTTGGCCGGGGGTAACCTATGATGTTCGTCAATACTGCCAGACCTGTGACAGTTGCCAGCGCATTGGCAAGAGGGGAGATTGATGCAAGGCCAAATTACACCCCCTCCCCATTGTGGAGGAACCATTTAGCCGAGTAGCGGTCGATCTGATAGGGCCGTTAGCCAAACCCAGTCCGTCAGGGAAAAGGTATATATTGACAGTGGTAGATTATGCCACACGGTATCCGGAGGCGGTTGCGTTACCTAACATATTGGCAGAAACAGTGGCGGCTGCCCTGCTCCAGGTTTTCTCACGGGTTGGATTTCCCCGGGAGATTATCTCGGACCAGGGTACTTAGTTTACAGCAGAAGTGACCAACCAACTGTGGAAGCTGTGCGGCGTAAAGTCCATTAGGATTGACCCGTACCACCCGCAAACCACTGGGTTGTGTGAACGCTTTAACGGAACGTTGAAACAACTCATTGGGACTTTTACCAGGACCTATAGGGACTGGGAGAAATTCTTGCTACACCTCCTGTTTGCCTATCGGGAGGTACCCCAAGAATCCACAGGGTTCTCCCCGTTTGAACTGGTATACGGGAGGCGGGTAAGGGGACTCCTAGACTTAGTGCTAGAACACTGGGAAGGGGAGGGCACCATAGAAGGGGTACCTATTGTACCCTATGTGCTGGAATTCCGGGACCGCCTACAGGAGCTGACCCAGGCTGTATGTGGAAACCTGCAGGTGGCCCAATGGCGCCAGCGCGTATGGTACGATCGGAGGGCCAGAGAGCGCACCTTTGAGATAGGACAGAAGGTCCTGGTGTTAGATCCCACTAGGCAGAACAAGTTCCAAGCTGCATGGCAGGGGCCCTACCAGGTAGTGGGGAAAATAGCCGACACCACCTATAATGTCGCCAATTGTGATGACCCCAGGGTTATCTGCATGTTCCACGTGAACATGCTGAAGCCCTACCGGGAGCTCCCTGAAGAGGTAGTGGCCATCTGTGCACCTGAAGAAGAGGATGTAGCCGGACTCCCCTTGCCTGATGTTTTAGGGGAGAGGACTCAGTCTAAAACATGGGACCAGGTACACTGGGGTGAAGACCTAGGTCCCCGGGAGAGACAGCAGGCAGAGGCGTTGTTGAGGCAGCGGCAGAGGATGTTTTCAGGGAGACCGGGATACACCCACCTGGCACAACACAAGGTTGAGACCTAGGATCAGACCCCCCTGAGACAACCCCCCTTCCGCGTCCCTGAGTCTGTACGAGAAGGCATGCGACAAGAGATACGAGAGATGTTGCGTTTAGGGGTCATTGAAGAATCAGATAGCCCCTGGGCATCCCCTATAGTGTTAGTGACCAAGAAGGATGGGACTACACGGTTTTGTGTAGACTATCGCAGGCTCAATAAGAAAACGGTGACGGATGCGTATCCCATGCCGCGCGTGGATGAGCTGTTAGACCGGCTGGTGGGGGCAAAGTATTTGACCACCATCGATCTATGCAAAGGCTACTGGCAGATTCCCCTTAGTCCTGATGCTATTCCCAAGTCTGCATTTGTCACCCCGTTCGGCTTATTCCAGTTTCGAGTTATGCCATTCGGGATGAAGAATGCCCCTGCGACCTTCCAGAGGCTGGCTGACCGGCTTCTGGATGGTCTCCAGGATTATGCGTGTGCCTACCTGGATGACATCGACATCTACAGCGCGACATGGGAAGAGCATCTAAATCGCCTAGAGACAGTATTAGACAGGATCCACAAGGCCGGAATCACCCTGAACCCAAACAAGTGTCACGTGGGCAAAGCGGAGGTTCAGTATTTAGGACATTGGGTGGGAAGTGGGAAACAGCAACCAGAACCAGCCAAGATTGAGGCCATAGCCAAATGGCCCACCCCACGCACTAAAACCCAGGTCATGGCGTTTCTAGGGACAGCGGGGTATTACAGGAAATTCGTCCCCAATTACAGCAGCGTAGCCAGGCCCCTCACTGATCTGACCCATAAGAACCAACCCCGCCAGGTAACCTGGACCCCAGAGTGTGATGAAGCCTTCCGCCAGCTAAAGGACGCCCTCACCAATACCCCTGTATTGGCCGCACCCGATCCAACTAAACTTTGCTTGTTCACACAGATGCTTCTATGTTTGGATTGGGGGCAGTACTGAGCCAAGTCAGGCCGGACAGCCAAGAACACCCGGTAGCTTACCTGAGTCTGAAACTACTGCCCCGTGAAGTAAGCTATGCGGCCATCGAGAACGAGTGCCTGGCAGTAGTATGGGCACTCAAAAAGTTACAACCATATTTGTATGGACGACAGTTTTCCCTCCTAACGGACCATAATCCCCTAGTCTGGCTTAATCGGGTCTCCGGAGATAACGCCAGATTACTGCGGTGGAGTTTAGCCCTACAACCTCTGGACTTCACCATCCACTACAGACCCGGCAAACAAAACGCTAACACCGATGGACTAAGTCGACAAACGGAACTTGTACCAACCCCATAAACTTCGGTCATCCCCAAACCGATCCGTTAAGGATCAGACTGTGTATGCCGATCGCGTCGCTGAAAGGGGAGCCGTGTTACAGAACCCCCCAGCACGCAGAATATGTTATGCAGTTATTTGTATATATAATAGGTTCCATGTGAGATATATGTCCCTAATGCATCAGCCCACAGGCTGCGCCCCTGGGCAGAGGAGACAAGATATCCCCATTCTGACCTCCCCCACCTTTGTAATTCCCACAGTAAATATCAGCAGGCTCCGACCACCTGCGGCTATTGTAATGTATGTCTGGCCTGCCTCTTTTGAATGGGCCTGCCCTCTGTATCTGTTGTGATATATTCTGTGTTCTGTGAGTAAAGAGTTGTCACACTGGAAATACGTGGAGAAGCAGTGATATTTTACAATGCGCCCATGTAATCAAGGAGTTCCAGTCAGCGTCCTTCATTCAGAATCCAGCCAAAGCAGAGTGGACCTCCGGAACCACGGGGTGGTACTGAAAGAGGTACTCCAGCACAGCAGACCCCGTTACAACCACTCTGACCCCTGAACCTCAGCATATACGGGAGGGACATCGTATATTGGACCAAATGTGGGTGGAGCTGTCAGACCTTACTCCACTACAAATTCAACACGTGGAAGTTCTACTGGGACGTTATCAAGACGTGTTCGCACGCCACGAGAATGATTTCGGCTGTACCACGGCATTTGCCCATGAGATCCCAATGGAAAATGACGCGCCTATAAGAGCAGTACTGACAAATGCTGCCAAAGTTATATCAAGAGGTGAAAAGTATGTTATCTCAGATGCTGCAGAAGGGCGTAATAAGAAAAAGCCAAAGTCTGTGGGCCGCCCCATTGTGCTAGTGCGAAAGAAGGATGGTACACTGCGTTTTTGTGTCGACTATCGTAAACTCAATGCCTGCACTATTCCTGTCCATTACCCAGGATTGAAGAATCCTTGTCGGCACTAGGAAAAGCCAAATTCTTTTCTTCGTTGGACTTGGCCAGTGGATACTGGCAAGTACCAATGTCAGAATAGGACCGGCCAAAGACCGCCTGTATCCTTCCAACAGGACTGTATGAGTTTAATCGAATGCCGTTCGGATTGGCCAATGCCCCTGGGACATTTCAGCGATTGATGGAGCGGTGTTTAGGGAATTTGAATTTTGAAGCCACGCTCATCTACCTAAACGATATAATAGTTTATGCTGCTACATTTGAGGATCATTTGCAAAGGCTGGAACATGTGTAGAGTTGCCTACAAAGACATGGTCTAAAAGTAAAGCCACAGAAATGTCATCTGTTTAGCACTGAAATAGAGTACCTAGGCCACATTGTCTCTGCGGAAGGAGTTAAACCGTCTCGAGAGAAAATTGCCGTGATACAGGATTGGCCTACTCCAACAACGGTTAAAGATGTTTGGGCGTTCTTAGGGCTGACCTGGTATTACTAACGTTTCATGATGAACTTCACCCGCATAGTGAACTGTCATGATTCCCCAATGGCATGGGAACATCAGAAACACAAAAATAACAGACTAGCTCTCGGGTGATGGAAACTCAAGCTGACCGTGACCTAAATCTACCACACAACTAACAGTAGCCAGGAAGCATTCCTACGGCTGCCTAGATGCCACGCGCCAGCCGGAGAACTAACTACGCCTGGAAGAGGAAGGAACAGACCTGGCTTACCTCTAGAGAAATTCCCCAAAGATGATAGTAGCCCCCACGTATATTAACGGTGAGTTCAGAGGAAAAGACATACACAGTATGAAGGTAGATTTAGCAAAGCGAGGTCCACTTACTAGATAGAGGAAGGATACAAAAGAGGACTTCACGGTCAGCTGAAAAACCCTTTCAAAAACCCATCCTGAAATTACTTTAAGACTCCTGTGTCAACTCATGACACAGGAGTGGCAATTTCAGTCCACAAGAGCTTCCAGTAACAGGAAATGACAAAACTGTAAACTGGACAAGAAAAACAAAACAATAAGGACAAGAGTCCACTTAGCTGATCAGCAGACTAGTAGCAGGAACATGCAACTGAAAGACTCAGGTTACAATGATGACCGGCAAGGAAGTGACTGGAGAGCAAGGCTAAATAGGGAACTCCCAAAACTGATGGAAGCAGGTGAGCTGAGGCAGAAAAGCACACACAAGTCTCCAGTACCACCAGCCACCACCAGGGGAGCCAAAAAGCGGATCACAACAGTACCCCCCCCTTAAGGAGGGGGCACCGAACCCTCACAAGAACCGCCAGGGCGACCTGGATGAGCCCTATGAAAGGCACGAACCAAATCCGAGGCATGAACATCAGAGGCAGTTACCCAAGAATTATCTTCCTGACCATAGCCCTTCCATTTAACCAGGTACTGGAGTCTCCGCCTGGAAATACGGGAGTCCAAGATCTTCTCTATAACGTACTCCAATTCACCCTCAACCAGCACAGGAGCAGGAGGCCCAGCAGAAGGAACCACCGGCACCTCGTATCTCCGCAACAACGACCGATGGAACACATTATGGATAGCGAAAGATGCCGGAAGGTCCAAACGAAAGGAAACAGGGTTAATAATCTCCAAAATCCTATAGGGACCGATGAACCGAGGCTTAAATTTAGGAGAAGAAACCCTCATTGGGACAAAACGGGAAGACAACCACACCAAGTCCCCAACACGAAGGCGAGGACCAACCCGACGCTGGCGGTTAGCAAACCGCTGAGTCCTCTCCTGGGACAAATTCAAATTGTCCACCACTTGTTCCCAAATCCGATACAACCGATCCACCACAGCATCTACTCCAGGACAATCCGAAGACTCCACCTGACCAGAAGAAAAACGGGGATGAAACCCCGAATTGCAAAAGAAAGGGGAAACCAAAGTGGCAGAACTGGCCCGATTATTAAGAGCAAACTCCGCCAACGGCAAAAAGGCAACCCAATCATCCTGATCCGCAGACACAAAACACCTCAAATACGTCTCCAAAGTTTGATTAGTTCGCTCCGTCTGGCCATTAGTCTGAGGATGGAAGGCAGACGAAAAAGACAAATCAATGCCCAACCTGGCACAGAATGCCCGCCAAAATCTAGAAACGAACTGGGTACCCCTATCAGAAACGATATTTTCAGGAATACCATGCAAGCGAACCACATTTTGAAAAAACAAAGGAACCAACTCAGACTAGGAAGGCAACTTCGGCAATGGCACCAAATGAACCATCTTAGAAAAACGGTCACACACCACGCAGATAACAGACATCCTCTGAGAGACAGGAAGATCAGAAATAAAGTCCATCGAGATGTGCGTCCAAGGCCTCTTCGGAATAGGCAAGGGCAACAACAACCCGCTAGCCCTAGAACAACAAGGCTTGGCCCGAGCACACACATCACAAGACTGCACAAAAACACGCACATCACGAGACAGAGATGGCCACCAGAAGGATCTAGCCACCAAATCCCTGGTACCAAAAATTCCAGGATGACCCGCCAGCGTAGAAGAATGAACCTCCGAGATGACTCTACTGGTCCAATCCTCAGGAACAAACAGTCTACCAGGTGGACAGCGATCAGGTCTATCCGCCTGAAACTCTTGCAAAGCACGTCGCAGATCTGGGGAAATAGCGGATAATATCACCCCATCCTTAAGGATACCTGTAGGTTCCGAATCACCAGGGGAATCAGGCTCAAAACTCCTAGAAAGGGCATCCGCCTTCACATTCTTAGAACCTGGTAGATATGAGACCACAAAATTAAACCGAGAGAAAAACAACGACCAGCGCGCCTGTCTAGGATTCAGGCGCCTGGCAGACTCAAGATAAATCAGATTCTTGTGATCAGTCAAAACCACCACCTGATGTCTAGCACCCTCAAGCCAATGACGCCACTCCTCAAATGCCCACTTCATGGCCAAAAGCTCCCGATTACCGACATCATAATTTCTTTCGGCGGCAGAAAATTTTCGAGAAAAGAACGCACAAGGTCTCATCACTGAGCAATCGGAACTTTTCTGCGACAAAACCGCCCCCGCTCCGATCTCGGAAGCATCGACCTCAACCTGAAAGGGGAGAGAGACATCGGGCTGGCGCAACACAGGGGCAGACGAAAAGCGGCGCTTAAGTTCCCGAAAGGCCTCCACAGCGGCAGAGGACCAATTGGCAACATCAGCACCCTTCTTAGTCAAATCCGTAAGAGGCTTAGCAACACCAGAAAAACCAGTTATAAATCGACGATAAAAATTAGCAAAGCCCAAGAACTTCTGAAGACCCTTTAGAGAAGTAGGCTGCGTCCAGTCACAAATAGCCCGAACCTTGACAGGGTCCATCTCAACAGAAGAAGGGGAAAAAATGTACCCCAAAAAGGAAATCTTTTGAACCCCAAAAACACACTTAGAACCCTTTACACACAGAGAATTCTCCCGCAAGACCTGAAAAACCCTCCTGACCTGCTGAACATGAGACTCCCAGTCCTCAGAAAAAATCAAAATATCGTCCAAATACACAATCATAAATTTATCCAGATATTCACGGAAAATATCATGCATAAAGGACTGAAAAACTGAAGGCGCATTAGAAAGGCCGAAAGGCATTACTAAATACTCAAAGTGGCCCTCAGGCGTATTAAATGCGGTTTTCCACTCATCCCCTTGCTTAATTCGCACCAAATTATACGCCCCACGGAGATCAATCTTGGAGAACCACTTAGCCCCCCTTATGCGAGCAAACAAATCAGTAAGCAGCGGCAACGGATACTGATATTTGACAGTAATTTTATTCAGGAGTCGATAATCAATACAAGGCCTCAGCGAGCCATCCTTTTTAGAGACAAAGAAAAACCCAGCTCCTAAAGGTGATGAAGAAGGATGAATATGTCCCTTTTCCAGGGACTCCTTAACATATTCTCGCATGGCAGCATGCTCAGGTACAGATAGGTTAAACAAACGACCCTTTGGAAATTTACTGCCTGGAATCAGATCTATGGCGCAATCACACTCTCTGTGGGGAGGGAGAGAACCAATTTTAGGCTCTTCAAAAATATCCCCAAAATCCGACAAAAATGCAGGAATCTCAGAGGGAATAGATGACGAGATAGGAACCAAAGGTATGTCCCCATGAGCCCCCCGACATCCCCAGCTTAACACAGACATAGTTTTCCAGTCCAGTACTGGGTTATGAGATTGTAACCATGGTAATCCAAGCACTAAAACATCATGTAAATTATACAACACGAGGAAGCGAATCATCTCCTGATGGTCTGGAGTCATACGCATAGTCACTTGCGTCCAGAACTGTGGTCTATTACAAGCCAGAGGTGTAGAATCAATACCCTTCAGAGGTATAGGAACTTCCAGAGGCTCCAAATCAAACCCACAGCGCCTGGCGAAGGACCAATCCATGAGACTCAGAGCGGCGCCAGAGTCCACATAGGCATCCACGGTAATAACTGATAATGAACAAATCAGAGTTACAGACAGAAGAAATTTAGACTGTAAAGTGCCAATAGAAACAGACTTGTCAACCTTCCTAGTACGTTTAGAGCATGCTGATATAACATGCGCGGAATCACCACAGTAGAAGCACAAGCCATTTTTGCGCCTATAATTCTGCCGCTCGCTTCTTGACAGAATTCTGTCACATTGCATTTTCTCTGGCGTCCCTTCAGAAGATACCGCCAAATGGTGCACGGGTTTGCGCTCCCGCAAACGCCGATCAATCTGAATCGCCATTGTCATGGACTCATTCAGACCTGTGGGCGTAGGAAACCCCACCATGACATCCTTAACGGCATCAGAAAGGCCCTCTCTGAAATTTGCCGCTAGGGCACACTCATTCCACTGAGTAAGCACAGACCATTTACGAAATTTTTGGCAGTATATCTCAGCTTCATCTTGCCCTTGAGACAGGGCTATTAAAGCTTTTTCAGCTTGAATCTCCAAATTAGGTTCCTCATACAGCAACCCTAAAGCCAGAAAAAACGCATCCACATTGAGCAACGCAGGATCCCCTGGTGTCAATGAAAATGCCCAATTTTGAGGGTCACCTCGCAGCAAAGAAATCACAATCTTAACCTGCTGAACAGGATCTCCAGAGGAGTGAGGTCTGAGAGAAAGGAATAATTTACAATTACATTTGAAATTCAGAAACCGAGATCTATCTCCGGAAAATACCTCTGGTGTAGGAATCTTAGGTTCAGAAATAGGAGTACGTATAACATAATCTTGTAAATTCTGAACCTTCGTAGCAAGATTATTTAAACCTGCAGCCAAACTCTGAGGGTCCATCCTAAAACCGGAGAGATCAGAGCCATTCAAGGATTAGAAGGAGAGAAAGGCAAGGCTGTAAATAGAGCAGAAATACAACTGAGCCAACTAAGTAGCAAACATGAGAGGAAAAAAAAAAAAAAAAAATCTACAGACTTCTTTTACTCTCCTTTCTTCTGCCAATTACTTTAACAGCGGCCGGTCATACTGTCATGATTCCCCAATGGCATGGGAACATCAGAAACACAAAAATAACAGACTAGCTCTCGGGTGATGGAAACTCAAGCTGACCGTGACCTAAATCTACCACACAACTAACAGTAGCCAGGAAGCATTCCTACGGCTGCCTAGATGCCACGCGCCAGCCGGAGAACTAACTACGCCTGGAAGAGGAAGGAACAGACCTGGCTTACCTCTAGAGAAATTCCCCAAAGATGATAGTAGCCCCCACGTATATTAACGGTGAGTTCAGAGGAAAAGACATACACAGTATGAAGGTAGATTTAGCAAAGCGAGGTCCACTTACTAGATAGAGGAAGGATACAAAAGAGGACTTCACGGTCAGCTGAAAAACCCTTTCAAAAACCCATCCTGAAATTACTTTAAGACTCCTGTGTCAACTCATGACACAGGAGTGGCAATTTCAGTCCACAAGAGCTTCCAGTAACAGGAAATGACAAAACTGTAAACTGGACAAGAAAAACAAAACAATAAGGACAAGAGTCCACTTAGCTGATCAGCAGACTAGTAGCAGGAACATGCAACTGAAAGACTCAGGTTACAATGATGACCGGCAAGGAAGTGACTGGAGAGCAAGGCTAAATAGGGAACTCCCAAAACTGATGGAAGCAGGTGAGCTGAGGCAGAAAAGCACACACAAGTCTCCAGTACCACCAGCCACCACCAGGGGAGCCAAAAAGCGGATCACAACAGTGAACCCACTACTGGAGTTGCTAAAGTGGGCACCCTCAGGCGCCAAAAACCGGACTATTCGGTGGGGAGAATGGCAAGAAAAGGCGTTCCAAGACTTGAAGAAAGCGTTGACAGAAGCACCTGTGTTGGCTTATGCTGACTTCTCACAACTGTTCATTCTCCACACTGATGGAAGCTTACACGGACTTGGGGCTGTATTGTCTCAGATTCAGTACGGAGAGAAAAGGTGATTGCCTATGCTAGTTGGTCCCTTCACAATTCTGAGTGGAATCCTGACAATTACAGTTCCTTCAAGCTAAAACTGCTGCCGTTTGTGTTGGCTATGACGGAAAAGTTAGCAGAATACCTATCTGGATCCAAAGTACTGGTGCGTACTGACAATAACCCTTTGGCACACTTGGAAAATGCAAAACTAGGAGCTCTGGAGCAGCGGTGGGTGGCAAGAATGGCAAAATTCCAATACAAAATCGCTTACAAGAGGGGAGCTGAAAACACTTACGCAGATGCCCTATCTAGAGTACACCATGGACGGCCGGGGAGAAACAGACACAAGGAATTGGAAGATGAAGAGATTCCTAGGTTCTGAGATTCTGCCAGGACGATGGTAGCCACGCAGGGACAGGTGCAAGCATCGGTTCGGGAAGGTGTCGGGAAGGAGGACCCTGCGATGAGTGGGTATGGCTGCAGCAAGAAGACGGAGAACTGGCCCAGCTAAGGCAATGGGTAAAATCTAGGCAACTTCACAGTCAAGAAGAGAGAAATGCTTTGTTCTCAGAGACTCTGCGAATTCTCAGGCATTGGGAAAGACCTCAAAAGAAAAATGGACTATTGTCATTCAACTACCACGAGAAATAGGTGCGCCGTGGCAGGTGGTAATTCCAGAGACGTTGCTATCTAACGTGGCTTCAGAAGTACATGAGAAAGGAGCGCACTTCAGCCCGGAGAAAACTTTTCAGTGGCTACAGCGATTAGTGTACCATCCTCGACTGAAGGCAGTAATGGAAGAGACCTGTAGGCTATGCAGGAATTGCGAGTTAGCAAAACTACCTGAGCAGAGAGCCCCCACACAAACCAATGTGATGTCTGCCCCTCTGGAGGTGCTTATGATAGACTATCTGACTATTGGCCGAGCACATCAAGGGTATGAGCATTGCTTGGTGATGATTGATCACTTCACGAAGTACGCTGTCGTGATCCCATCTGTAAAAATTTCATTCAAGTATATGGCTGTCCAAAGCATAGTAACATAGTAACATAGTTAGTAAGGCCGAAAAAAGACATTTGTCCATCCAGTTCAGCCTATATTCCTATATTCCATCATAATAAATCCCCAGATCTACATCCTTCTACAGAACCTAATAATTGTATGATACAATATTGTTCTGCTCCAGGAAGACATCCAGGCCTCTCTTGAACCCCTCGACTGAGTTCGCCATCACCACCTCCTCAGGCAAGCAATTCCAGATTCTCACCGCCCTAACAGTAAAGAATCCTCTTCTATGTTGGTGGAAAAACCTTCTCTCCTCCAGACGCAAAGAATGCCCCCTTGTGCCCGTCACCTTCCTTGGTATAAACAGATCCTCAGCAAGATATTTGTATTGTCCCCTTATATACTTATACATGGTTATTAGATCGCCCCTCAGTCGTCTTTTTTCTAGACTAAATAATCCTAATTTCGCTAATCTATCTGGGTATTGTAGTTCTCCCATCCCCTTTATTAACTTTGTTGCCCTCCTTTGTACTCTCTCTAGTTCCATTATATCCTTCCTGAGCACCGGTGCCCAAAACTGGACACAGTACTCCATGTGCGGTCTAACTAGGGATTTGTACAGAGGCAGTATAATGCTCTCATCATGTGTATCCAGACCTCTTTTAATGCACCCCATGATCCTGTTTGCCTTGGCAGCTGCTGCCTGGCACTGGCTGCTCCAGGTAAGTTTATCATTAACTAGGATCCCCAAGTCCTTCTCCATGTCAGATTTACCCAGTGGTTTCCCGTTCAGTGTGTAATGGTGATATTGATTCCTTCTTCCCATGTGTATAACCTTACATTTATCATTGTTAAACCTCATCTGCCACCTTTCAGCCCAAGTTTCCAACTTATCCAGATCCATCTGTAGCAGAATACTATCTTCTCTTGTATTAACTGCTTTACATAGTTTTGTATCATCTGCAAATATCAATATTTTACTATGTAAACCTTCTACCAGATCATTAATGAATATGTTGAAGAGAACAGGTCCCAATACCGACCCCTGCGGTACCCCACTGGTCACAGTGACCCAGTTAGAGACTATACCATTTATAACCACCCTCTGCTTTCTATCACTAAGCCAGTTACCAACCCATTTACACACATTTTCCCCCAGACCAAGCATTCTCATTTTGTGTACCAACCTCTTGTGCGGCACGGTATCAAACGCTTTGGAAAAATCGAGATATACCACGTCCAAAGCGAATCCATTCTGATCAGGGGGCCTGTTTCATGGGGAAAGTGTTTGAAGAATTACATTGACTATACCAGATTGAAAGGTCTCGTACCACACCATACCATCCACAGGAGAAAGGAGCCTGTGAAAGGTTCAACCGCACCCTGATTCAGATGCTGAGAACACTGGAGGAGGACCAAAAGGCCTGATGGCATGAATTTGTAGCTGAGCTAGTGTGGGTGTACATCAATAGCATCCATAGAACTACCGGTTATACTCCATATACTTTGTTATTTGGTCGTCCAGGTGTAGGGGGTATGGTAAAATATGTTATTGCCTTTGCATTTCTCTCTTGTCCTGGTGCCGTACGTTTTCAGTGTTTGTGTATAGGTTAACATATGATGGTATTGCTACACGGTTTAGTGTATTACCACCTCTTATATCATGGTACTGCTACACAAACAGGTGTATTACCATGTCTTGTTCAAGATATATATAGATATAATGTTATATTGTCTTTCTTTTCCTTTATTCTGCTAAATGTATATATTGCTATTTGGTGTGTCTGCTATATAGGGACATCATAGTACTGAAGTTTGTCCACTAGATGGAAGTACCTTAGAGGAGTGTACATATTACTAGTTAATGTAGGAGGGGTCAGCTGCAGCTAGAGAAGGAACATTTCCTTATTCAGTTCAGAAGGGCCCGGGTGCCCCGACAGTTCACACGAGCTTAAGTGCCCAGAACATTAGCAGCTACACACAACATTGTTTGATTAAAAGGAGAGAGCCCAGCCATCTACAGCATCAGGCCAGAACAGCGGAGGCCAGTACAGCAGTGGGAAAGGAGGAAAGAAGACAGTACACGGGCACAAGTAGCCCTAGAATGTGGCAGCTTATAGCTTGGGCAGATGTCCCCAGTACTGGGGTGAAACAGTGGCTGGGACAGATCCCAGAAGCAGTGAGCTTGGAGCAGGACAGCCCTGGGACATCGCAGAGCACAATACTGGAGGCTAGGTGGCAACTAGCTTTGGAGATGGAAACTCTCTTGTCTGGTGCGAAACAGACTAAGGAAGGCCTAACCGTAGTAGAGCTGAATTGGGAGGACACTGAAAACACGGTCCGACCCTGGTATGTGTTATGTGACAGGAAGGAAGGTGCAGGGAGAGAAGAGGAAATGTATAATGCTGATCCCATTGTAACTGCTGTGAAGGATCTGGATGTGCTGCGTAGAGCTAACAGTAAAGTTGTTTATTTGAAAGTTGAAAAGGACTGTGTCTCAATCTTTATTACACTGACTGATGGGAACCCACAGCGAAACAGAGATGACCCTGACGGCGCAGAGAATGGAGCCACAGGTACACAAAGTGAAGGACAATGTTTTCATGTAATGGGGGCCAGGGCACAGATACTCCGGAGTGTTCGGCCATGACTACTGCCCTGGTCGTGCACTTAACTGTAGGGGGAGTGTCGGGTATAAAAGGGGCGGTGCACGGGAAAGCGAGAGACTTGGCGGGAAGACAGAGCGCGCAGCAGGAGAAGGTTCACTCCCTCTCTGGAGGACTATGCAATGACTCAGGTCCGCACTGCAGTACCTCAGACCCTGCGCACATTGACCATGCGAGACTGGAAGTGGTGTGTCCATCCACCCTGACTACCAGAGCTCTCACCCGCACCGCTCTGGTACTGACCGTGAGTGTGGAACTGACCAGGTGGACCATCAAGGACCTGGTACCTACACCCCCGGCACCAGCGCTGTTCAGCAACATCTTCCAGCGGAGACAGAGTCTGTGACACTTGGTGGACTTTGCCCCGGTAACCCTCTACCTCGTCTGAAGCCGCCAGGATGCGCCGTTTCCATCAGGGGTCAGTGCTTCACCTTCTTCCAGGAACAGGCCAGAGACTTCACGCATCACCTACGATGCCAAGCTTCCACTGCCCGGAAACCATCAGACTGATAAATTTACCAGTTTCCTAACCGTTTGTTCCTACCCTGATAACAAGCCCAAGTTTATTCACCCCTTATCCCTGCCTCTCCCTGCTTAGAGTAATCCCTGTAATAAACCCATTAACTCTTATTGTGCCTCCTGCTCGTCACTGCATCCCACATTCCTGCTATCTTACACAGCCGCACACTCCGGTCCCGAGTGCCGGCGGCAGTGCCAAGACTGTCGCATTGAACTCGCAAGTGTTACTCTGGCCTTAGTCATAGGATAGTGAACAGAAAATAAACATGAATATACAGTATATAGAAAACATTGACCATTCTTGGAAACCCAGTGATTAATTATAAATGCAAACAGGTGAGGCTAGAACATACGGACGGCAGTGACAAACATCCATCAGTTTCTGTTGTTCATTCCATTAGGAAACTTAGTATTCAGACGTAAAATCCAATATGCTTCTCTGAGAGCAAGTTCTCCTCCAATTACCGCCACGTTTGGGACCTGACACTCTTTCCACCCCAAAAAAAGCAAAATAGGACAGATCACTGTTGTGAACAAAGACAAAATGTTTGCATGCCCCAGAATAAGCACTCTTTTTTTTTGTTAATGTTAGCTATGTGCTCTGCAATCCTCTGTTTCAGTTTCCTGATAGTTTGTCCTACATAATAAACTTTACATGTCAAGCAAGCAACACAATAGACAACATATTTAGCATCACAATTTATGAAAGAACCAATGGTGTATGGAATATTAGGAGAAATAGTGTTTTAATTGAGTGCATACCGACATACATTACATTCGGACCCAGCACATTTGTAAAAGCCCTTGATAGTTAACCAGGTTGGAGGTGAAGGAGATGATTTCAACATGCTGGGATATGTCATGTTACCTAAGGTAAGACCTCTTTTGGATACAACTCTGCAACGCTTACCAATATACTGTTCAGTAAAGACTGTGTTTTTGAATGGAAGTCTCTTGTATTGAACTGTGTAACCTATGGTTCTGGCCAGATAACACCTCTGGCTACAGGCGGCCTGCACTGGAGCAAAGTCCTCACAACACCAGTACAAACAACCAGCCAGGACCTAAACTTTCATGTAGCGCATCAGGGCGAAAAAGGAGGAAACAAGTGCCTCAGCCATGGATACTGCCGCACGCTGCGCTACACACCACCACCGTAGATTTTTTAAGGCTGGCTCTAGCAGAGGTCAGGTGCTTGGGTATTAAGCAGCATTACCCACAGTTGCCTTAAGATTGTAAGGAATTGCTACTATTTATCTTGGCTCAGCTTCAGCCAGATGTCTGTGATCTCCTTAGCTTCTCCTGACTTCCATTCTGCAATCAGTTATTTCCAAGTTCAGTCGTTTTGGTCCACACCAACCTCCCAGCAAGTTACCAACTTCTTGCAATTATTCTCTGTCCTATTCACACCTGAACTCTTTAATCAAGGTAATGCACCTCTTTGCCTAAATCTCCAGTTTGTTTATACTTATACTACACTGCCATCCTGCCGTACACATTTCCTTACATCAAGTCCAAATTTGCATATATAGCTACTACTGATATTAGACTTATGGGTTATGGTACAGTTTTATAGATGCTGTGCATTGCAATGACGAAATAGGCCGCTCGCACCTAAATGTCAATGTCAGCTGTCGACCTCTAATTGGCTGGTATTGGAATTGTGGTGCGGAGTGCTGGTCTCTGCACAATGATACATATCAATTGAAAGTTCATCCAAAGACGTACATTCACCTGAAAGAAAGCGCTGGCTTCGGCGTCCTCCTGGACCAGGCCGCGTACATCACGGACCTCCAGTGTATGCGGGCAGCATAATGCAGCCTCAGAGACCACATGTGGCCCACAGGCTGCATGTTTTATACCTCTAGACCTCTAGAATAAGGAAAAAACAGTTCAGCTTATGTACTTGGAGAGGTCTGTACACATGATGGCTGTGCAGCGCCCCAGAGTCCTGGTCGTTGCAGTACTGTCACTCTTCCACCAGGGGGAGTGATGGTACGTCTGATGGCACTAAAGGAGTTCACCTGACCAGGTATCACAGTCACACACTACACTTCACACTCCAGTCCACCAGGGGGAGAAAAGGTTCTATTTACTAGGCTACTCCTCACACAAGGGTAAAACTGGTGGGTTGGATAGGAAGTCAGGCAGAACGCTACTGGGTTTGACCCAGGGAAGACCTGTCAGGCAGACAAGGGGAGAAGGAGGAACATCTGATCTGCAGACAGAGGTCCCTGTCAGGGGTGGGATCCTGGCAGAGACTGAGCGAGAGATAGAACGTTAGGGAGCTGCGCCTGCACCTCATTGCGGCAGCATTCTAAGAAAGGACAAGAAGCGGAGTATATTGTGGAGAAGTGAGAAACGAGATCACAGCACAAGGAGATAACACCGGGAGGAGTTCTGCCTTAAGATCGGCAACATCCTTCTGAGGCGCGTAGCCGGTGGCCGGAACACCGAGGGAGTAATAGGCTCTAAGCATTACTTCAAACTACGGCAGGACAGTTAATTCCAAGTTGGCTGCCCAACCTTTAACCTAATGAAGACAACGGAGGCAAATTGTGGGAGAGGGGCGTCTCTAGGGTCCCTATAAAATAGCTCCAGGCCTACCCCGTCATACGGGTCATCCTATCCACATCATCTGGGGGACGGAGAGAGAGAGAATATCAGAAACATACACGACAGTTGTGAGGACTATCCCGTGGTGCTCAGCAGGGAGGTACTACAACACACAGGCGCAAGTAGGAAGGCTACTGATTTCCACCTGCAAAGGGAACTCTGGATGTGCCTTTGGACCGGCCGGATTCAGCCAGCCCTGTTAGCAGTGCTCTGGATTGTGGATGCTGAAGTCTACAGTAAAAGGTAAAGAGACTGCAACCCTGTGTCCTTATTATTTACTGCGACCTACACCATCATCATTTACCTTACTGGGAAGCCCTGGGGACATACTTCACCTGTGGGAAGGTATACCATCTAGCTGCCACTCCATCATCCCAGAGGACCCCTAGCAGCGTCGGTCATCCTAACCTAGTACCACAGGTGGCGTCACGAACACTTGACAAACTACACCTTTAATTGGGCGCCCCTTAGCAGGGCCACGGACCGGGTCGGGCCACCGTGGCATCCCCAGAACCGAGACCGAGGACCCGGTACCGAGTACCCCACTGCCCTGCGCCTGGGGGCGATCCAGCTGCACTAACATGTAACATGAACAGTGAGATTTTTTCTATTTTAAAATGATCTGCTAAATACATTTGTTTCTGCATTATTATTTCAAAATCGGTAAATAAAATCACAACAAAAATTATATTTAAATAACTCCTGCACACTGGAATTTGTAGCAAAATCAAGGTTACATTGAAAATTCAGCATATAATATGTGGATTGAAGTAAATATTCACATTGTGCGCAGTAATAATACCTAATCATTCTTCTGCCTGAGGCGAATTGGGGATCGTTGCCATGTTTTTATTAGCCTACTCTCTTTATTCATTATCTGGTTAATAAAGAAATCACTAACTCAGACAGTGAAAGCAAGATTTTAATTGCTTCTTTGTAATGTGTTCTGTGCAATTCCAAATTCTTCCGTGATAGGTGACCGGTACAGACTGCATCCTTAAAGAGCTGTCCCTTCCTTACTGACACTTCTACTGTTTCAAAAATTAGACTTGCGATGATGTCTGATTATTTTTTTAATTCCTAAGCTAAGTTCACATGTGTATGCCGTGCAGCTTTTTCTGCACTTTACAGCAACTGAATTAGTTTTAAGTTAATTTTTTCCACATGCTGCTACTTGTTTATATTGTGCCATTAATTTCCACACAATCCATATTCCTTACCAGTATGTCTTTAGAGTGTGGGAGGAAACTCACACAAATACAAGGAGAACATACAAGTTTTCCAGATAGATAGAGTAAATGCTGCCTTTTTTCTGCTTTTCTGCAGATAATCTGTTGTATTGAATAGTTCAAGTAAAGTGCATGTGATTTCATGAAAGCTCATGCCTGCCTACTCTGCTGCCAATGCTGCAGAATAGTGTAAGCTTTTGGGTGTGCATTTTCCCTTTAGGCCGGGGTCACAGTAGCGTTGGATACGGACGAGTGCTATGCGATAAACATCGCATAGCACTCAGACCAGTGTTAATCTATGGTGCAGCTCATATCATCGCCCCATATCTTTGCTCCCATTTGCTTCCAAACTCCTTGAGCAGCACGTCCATGTTGAACTTTCCTCTCACTTTGCATCTAAAGGTACCTTCACACGAAACGACTTTGTAACGATATCGCTAGCGATCCGTGACGTTGCAGCGTCCTCGCTAGCGATATCGTTTAGTTTGACACGCAGCAGCGATCAGGATCCTGCTGTGATGTCGCTGGTCGCTGAATAAAGTCCAGAACTTTATTTGGTCGTCCGATCGCCGTGTATCGTTGTGTTTGAAAGCAAAAGCAACGATACCAGCGATGTTTTACACTGGTAACCAGGGTAAACATCGGGTTACCAAGCGCAGGGCCGCGCTTAGTAACCCGATGTTTACCCTGGTTACCAGCGTAAAAGTAAAAAAAACAAACAGTACATACTCACCTGCGCGTCCCCTGCCGTCTGCTTCCTGACACTTACTGAGCGCCGACCCGAAAGTGAAAGCACAGCGGTGACGTCACCGCTCTGCTGTTAGGGCCGGAGCTCAGTCAGTGTCAGGAAGCAGACGCTGGGGGACGCGCAGGTGAGTATGTACTGTTTTTTGTTTTTTTTTTTACGCTGGTAACCAGGGTAAACATCGGGTTACTAAGCGCGGCCCTGCGCTTAGCAACCCGATGTTTACCCTGGTTGCCCGGGGACCTCGGCATCGTTGGTCGCTGGAGAGCGGTCTGTGTGACAGCTCCCCAGCGATCAAACAGCGACGCTGCAGCGATCGGCATCGTTGTCGCTATCGCTGCAGCGTCGCTTTGTGTGAAGGTACCTTAACTCTCTCTTCGACAACCTACAATCTGGCTTCCGTCCCCACCATTCCACTGAGACTGCCCTGACCAAAATTACTAACGACTTACTCACAGCCAAAGCTAACAGACAATTCTCTATACTCCTCCTTCTAGACCTGTCCTCTGCCTTCGACACAGTTGACCACTGCCTCCTACTAGAGATCCTCTCTTCTTTGGTGTCAAAGACCTTGCCCTATCTTGGATCTCCTCATACCTTACCAACCGCACATTTAGCGTTTCCTACTCCCACACTACCTCTTCATCTCGCCCCCTCTCTATTGGTGTCCCTCAAGGCTCTGTCCTAGGACCCTTACTCTTCTCAATCTATACACTCAGCCTGGGACAACTCATAAGGTCCTATGGCTTCCAGTACCATCTATATGCTGATGACACTCAGATCTACCTCTCTGGCCAGATGTCACCTCTCTGCTCTACAGAATCCCAGAGTATCTATTAGCCATACCTCCTTCTTCTCCTCTCGCTTCCTCAAGCTCAATGTGGACAAATCTGAACTAATTATCTTTCCTCCCTCTCGCATATCTTTCCTACCTGATCTATCTATCAAAATAAATGAAATCACTCTTTCCCCTGTCCCCAAAATCCGCTGCCTCGGAGTAATCCTTGACTCTGCCCTGTGCATCAAACCGCACATTCAAGCTCTCGCCACCTCCTGTCGCCTCCAGCTCAAAAATATTTCCAGAATCCATCCTTTCCTCAACCCTCACTCTACCAAAATGCTTTTGCATGCCCTAATCATCTCCCGCCTCAACTACTGCAACATCCTCCTTTGTGGCCTACCTTCTAACACTCTCGCACCCCTCCAGTCCATCTTTAACTCTGCTGCCCAACTAATTAATCTCTCTCCTCACTACAATCCTGCTTCCCCTCTTGGCAAATCCCTTTACTGGCTCCCAATTTCCCAGCGTATCCAGTTTAAACTACTAACACTGACCTACAAAGCCATCCATAACCTTTCTCCTCCATATATTTCCAAACTAATCTCTCAATATCTTCCTTCACGTAATCTCTGGTCCTCCCAAGACCTCCTTCTCTCTTCCACGCTAATTCGCTCCTCACTCAATTGCCTCCAAGACTTCTCTGGAATATCCCCCATCCTCTGGAATTCTGTGCCCCAACACGTCCGGTTATCCACCACATTTGGATCCTTCAAAAGAAACCTGAAAACACACCTCTTCAAGAAAGCTTACAACCTGTAGTGACCACACGGCCACCTCAACACCATCGGAGCTACTGCAACCCACGACCTACTGTCTCCTTCCCCATAATCCTGTAGAATGTAAGCCCGCAAGGGCAGGGTCTTCTTCCCTCTGTACCAGTCTGTCATTGTTAGTTTGTTTACTGTAAGTGATATTTGTATTTTGATGTAACCGTTTCTCATGTACAGCACCATGGAATTAATAGTGCTATATAAATAAATAATAACAATAAAATAATATAGATGTTAGTGACAAATACATTGCTCAAAAAAATAAATGGAACACTTAAACAACAGACTATAACGCCAAGTAAATCAAACTTCTGTGAAATCAAATTGTTCACTTAGGAAGCAACACTGTTTGACAATTAATTTCACATGCTGTTGTGCAAATGGAATAGACAACAGATGGAAATTATTGGCAATTATCAAGACATCCTCAATAAAGGAGTGGTTCTGCAGGTGGGGACCACAGACCACATCTCAGTACCAATGCTTTCTGGCTGATGTTTTGGTCACTTTTGAATGTTGGTTGTGCTTTCACACTCGTGGTAACATGAGCCACACAAGTGGCTCAGGTAGTGCAGCTCATCCATGATGGCACATCAATGCGAGCTGTGGTAAGAGGGTTTGCTGTGTCTGTCAGTGTAGTGTCCAGAGGCTGGAGGCGCTACCAGGAGACAGGCCAGTACACCATAAGATGTGGAGGGGGCTGTAGGAGGGCAACAACCAAGCAGCAGAACCGCTACCTCAGCATTAGTGCAAGAAGGAACAGGAGGAGCACTGCCAGAGCCCTGTAAAATGACCTCCAGCAGGCCACAAATGTGCATGTGTCTGCACAAATGGTTAGAAACCGACTCCATGAGGATGGTCTGAGTGCCCGACGTCCACAGATGGGGGTTGTGCTCACATCCCAACACCGAGCAGGAAGCTTCGCATTTGCCACAGAACACTGATTGGCAAATTCACCACTGGCACCCTGTGCTCTGCATAGATGAAAGCAGGTTCACACTGAGCACATGTGACAGATATGACAGAGTCTGGAGACGCCGTGGAGAGCGATCTGCTGCCTGCAACATCCTTCAGCATGATCGGTTTGGCAGTGGGTCAGTAATGGTGTGGGGTGGCATTTCTTTGGAGGGCCACACAGCCCTCCATGTGCTTGCCAGAGGTAGCCTGACTGCCATTAGGTACAGAGATTAAATCCTCAGACCCTTTGTGAGACCATATGCTTGTGCAGTTGGCCCTGGGTTCCTCCTAATACAGGACAATGCCAGACCTCATGTGGCTGGAGTGTGTCAGCAGTTCCTGCAAGATGAAGGCATTGAAGCTATGGACTGGCCCGCCCATTCCCCAGACCTGAATCCGATTGAACGCATCTGGGACATCATGTCTCGCACCATCCACCAGCATCATGTTGCACCACAGACTGTCCAGGAGTTGGCGGATGGTTTAGTCCAGGTCTTGGAGTAGATCCCTCAGAAGACCATCCGCCGACTCATCAGGAGCATGTCCAGACATTGTAGGGAGGTCATACAGGCACGTGGAGGCCACACACACTACTGAGCATCATTTCCTTGTCTTGAGGCATTTCCACTGAAGTTGGATCAGCCTGTAACTTCATTTTCCACTTTGATTTTGAGCATCATTTCAACTCCAGACCTCCGTGGGATATTAGTTGTGATTTACGTTGATAATTTTTAGGTTTTATTGTTTTTAACCCATTCCACTATGTAATGAATAAAGATTTACAACTGGAATATTTTATTCAGTGATATCTGGGTTGTGGGATTTTAGTGTTCTCTTTATTTTTTTGAGCAGTATATATATATATATATATATATATATATATATATACATATATATATGTGTGTGTTTGTATGTTTTGATGAATATTTCCTTTGAAAACGATGTGTAAATGACAGAGAATTGCTGTATGTAAAAGCTCATGTTAAAATCACATTGCAATCGCACTGCATAAGGATGTCATACGGATACCTAGGTGCGAGAAAATTGCTTCATCGCATTGCAAATGGATTATACACAGATGACCATAGGTGGAACACTCATGTAACTCTCGGCTGAGAGAATCGGACCGATTTTTCATACGTTAAGTATGACCTCGGTCTTAGGCTTATACGGGGAGGCAAAAAAATGTACGTAAGAAACACTGTTGCAATCCCATTGTTTCTGCACTAAAAGCACAATAACCCCTTTCTACCATTGGACGTACTATCCTGTCCATGTGACCTGGGACTTAAAGGGACTCTGTCACCTGAATTTGGAGGTAACAATTTTCAGTCATATGGGCGGGGTTTTCGGGTGTTTGATTCACCCTTTCCTTACCCGCTGGCTGCATGCTGGCTGCAATATTGGATTGAAGTTCATTCTCTGTCCTCCATAGTACATGCCTGCACAAGGCAATCTTGCCTTACGCAGCAGGCGTGTACTATGGGGGACAGAGAATGAACTTCAATCCAATATTGCAGCCAGCATGCAGCCAGCGGGTAAGGAAAGGGTGTATCAAACACCCGAAAACCCCGCCCATATGACTGAAAATTGTTCCCTCCAAATTCAGGTGACAGAGTCCCTTTAATTCCCATGGACAGGATAGTATGTCATAGGCGATCAGCCGTGATCACGGGGGGAGCGCGGCCAATCGCGGCCGGGTGTCAGCTGATTATCACAGCTGACATTCGGCACTATGTGCCAGGAGCCGTCACGGACCTTTCCTGGCACTTTAACCCCCGGAACACTGCGATCAAACATGATCGCAGCGTTGCGGTGGCATAGGGAAGCATTGCGCAGGGAGAGGGCTCCCTTCATTCTTCCCTGAGACCCTCAGAACAACACCATGTGATCGCGATCTGACATTGTATAGTGATGTCCCACCCTGGGACAATGTAAAAAAGTTTTAAAAAATGATTACACTGTGTAAAAATATTTTTTAAAAAAATCCTAAATAAAGAAAAAAAATATTGTTCCAATAAATACAATTCTTTATGTAAATGAAAAAAAATAATAAAAGTACACATATTTATTATTGCCACGTCCGTAACGGCCCGACCTATAAAACTGTCCCACTAGTTAACCCCTTCAGTGAATACAGTTAAAAAAAAAAAGAGAGGCAAAAACAATGCTTTATCATCATACCACCGAACAAAAAGTGGAATAACATGCGATCAAAAAGACGGATATAAGTAAACATGGTACCGCTGAAAACATCATCTTGTTCTACAAAAATCTAGCCACAATACAGCGTCATCAGCGAAAAAATAAAAAAGTTATAGCCCTCAGAATAAAGTGATGCAATAATAATAATTTTTTATATAAAATAGTTATTATTGTATAAAAGCGCCAAAACATAAAAAAATGATATAAATGAGGTATCGCTATAATCGTACTAACACGAAGAATAAAACTGCTTTATCAATTTTACCACACGCGGAACGGTATAAACGCCCCCCCAAAAGAAATTCATGAATTGCTGGTTTTTGTTCATTATGCCTAACAAAAATCGGAATAAAAAGCAATCAAAAACTGTCATGTGCCCGAAAATGATACCAATAAAAACATCAACTCGTCCCGCAAAAAACAAGACCTCACATAACTCTGTGGATCAAAATATGGAAAAATTATAGCTCTCAAAATGTGGTGACGCAAAAACTATTTTTTGCAATAAAAAGCTTCTTTTAGTGTGTGACAGCTGCCAAACATAAAAACCCACTATAAAAACCTGCTATAAATAGTAAATCAAACCCCACTTTATCACCGCCTTAGTTAGGGAAAAATAATAAAATTAAAAAAATGTATTTATTTCCATTTTCCCATTAGGGTTAGGGTTAGGGTTGGGGCTAAAGTTAGGGTTAGGGTTGGGGCTAAAGTTAGGGTTGGGGCTAAAGTTAGCATTAGGGTTGGGGCTAAAGTTAGGGTTAGGGTTGGGGCTAAAGTTAGGGTTAGGGTTGGGGTTAGAGTTGGGGTTAGGGTTTGGATTACATTTAGGGGTGTGTCAGGGTTAGGGGTGTGGTTAAGGTTATGGTTGGGATTAGGGTTAGGGGTGTGTTGGGGTTGGGATTAGAGGTGTGTTTGGGTTAGGGGTGTGGTTAGAGTTATGGTTAGGGTTGGGATTAGGGTTAGGGCTGTGTTGGGGTTAGGGGTGTGTTGGGGTTAGGGGTGTGGTTAGGGTTATGTTTAAGGTTGGGATTAGGGTTAGGGGTGTGTTGCGGTTAGGGTTGGAGTTAGAATTGACGGGGTTTCCACTGTTTAGGCACTAAGGGCTATGCAAACGCAACATGATGCCCGATCTCAATTCCATCCAATTCTGCGTTGAAAAAGTAAAACGGTGTTCCTTCCCTTCCAAGCTCTGCCGTGCGCCCAAACAGTGGTTTACCCCCACATATGGGGTATCAGCATACTCAGGACAAATTGTACAACGACTCTTGGGGTCCAATTTCTCCTGTTACCCTTGGGAAAATACAAAACTGGGGGCTAAAAAATAATTTTTGTGGAATTCTTTTTTTTTTATTTCACGGCTCTGCGTTATAAATTGTAGTGAAACACTTGGGGGTTCAAAGTTCTCACAACATATCCAGATAAGTTCCGTAGGGGGGTCTAGTTTCCAATATGGGGTCACTTGTGGGGGGTTTCTACTGTTTAGATACATCAGGGGCTCTGCAAACGCAACATGATGCCAGCAGACCATTCCATCTAAGTCTGCATTCCAAAATGGCGCTCCTTCCCTTACAACCTCTGCCATGTGCCCAAGCAGTGGTTCCCCCCCCCCCCACATATTATGGGGTATCAGCATACTCAGGACAAATTGGACAACAACTTTTGTTGTCCAATTTCTCCTGTTACCCTTGGTAAAATAAAAATTTGGGGGCTAAAAAATAATGTTTGTGGAAAAAAAAGATTTTTTACTTTTACGGTTCTGTGTTATAAACCGTAGTGAAGCACTTGGGGGTTCAAAGTTCTCACAGTGCATCTAGATAAGTTCCTTCGGGGTCTACTTTCCAAAATGGTGTCACTTGTGGGGGGTTTCCACTGTTTAGGCACATTAGGGGCTCTCCAAACACGACATGGCGTCCTATCTCAATTCCAGCCAATTTTGCATAGAAAAGTCAAACAGCACTCCTTCACTTCCGAGTTCTGCCATGCGCCCAAACAGTGGTTTACCCCCATATATGGGGTATCTGCGTACTCAGAATAAATTGTACATTGTTTGTTGTCCAATTTTTCCTGTTACCCTTGGTAAAATAAAACAAATTGGATATGAAGTAAATGTTTTGTGAAAAAAAGTTAAATGTTCATTTTTTTTTTTTTTTGTAAACATTCAAAAAATTCCTGTGAAGCACCTGAAGGGTTAATAGACTTCTTGAATGTGGTTTTGAGCACCTTGAGGGGTTCAGTTTTTAGAATGGGGTCACACTTGGGTATTTTCTACCATATAGACCCCTCAAAGTGACTTCAAATGTGATGTGGTCCCTAAAAGAACTGTTGTTGTAAAAATGAGAAATTGCTGGTCAATTTTAACCCTAATAACTCCCTAACAAAAAAAAAAATTGTTCCAAAATTGTCCTGATGTAAAGTAGACATGTGGTAAATGTTACTTATTAAGTATTTGTGCGACATATCTCTATAAATTAAGGACATGAAAATTCAAAGTTGGAAAATTGTGAAAGTTTCAAAATTTTCACCAAATTTCCATTTTTTCACAAATAAACGCAAGTAATTTAAGGAAATTTTACCACTATCATGAAGTACAATATGTCACGAGAAGACTATGTCAGAATCACCGGGATCCATGCAAGCATTCTAGAGTTATAACCTCGTAAAGGGACAGTGGTCAGAATTGTAAAAATTGGCCCTGTCATTAACATGCAAACCATGGGGGTTAAGGGGTTAATCAGAGCAGATTATGTACAGACAAAGGCAGCACCTTATTCATTTACAATCTACAGAGTTCATTGTTATATAACTCTGTGATTGAGGATATTGTCACATTTGCATGTAGCTGAAAAGTGGGGCCCTGTAATTTGTTACTGGTAGGCTCTTGGCACTTCAGTCCAACACTGAACCTAGCCTAAGAGTATGTTCACACATGTTTATTTCAGTTTTCCAATTACTTTTGAGCTTGTGAAAATGGAGGGACTACATTAAAAATTCCTGTAAATCCTAAACTAATAATGTGGTATTTTAAAAATAAAACGAATGTCAACCACATTTTGATGGCTTTGTGTTGTAGTGGAATAACGATACTACATGTTGTCACTGTCAGAATCCTTCTAGACCAAACTGTAGTTTTATATGCAAGCCTTGAAACGTTATGTTATGTAACATTGACTTTTCTCTTTAATCATATTCTCTACAACAATTACATTTTAATAAACATATTTGGAACAATTACCTAGTCTTACCTGCTAAACATTTGTGTCACCAGACAGACCCTATTATGTCGATCACAGCATATAAAATGGAGTCTTTTTAATTTGTCAGCATAGTAATGACTGGCCTCTTCGTGTCAGAGTGTGACCAAGGGTATGAAGTAATTTGCATCCAATCATCAAATCTGGTCTTTGCAAAATTGCAATATATGGGGCTCATTATTCTGTATGGAGCACTGTGGTGCCCAGAATACTGTATAGAGCACTATACTGTCTGATTTATGACCTATTGTAGAATGTACAATAATTGTTCCATATAAAACCATCGTGAAGCCATAATCACATATGCAGGTTTAGTGCATTATTTAGTTAAAGCCAAGAATTGTCAAGAAAAAAAAGTATAAAGTAAAAACTTAGGTTTCATACAAAACATTCTTTTCTATTATTGTTTGTGCATCATTTTTTAAAGAAATACATGTAATAATATGAATTGATCATTTAAAAATAAATTGTAACTTGTAAAATAAATCCATCTAGTCAGTTCATGAAAATGAATGTACCCAATACACAGGGGCGCCACTATCATGAGGCAAGTTGAGCCCTTTGCTTCAGGCGGCAGTCCTCACTGAAAGACAGGGGGCGGCAGAGCGGCAGTCAGAACACTTGGTGCCGACTCTTCATAATCCCTGACATTTGCCGAGAGTCACTAGTGCGGTGCGCGCGCCCCTGCTCACAACCCAGAACCTATTGGCTGCTCTGTGCGCACAGGAGGGGAGGAGTCAGGGGTCACATGATCGGGACCTCCATGGATTGCAGGACTCTGCTGTGCTGGTTGCCATGGTAAGCTACCTTATGTGTGGGGTCAGGAGGGGTTTACAGTGTGGATGTAGCAGAGCCGTGTGTGTACAAGGTGTACGGAGCGGAGCTGAATGTGTACGAGGTGTACGGAGCGGAGCTGCATGTGGATAAGATGTACGGAGCGGAGCCACATGTGTATGAGGTGTACGGAGCGGAGTCGCGTGTGTATGAGGTGTACGGAGCGGAGCCACGTGTGTATGAGGTGTACGGAGTGGAGCCGTGTGTGTATGAGGTGAGCGGAGCCATGTGTGTATGAGGTGTACGGAGCGGAGCCACTTGTGTATGAGATGTACGGAGCAGAGCCGGGTGTGTATTAGGTGTACAGAGCGGAGCCACTTGTGTATGAGGTGTACGGAGCAGAGCCGCGTGTGTATGAGGTGCACGGAGCAGAGCTGCATGTGTATGTGTATACAGTATTGAGCACTGTGTGTGGCCATTATACAGTATGGAGCATCATATGTGGCCATTATACAGTATGGAGCATCATGTGGGGCCATTATACAGTATGGAGCATCATGTGTGGCCATTATACAGTATGAAGCATCATGTGTGGCCATTATACAATATGGAGCACTGTGTGTGGCCATTGTACAGTATGGAGCACTATGTGTGGCCAATATACAGTATGGAGCATCATGTGTGGCCATTATACAGTATGGCGCATCATGTGTGGCCATTATACAGTATGGAGCATCATGTAGGGCCATTATACAGTATGGAGCATCATGTAGGGCCATTATACAGTATGGAGCATCATGTGGGGCCATTATACAGTATGGAGCATCATGTGTGGCCGTTATACAGTATGGATGCGGCCATTATACAGTATGGAGCATCATGTGGGGCCATTATACAGTATAGAGCATCATGTGTAGCCGTTATACAGTATGGATGCGGCCATTATACAGTATGGAGCATCATGTGCGGCCATTATACAGTATGGAGCATCATGTGCGGCCATTATACAGTATGGAGCATCATGTGGGGCCATTATACAGTATGGAGCATCATGTAGGGCCATTATACAGTGTAAAGCATCATGTGTGGCCATTATACAGTATGGAGCATCATGTGCAGCCAATGTACAGTATGGAGCATCATGTGTGGCCATTATACAGTATGCAGTATCATGTGTGGCCATTATACTGTATGGAGCAATATATGGGGCTCATTATTCTGTATGGAGCACTGTGGTGCCCAGAATACTGTATAGAGCACTATACTGTCTGATTTATGACCTATTGTAGAATGTACAATAGTTATAACTCATGTAATGTATGGGGGGGACTGTATATGAGATGGGAGCCCTATAGGGGGGCTGTACTGTATATGTGTTGGGGGGGCGCCGTTTTGAAGTTCGCCTCAGGCAGCAGTGTGGCTAGGTTCACCCCCGCCAATACAGAATAATAAATTGAGGTCTAAAGACTGGACTATTGGCAGTACAATGCAATCCCTGACAAAACTATGTCAAAACACGCTTTGGGGGTGCAAGGTCCCTGTAGAATGATTGGTATGATTTTTGGCTGATTTGTCTTATTTTTATTTGTCATTTCCACTTTGTGGTGAGAATTGCACATCTGCCTTTTAATTTTTATACTTTTTTATTTCTTTTTATTTATATACAGCAGATTTTAATGATCTTTCGTGGGCATGTATCCTGTAGTATAGTATACTCTCTGTATTTATTACACTTTATGGTTTTATATTCTGGATTATTGTAGATATTGACTACAATAGAATTGCATTATGTGAATGTATTTATTTCTGCAGAACTCGGTCTTCCTCCTTTTTTCAAGTGACGCTTCTGCAGCGCCCCAGAGTCCTGGTCGTTGCAGTACTGTGGCTCCGCCACTATGGGGAGCTATGGTGCGTCTGATGGCACTGAAGGAGTTCATCTGATCAGGTATCACAGACACCAATACATTTCACAGCTGGGCCTCCGGGGGGAGCTAAGGGTGCTATTCATTAGGCCACTCCCCACCATAGTGGGTAAACTGGGGGTCAGGCAGGAAGTTAGATCAGAAAGCTGACTGGGTTGGAACCAGGCAACACCTTGTGGCAGAGGGTGTTGTGGGGGAAGATACAGTAGGGTCTCTGTCAGGGGTGGGATCCTGACAGAGGCTTGGCAACAAGAAAGAACGTAACGGGACCGTGCCTGCTCCGGGTAGCGGCAGTCCCCAAGAAAGGATTAGAAGCGAGATAGATTGTGCTGAGTGAGAAACGAGATCACGCAAAGGAGAAATACCAGTAGGAGTCGTGCTGTAAGACCGAAGCAACATCCTACTGAGGCGCACTACCGGTGGCCGGAACGCCGAGGGAGTAGAATAATATTCAGCTTCAAGCAATACTCCAAACCGCGGCAGGACAGTCAGTCTAAGGCGGGCTGTCTAACACATATCACCTATGCAGTCTTGGGGGGCAACTTGTGGAGAGGGGCGACTCTAGGGTCCCGGAAGAGCTCCGAGCCTACCCGTCAAACGGGTGCCGTCCCAACCAGAACATCAGGGAGGGACGGAGGATTAGCAGAACATTATCTAATCGAGTTGTGAGGGAACATCAGAAACAGACACAACAGTTGTGGGGTACTTTCCGTAAGCACAGCAGGGAAGGACCACAACACATAGCGCTAGTAGGAAGGCACCGATTTCCACCTGTGAAGAGAACTCTGGAGGTGCCATTGGACCGGCCGGACTTGCGCAGCCTGGGGAACCGTGTTCCGGACTGACGACCCAGAGATCTTCAGTAAAGAGGTAAAGAGACTGCAACCTGGTGTCCTCGTTATTTACTGCACCGCACCACCACAGCATCCCCACCATCATCCACACCTACTATTCCCTGTGCGCCCCACGGCAGGGTCACGGACCGGGGCCTAGCCACCGTGACAACCCCAGAGCAGAGACTCAGAGGCCCGGTACCAGGTACCCCTCGGCCCTGCGGCAGTGGGGGCGCCACAACTTGGCGTCACGAACAGGATCTACTTAAGCCTGAAGAATCAGGTCATGTGTGCCTTGGAACTGTGATTTATTGTGCTTGGACTGTACTTTATTGCAAGGACTGTGCTGCGCCATTTACCGCCAAAATCCATCGCCATTACAGCGCTGAGGAGAGCGCAGGAAGAGAAGAGGGGCGTGGAGTGGGCGTAGGTAAGCTGGAGAGCGCGAACAACAATGGCCGCCCAGTCTAAATATTGCTGTGTCCTGAGGACGTGTCCGTCAGCAGTCGGGACCCGCCTCCTGATTTTCTATGCTGGGCGGAAACCGAAGAAACGAAACTATGACTCAGATGAGGTGGAACTGGAGACCAGGACAGGCCTACGGAAAAGAATGGCCCCGCATCGACCCCCGTCACCAGCGGATTATTCTGACATGCCTCCGCTGGAGGATTTGGATCCTTGGGAGCTGCCGATGGAGCATCCCGGGCCTGGACGGTCCCCGACTCATACGCCTTCCCCAAGAGGAGCTACCGCAAGTGGAGGTACCCGGTGCCGCGATTCCCGGGATGGCCACCTCACTTCTGCACATGACCCGGTCACTGCTGCGACCGGTAGCGCCCCGATGTCCCCGCCGTCTAGCACCAATGCACCGGGGGGGCATGACCTAGGGCCCTTCCCCTGGGGGGAATATCGGAACCATCTAATCGCAGAGTTCCAGTGAGAAGTGGAGCGGGAGGCACGAGGTGAGCTGCTGGAGGGCTCCCTGCCGAAGTGGGGCGTTGTGGTTGTATACCTGCCCCAGACGGGAAAGGGCTTCGTGCAGGAGATTGGGACCGCCCTAGGAGTCCGCATCACCCGGGAGGAAGTGGAGCCCTGCCTGAGTGGAGACGGCGCCAAGTCCTTCCTGAAGCCGGGGGATGTAGTCACCTACCGTCGGCACCTAAAGGGGAGCGGATGGTGGGCTCGGGACATGCAGCGCTGCACCGCCGTTCTGGCGGTATCCCGCACCGAGGGGGAGGAGCTTGCCGCTGAAGCCGCCGCTGCCGCTGCTGCTGCTGCCAGCATTATTCATCGGCCCACACAGACCCTCATTGCAGCGCACGACCTGGTCGTGCAGGAGACCCGAACCCACGGGGTGCACCTGGCCGCGGGAGTGAACTTGGAAACCGACCTGCCTGGGCCGCAGAGGGCCACCTGCCAGGTAAAGCCTCGGTGGGGGCTACCGAAGAACGAGTAAGCATAATGCTTTAAAGATGTACATAGTTTTTAATTGTTTGTCTCCTGATTTTTGCTGTTGAACCCGTCCAGGGTTAACTCTTAAGGGGATCCTTCTGTGGACCTGGGATCCCTATTGTTTTGCTTTTGTTTGTTTTTCTAAAGTTTACAGAACTGCTGAAATCATGAACAGTGCATGATCCGAACTTCTTGTATATAGTTTGCACCTTATTAAAGGCGCTCCCTACTGGTTTTACTTAAAGAAGGACTCTTTGTGAAGATACCACACTGCAACCTTTGTTGAGTATGGACTGGTAGCTTGAGAAGGCGTGCTACCTCATAGAAACTTGGTCCCCTCTTAAAGGGGATGTTCATTTGTTGCGCTTAAACTGTGATATTGCTTAAGATAGGAAGCAATAATGTCTTGCCCAAAGAAAGAGATGATAATGTCTACATGAGAAAGTTATATGTATTTAATTAGTTAATTGTGAAGAAATACTGATGATGTTCTTTAAAAAGAAAAAGTGAAAGATAGAAGAAGGATGCAGTGGGCCCGTAGGGATAGACGTGGTGTCCAGCATGCATGATAGAAAGATAATGAGAAGGCTTAATGTTCAATAGAAAATGTTTTGATAATGTTGATAGATAGTTAGGATAGAAGGTAAACCCTGAGTCCTCATAGGAGTCATGTAGAGATGGCTCAGTGCTCTTAAACTGAAAGTAATGTTATGTTCTATACCGTGTATAGTAGTTGAAAAGGCAGTAGGCCCTGGCTGAACGGGGCGGTCCTGTAATTGAAAGGAGAGGCAGAAGGTCTGGTGCCGATAGGACAGGCGGTCCTGCAGATCTAAAGAAGGGGAATGAAAAAGTTAAACTACCTTATAATGTGATTATAGGAGGGTCTTTAGTGGATACAGAGTGTATGTCCTTAAAGGCAAAGTTAAATTATTGTTCAACAATTTTGCACTTAGTAGAATACCCGGTGGGGTAACAGGAGTTATTTATAGCCTGTAATTTATAATGTTAACCATGTTTGTAACGTTCAAGTGTCCTTACCTCCCATAAAGGGAAGCCTGTTCAAGTATACTTATTGTTATTGCACTCAACAAAACTGTATGTCTTTTTGCTAACTTGTATTGTTGTTTTCTTCCCAGTCCCGGAGTACTGTGTTTAACCAGGGGGGAGTGCAGCGCCCCAGAGTCCTGGTCGTTGCAGTACTGTGGCTCCGCCACTATGGGGAGCTATGGTGCGTCTGATGGCACTGAAGGAGTTCATCTGATCAGGTATCACAGACACCAATACATTTCACAGCTGGGCCTCCGGGGGGAGCTAAGGGTGCTATTCATTAGGCCACTCCCCACCATAGTGGGTAAACTGGGGGTCAGGCAGGAAGTTAGATCAGAAAGCTGACTGGGTTGGAACCAGGCAACACCTTGTGGCAGAGGGTGTTGTGGGGGAAGATACAGTAGGGCCTCTGTCAGGGGTGGGATCCTGACAGAGGCTTGGCAACAAGAAAGAACGTAACGGGACCGTGCCTGCTCCGGGTAGCGGCAGTCCCCAAGAAAGGATTAGAAGCGAGATAGATTGTGCTGAGTGAGAAACGAGATCACGCAAAGGAGAAATACCAGTAGGAGTCGTGCTGTAAGATCGAAGCAACATCCTACTGAGGCGCACTACCGGTGGCCGGAACGCCGAGGGAGTAGAATAATATTCAGCTTCAAGCAATACTCCAAACCGCAGCAGGACAGTCAGTCTAAGGCGGGCTGTCTAACACATATCACCTATGCAGTCTTGGGGGGCAACTTGTGGAGAGTGGCGACTCTAGGGTCCCGGAAGAGCTCCGAGCCTACCCGTCAAACGGGTGCCGTCCCAACCAGAACATCAGGAAGGGACGGAGGATTAGCAGAACATCATCTAATCGAGTTGTGAGGGAACATCAGAAACAGACACAACAGTTGTGGGGTACTTTCCGTAAGCACAGCAGGGAAGGACCACAACACATAGCGCTAGTAGGAAGGCACCGATTTCCACCTGTGAAGAGAACTCTGGAGGTGCCATTGGACCGGCCGGACTTGCGCAGCCTGGGGAACCGTGTTCCGGACTGAGGACCCAGAGATCTTCAGTAAAGAGGTAAAGAGACTGCAACCTGGTGTCCTCGTTATTTACTGCACCGCACCACCACAGCATCCCCACCATCATCCACACCTACTATTCCCTGTGCGCCCCACGGCAGGGTCACGGACCGGGGCCTAGCCACCGTGACAACCCCAGAGCAGAGACTCAGAGGCCCGGTACCGGGTACCCCTCGGCCCTGCGGCAGTGGGGGCGCCACACTTCTCCTTTTTGTTTTTTATAACATTTGACCCCTTTATCCCCCAAAGCTGTTTGCACCTTCATGACTAGGCCAAATGTACAATTCTGACCGGTGTCACTTTATGAGACAATAACACTGGAACGCTTCATCTGATCCCACTGATTCTGAGATTGTTTTTGTCGTGACATATTATACTTTTTAATAGTGCTAACATTTATTCTACATGACTTACGTTTATTTATGAAAAAAATGAAAGTGTAGAAAATTTTACAATTTTCATACTATTAATTTTTATGCCTTTAAATCAGAAAGCTATATCACACAAAATACTTAATAAATAACATTCCCACACATCAAATTTACATCAGCACAATTTTAAATATATACTTTTTTTGTTTTGAAGCTATAAGGGTTAAAACTTGAGCAGCTAATTCTCATTTTTACAACACAATTTACAAAATCATTTCTTTTAAGGACTACATCACATTTGAAGTGACTTTGAGGGGCCTATATGTCAGAAAATACCCAAAAGTAACACCATTCTAAAGACTGCACCCTTCAAGGTACTCAAAGCCACATTCGAAAATTGTATTAACCCTTCAGGTGCTTCACAGGAATTTTTGGAATGTCGAAGGAAAAAATGAACATTTAACTTTTTGTCACAAATTTTACTTCAGACCCAATTTTTTTTATTTTTGCAAGGGTAACAAGAAAAACTGGATCCTAAAATTTGTTGAGCATGCCCATACCCCATATGTGGGGGAAAAACACTGTTTGGGTATATGACAGGGCTCAGAAGGGAAGGAGTGCCATTTGACTTTTTGAATGTAAAATTTTCTGAAATATTTAGCAGACACCATGTTGCTTTTGGACAGCCCCTCATGTGCCTAAACAGTGGAAACCGCCCACGAGTTACACAATTTTGGAAACTAGACCCCTCAGGGAGCTAATCTAGATATCTGGTGAGCATCTTGAACTGCCAGGTGCTTGACAGAAGTTTATAACGTTGAGCTATGATAATAAAAATATCACATTTTCCCCACAAAAATATATTTTAGTTCCAAATTTTGCATTTTCACAAGGGTAACATGAGAAATTGCACCATACAATTTATTGGGTAATTTCTCCTGAGTATACTGATATCCCATATGTAGGGGAAAACTTTGTAAAATTTGCTGGAATAATTAGAGGACGCCATGTGACGTTTGAAGAGCCCCTGATGTTTCTAAACAGTGGAAATGCAGCGCCCCAGAGTTCTGGTCGTTGCAGTATTGTCGCTCTTCCACCAGGGGGAGTGATGGTACGTCTGATGGTACTAAAGGAGTTCACCTTACCAGGTATCACAGTCACACACTACACTTCACACTCCGGCCACCAGGGGGAGCAAAAGGTTCTATCTATTAGGCCACTCCTCACACTCGGGTAAAACTTTGGGTTGGATAGGAAGTTAGTCAGAAAGCTGCCTGGGTGAGACCCAGAGAAGACCTGTCAGGCAGACAGGGAGAGAAGGAGGAACATCGGAGCTGCAGACAGGTCCCTGTCAGGGGTGGGATCCTGACAGAGACATAGCAAGAGATAGAACGTTACGGAGCTGCGCCTGCACCTCATTGTGGCAGCATCCTAAGAAAGGACAAGAAGCGAAGTATATTGTGGAGAAGTGAGAAACGAGATCACAGCACAAGGAGATAACACCAGGAGGAGTCCTGCCTTAAGATCGGCAACATCCTTCTGAGGCGCATAGCCGGTGGCCAGAACACCGAGGAAGTAATTGGCTCTACGCATTACTTTGAAACACAGCAGGACAGTTCAATTCCAAGTTGGCTGCCCAACCTTAATACTTAATGAAGACAACAGAGGCAAATTGTGGGAGAGGGGCGTCACTAGGGTCCCTATAAAATAGCTCCAGGTGTTATGACCCCAATGGCGAGGGTCTCAGAGGAACGTGGAAGTCTGCAGAATACAAAAATCCAGCTCATAGGGCAGTGGTAACTGGGTTGACCATATATCTACTCCTAACGCCAACACTAGAAGTAGCCGGGGATCATTCCTACGTTGATTCTAGATGACACGCGCCAGCCGGAGAATCTAGCTACCCCTAGTAGAGGAAAACAAAGACCTTTCTTGCCTCCAGAGAAGGGGACCCCAAAGCTGGATAGAAGCCCCCCACAAATAATGACGGTGAGGTAAGAGGAAAAGACAAACACAGAAATGAACCAGGTTTAGCACAGAGAGGCCCGCTTACTGATAGCAGAATAAAGAAAGGTAACTTATATGGTCAACAAAAACCCTATCAAAATCCACACTGGAAATTCAAGAACCCCCGAACCGTCTAACGGTCCGGGGGGAGAACACCAGCCCCCCTAGAGCTTCCAGCAAAGGTCAGGATATAGATTTGGAACAAGCTGGACAAAAATACAAAACCAAAACAAATAGCAAAAAGCAAAAGGCAGACTTAGCTGATATAACTGGAACCAGGATCAGTAGACAAGAGCACAGCAGACTAGCTCTGATAACTACGTTGCCAGGCATTGAACTGAAGGTCCAGGGAGCTTATATAGCAACACCCCTAACTAACGACCCAGGTGCGGATAAAAGGAATGACAGAAAAACCAGAGTCAAAAAACTAGTAACCACTAGAGGGAGCAAAAAGCAAATTCACAACAGTACCCCCCCCCTTAGTGAGGGGTCACCGAACCCTCACCACGACCACCAGGGCGATCAGGATGAGCGGCATGAAAGGCACGAACTAAATCGGCCGCATGAACATCAGAGGCGACCACCCAGGAATTATCCTCCTGACCATAGCCCTTCCACTTGACCAGGTACTGAAGCCTCCGCCTGGAGAGGCGAGAATCCAAGATCTTCTCCACCACGTACTCCAACTCGCCCTCAACCAACACCGGAGCAGGAGGCTCAGCAGAAGGAACTACAGGCACAATGTACCGCCGCAACAAGGACCTATGAAATACATTGTGAATAGCAAACGACACAGGAAGATCCAGACGAAAAGATACAGGATTAAGGATTTCCAATATCTTGTAAGGCCCAATAAAACGAGGTTTAAATTTGGGAGAGGAGACCTTCATAGGAACAAAGCGGGAAGAAAGCCATACCAAATCCCCAACGCGTAGTCGGGGACCCACACCGCGGCGGCGGTTGGCAAAGCGCTGAGCCTTCTCCTGTGACAACTTCAAGTTGTCCACCACATGATTCCAGATCTGCTGCAACCTATCCACCACAGAATCCACCCCAGGACAGTCAGAAGGCTCCACATGACCCGAAGAAAAGCGAGGATGGAAACCAGAGTTGCAGAAAAAAGGCGAAACCAAGGTGGCGGAACTAGCCCGATTATTAAGGGCAAACTCGGCCAACGGCAAGAATGTCACCCAATCGTCCTGATCAGCAGAGACAAAACACCTCAAATAAGCCTCCAAAGTCTGATTGGTTCGCTCCGTCTGTCCATTAGTCTGAGGATGGAAAGCAGACGAAAACGACAAATCAATGCCCATCCTACTACAAAAGGATCGCCAGAACCTGGAAACGAACTGGGATCCTCTGTCTGACACAATATTCTCAGGGATGCCGTGCAAACGAACCACGTTCTGGAAAAACACAGGAACCAGATCGGAAGAGGAAGGCAGCTTAGGCAAAGGAACCAAATGGACCATCTTGGAGAAGCGATCACATATCACCCAGATAACGGACATGCCCTGAGATAGCGGAAGATCAGAAATGAAATCCATGGAGATATGTGTCCAAGGTCTCTTCGGGACAGGCAAGGGCAAGAGCAAACCGCTGGCACGAGAACAGCAAGGCTTAGCTCGAGCACAAGTCCCACAGGACTGCACAAATGACCGCACATCCCTTGACAAGGAAGGCCACCAAAAGGACCTGGCCACCAGATCTCTGGTGCCAAAAATTCCCGGGTGACCTGCCAACACCGAGGAATGAACCTCGGAAATGACTCTGCTGGTCCACTTATCCGGGACAAACAGTCTGTCAGGTGGACAAGACTCAGGCCTATCAGCCTGAAATCTCTGCAACACACGTCGCAGATCCGGAGAAATAGCTGACAAGATAACTCCATCTTTAAGAATACCAACAGGATCAGCGACTCCAGGAGCATCAGGCACAAAGCTCCTAGAAAGAGCATCGGCCTTCACATTCTTTGAGCCTGGTAAATACGAGACAACAAAATCAAAGCGGGAGAAAAACAATGACCAGCGGGCCTGTCTCGGATTAAGGCGTTTAGCAGACTCGAGATACATCAGATTTTTGTGATCAGTCAAGACCACCACACGATGCTTAGCACCCTCGAGCCAATGACGCCACTCCTCAAATGCCCATTTCATGGCCAACAACTCCCGATTGCCCACATCATAATTTCGCTCGGCAGGCGAAAACTTCCTAGAGAAAAAGGCACAAGGTTTCATAACAGAGCAACCAGGGCCTCTCTGCGACAAAACGGCCCCTGCCCCAATCTCCGAAGCATCCACCTCAACCTGAAAGGGAAGTGAGACGTCAGGCTGGCACAAAACAGGCGCCGAAGTAAACCGGCGTTTCAACTCCTGGAAAGCCTCCACGGCAGCAGGAGCCCAGTTAGCTACATCGGAGCCCTTCTTGGTCATATCCGTCAAAGGTTTCACAATGCTAGAAAAATTAGCGATAAAACGACGGTAGAAGTTAGCGAAGCCCAAGAACTTCTGAAGACTCTTAACTGACGAGGGCTGAGTCCAATCAAGAATAGCTCGGACCTTGACTGGGTCCATCTCCACAGCAGAAGGGGAAAAAATGAACCCCAAAAAGGGAACCTTCTGTACACCAAAGAGACACTTTGAGCCCTTGACAAACAAAGAATTTTCACGCAAAATTTTAAAGACCAACCTGACCTGCTCCACATGCGAATCCCAATTATCAGAAAAAACCAAAATATCATCCAGATAAACAATCAAAAATTTATCCAGATACTTCCGGAAAATGTCATGCATAAAGGACTGAAAAACTGAAGGCGCATTGGAGAGCCCAAAAGGCATCACCAAGTACTCAAAATGACCTTCGGGCGTATTGAATGCGGTTTTCCATTCATCACCTTGCTTAATGCGCACAAGGTTGTACGCACCACGAAGGTCTATCTTGGTGAACCACTTGGCACCCTTAATCCGGGCAAACAAGTCAGACAACAGCGGTAAAGGATACTGAAATTTGACAGTGATCTTATTTAAAAGCCGATAATCAATACAAGGTCTCAAAGATCCGTCCTTTTTTGCCACAAAAAAGAATCCCGCACCAAGAGGGGAAGAAGACGGACGAATATGTCCTTTCTCCAGAGACTCCTTGATATATGAACGCATAGCGGTATGTTCAGGTACCGACAGATTAAACAGTCTTCCCTTAGGAAATTTACTGCCTGGGATCAAATCTATAGCACAGTCACAGTCCCTATGAGGAGGCAGTGCACTGGACTCAGACTCACTGAAGACATCCTGATAATCAGACAAATACTCCGGAACTTCCGAAGGCGTAGAAGAAGCAATAGACACAGGCAGGGAATCCCCATGAATACCACGACAGCCCCAACTTGAGACTGACATAGCCTTCCAGTCCAGGACTGGATTATGGGTCTGTAACCATGGCAGCCCTAAAACAACCAAATCATGCATTTTATGTAAAACCAGGAAACGTATCACCTCGCGGTGTTCAGGAGTCATGCACATGGTAACCTGTGTCCAATACTGCGGTTTATTTGCTGCCAATGGTGTAGCATCAATACCCCTAAGAGGTGTAGGATTTTCGAATGGTTCAAGAGTAAAACCACAGCGCTTAGCAAATGAGAGATCCATGAGACTCAGGGCAGCACCTGAATCTACAAACGCCATGACAGGATAAGATGACAGTGAGCAAATCAAAGTTACAGACAGAATAAATTTAGGTTGCAAATTACCAACGGTGACAGGACTAACAACCTTAGCTATACGTTTAGAGCATGCTGAGATAACATGTGTAGAATCACCACAGTAGTAGCACAAGCCATTCCGGCGTCTATGAATTTTCCGCTCATTTCTAGTCAGGATTCTATCACATTGCATTAAATCAGGTGTCTGTTCAGACAACACCATGAGGGAATTTGCGGTTTTTCTATCACATTGCACCGAATTAGGTGTCTGTTCAGACAACACCATGAGGGAATTTGCGGTTTTTCTATCACATTGCACCGAATTAGGTGTCTGTTCAGACAACACCATGAGGGAATTTGCGGTTTTGCGCTCCCGCAACCGCCGGTCAATTTGAATAGCCAGTGCCATAGTATCATTCAGACCTGTGGGAATGGGAAAACCCACCATAACATTCTTAATGGCTTCAGAAAGGCCATTTCTAAAATTAGCGGCCAGTGCACACTCGTTCCAATGTGTCAGCACGGACCATTTCCGAAATTTTTGGCAATACACTTCAGCCTCGTCCTGCCCCTGAGACATAGCCAGCAAGGCCTTTTCTGCCTGAATCTCAAGATTGGGTTCCTCATAAAGTAAACCGAGCGCCAGAAAAAACGCATCAAGATCAGCCAATGCCGGATCTCCTGGCGCCAGCGAAAAAGCCCAATCCTGAGGGTCGCCCCGTAAGAACGAAATAACAATTTTTACTTGCTGAGCAGAATCTCCAGATGAACAGGGTCTCAGGGACAAAAACAATTTACAATTATTCACGAAATTCCTAAACTTAAACCTGTCTCCGGAAAACAGTTCAGGAATCAGTATTTTAGGTTCTGACCTAGGATTTCTGATAACATAGTCTTGTATGCCCTGCACACGAGTAGCCAGCTGGTCCACACTTGTAATCAAGGTCTGGACATTCATGTCTGCAGCAAGCATAGCCACTCTGAGGTAAAGGGGAAGAAGAAAAAAAAAAAAAAACTCAGAATCTTCTTTCTTATAATCCCTCTTCTGCAATGCATTAAACATTTAATCTGGCCTGGCAAACTGTTATGACCCCAATGGCGAGGGTCTCAGAGGAACGTGGAAGTCTGCAGAATACAAAAATCCAGCTCATAGGGCAGTGGTAACTGGGTTGACCATATATCTACTCCTAACGCCAACACTAGAAGTAGCCGGGGATCATTCCTACGTTGATTCTAGATGACACGCGCCAGCCGGAGAATCTAGCTACCCCTAGTAGAGGAAAACAAAGACCTTTCTTGCCTCCAGAGAAGGGGACCCCAAAGCTGGATAGAAGCCCCCCACAAATAATGACGGTGAGGTAAGAGGAAAAGACAAACACAGAAATGAACCAGGTTTAGCACAGAGAGGCCCGCTTACTGATAGCAGAATAAAGAAAGGTAACTTATATGGTCAACAAAAACCCTATCAAAATCCACACTGGAAATTCAAGAACCCCCGAACCGTCTAACGGTCCGGGGGGAGAACACCAGCCCCCCTAGAGCTTCCAGCAAAGGTCAGGATATAGATTTGGAACAAGCTGGACAAAAATACAAAACCAAAACAAATAGCAAAAAGCAAAAGGCAGACTTAGCTGATATAACTGGAACCAGGATCAGTAGACAAGAGCACAGCAGACTAGCTCTGATAACTACGTTGCCAGGCATTGAACTGAAGGTCCAGGGAGCTTATATAGCAACACCCCTAACTAACGACCCAGGTGCGGATAAAAGGAATGACAGAAAAACCAGAGTCAAAAAACTAGTAACCACTAGAGGGAGCAAAAAGCAAATTCACAACATCCAGGCCTACCCCGTCATACGGGTCGTCCTGGCCATACCATCTGGGGGACGGAGAGAGAACATCAGAAATATACACGAGAGTTGTGAGTACTATCCCGTGGTGCTCAGCAGGGAGGTACTACAACACACAGGCGCTAGTAGGAAGGCTACTGATTTCCACCTGCAAAGGGAACTCTGGATGTGCCTTCGGACCGGCCGGACTTAGCCTGCCCTGTGAACAGTGCTCTGGACTGTGGACGCTGAAGTCTTTAGTAAAAGGTAAAGAGACTGCAACCTTTGTGTCCTCGTTATTCATCGCGCCTTACAACATCCACCATTACCACCTACTCTTCAAGGGAAGCCCTGGGGACATACTTCACCTGTGGGAAGGTATAACATCTAGCTGCCATTCCATCACCCCAGCGGACCCCTAGCAGCGTCGGTCACCCTGACCGAACACCACAGGTGGCGTCACAAACACTTGACAAACTACACCTTTGATTGGGCGCCCCTTAGCAGGGCCACGGACTGGGTCGGGCCACCGTGACATCCCCAGAACCGAGACAGAGGGACCAGGTACAGAGTACCCCACTGCCCTGCGCCTGGGGGCGATCCAGAAACCCCCCACAAGTGACACTATTTTGGAAACTAGACCCCTCGGGGAACTTAGCTAGTTATGTGGTGAGCACCTTGAACCCCCAGGTGTGTAACAGAAGTTTATAACATTGATCCGTGAAAATTAAAAAAAAAAAAAAACTTTTCTTTCCCACAAAAAATTTATTTAACCCCAATTTTTTTATTTTCACAAATATGGCAGGAGAAAATCAACCCCAAAATTTGTTCCACAATTTCTGCTGAGAATGCAGATATCCCATATGTGGGGGTAAACTACTGCTTAGACTCCCAGCAGGGCTCAGAAAAGGAGAGACCTTTCGGAGCGCTGACTTTGATGGATGGTCTGTCGGTATCATGTCTCATTTTGAGAGCTCTTGATGTGCCTAAACAGTGGAAAACACCCACAAGTAACACCATTTTGGAAGTTAGACCCCTCAGGGAATGTATCTAGATGTGTGCTGAGCAACTTGAACCCCCAGTTGCTTCGTAGAAGTTTATAACGTAGAGCCGTGAAAATTTTTAAAAAAAGTTTTTTCACAAAACTGTTATTTTAGCCCCAATTTTTTATTTTCACAAGGATAGCAGGAGAAAATGGACCCCAGAAATTGTTGTGCAATTTCTCCTGAGTACAGTGATAACCCATATGTGGTTGAAAACTACTTTTTGAGGCACAGTGCAAAGCTCAGAAGGGAAAAAGCACCATATTGGAATTCACATTTTGATGAACTGGTTTAAGCATGCCATGTCTAGTGTTGAGCGATACCGTCCGATACTTGAAAGTATCGGTATCGGAAAGTATCGGCCGATACCGGCAAAGTATCGGATCCAATCCGATACCGATACCCGATACCAATACAAGTCAATGGGACTCAAGTATCGGACGGTATTCCTGATGGTTCCCAGGGTCTGAAGGAGAGGAAACTCTCCTTCAGGCCCTGGGAACCATATTAATGTGTAAAAGAAAGAATTAAAATAAAAAATATTGCTATACTCACCTCTCCGACGCAGCCTGCACCTTACCGAGGGAAGCGGCAGCATTCTTTGTTTAAAATTTGCGCGTTTACTTGGTTACGTGAAGTCCCGACTTGTGATTGGTCGCGGCGGCCATGTTGCCGGGACGCGGACCAATCACAGCAAGCCGTGACGTAATTTCAGGTCCTGCAGGATTTTAAAATTACGTCCCGGCGTTGTGATTGGTTGCGCCGCAGTCACATGGGCGACGCAACCAATCACAAGCCGTGACGTCACGGGAGGCTGGACACGCGCGTATTTTAAAATGCGCGCTTGTCCAGCCTCCCGTGACGTCACGGCTTGTGATTGGTTGCATCGCGGTCAACCAATCACAAGCCGGGAGGCTGGACGCGCGCCGCATTTTAAAATGCGCGCTTGTCCAGCCTCTCGTGACGTCCCGGCTTGTGATTGGTTGCATCGCGGTCAACCAATCACAAGCCGGGAGGCTGGACGCGCGCATTTTAAAATGCGCGCTTGTCCAGCCTCCCGTGACGTCCCGGCTTGTGATTGGTTGCATCGCGGTCAACCAATCACAAGCCGGGAGGCTGGACGCGCGCATTTTAAAATGTGTGCGTGTCCAGCCTCCCGTGACATCACGGCTTGTGATTGGTCGCGGCGGCCATGTTGCCGGGACGCGGACCAATCACAGCAAGCCGTGACGTAATTTCAGGTCCTGCAGGATTTTAAAATTACGTTCCGGCGTTGTGATTGGTCCGCGTCCCGGCAACATGGCCGCCGCGACCAATCACAAGCCGGGACGTCACGGGAGGCTGGACACGCGCGCATTTTAAAATGTGCGCGTGTCCAGCCTCCCGTGACGTCCCGGCTTGTGATTGGTTACGTCGCCCATGTGACCACGACGAGCCCAATCACAACGCAATTTTAAAATCCTGCAAGGACCTGAAATTACGTCACGGCTTGCTGTGATTGGTCCGCGTCCCGGCAACATGGCCGCCGCGACCAATCACAAGCCGGGACTTCACGTAACCAAGTAAACGCGCGAATTTTAAACAAACAACGCTGCCGGTTCCCTCGCTGAGGTCCGGGCTGCGTCGGAGAGGTGAGTATAGCAATATTTTTTATTTTAATTCTCTCTTTTACACATTATTACATTAATGTTGTTTCGATACCCGATACCCGATACCACAAAAGTATTGGATCTCGGTATCGGAATTCCGATACAGCAAGTATCGGCCGATACCCGATACTTGCAGTATCGGAATGCTCAACACTAGCCATGTCCCATTGACAGAGCCCCTGAGGGGACAGAACAGCAAAACTCCCCATAAAAAACCCTATTTTACAAACTATACCTCTCAATGAATTCAACTAGGGTGCAGTGATCATTTTGACACCACAGGTGGGTCACAGAATTTTATATCATTGGCAAAGAAGAAAAAAATAATTACATTTTACATTTTCACACTTGGAAATTGGTAAAAATGGCACCAAAATTTGTCTCACAATTTCTGCTGAATGTAGAAATATCCCATATGTACAGTACTGCTTAGCCGTATGGCGAGGGACAGAGTGCTATTGCCAATCTTCATTATAGGGAATACCGGGGTTCTGTCTGAATCAGAGATTACACAGAAACCCCGGTGTAAGCGCAGAGCACAGGATAAGTGTGTGCCAAGCCTTATTACAATCTTTGGGAGGCAGAATGAAGAAATCAACAGCAGATGAAGAATAGGTTTTATTTATTTTTTATGCCGTTCCTCGGGCGTTATAATAGATTTGATGACTATTCTTCGGGTTGGTGTGATTATAGCATTACCATACTAAAAAACACTTTTTTTAAGCCAGTTTTTGCATCACCATATTTTGAGAGCCATAATTTTTCCATATTTCTGCATTTTTATGCCGTTCCGCATGTGGTAAAATTGATAAAGCAGCTTTATTCTTCGGTTCAGTACAATTACAGCGATACCCCATTTATATCGTTTTTTATGTTTTGGAAATTTTACACAATAAAAACTATTGTATAGAAAAAAAATAATTAGTTTTCCATCATTTTATTTTGCCGATGATGGAGCTGTATAGCTGCTTGTTTTTTTGTGGGACAATAACAATAATCTTTATATAGTGCTAACATATTCTGCAGCGCACATTGCACACATTATCATTGCTGTCCCTGATGGGGCTCACTATCTAAATTCCCTATCAGTATGTCTGTGGAATGTGGGAGGAAACCAGAGTAAACCCACTCAAAAAATGGGGAGTAGGGTTGAGCGACCTTGACCTTTTTAGGGTCGAGTCATGTTTTGCGAAACCCGACTTTTTGAAAAGTCGAGTCGGGCGAAATCGGCCGATTACTGCGGAAAGTCGAGGATCAGCCGGAACACGAAATCCTATGCACGTCAATGGGGATTTTTTTTTTTTTCTTTTTTTCTCTCTCTCTCTCTCTCTCTCTCTCTCTCTCTCTCTCTCTCTCTCTCTCTCTCTCTCTCTCTCTCTCTCTCCCCCTCCGTCCCAGCCCCGAAAATTTCGTTTTACACATTGCAAATCCCTGCTGCGCACAAGCGCTAAAATGATCATAGGCGTGCACGCCCCTAACCCCTATGTCATCACTCTGCCCACACTCCTTCATTGGCTGAAAAAATGGCGCTAAACGCGTCATACAAAACGCGACTTTGGCGCCAAGATCGCGTACCGCATGGCCGACCCCACACAGGGATCGGGTCGTGTTTCATGAGACGCCGACTTTGCCAAAAGTCGGCGACTTATGAAAATGAACGATCCGTTTCGCTCAACCCTAATGGGGAGGACATAAAAACTTCTTGCAAATATTGTCCTTGGTGGGATTTGAACCCAGAACTCCAGCACTGCTAGGCTGCAGTGCTAACCACTGAGCGACCATGCTGCCCATACAAGATGACATTTTCAGTGATACCATTTTTAATTACATTCATCTTTTTGATAGCGTTTAATTACACTTTTTGTGTTCAGCAGTATGATGATAATGCATTGTTTTTTGCCTTGTTTTTTATTTTTATGTTTTACAGTGTTCACTAGGGTTGAGCGAAACGGATCGTTCATTTTCATAAGTCGCCGACTTTTGGCAAAGTCGGCGTCTCATGAAACACGACCCGATCCCTGTGTGGGGTCGGCCATGCGGTACGCGATCTTGGCGCCAAAGTCGCGTTTTGTATGACGCGTTTAGCGCCATTTTTTCAGCCAATGAAGGAGTGTGGGCAGAGTGATGACATAGGGGTTAGGGGCGTGCACAGAGAGAGAGAGAGAGAGAGAGAGAGAGAGAGAGAGAGAGAGAGAGAGAGAGAGAAAAAAAAAAAAAAAAAATCCCCATTGACGTGCATAGGATTTCGTGTTCCGGCCGATCCTCGACTTTCCGCAGTAATCGGCCGATTTCGCCCGACTCGACTTTTCAAAAAGTCGGGTTTCGCAAAACATGACTCGACCCTAAAAAGGTCAAGGTCGCTCAACCCTAGTGTTCACTAAACGGATTATCTAGTGGAACAGTTTTATAGGTCAGGTCGGTTCTGGACGCAGAGATACCAAATATGTGTATTTTATTGTTTTTTGGAGGGGTTTTTTCATAATATTTGTTCATGAGTACAACATATACAGTATTTATTTATTTTACTTTTTTTTACTTAAGGTACCTTCACACGAAACGACATTATAACGATATCGCTAGCAATCCGTGACGTTGCAGCGTCCTCGCTAGCGATATCGTTTCGTTTGACACGCAGCAGCGATCAGGATCCTGCTGGGATGTCGCTGGTCGCTGAATAAAGTCCAGAACTTTATTTGGTCGTCCGATCGCTGTGTATCGTTGTGTTTGAAAGCAAAAGCAACGATACCAGCGATATTTTACACTGGTAACCAGGGTAAACATCGGGTTACTAAGCGCAGGGCCGCGCTTAGTTACCCGATGTTTACCCTGGTTACTAGCGTAAAATGTAAAAAAAAACAAACAGCACATACTCACATTGCGTCCCCTGCAGTCTGCTTCCTCCTCTGACTCAGCGCCGCAAAGTGAAAGTGAAAGCAGCACAGCGGTGACGTCACCGCTCTGCTCTCACTGTACGGCGCTCAGTCAGTCAGGAAGTGGACGCAGGGGGACGTGAATGTAAGTATGTGCTGTTTGTTTTTTTTAGATTTTACGCTGGTAACCAGGGTAAACATCGGGTTACTAAGCGCGGCCCTGCGCTTAGTTACCCGATGTTTACCCTGGTTACCGGGGACCTCGGCATAGTTGATCGCTGGAGAGCGGTCTGTGTGACAGCTCTCCAGCGACCAAACAGCGACGCTGCAGCGATCGACATCGTTGTCGCTATCGCTGCAGCGTCGCTTCGTGTGAAGGTACCTTTATTCTCACTATGTGACTTTCACTTTCTGCTGTCTCATCACAGTTATAAAGCATAGCAATGAAGGAACATTAGGCCGGAGTCTCCCTGACGAGAGTCGCACGAGTGTAATGCGAGTGTCATGCAAGTACAATTCGATTTTTCACAACTAGCATCCGATTTGCATCCGAATGCACTGTGATTGCTATCTGATCAATGCGATTTTTAACATGAGCTTTTACATACAGCAACTCTATGTCATTTACACATTGTTTTCACAGGAAATATTTGTCAAAACACACACATATATACAGTACAGACCAAAAGTTTGGACACACCTTCTCATTTAAAGATTTTTCTGTATTTTCATGACTATGAAAATTGTACATTCACACTGAAGGCATCAAAACTATGAATTAACACATGTGGAAATATGTACTTAACAAAAAAGTTTGAAAAAAACAGAAATTATGTCTAAAATACTAGGTTCTTCAAAGTAGCCACCTTTTGCTTTGATGACTGCTTTGCACACTCTTGGCATTCTCTTGATCAGCTTCAAGAGGTAGTCACCGGGAATGGTTTTCACTTCACAGGTGTGCCCTGTCAGGTTTAATAAGTGGGATTTCTTGCCTTATAAATGGTGTTGGGACCATCAGTTGTGTTGTGCAGAAGTCTGGTGGATACACAGCTGATAGTCCTACTGAACAGACTGTTAGAATGTGTATTATGGCAAGAAAAAAGCAGCTAAGTATAGAAAAACGAGTGGCCATCATTACTTTAACAAATGAAGGTCAGTCAGTCCAAAAAATTGGGAAAACTTTGAAAGTGTCCCCAAGTGCAGTGGCAAAAACCATCAAGCGCTACAAAGAAACAGGCTCACATGAGGACTGCCCCAGGACAGGAAGACCAAGAGTCACCTCTGCTTCTGAGGATAAGTTTATCCGAGTCACCAGGCTCAGAAATCGCAGGTTAACAGCAGCTCAGATTAGAGACCAGGTCAATGCCACACAGAGTTCTAGCAGCAGACACATCTCTACAACAACTGTTAAGAAGAGATTTTGTGCAGCAGGCATTCATGGTAAAATAGCTGTTAGGAAACCACTGCTAAGGACAGGCAATAAGCAGAAGAGACTTGTTTGGGCTAAAGAACACAAGGAATGGACATTAGACCATTGGAAATCTGTGCTTTGGTCTGATAAGTCCAAATTTGAGATCTTTGGTTCCAACCACCGTGTCTTTGTGCGACGCAGAAAAGGTGAACGGTGGACTCTATATGCCTGGTTCCCACCATGAAGCATGGAGGAAGAGGTGTGATGGTGTGGGGGTGCTTTGCTGGTGACACTGTTGGGGATTTATTCAAAATTAAAAGCATACTGAACCAGCATGGCTACCACAGCATCTTGCAACGACATGCTATTCTATCCGGTTTGCGTTTAGTTGGACCATCATTTATTTTTCAACAGGACAGTGACCCCAAATACACCTCCAGGCTGTGTAAGGGCTATTTGACCAAGAAGGAGAGTGATGGGGTGCTACGCCAGATGACCTGGCCTCCACAGTCACCAGAACTGAGCCAATCGAGGTGGTTTGGGGTGAGCTGGACCGCAGAGTGAAGGCAAAAGGGCCAACAAGTGCTAAGCATCTCTGAGAACTCCTTCAAGATTGTTGGAAGACCATTCCCAGTGACTACCTCTTGAAGCTCATCAAGAGAATACCAAGAGTGTGCAAAGCAGTCATCAAAGCAAAAGGTGGCTACTTTGAAGAACCTAGAATATAAGACATAATTTCAGTTGTTTCACACTTTTTTGTTAAGCATATAATTCCACATGTGTTAGTTCATAGTTTTGATGCCTTCAGTGTGAATGTACAATTTTCATAGTCATGAAAATACAGAAAAATCTTTAAATGAGAAGGTGTGTCCAAACTTTTAATCTGTACTGTATATATATATATATATATATATATATATATGTATATATATATTTATATATATATATGGTGGCCCGATTCTAACACATCGGGTATTCTAGCATATGTATGTATGTATGTATCTATATAGCAGCCACATAGTATATAGCACAGGCCACGTAGTATATAGGAGCCATGTAGTATATAGCAGACACGCAGTCTATAACACAGCCACGTAGTATATAACACAGCCCACGTAATATGTAGCACAGCCCACGCAGTATATAACACAGCCCACGCAGTATATAACGCAGCCCACGCAGTATATAATACAGGCCACGCAGTATATAACACAGCCCACGCAGTATATAACACAGCCCACGCAGTATATTACACTGCCCATGTAGTATATAGCAGCCGCACAGTATATAACACACCCCACGTAGTATATAGCAGTGTGGGCACCATATCCTTGTTAAAAAAAATAATTAAAATAAAAAATAGTTATATACTCACCCGCCGGCGTCCAGCGAAGCTGTCCCGATGCGCGCGCTGCTGCCGCCAGCTTCCGTTCCCAGCGATGCATTGCGAAATTACCCAGATGACTTAGTGGTCTTGCGAGACCGCTAAGTCTTCTGGGTAATTTTGCAATGCATCTCTGGGAACGGAAGCTGGCAGCAGCCGCGCGCGCATCGGCAGACGACGGAAGGTGACAATAGCAGGTTTGTTTGTTTTTATTATTTTTAACATTAGATCTTTTTAGTATTGATGCTGCATAGGCAGCATCAATAGTAAAAAGTTGGTCACACAGGGTTAATAGCAGCGTTAACGGAGTGCGTTACCCGCGGCATAACTTGGTCTGTTAATGCTGCCATTAACCCTGTGTTAGCGCTGACTGGAGGGGAGTATGGAGCGGGTGCTGGGCACTGACTGGACAGAAGTAGGGAGGGACTAATTCTCGGCCGGACTGTGCCCGTCGCTGATTGGTCACGGCCTGGTGGCCCCGACCAATCAGCGGCGCGGGATTTCCATTACAGACAGACAGACAGATAGAAGTACCCCTTAGACAATTATATATATAGATACATACACTGCTCAAAAAAAATAAAGGGAACACTTAACCAACAGAATATAACTCCAAGTAAATGACACTTCTGTGAAATCAAACTGTCCACTTAGGAAGCAACACTGTTTGACAATCAATTTCACATGCTGTTGTGCAAATGGAATAGACAACAGATGGAAATTATTGGCAGTTATCAAGACACACTCAATAAAGGAGTGGTTCTGCAGGTGGGGACCACAGACTACATCTCAGTACCAGTGCTTTCTGGCTGATGTTTTGGTCACTTTTGAATGTTGGTTGTGCTTTCACACTCATGGTAACATGAGCCACACAAGTGGCTCAGGTAGTGCAGCTCATCCATGATGGCACATCAATGCGAGCTATGGCAAGAGGGTTTGCTGTGTCTGTCAGTGTAGTGTCCAGAGGCTGGAGGCGCTACCAGGAGAAAGGCCAGTACACCAGGAGATGTGGAGGGGGCCGTAGGAGGGCAACAACCCAGCAGCAGGACCGCTACCTCTGCATTTGTGCAAGGAGGAACAGGAGGAGCACTGCCAGAGTCCTGCAAAATCACCTCCAGCAGGCCACAAATGTGCATGTGTCTGCACAAACGGTTAGAAACCGACTCCATGAGGATGGTCTGAGTGCCTGACATCCACAGATGGGGGTTGTACCCACAGCCCAACACTGTGCAGGATGCTTGGCATTTGCCACAGAACACCAGGATTGGCAAATTTGCACTGGCGCCCTGTGCTCTTCACAGATGAAAGCAGGTTCACACTGAGCACATGTGACAGACGTGACAAAATCTGGAGATGCCGTGGAGAGCGATCTGCTGCCTGCAGCAGAGACCATATGCTGGTGCGGTTGGCCCTGGGTTCCTCCTAATGGAGGACAGTGCAAGAGCTCATGTGGCTGGAGTGTGTCAGCAGTTCCTGCAAGATGAAGGCATTGAAGCTATGGACTGGCCCGCCCATTCACCAGACCTGAATCCAATTGAACACATCTGGGACATCATGTCTCGCACCATCCACCAACGTCACATTGCACCACAGACTGTCTAAGAGTTGACGGATGCTTTAGTCCAGGTTTGGGAGGAGATCCCTCAGGAGACCATCTGCCGCCTCATCAGGAGCATGCCCATTCGTTGTAGGGAGGTCATGCAGACACGTGGAGGCCACACACTACTGAGCATCATTTCTTTGTCTTGAGGCATTTCCACTGAAGTTGGATCGGCCTATAACTTCATTTTCCACTTTGATTTTGAGCATCATTCTAACTCCAGACCTCCGTGGGATATTAGTTGTGATTTACGTTGATAATTTTTAGGTTTTATTGTTCTCAACACATTCCACTATGTAATTAATAAAGATTTACAACTGGAATATTTCATTCAGTGATATCTAGGATGTGGGATTTTAGTGTTCCCTTTATTTTTTTGAGCAGTATATATATATATATATATATATATATATATATATACACACATCTATATGTATATATATATATATATATATATATATATATATATATATATATATATATATATATAGATGTCAGTGGCATACGTATATATATACATATATCTATATATATAATATACATAGGTTAAAAAATTGGAACAGCACCAGACACAGTACCTTAACAAAGTGCACGCATCCCCAGCCAGCAATCTCAGAGGGCTCCTTGCAATAGTAGAAAAAAAAGGGGAAACAGCACAGCAGACTTCCAGAAAAAAAAGTGATGTTTATTGCCCAAATGGCGTGGAGACGTTTTGAATACAATCCTTTCTCAAGCCTTGAGAAAGGATTGTATCCGAAACGTCGCCACGACTTGCCACGATGAATTGCCGACTTTTCTTCTATATATCTATCTATGCAATATAAATACATATATATATATATATATATATATATATATATATGTGTGTGTGTCACTGACATCTACTGTATATATCTATGTAGTCTATGTGTATATTTCTATTCAATCTATTCTATCCATTCCAACCTGTCAGTGTGATATTACTGTATGCGGCACATGAATTGCCGGCTTTTCAAAGGACACCGGTGCATAAAAACATATGTATGTATGTATGTATGTATGTATGTATATAGCAACCATATAGTATATAGCACAGGCCACGTAGTATATAGGAGCCATGTAGTATATAGCAGACACGCAGTCTATAACACAGCCACGTAGTATGTAGCACAGCCCACGCAGTATATAACACAGCCCACGCAGTATATAACACAGGCCACGCAGTATATAACACAGGCCACGCAGTATATAACACAGGCCATGCAGTATATAATAAAGGCCACGCAGTATATAACAGTGGCCACGCAGTATATAACACAGCCCACGCAGTATATAACACAGCCCACGCAGTATATTACACTGCCCATGTAGTATATAGCAGCCACGCAGTATATAACACACCCCACGTAGTATATAGCAGTGTGGGCACCATATCCTTGTTAAAAAAAATAATTAAAATAAAAAATAGTTATATACTCACCCGCCGGCGTCCAGCGAAGCTGTCCCGATGCGCGCGCTGCTGCCGCCAGCTTCCGTTCCCAGCGATGCATTGCGAAATTAGTGAGACCGCTAAGTCTTCTGGGTAATTTTGCAATTCATCTCTGGGAACGGAAGCTGGCGGCAGCCGCGCGCGCATCGGCGGACGACGGAAGGTGACAATAGCAGGTTTTTTGTTTTTTTATTATTTTTAACATTAGATCTTTTTAGTATTGATGCTGCATAGGCAGCATCAATAGTAAAAAGTTGGTCACACAGGGTTAATAGCAGCATTAACGGAGTGCATTACCCGCGGCATAACTCGGTCTGTTAATTCTGCCATTAACCCTGTGTCAGCGCTGACTGGAGGGGAGTATGGAGCGGGCGCTGGGCACTGACTGGACAGAAAAATCGGACAGCACTCACATGGTCCAAGGGCTGTGCGATTTTTTTCTCATGTAAGGTGGCCAGGGTGGTAGTTGTGGCGAGGGGCTGTGGTGGTTCCAAACCCGGGCACCCCACAAAGGAAACATAATGTCCCATCTATTGTATGTGAAATGTGCGCAGCAGGGCACTTACAGTAAACACCAGGATTCCCTCTGACTCCATATTTTTGGCTTCCAATTTCGGGTTTGCACAAACAACTCCAGACTCCATGTCCATACTTGACAGTTCAACTTTATTTGACAACAGGGTTCTTAATACAGATGCAGCACAGTTCACATACAATGGCATTCCTAGAGCTTTCCTTGCCTTCTCTGACAACTTCCTTTCAGAAGACACTTATAACCCTGTCTCGTCCGACAGTCTCTGTCTCACCCGGCAATCTCTGCCTCTTCTGTCAATCTCTATCTCTTCTGGTGATCTCTGCCTCTTCTGTCAATCTCTATATCTGCCAGCAATCTCTGCCTCTTCCAACAATCTCTGTCCCGCCGATTCTCCTTTCCCTTTTGCGGTGTCTGTGCCCTTAGGCACTCCAGGAGAGTCAGGCACAAAGCTCCTTGAAAGAGCATCAGCCTTCACATTCTTTGAACCTGGTAAATACGAGACCACAAAGTCAAAACGGGAGAAAAACAATGACCAGCGGGCCTGTCTAGGATTCAGGCGTTTAGCAGACTCGAGATACATCAAATTTTTGTGATCAGTCAAGACCACCACACGATGCTTAGCACCCTCGAGCCAATGACGCCACTCCTCAAATGCCCACTTCATGGCCAGCAACTCCCGATTGCCAACATCATAATTCCGCTCAGCAGGCGAAAACTTCCTAGAGAAGAAAGCACATGGTCTCATTACCGAGCAACCAGGGCCTCTCTGCGACAAAACGGCCCCTGCCCCAATCTCAGAAGCATCCACTTCGACCTGAAAGGGAAGTGAGACATCAGGCTGGCACAAAACAGGCGCCGAAGTAAACCGGCGCTTCAACTCTTGGAACGCCTCCACGGCTGCAGGAGCCCAGTTAGCAACATCAGAACCTTTCTTGGTCATATCCGTCAAAGGTTTAACAACGCTAGAAAAATTAGCGATAAAACGACGGTAGAAGTTAGCAAAACCCAAGAACTTCTGAAGACTCTTAACTGACGTGGGTTGAGTCCAATCATGAATAGCTCGGACCTTGACTGGGTCCATCTCCACAGCAGAAGGGGAAAAAATAAACCCCAAAAGTTGGATACAAGCCCCCAACAAATAATAACGGTGAGGTAAGAGGAAAAGACAAACGTAAGAATGAGCTAGGTATTTAGCAAAGAGAGGCCCACTAGCTAATAGCAGAATATAGTAAGATGACTTATATGGTCAGCAAAAACCCTATCAAAATATCCACGCTGGATATTCAAGAACCCCCGAACCGTCTAACGGCCCGGGGGGGAGAACACCAGCCCCCTAGAGCTTCCAGCAAAGACAGGAATCACATTTAGTTCAAGCTGGACAAAAATAAGAGCAAAGCAAATAACCAAAAAACAAAGAAGCAGGACTTAGCTTAATTTTGCACGAACCAGGATCAGCAGACAGGAGCAAACAGAAAGGATCTGATTACAACGATGCCAGGCACTGGACTAAGGATCCAGGAAGTTTATATAGCAACACCCCTGGACTAACGGCCCAGGTGGGTGCCAAACAGAGGAAAGACAATCCCAGAGTCGTATCACTAGTAACCACAAGAGGGAGCCAAAAAGTCTAATTCACAACAGTGACCACTTGCACGCTGCTCAGCCTGGGGTCCCTCCTTGCCTCAACAACTTCACCCCTACGGCTATCTGCTCTCTCTCACTGTTATATCACTTCTCCCCACTAAACAGGAAGTCCCCTCACTATCACTCATCACTCATTACACTGCATTACACCCATCTGTAACTCAGCCCGGAAAACCCCTTATTCTAACTAAGTTTATTCTAACACTCTTATTCCCTCTCTCTATGGTGCCCTACTAATCTGTTCCCAAGATTGTCCTATTCTACTGCTACCCGTCCATTCTATCTTCTATATCTTTCCCACACCCAGGGGCTGGCTGGCAATTTTCAGCCTGGGGGGCAATCACAAGGCAGTGGCCCTCGAGTTGCGGTGGCCCTCCTTTTCCCTGCTTATATCTGGCCACTGCATTAAAGTAGCAGAGATAACAGGCTTTAAAAACAGGCTGGTACACAGATATGGGAACTGAACGGAGCTTGCTGCATAGATATGGGAGAAGAATCGAGATTACTCCAGAGATATGGGAACAGAACAGAGCTTACTACAGAGATGTGTGAGCAGAACAGAGCTTACTACAGAAATATGGGAGCAGAACAGAGCTTATTATAGAGATATGGGAGCAGAACCGAACTTACTAGATTCAGAGATATGGGAGCTGAACCGAGCTTACTGCAAAGATATGGGAGCAGAACCGAGCTTACTACAGAGATATGGGAGCAGAACCGAGCTAACAGCAAGGATATGGGAGCAGAACCAAGCTTACTGCAGAGATATGGGAGCGGAATGGGGCTTACTACAGAGATATGTCAGCAGAAACGAGCTTACTACAGAGATAAGGGAGCAGAACCAAGCTTACTACAGAGATATGGGGAACAGAACCGAGCTTACTACAGAGATATGGGAGCAGAAACGAGCTTACTACAGAGATAAGGAAGCAGAAACGAGCTTACTACAGAGATATGGGAACAGAACCGAGCTTACTACAGAGATATGGACGCAGAACCGAGCTTACTGCAAAGATATGGGAGCAGAACCAAGCTTACTACAGAGATATGGGAGCAAAACCGAGCTTACTGCAGAGATATGGGAGCAGAACCGAGCTTACTGCAGAGATATGGGAACAGAATCGACCTTACTACAGAGATATGGGAGCAGAACCAAACTTACTACAGAGATATGGGAGCAGAACCTAGCATACTACAGAGATAAGGGAGCAGAACCGAGCTTACTAGAGAGATAAGGGAGCAGAACCGAGCTTACTACAGAGATAAGGGAGCAGAACCGAGCTTAATAAGTCTACTACATGGAACCAAGTCTGCTACATAGAAACTGGAGCAGAACTGAGATTACGACATACATACAGTACCATAATCTAGATTACTACATTGATAGAGTACCAGAACCAAGCTTACTGCTTAGATATGGTGCCATAACGGAGCTTACTTAGAAACATACACACAACAATACAGCTATACAGTGCCTAGTAATATCTCCACTACACAGAGAATACATAATATTATAATATCACCATTACCTCTACATGAAACTACATTCTATACAAAGACCAATGATGCCACCATACACTCCCTGACAGAAGTTATGTCGCTTATCCATGTTATGTAAATAAAAGCTTATAACCTGATGTTAAATTCATCCATTGGTTGTATAAGTTATTCTTTTGAAAGCTGGAACCCTCCAAAATGTGATTTAGGTTAAGAAAATAAATGATCAAAGCAGAAATATTGATCAGTTAATGGACACAGAATGGTCAGATTTTGGCAAGACAAATTTTGTGTTGCCCACAGACAAATAATTAACTTAAAATACAAATATATGTTGCATAACATTGGTGAATGAAGTTGTGGTGCTCATCTAGATTCTCTGGTTTTGTCTTCCAAGCTTCCTCGTTCATCCTTCCCTAAACATGCTCAATGATGTTCATGTCTGGTGACTGGGCTGGCCAGTCCTTGAGCACCTTGATCTTTTTTGCCTGGAGGAACTTTGTTGTAGAGATGGATGTATGAGATGGAGCACCATCCTGCTGCAGAATTTGACCTCTTTTATGATTTGGAATATAAGCGGTAGCTAATACTTCTTGATATTTTAGGCTATTGATATTGCCTTCCACCTTGCAAATGTTTCGCACACCCCCATACTGAATGTAACCCCAGACCATGATCTTTCAACCACCAAATTTAACTGTATTCTGGGTGTATTTTGGATCCATACTGGCTCCAGTAAGTCTCCTGCAGTGTTTCTGGCAGCTGTGGTGTAATTCTCCAGTCTCTTCAAATCTTTTTTTTAATTCTTTGTTCTTGACGCTGAGACACATTAAAGGTGCCTGCCACCTCTGCAGTGGATCTGGTCTTCAGCCTCTTGATAATCCAGGCTTTGGTTGCAGGGTGGATTTTTGGCATGTTGTCAAGAGCTCAAGTTGCAGTTCAAGTGAAGGTCTGGGGTGCTAGGTTTCTTCTTATACACACACTAAATAACTGATCATTTACTGAACACAGGTAAGGATGTAAACTAGGATTGGGTCATTATATGACCAGGCGACAAAACTTTTGTCTTGCTAAAACCTGACCATTCTGTGTCCATTAACTGATCAATATTTCTGCATTGATGTCAATTTATTTTCTTAACCTAAACCACATTTTGGAAGGTTTCAGCTTTCAAAAGAATAATTTATACAACCAATGGATGAATTTAACATCAGGTTATAAGCTTTTATTTACATAACATGGATAAGCGACATTACTTCTGTCAGGGAGTGTACAACTTTTACTACTAGTATACTACAATGGCAAGAAATTTGTTAACACTTAAGGGAGTGAAATTTTTTTTATGTATCCTTACAAATAAAGATATATGTGTAAAAGGAATAATTCCTCTGAAAGAGAATCCTCGTGCAAACAAATGAATTTGAGTGGGAACCACTCACATAACTAACAAGTACCAACCACCAGAGTTTGAGACCAAATACCAAGGAATTAATGGCAAGGATATATATTTAAAATTACTTTATTAAAGCTGGTAATAGCATATTTCATGTGCACATGTTGGAAAATATAAAAGCAATATAATAGGTGACAGATATATAAATAAATTAATCACCAGTATATGCAAAAAATAGGCATAAGGTGTACCACATAGGGAAGGGTTAATCTCAGGGCTCTTATTCAGGACTATGAATTGTTGTGTAACACAGGTGATAGAAAAAAATTGATAAAATAGACAGTGCAAGAAAAATTATTAAAATGTTGAACTTAAGATAAATTCCCCACAGCAAAACACGTGGGTTATAAACCTGTGCAGCAGTGCTATGTGCAATGTGCAAAAGAGCTGAACTGAGTAAAGTGCTGAGTGCAAAAATCCAATAGTCCCGAAATATATGGGAGTACCTGTACCTTATATGGCGTCACCAGGATCCAAACAATGCGCACCCCAACGCACGTTTCGGATTTAGAATCCTTCGTCAGGGGGTGATAATAAAGTAATTTTAAATATATATCCTTGCCATTAATTCCTTGGTATTTGGTCTCAAACTCTGGTGGTTGGTACTTGTTAGTATACTACAATGCTGATCATTAATTTTTAAAAAAAGCACAACACTAAGTGCCATTTTTATACAGGAACTCTGTATTTACGGTCAGTGTAAAGATACTACAGTGATCACTGGTGACATTATACACAGGAGATCTGTATAAGGTGTCAGTGTACAGGTAATACAGTGATCACCACTGCCAGTGACATTATACACAGGAGCTTTGTATATAGTATACAGTGCATAGTGCCAGTGTACAGGCAATACACTGACTCACTAGTGATGTCTCTAGCTGAAGTCCTTCATCTTTGCTTTTCATTTTCATCCAGCACAGACTGCCATCACTTCTTCCAGTCAGGACTCGTCTCTGCATAAAATATCACAGTTGCCTAGAGCACGTCTTACAGACCACATTCCCCACTTTTTCCCTTTCTTCTACACCATGTTCCAAATTATTATGCAAAATATATTTTTCTCGTATTTTCCTAAACGGTCGGTGCAAATGACAGTCAGTCTAATAAAAGTCATCACCCGTTAGAGTATACATCGAATTTTATTGGAGAAACCTCCCAATGATAACAGTATAATCTCCAAAATGAATAAAAACTCAAAATGCACTGTTCCAAATTATTAGGCACAGTAGAATTTCTAAACATTTGATCTGTTTTAAAGAACTGAAAATGCTCATTTGTGGAATTTGCAGCATTAGGAGGTCACATTCACTGAACAGAAAAGCTATTTAACTCCAAAACATCCTAACAGGCCAAGTCACATGTTACCATAGGAACCCTTCTTTGTTATCACCTTCACAGTTCTCGCCTCCATTGAACTTGTGAGTTTTTGGAGAGTTTCTGCTTGTATTTCTTTGCATGAAGTCAGAATAGCCTCCCAGAGCTGCTGTTTTGATGTGAACTGCCTCCCACCCTCATAGATCTTTTGCTTGATGATACTCCAAAGGTTCTCTATAGGGTTGAGGTCAGGGGAAGATGGTGGCAATACCATGAGTTTATCTCCTTTTATGCCCATAGCAGCCAATGACTCAGAGATATTCTTTGCAGCATGAGATGGTGCATTGAGATGCATGAAGATGATTTTGCTCCTGAAGGTACAATTCTGATTTTTATACCATGGAAGAAAGTTGTCAGTCAGAAACTCTATATACTTTGCCAAGGTCATTTTCACACCTTAAAGTACCTTAAAGGGCCCTTCCAGCTGTTTCCCCATGATTCCAGCCCAAAACATTACTCCTCCATCTCCTTGCTGACGTTGCAGCCTTGTTGGGACATGGTGGCCATCCACCAACCATCCACTACTCCATGCATCTGGACCCCCCAGGGTTGCTCGACACACATCAGTAAACAAGACTGTTTGGAAATCAGTCTTCATGCATGTCTGGGCCCACTGCAACCGTTTCTGCTTGTGAACACTGTTTAGGGGTGGCCGAATAGTAGGTTTATGCATCACAGCAAGCCTTTGAAGGATCCTACACCTTGAGGTTCGAGGGACTCCAGAGGCACCAGCAGCTTCAAATAACTGTTTGCTGCTTTGTAATGGTATTTTGGCAGCTGCTCTCTTTATCTAATGAATTTGTCTGGCAGAAATCTTCCTCATTATGCCTTTATCTGCATGAACTCTGTCTGTGCTCTGTTTCAGTCACAAATCTCTTCACAGTATGATGATCACTCTTAAGTTTTCGTGAAATATCTAATGTTTTCATGCTTTTGACCAAGGCATTGCACTATTTAATGCTTTTCAGCAGCAGAGAGATCCTTTTTATTTCCCATATTGCTTGAAACCTGTGGTCTGCTTTATAATGTGGAACATCATTTTTAAGTAGTTTTTATTTAATTAGAATCACCTGGAAAACTAACGATCACATGTGTTTAAGATTGATTTCAGTGATCCATTGAGCCCTGAGACACAATACCATCCACGAGTTTATTTGAAAAACAAAACAATTAAATCTTTATGACACTTAAATCCAATTTGCATAATAATTTAGAACATGGTGTACACTAGACATCTGAATACAGAGGTGCACCCACAAACAATATATAATTGGTTATTATGCAACCTCATAGATTGTAAGCTTGCGAGCAGGGCCCTCATTCCTTTTGGTATCTGTTGATCTATGTGTTTATTGTTATGCTTAATGTCCATTGTCTGTACAAGTCCCCTCTAAAATGTAAAGTGTTGACACTATAGAAATAAAATTATCATACTTATTATTATTAACCGACCATTCCAAATATAAATTATAATCCACCACTGTGCACCCACTAACTATAAATAACCACTTTCCCCATTTAATATATAAATTAATTAGCACCTGTACTCTTTCCCCCAATTCATTACCAGTCACTTCATCCTCAACGCCCCCCACTATGTACCTACCACTCTAACCCTAACCCCGATTCATTATAGTTACATGCCCCTCCCGCCCCAATTCATTGTCATGTCTTTCTCTCTCACCCTCTATTCATTATCAACTGCTCTACCCCACATTCAATACATCATTTACTCCCCCACCCTTAAAATTAATTATTTGTTCTTCCCCTAGATCATCATTTGCTCTCCCCACCCCCTCTTCAATTGATCATTTGCTCTCCCCACCCCCATCTTCAATTAAATTGCTGTCCCGTCCCTTACACTGAATTTATAATTTTGCAGTTCCCCCACTTTAATTTGAAGTCCCCTTACTTCATTCATTGCAGTCTCCTATCACCCCCTCACTTCATCTGCAGTGCCCCTTCATCATTTGCAGCCCCCTATCCCCCTTCCATTTCATCATGAGCAGTGCCCCATCAGACACACTTCATCATGTGCAGTCCTGCAGTCCCCTTCTCCCACTTCATCATGTGCAGTCCCCTTACCCCCCACTTCATCATGTGCTGTCCCCTTACCCCCCACTTCATCATGTTCAGTCACCCTTACCCCCCACTTCATGTGCAGTCCATCTTACACTCCACTTTATCATGTGCAGTCCCCATTACCCCCCACTTCATGTGCAGATCACCTTACCCCCCACTTCATCATGTGCAGTCCCCTTTAACCCCCAATTAATCATGTGCAGTCCCCCTTACCCCCCACTTCATCATGTGCAGCCCCACTCCCCCTTCATCATGCGCAATCCCCCTTACTCCCACATCATCATGTGCTGCCCCATTCCATCATGTACAGCCCCACTCTCCCCACTTCATCATGTGCAGTCTCCTTTATCCACTAAACTATCATGTGCAGCCCCACTTCCCCTTCATCATGTGCAGCCCCACTCCATCATGTACAGCCCCACTCAACCTTCATCATGTGCAGCCCCACTTACCCCCTCACTCCATCATGTGCAGTCTCCTTTAACCCCCAAATTCCATCATGTGCAGCCTCCTTACACCCCCCACTTCATAACTTGCAGTTATACACCATTACATTTATTTTATAAAGAAAACAAAAAAGTTCTTCATACTTACCTCACCAGTCGCTCCCCTGCAGTGCCTCTCTGCTTCTAGCATCCGGGTCATGTCGGCGTGTGCGTGAGGACGCCTGTTATGATCCTTGGTGGCTGAGGATCACAGAACTGACTAGCTAAGTAACTGAACATAGGACGAGCTCTAGGGAGGTGGTAACTGGACTGACCGCAATCCTGATCCTAACCGCACACACTAAAGGTAGCCGGTGAACGTGCCTAAATTCCTAGACGTCTCGACGCAGCCTGAGAAACTAGCTACCCCTAGAGAGAAAGCAAAGACCTCACTTGCCTCAGAGAAATAACCCCAAAGATATAGAAAGCCCCCAACAGATAATAACGGTGAGGTAAGGGGAAAATACAAACGTAGAAATGAAACAGATTCAGCAAAATGAGGCCCGCTAATACTAGATAGCAGAAGATAGATAGGAAACTGTGCGGTCAGTAGAAAACCCTATACAAAATATCCACGCTGAGAATTCAAGAACCCCCACACCAACTAACGGTGTGAGGGGAGAAACTCAGCCCCCTAGAGCTACCAGCAAGCGAGGAAATCACATACTAGCAAGCTGGACAAAGACTAATAATAAACCAAGAAACATATTGAACACTGATGAGCAAAAAATGAACAAACAGAAACTTAGCTTCTCTTGGAGAGACTGATAACGAAGGTAGTCAGGAGAGATCAAAATAGCACTGAATACATCGACAGCAGGCAACAACTGAAAGTCCAGGTGAGCTAAATAGGAAACCAACTAGCAGATAACGAGACAGCTGATCCCAGCCACAGTCCCGCAGAATGACAAAAAGAGCCACCAGAGGGAGCCCAAAGACAGCACTCACACAGTACCACTCGTGACCACAAGAGGGAGCCCAAAAACAGAGTTCACAACAGACGCCATCGCGCATGCCCAACACCTAACTTGGAAGTATAGAGAACATGAAGGGAGCAGTAGCTGCGCAGCCGTCAAGGTGACAGCCAAGCATAGCTCCTGGCCCCAGCGCAGACGTGTGCGCTAACTGTCATGCGGCTGTGTCTGCTGCCAGCCGCGTCACAGTACAGCAGACATGGCTGCGCACAATTTGCTGTGTGGCTGTAGCCACCACCAGGCAGCCGGCCCTGAACAGCTGCTGGGGGAGCGGCCCGGGGGGCATTTGCCTCTTTGCCACCTGGGCCAGTCAGCCCCTGCCCACACCCTACGTCAAGTAAATGTAAAGTCCATCACAATATAATAACATCAAACAACAATAAGAATGTACATAAAACTTGATAGAACAGCATATATGCAATGCCAACTCGGTCAGGGAAGGAAGAGGGACATGGCAGCTATTCACCCCCTTACACTCGCCCCCATAGGTTTGCATTGGCGAGTCTCGTCTGAGTCTCGGTGACAATGGCACGCATGCTGAATACGCCCGAGAAAATAAATGGTGATGTGAGCTGCCCCATAGATTGACACTGGGCAGGGTGATATGCAATGTTTTCTCGCATAGCACTTGCCCGTATTCTACGGTAGTGTGACTCCGGCCTTAATTAGATCATGCACTACACATGATCTAACTAACTTGCTAGTGGCTGGTGACAGGTATTTCATTATGGCAATGATCAGGCCTATGTGATTACGATGCAGGGGCGCCGATCTAAGGGCAGAGGAGCTTTCTTTCCTCTGCCTGCTGGCTAAATGCAGTGATCGCAGCATAAAGGGGTTAAAGTGCAGGGAGCTCCTGACACCGAGAGATGTGTGTCAGCTGTCAGGATCAGCCTCTGTGTGCGCTAAATCGCCAGGATGTATCCATACATCCAAGTTCATTAAGTACCAGGAGACCTGGACGTATAGATACGTCTAAGGTCGTAAAGGGGTTAAATATGTATTTTATTTATTTTTGTGTTTTTATGAGTTATACAAAATGGTACATGTAAAGTTTCTGTGTTGATTTGATCACTCTATATACAAAATTTGTGCAATAATTATTTAGATGTGTACTGTACTTGCGGCAAACTTTGAATAAATAAATAAATAGTACAAGAGAATTTAAGAAAGTTTGCAATATATCTTTTCAGAGAAATCTGCTTTTCTCTCCACTCGTCAGCCACTTCTTACCCCCACTCCTACCTCCATGAACTCCTCATTCACTGGGAAAACAGCTCAAGTCTGTCTTGTTCAAAACAAGATGGACTACCAGCACAGTGAGGTGTCAGATTACACTCCTGTAAGGGTAAACTGTACATGAAAGGTCAACAGCTCTTAAAAAGTACCTGTCAGTAGTGAAGTAACTAGCGTCAGATGGACCACGGTGTAAGATTTGGACCAGGGCCTCCCAACCTGGTATATATATATATATATAAATATATACAGTCATGGCCAAAAGTTTTGGCACCTTTGAAATTGTTCCACAAAATGAAGTATTTCTCCCAGAAAATTATTGCAATTACAAATTCATAAAAAATGATTGCAGCCGAAAACACTCGATGAGGACACGGATAACACTTTATCACTATTGTTTACCAAAATTTTGGAAAGGTGCTAACAATTGTGTCTTGCCCATTTTGGGGGTTTTGTGTGACATTATGTCCAATTTGCCTTTATCTGTTTTTTGTGTTGTTCCAATGCACCCAAAGGAAATAAACCTTTGTATAACAAAACATGTGTAATTGCCATAATTTTATGGGAGAAATACTTCATTTTCTATAACATTTCAAGGATGCTAACAGGATGAGGGACATACCAGTATATACAGTGGGTACGGAAAGTATTCAGACCCTTTTCAGTTTCTCACTCTTTGTTTCATTGCAGCCGTTTGGTAAATTCAAATGGTCATAGGTATTCAGATCCTTTGCTCAGACACTCATATTTAAGTCACATGCTGTCCATTTCCTTGTGATTCTCTTTGAGATGGTTCGGTTCTGCTCCTTCAGTGCAAGACATATGAAAGCCCGCATAAAGTTTGCTAAAAAAAACACATGAAGGACTCCCAGACTATGAGAAATAAGATTCTCTGGTCTGATGAGATGAAGAAAGACTTTTTTGGTGATAATTCTAAGCGTTATGTGTGGAGAAAACCAGGCGCTGCTCATCACCTGCCCAATACAATCCGAACAGTGAAACGTGGTAGTGGCATCATCATGCTATGGGGTTGTTTTTCAGCTGCAGAGACAGGACGGCTGATTGCCATTGAAGGAAACAGGAATGTGGCCAAGTACAGAGATATCCTGGATGAAAACCTCTTCCAGAGTGCGCTGGACCTCAGACTTGGCCGAAGGTTCACCTTCCAACAAGACAACAAGACAAGGACCCGAACCACACAGCTAAAATAACAAAGGAGTGGCTTCAGAATGGATTGACCATCCTTGACTGGCCCAGCCAGAGCTCTGACCTAAACCCAATTGAGCATCTCTGGAGATACCTGAAAATGGCTGTCCACCAAAGTTCACTATCCAGCCTGATGGAACTGGAGAGGATCTGCAAGGAAGAATGGCAGAGGATCCCCAAATCCTGGTGTGAAAAACTTGTTGCATCATTCCGAAGAAGACTCATGGCTGTACTAACTCAAAAGGGTGCTTCAACTCAATACTGAGCAAAGGGTCTGAATACTTATAACCATGTGATATTTCAGTTTTTCTTTTTTTATATAAATTTGCAAAAATTTCTACATTTCTGTTTTTTTCAGTCAAGATGGGTTGCAGAGTGTACATTAATGAGAAAAAAATGAACTTTTTTGAATTTACCATATGGCTGCAATGAAACAAAGAGTGAAAAATGTAAAGGGGTCTGAATACTTTCCATACCCACTGTATGTTCCCCTTTCTGGCCTGTTATATATGTCACCCTTCCTGATATACAGTATATGTCCCTTATCCAGGGGCCCCATCCTGATATACAGTGGCATGTAAAAGCTGGGGCACCCCTGGTCAAAATTACTGTTATGTGAACAGTTAAGCATGTTGAAGATTAAATGATCACTAATAGGGCTAAAGTTAAGGATGACACATTTCCTGTTTATTTTAGGCAACAAAAATATTGTCATTTTTTTACATAAAAAATACAAAAAGGCAGTATAATAATAATAATCTTTATTTATATAGCGCCAACATATTCTGCAGCGCTTTACAGTTAAACAGTATCAAACACAACAGTCATAAGTAACAGCTTTAACAATAATATAATGATTATAGCAAAATAAAACAACCCTGCTCGTGAGAGCTTAGAATCTACAATGAGGTGGGGGAGATACAAAGTACAGGTGTGTATTTACAATTATGTATTTACAGTGAAGGTCTAGCCATCTTCAGGGGGGTGGGGGGATAGGTGGAGATAGTGAATGTATAAATCCAAGAGCAAAATATACACACCACACCAAAAACATAAAAGGGGTGTCAGGGTATATCTAGTAAAGTTCAGTGCTAATTGAATATAATAAACCAATGAGAAAAGAAGCACCAGAAGAACCAAAGGTAAAATATAGTAACAACTTTATTTAAAGACAAAAATATAAACATGTAAAAACACAGAAAAAACACAGGATAGATGACAGGGAACACACCATAAAGGTGGCACCACAGGAACCAACAGGTAAACCACAGTATAAGAGCATCAGTAAGCCTAAATCATGTGCACCCAATCAAAAAAAGCATACATGTAGTGAATGGGCTACACATGCACACTTACAGATAAAATTATTTTGATTAGGGAACATGATAGGCCGCCTGAACAAATGTGTTTTGAGGGAGCGCCTAAAACTGTGCAAGTTGTGGCTGGTCCTAATTTCTTGGGGTAGAGTATTCCAAAGGCAAATGATCTGATGCAAACGTTAGGGCACCCTTGAAGATTTCTGTGCTCCGATAACTTTGACCAAGGTTTCAGAATTAGCCTGTGAGGGTACGTGCACGCAGTCAGTAAACGCTTCATCCAGATGTTACAGCATACTGGATGGTATTTCAAGAAATCCCGTCAACTATGCATGCACAGATGCCCACGGCTTACTTGTGGAGACGGACATGAGGCGTGTCTTTCCAGACCGCAGCATGTCAATTTATCTTGTGGAGACGCCGTGATTCTGCACGGTTCAATGAATACATTCAAAAGACAGCAGCGCTTTGGACGCAGCGGACATGTGCTGCGTCCAAAGTGCTGCCTATTACTGAACTTCTGTACATATGTAAGGAGATGACCAGGTTCGTCACGTGCCTTGCCTCCCTTGGACATTGAGCACATACAGTATATCACGTGTGGCACTCTGAAGTTTATTCATGTTCATTAATGTAAATGTATTTGTTATATGCCATGTACTGTAATGTGGATGTCTTTATTATGTGTACTGTGTAGAATTAGTGCTAGGATAGGCTCTTAGGTAGTATAGGACCATAGGGGGATTAGATCAGTGGGGGCATCATAGAATAGATAGTTAGCATAGGGGTTTAGCAGTAGGGAGGAGATACAGAGCGGTGCAGCACAGGGCACTGTGATATAGGAGGTCACTTCCTGGTTAGGCAGCAGAATACCGGGCAGTGTTGCCCAGGGCAAGGTGTAGGGGCAGTGAAGGAGACACTCTGCCGGCCATGGGGATAGAGCTGCTATGGCAGGAAGGAGCCCCAGACTGAGGATTGTGCAGGCGGGCCCCAGCTCAGAAAGGACTGTCCCAAGAAGGATCCGAGGTCCTCGACCAGGGCAGGAGTAGCTGAGATGGCATTCCTGGCACCTTTCCCTATTGGAATTGGATGAGGGGATGGCAGGGAGCTGATGGGACTGAAGGCACAGATGAGAAAGAGATTGTCTAGAGATAAGGCAGGAATTGCAGGAAGAAGAGAGACAGAGCTGACAGGAAGGATAGAGGCTGCCCGGAATGCAGGAAGAGTTTGAAAGATGTTACTTTGTGTGCACTGTGCTGCCTGTGTGATGGATGCATTGCTGTTCAGTAAAGTTAAACCATTGGAAAAGACACTGTATTCTATTTGTGGGGTGCCAGGCTGTGGAAACGCTACAGCCTGTTGCCACGACTACAACCCTGGTCGCCTTACACATAACCCTTAGGGTTATGACTTATTCACAATCCTAGTTGAGAAAGGCGAGGTGATGCAAATTTCCCAGCTTTATAAAAACCCACTCTCCTCCTCTAACCTTGTGCCATAAAAAATATCAGCCATGGGTTCTTCTAAGCAGCTGCCTAGCACTCTGAAGATGAAAATGGTGGAGGCCCACAAAGCACGAGAAGTCTATAAGACAATAGCAAAGTGTTTTCAAGTTGCCCTTTACTCGGTTCGAAACGTAATTAGGAAATGTCAGTTAACAGGAACAGTGAAGGTCAAGAAAAGGTCTGGAAGAGCAAGCAAAAATTTCAGTGAGAACTGCTCGTAGGATGCTAGTGAGGCAACTCAAACACCTGCTTTACTGCAAAAGACCTTTATGATCATTCAGCAGACTCTGGAGTTATTGGAGCGCCCCCAGACGCAGGGCCGCGGGGTACTCGGTACCGGGCCTCTCTGTCTCAGTCCTGGGGTTGTTACGGTGGCTAGACCCGGTCCGTGACCCTGCTAAGGGGCGTCCAATGAAAGATGTATTGGTGATGCTTGATGCAAGTCGCGATGAATAACGAGGACACAGGGTTGCAGTCTCTTTACCTCTTTACTGAAGGCTTCAGGATCCACAATCCAGAGTACTGCTAACAGGGCTGGCTGAGACCGGCCAGTCCGAAGGCACATCCAGAGTTTCCTTTGCAGGTGGAAATCAGTGCCTACCTTCTAGCGCCTGTGTATTGTAGTACCTCCCTGCTGAGCACCACGGGATAGTCCTCACAACTGTTGTGTCTGTTTCTGATGTTCTTCTCTCACAACTCGTATCTATTCTGATGTTCTTTCTCCATCCCCCAGATGATATGGATAGGACGCACCCGTATGACGGGTAGGCCTGGAGTTCTTCCGGGACCCTAGCATCGCCCCTCTCCCACAATTGCCCCCTATGTCTGCTTAGGGGATTTAGGTGAGGCAGCCAACCTATAATTAACTGCCCTGCCACTGTTTGAAGTAATGCTTGGAGCCAAATACTTCCTTGGAGTTCCGGCCACCGGCTACGCGCCTCAGTAGGATGTTGCCACGATCTTAAGGCACGACTCCTACTGGCTTTATCTCCTTTTTGCTGCGATCTCATTTCTCACTTCTCCACAGTAAACCTCGCTTCGTTTCCTTTCTTAGGATGCCGCCGCAACGGGTGCAGGCGCGGCTCCGTAACGTTCTGTTCTGTTCGCTAGGCCACTGTCAGGATCCCATCCCTGACAGAGACCCCCCTGAATCTTCCCCCACAACACCCTCTGCCACAGGATGTTGCCTGGATCCAACCCAGTCAGCTTCTGACTAACTTCCTATCCGGCCCCCAGTTTTACCAGATTGTAAGGAGTGGCCTAATACTTAGAACCCTTTGCTCCTCCTGGTGGCCAGAGTGTGACGCGTAATGTGTGACTGTGATAGCTGGTCAGGTGAACTCCTTAAGTGCCATCAGACGTACCATCACTCCCCTTAGTGGCGGAGCGTCAGTACTGCAACGACCAGGACTCTGGGGCGCTGCACTATGGTACATTGTTCTAATTTTCAGAGACACCTGTGCAAATATGGCCTTCATGGAAGAAACACCATAAGAAAACCTCTCATGAGTCTTCACCATAAAATTCAGAGTCAGAAATATGCAAAAGAACATCTAAACAAGCCTGATGCATTTTAGAAACAATACCTGTGGAACAATGAGTTTAAAATAGAACTATTTGGCCACAAATGATCAAATGTATGTGTGGAGAAAAAAGGGCACAGTATTTCAGGAAAAGAACATCTCGCCAACCATTAAGCATTAGGGTGTATCAATTGAAGGGAGGTGGATCAGACTAATGGTCCCTCTTGCGTGTCTGGGCTGGAACTGTCAAGAGTGTCACCATTATTCTGGGGGGCAGAGATTTCTGACTGGAGCAGTTCAGGACACCTGACTGGTGGGGGCGGGTGCTGTGTGCGCCGGAAGACAGGACTTTTGGCGGGGAATCAGCGTGTGAGGACAGAGACGGTTGACTCCCTCTCGACTGACCCACGCCCGGGCAACTTCATCCGGCTAGCAGACTTATCCAGGCGGACATCACATAGTCCATAAAGACTCCTGCACCACATAGTGACCAATCCAGGGTGCACAGTGACATTCCGCTGACTATACTGCGGAGGCACCGCTCAGTACTATCCCTGCGGTGCACGCTGAGTGCTAGACTGCACCTTCGGCCGTGACCGCTTTACTGTGTACTCCAACTGCAGCCTTCACTACCGAACTGGCTGTTCCTTCTGCAGTGCCGTGGACCTTCATCTCTACTCCTGCCAGGACCAGGAGACCACGTGCCGAAGGACCTGGAGGATTCATCACTGCAAGGAGTCAGTGTATCGCCTTCCTTCTGGACCAGATCGGAGACATCTCGTGCCGCCTACAGCGCCACTGAGGGTTCTTCCAGCCACCTTCCTCCAGTGCACAGATACTGATAAGTTAACCCGTTGCTTCCTGCTGTATTTGTCTTTCCCCCATCCACAAATTCATATCCTTTATCCCCTGCTTATTCCATCACTGTTTTATATGAAGAACCTTGTAACCCTTGCTTTGTCTTGTGTGTGTCACTGCATCCTACGCACCTGCTAGCATTTTACACTTGGCTTAGTCGGCAGGATGCAGTCCAATAGCACACAGGTGGCAGACCAAGCAGAAGGGGGTGGCTCCAGGACCAGCATTTCACTGGGGGCCATGCTAAGTAATCTGCCAAAATGTACGGGGAGCAACACTATGCTGTGAAGCTGGACTGAACGCCTTAGAGACATGATGAGAATGCACCCCATAACCCCTGCACTGGAGGGTGAGGTGGCTATCATGGCACTGGACGGGAAAGCCAGGGATACCTTTATTAAGGTGTTGCAAATCCTAGAGGAAACTCACGGAGACCCCACTGACGTAGGGGAACTGAAGATCCGTCTCTTTAGCGGAATGCATAGAGAGGGGGAGACAGTAACACAATATATGAATGTGCAGCGCCCCAGGGTCCTGGTCGTTGCAGTACTGTGGCTCCGCCACTATGGGGAGCTATGGTGCGTCCGATGGCACTGAAGGAGTTCATCTGATCAGGTATCACAGACACCAATACATTTCACAGCCGGGCCTCCGGGGGGAGCTAAGGGTGCTATTCATTAGGCCACTCCCCACCATAGTGGGTAAACTGGGGGTCAGGCAGGAAGTTAGATCAGAAAGCTGACTGGGTTGGAACCAGGCAACACCTTGTGGCAGAGGGTGTTGTAGGGGAAGATACAGTAGGGTCTCTGTCAGGGGTGGGATCCTGACAGAGGCTTGGCAACGAGAACGAACGTAACGGGACCGTGCCTGCTCCGGGTAGCGGCGGTGCCCAAGAAAGGATTAGAAGAGAGATAGATTGTGCTGAGTGAGAAACGGGATCACGCAAAGGAGAAATACCAGTAGGAGTCGTGCTGTAAGACCGAAGCAACATCCTACTGAGGCGCACTACCGGTGGCCGGAACGCCGAGGGAGTAGAATAACATTCAGCTTCAAGCAATACTCCAAACAGCGGCAGGGCAGTCAGTCTCAGGCGGGCTGTCTAACTCAAATCACCTATGAAGTCTTGGGAGGCAATTGTGGGAGAGGGGCGTCTCTAGGGTCCCGGAAGAACTCCAGGCCTACCCGTCAAACGGGTGCCGTTCCTACCCGAACCTCAGGGAGGGACGGAGGATTAGCAGAACATCATCTAGTCGAGTTGTGAGGGAACATCAGAAACAGACACAACAGTTGTGGGGTACTTTCCGTAAGCACAGCAGGGAAGGACTACAACACATAGCGCTAGGGGGAAGGCACAGATTTCCTCCTGTGAAGAGAACTCTGGAAGTGTCATTGGACCGGCCGGACTTGCGCAGCCTGGTGAGCCGTATTCTGGATTGAGGACCCAGAGATCTTCAGTAAAGAGGTAAAGAGACTGCAACCTGGTGTCCTCATTATTTACCGCGACCTGCACCCCACAACTGCACCGTTACAACACCCCTTATTGCACCGGACGTCCCCCACTGACAGACAGGGCCACGGACCGGGTCTAGCCACAGTGACAACCCCAGAACTGAGACTCAGAGGCCCGGCTCCGGGTACCCCTCGGCCCTGCGGCGGTGTGGGGGCGCTCCAACTCACGAACAGGATCTACTTAAGCCTGAAGAATCAGGTCATGTGTGCCTTGGAACTGTGATTTACTGTGCTTGGACTGTACTTTATTGCAAAGACTGTGTGCTGCGCCACTTGCCGCCAAAATCCGCTGCCATTGCAGCGCTGAGGAGAGCACCGGAAGAGAAGAGGGGCGTGGAGTGGGCGTAGACAAGCTAGAGAGCGCGAAGGGCAATGGCCGCCCAGTCTAAACATTTCCTGGTCCTGAGGACGTGTCCGTCAACGGCCGAGGTCCGCCTCCTGATCCTGTTTGGAGGGTGGAGACCATGGAGACGGGGCCGCCCACGAAGGAGAGAGCGGGAAAAGGACCAGGAAGAAGGATTCAGCGACATGGAGGACGCCATGGCCAGCCGCCCGGAGCCGGAGCGTGGGGTCGGAGCCGAGGACTCCCCCAGCTACCCGGAGAGGCACCGCAGCCAGACCTCCATAGTTGACGCTGACCTCCTGCAGACCGGAGCGGACGAGCTGATCCACCAACTCCCGCAGACACAGCTGAGCACTGAGGCCGGGTGGAAGAAGACCATCATCGGGAGCCTCACCAGACATCTGTCGGCAGTCTCGTCTGGTCCGGAGCAAGAAAGAAGTTCCAGCGCTCCGAAGCCAGAAAGCAAGGCCCTGCCGGAAAGCGAGATGCTGTGAGCAGAGATGACAACGTCGCAGCACGAGGCCCCGCAACCAGCGTTCCAGATCCCAGCGGAGGCAGAGCAGACCGGCACCGGAGGGACCACGTCTGAAGCAGGTATGAAGGACGACCCTGCCCTGACGACCGACACCACTCCAGTGACTGCTAGTGCCACAGCTGCTGATTCCGTTCCAGTGACTGATCTTGCAGCAGCCGCTACCTCTGCTGCAGCAAATGCCCATACTCAAGCTGCGCAGACCTCCATCGCGGCGCATGATTTAACTGTACATGAAAGACGGATTAACGGCAGTTGTCCAGCACTGGGTGTAACCCTGGACCTCACTTTGCCCAGGCCGGGAAGGGTTAAGTGCCGGGTACAGCCCTGGAAGCCGTCCAACTAAACCTCGGAAACCTGAAACTGTACATAGTTAACTGTTTGTTTCCCTGCTTTTTGCTACTTTAAACCCGACCTGGGTTATTCTTAAAGGGACCCCTTTGTTTACCCGGGATCCCTTCTTCTGCTTTTTGTTTTGTTTCCTGTTTATTCACCCCTGAAAGAACTGCTGGATCATGAACAATGCATGATACAAACTCCTTGTAAATAGTTGCACCTTCTTAAAGGGGCTTCTTACTGGTTTTACTTAAAGAGAGACTCTTTGCGAAGATACCGCACCGGAGCCTTTGCTGAGTATGGACTGGTAGCTAGAGAACAAATGCTACCTCCTGAAGACTTGGTCCCTTCTTAAAGGGGACATCCACGTGTATATTTGAAGAATCATATTGCTTTAAGATTGATGGATAGCAATAATGTCTTGATGAGCGAAAGTGATGATAATTCTTACATGTAAAAGTTATATGTATTTGATTGGTTAAATGTAGAGAAATGCAGATGATGTTTCCAGAAAGAAAATAGTAATGAAGATTGATGTTATAAGGGGATAGTTGAGAATGTTGATAAGAAACTAGGGATAGAAGGTAAACCCTGAGTCCTCCATAGTAAGTTAGTTATTGTAAAGAAAGAGTTAATAATGTGTTACAGAAGACAGAAAGTGAACCCGTAGGGGTTGGGTAGTGAGTCCTCCTAGGAGCCATACGTAGACAGCTCAGTGCTTCTAAAACTGAAAGTAATGTTATGATCTATACTGTGTATAGAAGTTGAAAAGGCAGTAGGCCCTGGCTGAACGGGGCGGTCCTGTAACAGAAAGGAGAGGCAGTAGGTCTGGTGCCGATAGGACAGGCGGTCCTGCAGATTCAAAGAAGGAGAATGAAAAAAAGTTAATTTACCTTATAATGTGATTATAGGAAGGTCTTTGGTGGATACAGAGTGTATGTCCTTAAAGGCAATGTTAAAGTATTGTTCAGCAATTTTTGCACTTAGTAGAATACCCGGTTGGGTAACAGGAGTTATTTATAGCCTGTAATTTATAATGTTTAATGTTTAACCATGTTTTGTAACGTTCAAGTATTCTCACCTCCCATAAAGGGAAGCTTGTTCAAGTATACGTATTGTTATTTGCACTCAACAAAAATTGTATGTCTTTTTGCTAAACTTGTATTGTTGTTTTCTTCTCAGTCCCGGAGTACTGTGTTTAACCAGGGGGGAGTGCAGCGCCCCAGGGTCCTGGTCGTTGCAGTACTGTGGCTCCGCCACTATGGGGAGCTATGGTGCGTCCGATGGCACTGAAGGAGTTCATCTGATCAGGTATCACAGACACCAATACATTTCACAGCCGGGCCTCCGGGGGGAGCTAAGGGTGCTATTCATTAGGCCACTCCCCACCATAGTGGGTAAACTGGGGGTCAGGCAGGAAGTTAGATCAGAAAGCTGACTGGGTTGGAACCAGGCAACACCTTGTGGCAGAGGGTGTTGTAGGGGAAGATACAGTAGGGTCTCTGTCAGGGGTGGGATCCTGACAGAGGCTTGGCAACGAGAACGAACGTAACGGGACCGTGCCTGCTCCGGGTAGCGGCGGTGCCCAAGAAAGGATTAGAAGAGAGATAGATTGTGCTGAGTGAGAAACGGGATCACGCAAAGGAGAAATACCAGTAGGAGTCGTGCTGTAAGACCGAAGCAACATCCTACTGAGGCGCACTACCGGTGGCCGGAACGCCGAGGGAGTAGAATAACATTCAGCTTCAAGCAATACTCCAAACAGCGGCAGGGCAGTCAGTCTCAGGCGGGCTGTCTAACTCAAATCACCTATGAAGTCTTGGGAGGCAATTGTGGGAGAGGGGCGTCTCTAGGGTCCCGGAAGAACTCCAGGCCTACCCGTCAAACGGGTGCCGTTCCTACCCGAACCTCAGGGAGGGACGGAGGATTAGCAGAACATCATCTAGTCGAGTTGTGAGGGAACATCAGAAACAGACACAACAGTTGTGGGGTACTTTCCGTAAGCACAGCAGGGAAGGACTACAACACATAGCGCTAGGGGGAAGGCACAGATTTCCTCCTTTGAAGAGAACTCTGGAAGTGTCATTGGACCGGCCGGACTTGCGCAGCCTGGTGAGCCGTATTCTGGATTGAGGACCCAGAGATCTTCAGTAAAGAGGTAAAGAGACTGCAACCTGGTGTCCTCATTATTTACCCCGACCTGCACCCCACAACTGCACCGTTACAACACCCCTTATTGCACCGGACGTCCCCCACTGACAGACAGGGCCACGGACCGGGTCTAGCCACCGTGACAACCCCAGAACTGAGACTCAGAGGCCCGGCTCCGGGTACCCCTCGGCCCTGCGGCGGTGTGGGGGCGCTCCAAATGCATTGCAGGAGTTACACACTGCGATTACTAGAAAGGATGGTATGGGGGTAGGTCCCACAGACATAATGTTGCGAGACCTCCAAGTGACTGGCTTACGAGACGTGATGACAAAACAGGCCCTGCGGGAGCGTGTGCTAGTAAACCCACAAATGACTTTCCCTGAGATAGGGAGTGAGGCACGCATGCGTGAACAGGTGCAGGGGGTTGTAGTCCCGGTGGGGAAGGTCCAGAGAGTAGGGGAGTCTGTAAACACCATTGCTGAACCCCAATGGGTAGAAGAACTCCGGAGAGAATTTGTGAGTGTGAAGGAAGAACTGGCTGACCTAAAGAAGAAAGCGGAGACTACTACAATCCACCAGAGCGCGGGGAAAAACCGGAACCTTGCCGTGACTCCAGAATGTTTCGCCTAGACTCATCACTTGTTTCAACTGCGGAGAGAGTGGACACATTGAGCGGGAGTGCACCCGCCGAGGAAGAGTGACGTCTCGCCGCCCGTTAAACTAGAGGGCTCCGAGACAGGGGGACGCCGCCTGGAGCCAGAACAGGTGAAGAAGAGTAGTGGAAGTCCCGCAAGTTTAGTGTCAACATGCCCCCTGATATGGGCAGAAATGGATGGACGTGCAGTGCGATGCCTGGTGGACACAGGCTCGCAGGTGACAACAATGCCAGAAGCTTACTGGGACGGAAAGGTGTGGTGCTGACACAGGGAGGAGTGAGTAATGCACCCACTGTCACCTTGGGGATGAATGGGCTGAAGGAGTTTGGAAGCCTTCTCATCAGGGAGCCCTCTAATGAGACTCTAAAACAGTGTGGCCCACATTCACCACAGAGAAGAATTTTTCAACAACTAGCACAAGTGGCACAAGTACAGGAGTCTAGCTGTGAGGGAGGCGTGTTAGGAAAGGTACTCAACCAAAATCGTCCTTCCACCAGGACAAGCAGTTCTATCCCTGCCCGTTCATGCCTGTGTCCCCTTGGAGGGGGTTGGTGTCCAAATTGAACCATCTTCTTCAGAAGAATTATCCACGGGACTCCTAGTGGCGCATATGTAGCGCCCCCACTGCCGCAGGGCCGAGGGGTACCCGGTACCGGGCCTCTGAGTCTCTGCTCTGGTGTTGTCACGGTGGCTAGACCCGGTCCGTGACCCTGCTGAGGGGCGTACAATAATAGATGTGGATGGTGGTGGAGGTGCGGTGCAGTAAATAACGAAGACACCAGGTTGCAGTCTCTTTACCTCTTTACTGAAGGCTTCTGAGTCCTCAATCCGGAATACGGTTAACAGGGCTGCGCAAGTCCGGCCGGTCCGATGGCACCTCCAGAGTTCCCTTTGCAGGTGGAAATCTGTGCCTACCTTCCTGCGCTTGTGTTGTGGTCCTCCCCTGCTGTGCTTACGGGATAGTACCCCACAACTGTTGTGTCTGTTTCTCGTGTTCCCTCACAACTCGATTCTGATGTTCTCCCTCTACGTCCCCCTGATCTTACGGTTAGGACGCACCCGTATGACGGGAGGCTCGGAGCTCTTCCGGGACTCTTGCGTCGCCCCACTCCTGTTGTTACCCCCCTGTGTCTTCCTGGGTCTGGGTGAGACAGCCCGCCTGTAACTGACTGTCCTGCCGTAGGTTTGAAGTTTGGCTTGGAGCTCTATACTTCCTTGGCGTTCCGGCCACTGGTTATGCGCCTCAATAGGATGTTGCCTCGTCTTACAGCACGACTCCTACTGGTATTCTCCTTGTTGCGTTGATCTCGTTTCTCACTCAGCACAATAAATCTCGCTTCTTATCCTTTCTTGGGGTACCGCCGCTATATCGTGCAGGCGCGGTCCCGTAACGTTCTCTCTGGTTGCTAGGTCTCTGTCAGGATCCCACCCCTGACAGGGACCCCTCTGAATCTTCCCCCACAACACCCTCTGCCACAAGGTGTTGCCTGGTTCCAACCCAGTCAGCTTTCTGTCTAACTTCCTGCCTAACCCCCAGTTTTACCAGACTGTGAGGAGTGGCCTAATAAATAGAACCCTTAGCTCCCCCTGGAGGCCAGACTGTGAAATGTATTGGTGTCTGTGATACCTGGTCAGATGAACTCCTTCAGTGCCATCAGACGTACCATAGCCCCCCTTAGCGGCGGAGCCACAGTACTGCAACGACCAGGACTCTGGGGCACTGCACTCCCCCCCAGTTAAATCCAGTACTCCTGGACTGGGAAGAAAACAACAATACATGTCAGCAAAAAGACATACAATTTTGAAAATGCAAGTACAAGTAAACTTTTTAACAGAGCTTCCCTTTATGGGAGGTGAGGACACTTGAACGTTACAAACATGGTTAAATACTTTCAATAACAGACTATAAATAACTTCTCTTACCCAACCGGGTATTCTACTAAGTGCAAAATCTTTGAACAATAATTTAACATTGCCTTTAAGGACGTACTCGCTAAATCCACTAAAGACCTTCTTATATCACATATAAGGCTAATTAACTTGTATGCATTCTCCTTCTTTATATCTGCAGGACTGCCTGTCCTAACTGCTCCAGACCTACTGCCTCTCCTTTCTATACAGGACCGCCCCTTTCCGCCCGGGCCTACTGTCCTTCCACTACTATACACAGTATAGAACATATCATTTTTCTTTCAGTTCAAGATCACTGAGCCATCTCTATATGGCTCCTAAGAGGACTCACCACTAACCCCTACGGGTTCACTTCCTGTCCTCATTCTTCTATTAACATTATTAAACATTTCTTACAATCAACCAGTTAACTACATATAACTTTTACATATCAGCATTATCAGTACTTTCTTTCAAGACATCATCATTCTTTAAGTGCTTCTGATGAACATCCCCTTTAAGAGGGGACCAAGTCTCTATAAGGTAGCGCAACTTCTCAAGCTGCAAGTCTGTTTGCAGTAAGGACTCCGATGCTGGTTCTGCGACCAGTGTCTTCGCAAAGAGTCCTTTCGCTTATAAAACCAGTAGAGAGCACCTTTAAGAAGGTGCAAACTATTTACAAGATCAGTTTTTGAATCATTCACCGTCCATGATTCGGCAGTCCTTTGATAACTTGTGCAAAAAGGTAGAAAACAGACAAAAACAATAGGGATCCCGGGTCAACAAAGGGATCCCTTTAAGAGTTAACCCTGGATGGGTTTTAGCAGCAAAACAATGAAACAGTTAACTATGTACATCACTAAAGCATTTTTGCTTACTCATCTTGTGGCTGTGCAGGGGGTGGTCTCCGATCCGCGGCCGATGCGGTGTCAGTACCAGTGGTTGATCTCTCAGGTGCCGTCAGATCACTCGGTGTCTGGATCTGAAGGCTAACCCTGCTTGCAAGTTCGGTAGCCGCCACAAGGCGGACGGTGGTGAGAGTAACAAGATCTGTCAAGCCCGGATCAGTCATGGTCGGGGCAACAGGTGACACCCCTTCTGGCTCACAGCGTCGGACATTCCGAGCGCACCACCCTTGCGCACTCCGGTGGTGGGTGTAGGTCACCTGATCCCCCTTCTGCAATGGGTCACCATATTGGTTACAGCAGGGAGTTTTCACGTCGTAACTAGTAACGAAGATGTCAGTCGGTAGTCCCGGTTCCTGTATGGAGCCCCAACCCCGCTTTGGGTGAAAGGCCAGCACAGTTCCCCGCTTTACCGCGTCTTTCCTGCCGTGCGCAGGCTTTGGGCATCGTACCGCTATTGGATCAGTCTGTTCGGTCTCTTCTCGGTTTTTCCAATGTAGGATCAGACATTGTTTATACTGTTCCCAAGTGAGCACAGCGAGGGTGAGGCCCTCGTCCCGGGCTCCATCCGGCCCGGTCCAGGTGGTGTCCCACCGGAGGACCACCCCATCTGGGCCCACGTCCATGGGTTCTCCCATCTTGGTCGGTAGTGGAGGTACCAGCTTCCCCATCGCGGCGGGGGTGAGGATCACCCGTTCCACCGAGAGGAAACAGTTATTGCTGGGGCGAGGAGCGGTCACAGGAGCGGGATCGGTCAGGGGAGCCGGATCGGTCGGGGGAGCAGAATCGGCCGGGGGAGTAGGGGTGCCGTCCATACCTGCGCCTGATGTGGTTCCACCGATGTCGATCTGTTCCGTTGACGAGGACACTGGAATCGGCTGCAGCCCGGACCGCGGCTCCTCCGGAGTGGCCTCTTGATGTGGCTCTGCCCTCCATGGTTCTGTGGCTGGGATAGGTAGGCTCAGCTCCTCCACTGGCGGCTCCAAGGAGTTCAGGTCCTTCACCGGCGGTGGACGCGAGTCCGCCTCTGATGGGTGTGGGTAAGCCGGGATCACTTCGCCGTTGCTCGGGCACTTGCTGCTCCTCGTCGCTGTCTGGCATTCGGCGGCAACGCATGCACCTGGCTCCGCCATTTCTCCGAGGTCGAGCTCCTTCTACACCTCGTTCCCGCCGTTGCAAATCAGGGGGTGTTTCTCCTCTGCTGCTGGGCAAGTCGTCATCTCGCAGCAGAAGTCGGAGGGGGCGGTCACTACTCCTGGCGCCGCTTTGGTAGTCTCCTCCCATGGCACGCCCTCCCTCTCCCTCTGCGCTCCCTGTGGCGCTGCAATGGCGGCGGGTTTTGGCGGGAACTTTTGGCGGCAAGTAGCAATACACAGTCTTTGCAATAAGTCACAGTCCAAGTATAATAAATCACAGTTCCAAGGCACACATGACCTGATTCTTCAGGCTTAAGTAGATCCTGTTCATGACGCCAAGTTGTAGCGCCCCCACTGCCGCAGGGCCGAGGGGTATCCGGTACCGGGCCTCTGAGTCTCTGCTCTGGGGTTGTCACGGTGGCTAGACCCGGTCCGTGACCCTGCTGAGGGGCGTACAATAATAGATGTGGATGGTGGTGGAGGTGCGGTGCAGTAAATAACGAAGACACCAGGTTGCAGTCTCTTTACCTCTTTACTGAAGGCTTCTGAGTCCTCAATCCGGAATACGGTTAACAGGGCTGCGCAAGTCCGGTCGGTCCGATGGCACCTCCAGAGTTCCCTTTGCAGGTGGAAATCTGTGCCTACCTTCCTGCGCTTGTGTTGTGGTCCTCCCCTGCTGTGCTTACGGGATAGTACCCCACAACTGTTGTGTCTGTTTCTCGTGTTCCCTCACAACTCGATTCTGATGTTCTCCCTCTACGTCCCCCTGATCTTACGGTTAGGACGCACCCGTATGACGGGAGGCTCGGAGCTCTTCCGGGACTCTTGCGTCGCCCCACTCCTGTTGTTACCCCCCTGTGTCTTCCTGGGTCTGGGTGAGACAGCCCGCCTGTAACTGACTGTCCTGCCGTAGGTTTGAAGTTTGGCTTGGAGCTCTATACTTCCTTGGCGTTCCGGCCACCGGTTATGCGCCTCAATAGGATGTTGCCTCACAGCACGACTCCTACTGGTATTCTCCTTGTTGCGTTGATCTCGTTTCTCACTCAGCACAATAAATCTCGCTTCTTATCCTTTCTTGGGGTACCGCCGCTATATCGTGCAGGCGCGGTCCCGTAACGTTCTCTCTGGTTGCTAGGTCTCTGTCAGGATCCCACCCCTGACAGGGACCCCTCTGAATCTTCCCCCACAACACCGTCTGCCACAAGGTGTTGCCTGGTTCCAACCCAGTCAGCTTTCTGTCTAACTTCCTGCCTAACCCCCAGTTTTACCAGACTGTGAGGAGTGGCCTAATAAATAGAACCCTTAGCTCCCCCTGGAGGCCAGACTGTGAAATTTATTGGTGTCTGTGATACCTGGTCAGATGAACTCCTTCAGTGCCATCAGACATACCATAGCCCCCCTTAGCGGCGGAGCCACAGTACTGCAACGACCAGGACTCTGGGGCGCTGCACATACATTAGCCATTGTACAACAGGGGACTGTTCTGGTACGGTGCATTAACTTTGGAGACCAGGACATTACTGTCGTTCCCAGAAGTGTGGTGGCCCAAATAATAAGTCTGCCTGAAGAAATAATGCCCCTCCAAACAGTACAACTGGAGATACAACCTGGAGACCCAATTCAGTACCAGAACCTCATTACATCAAAGAGTGCCGACTCATATTGGAACAAATGCGGGCTGAGCTGGCCAAACTCACACCCACTCAGGTGCAACAGATAGAAGCTCTGCTGGGGAGGTATAAAGAAGTTTTTGCCCTTCACGAAGATGATTTTGGGAGCACCGCGCTCATAAGATAGTGTGACGCCCCAGGGTCCTAGTCATCAAAGTGGCATTGCTTTCCTCACGGGGAGAGTGATGTCACGCTTGGAAGCGACGAAGGATAACTCTCACCAGGTAACATCTGAGAACCCTGTCTGAGTAGAAGAGGAGCCCGAGGCCCCTGAGACGTCCATATGCCAGTGGAAGAAGAGGACGAAGATGAGGTGAAGGATTAAGCTCTGAGAGGTTGGAACCAGAGTATACAGGATCACCTATGGCTATCCCCCAACAGCCGGATTCTGCCTCACAAAAGAACTCCACTACTTCTCCTGATCTGAGACACTCTGAATGAACAATGGCTGGCAAACCCCCCAATTGCTATGATCAAAGGAATTTTGTCTTGCAACAAGCCACACAGAAGAAGAAGAGACAGTAACGCTCTCCTCGAAGAGTCTCGCCTGTGGAATGGTGAGCAAAATGAGTGGGGGAGTGTAGGAAGGTGGATCAGGCTAACGGTCCCTCTTGCATGTTTGGGCTGGAACTGTCGGGACTGTCACCATTAACAAGAAGAGATTTCTGACCACAGCAGTTCAGGACACCTGACTGGTAGGGGCGGGTCCGAGATAAATAGCTGTGTGCAACGGAAGAAAGGGCTTTGGCGGGGAATCAGCGTGTGAGGACAGAGACGGTTGACTCCCTCTCTACTGACCCACGCCAGCAACCCTGGCTGCTTCATCTGGTTAGCAGACTTATCCAGGCGGACATCACACAGTCCGTAGAGACCCCTGCACCGCACAGTGACCAATCCAGGGTGCACACGGACTACCGCGGAGGCACCGCTCAGTACTATCCCTGCGGTGCACGCTGAGTGCTGGACTGCGCCTGCGGTCATGACCGCTGAACTGTGTACTCCACCTGCGGCCTTCACTACTGAATTGTCTGTTCCTTCCTCTGTGCCGCGGACCTCCATCTCTACTCCACCGTGTACCCGAACCAGGAGACCACGTGCCGAAGGACCCAGAGGATTCATCACTACAAGGAGACAGTGTATCGCCTTTCTGCGGGACCGGATCGGAGACATCTTGCGCTGCCTATGGCACCGCCGAGGGATCTTCCAGCCACCTTCCTCCAGTGCACAGAGACTGATAAGTTAACCCGTTGTTGCCTGCTGTCTTTGTCTTTCCCCATCCACAAATTCATATCCTTTACCCCCTGCTTATTCCATCACTGATTTATATGAAGAACCTGTTAACCCTTGCGCTGTCTCCTGTGTGTCACTGCATCCTACGCGCATCTTACACAATCATGCTTTGGGGTTGTGTTGCAGCCAATGGCACAGGGAAGATTTCATGGGTAGAAGAAGGATTGGATTCAATGGAATTTCAACAAATTCTTGATGCAAGCATAACACCATCTGTAAATAAGCTGAAGTTGAAAAGAGATGTCAAAATCCACAACTGATTACCTCAAAAGGCACAAGCTGAAGATTTTAGAATGGTCCTCACAGTCCCCTGATGTGAACATCATTGAAAATCTGAGCCTAGACCTCAAAATAGCAGTACAGTCAAAACGATTCAGGAATCTTCACATAACTGGAAGAATTTTCCAAGGAAGAATGGATGAAAATCCCTCAAAAAAACAATTGAAAGGCTCTTGACTGGTGACAAAAATTGTTTTAGCTGTGATGCTTGTGTGACACCCCAGGGTCCTGGCCCGTCACAGTGGCATTGCTTTCCCTACGGGGAGAGTGATGTCACGCTTAGAAGCGATGAAGGATATCGTTCACCAGGTAATCACTACATACAACACATTCACACTCCAGACCAGAAGGGGGAGCTCTGAACCCGGATTCAGGGTGAACTACCTTTGATATATTCTGGTTTTGGAGGGATAGTAGACAGTTCGTCCCAGACAGCAGACAGGGCAGACTGTCAGGGGACCTGAAAAGAGCAGACGGGCAGTGAGTGCCAGAAAGTCTGAAGGGGCCATGTAGTCCAAGGTACTACAGCTCCTGGAGGAAGAAGGAAACAGAAAGGAAGAACAGCTTGTAGAAAGAGTGCAGGAGGGAGAAAGTGCAGGAGAACAACACCAGTGGAGCAGAGCTGAGAAGTGGCTACCTCCCTGGCTAGTGCAGATTCCAGTAGCTGGAAGACCGTGACCGTGCTGAACTCTATAGTGGTATAGCTGAAATCGGCAGGACAGCTGGATTGTACATCACCTGTCCACATTGATACCCAGGAGACACAGTGATATCTATAGGGCCCGGGTCATGATAGAGACCCTGTAAAAAGGCCTAGTTCACCTGTCATACGGGTTGTGTCCTAACCTTTATGGGGGACAGAGAGGAACTGTGAGGATCTTATTGGAAGCCTTAGGCAGTAAGGGACTACAACACCACCGCACTTGGAGGAAGGCTTTGATCTCCACCTGGTAAGGGAGACTCTGGATTTGCTTTCAAGCCGGACAGACCCAGCCTGTACCTGTTGTCTGGTGCCCTGGACTGCTTTTGCCTGAAGCCTACAGTAAACCAGGTAAAGACATTGTAAACCTGTGTCCTGCTTCTTCATCGCACCACCCACCTTGTTCACCATACACTGGGAGCCCTGCGGACCTACTTCACTTGTGGGAAGTTATACCATCTAGCTGGCATACCATCACTCCAGAGGACCCCTTTAAGCAGCGTCAGTCCCTACTGACCGAGACCCACAGGTGGCATCACGAAAATAGACTTTCACAATACCCCTTAAAAGACTTCCTTTAATTGGGCGCCCAGGGCCACAGACCGGGTCTCAGCCACCGTGACATCCCCTTTAAGACTGGACTCAGTACCGAGTAGCCCACTGCCCAGGCAGGCGACTCACTTGCAAAAGGGGATGCTGCTAGATACTAACCATTCAGGGTGCCCAAACTTTTACATCAACCCATTTTCCTTTTTGTAATGTTTAAAATGTAAAATATGAATTTTTATTTTTTTTGCCTAAAATACAAAGGAAATGTGTCATATTTACCTTTAGCCCTTTTAGAGATTGTTCCATCTTCAACTTGCATAACTGTTCACAATAACAGTAATTTTGACCAGGGGTGCCCAAACTTTTATATGCCACTGTATATGTCCCTTATCCTGGGCCCCATCCTGGTATATATGTCCCTTATCTTGGGCCCCATCCTGGTATATATATCCTTTATTTTGGGCCCCATCCAGGCATATGTCCCCGTTCTGTTGCAGTTAATGTAAAGAAAAAAATAAACTATTATACTCCCCTTCCCACCGCCTCCTACCGCATAGTGTCTTCTTCTGAAGCCGGCAGCTGGCTTCAGCATGCAAGCAATGAGAGGGCATGATGTAACTGTCATGAATCCCCAGTCACGTGCACATCGACGTCAGCTGCTGGCCTCTAATTGTCTGACAGCATGTATTGCCACGCACTAACCTGATGGGTTTGTGCACCACAATACACTTCAGCTGAATATGCATCCAAGAACACACATCCAGCTTGAAGTATGCGCTGGTGTAGAGGGGCCCCTATTGTGAATTCCGCTCTTGGGCTCCCTCCGGTGGTTGTAAGTAGCACTTTTGTGAATTCTGCTCTTGGGCTCCCTCCTGTGGTTTTGAGTGGTATAGCTGCTTCTTGGATTTAGCATTAGCAGCTGCTTCCACTGATTGTCTTTCTGGCTCGGCTTTTTTAGTCTGGCCTTAGGCTTCAATCAATGCCAGTTGTCAATTGTTCCTGCTTGGAGCCACTGCTCTTTTGGATTTCCCTGACACTCTGTCCAGTTCAGCAAAGATAAGTCCTTGCTTGTCCTTTTGCAGTCCATTTGTTGTGGACATTATTGTTCAGCACATTCTATGTTTTGCTCATTTGTCCAGCTTATCAGTATGAATCTATTTAGCTTAGCTGGAAGCTCTGGGCTGCAGATTTTGCCCTCCACACCTTTACTCAGGTGTGGAGATTTTTGCATATCTCTGCGGTGGACTTTTTCTAGTTTTTATTACTGACCGCACAGTGTTCTTTCCTTACTATGTATATAGCTAGAAATGGCCTCCTTTGCTAAATCTTGTTTCATACTACGTATGTCATTTCCTTCTCCTCTCACAGTCAATATTTGTGGGGGGCTATCCTATCCTTTAGGGATTTTCTCTGAGGCAAGATAGCTTTCCTGTTTCTACCTTTAGGGGTAGCTAGTTCTCCGGCTGTGACGAGGTGTCCAGGGAGTGACAGGAACATCCCACGGCTACTTCTAGTGTTGTGTTAAGATCAGGAACTGCGGTCTGTATAGTTACCACCTGCTCAGAGCTAGTTGCATGTCGCTCCTAAATTACCAGTCCATAACAGTACAACTGGCCAAAAATGAGTTGAATGCATCTCAAAAGAAGGAAAAGAAATAGAGTTCTGAGCCATTATTTTTTTCTTTAGTCTGTTTTGTCTTTTTCCTTCCTCTTAATCTCTGGGTGGATTTGGGCGCGGACATGGATGTTCAGGGTCTGTTTTCTCGTGTGGATCAGCTTGCTGCAAGAGTTCAGAGTATCCAAGATTATGTTGTTCAGACTCCAGCCTTAGAGCCTAGAATTCCTACTCCAGATTTGTTTTACGGGGATAGATCTAAGTTTTTGAACTTTAAAAATAACTGCAAATTGTTTTTTGCTCTGAAACCCCGTTCCTCTGGTGACCCCACTCAGCAAGTTAAAATAGTTATTTCTCTGCTGCGTGGTGACCCTCAGGACTGGGCATTCTCCCTTGAGTCAGGGGATCCGGCATTGCTTAATGTAGATGCATTTTTTCAATCGCTCGGATTATTGTATGACGAACCTAACTTTGTGGATCATGCGGAAAAAACCTTGTTGGCTCTGTGCCAGGGTCAGGAAGCGGCAGAATTATACTGCCAGAAATTTAGAAAATGGTCTGTGCTCACTAAATGGAATGAGGACGCTCTGGCAGCAATTTTCAGAAAGGGTCTTTCTGAAGCCCTTAAAGATATTATGGTGGGGTTCCCCACGCCTGTTGGTCTGAGAGAATCTATGTCTCTAGCCATTCAGATCGATCGGCGCCTGCGTGAGCGCAAAGTGGTGCACCATATGGCAGCATCCTCTGAGCGGAGTCCTGAGCCTATGCAATGTGATAGGATTCTGACTAGAGCGGAACAGAGGGGATACAGACGTCAGAATGGGCTGTGTTTTTACTGTGGTGATTCAGCTCACACTATCTCTGATTGCCCTAAGCGTATTAAGAGGGTCGCTAGATCTGTTACCATTAGTACTGTACAGCCTAAGTTTCTCCTGTCTGTGACCCTAATTTGCTCATTGTCATCTTTCTCTGTCATGGCATTTGTGGATTCAGGCGCTGCCCTGAACTTAATGGACTTAGAATTTGCCAGGCGCTGTGGTTTTTCTTTGCAGCCTTTGCAGAGCCCTATTCCTTTGAGGGTTATTGATGCTACACCGTTGGCCAAGAATAAACCTCAGTATTGGACTCAGTTGACTATGTGCATGGCTCCAGCACATCAGGAAGATTGTCGTTTTCTGGTGTTGCATAATTTACATGATGTTGTTGTACTGGGTTTTCCATGGTTACAAGTACACAATCCAGTGTTGGATTGGAAATCGATGTCTGTGACTAGTTGGGGTTGTCAAGGGGTACATAGTGACGTTCCTTTAATGTCAATTTCCTCTTCCCCCTCTTCTGATGTTCCTGAATTTTTGTCAGATTTCCAGGATGTATTCGATGAGCCCAAGTCCAGTTCCCTTCCTCCACATAGGGACTGTGATTGTGCTATTGACTTGATTCCAGGCTCTAAGTTCCCTAAGGGCCGACTTTTCAACCTGTCGGTGCCAGAACATACTGCTATGCGGAGCTATGTTAAGGAGTCCTTGGAGAAGGGGCATATTTGGCCGTCTTCGTCACCATTGGGAGCGGGATTCTTTTTTGTTGCCAAGAAGGATGGCTCCTTGAGACCCTGTATTGATTATCGCCTTCTTAATAAGATCACGGTCAAATTCCAATACCCTTTACCTTTGCTCTCTGATTTGTTTGCTCGGATTGAGGGGGCTAGTTGGTTTACCAAGATTGACCTTCGAGGGGCATATAATCTTGTTCGTATTAAACAGGGTGACGAATGGAAAACTGCATTTAATACGCCCGAAGGCCATTTTGAATACCTGGTGATGCCTTTCGGGCTTTCTAATGCTCCTTCTGTATTTCAGTCCTTCATGCATGACATTTTCCGCAATTATCTTGATAAATTCTTGATTGTGTATTTGGATGATATTTTGATTTTTTCCAGTGATTGGGAGTCTCATGTGAAGCAGGTCAGGATGGTGTTCCAGATCCTTCGTGATAATGCTCTATTTGTGAAGGGGTCTAAGTGCCTATTTGGAGTTCAGAAGGTCTCTTTTTTGGGGTTTATTTTTTCTCCTTCGTCTATAGAAATGGATCCTGTTAAGGTCCAGGCCATTCATGACTGGATTCAACCCACATCTGTGAAGAGCCTTCAGAAATTTTTGGGCTTTGCTAATTTTTATCGCCGTTTCATTGCCAACTTCTCTAGTGTGGTTAAGCCCCTGACCGATTTGACGAAGAAAGGCGCTGATGTGACAAATTGGTCCTCTGAGGCTGTTGAGGCCTTTCAGGAGCTTAAGCGCCAATTTACTTCTGCCCCTGTCTTGCGTCAGCCGGATGCGTCTCTTCCTTTTCAGGTTGAGGTTGACGCTTCTGAGATTGGGGCAGGGGCCGTTTTGTCACAGAGGAATTCTGATGGTTCCTTGATGAAACCATGTGCCTTCTTTTCCCGAAAGTTTTCGCCTGCGGAACGCAATTATGATGTCGGCAATCGGGAGTTGTTGGCTATGAAGTGGGCATTTGAGGAGTGGCGACATTGGCTTGAGGGGGCCAAGCACCGTATTGTGGTCTTGACCGATCATAAGAATCTGATTTACCTCGAGTCGGCCAAGCGGCTGAACCCTAGACAGGCTCGATGGTCCCTGTTTTTCTCCCGTTTCGATTTTGTGGTTTCATATCTTCCGGGATCTAAGAATGTTAAAGCGGATGCCCTCTCTAGGAGTTTTTTGCCTGATTCTCCTGGAGTTCTTGAGCCGGTTGGCATTCTTAGGGAAGGGGTGATTCTTTCTGCCATCTCCCCTGATTTACGGCGGGTGCTTCAGGAATTTCAGGCTGATAAACCTGACCGCTGTCCTGTGGGGAAGCTGTTTGTTCCTGATAAATGGACAAGTAAGGTAATTTCTGAGGTCCATTGTTCGGTGTTGGCCGGTCATCCTGGGATTTTTGGTACCAGAGATTTGGTGGCTAGGTCCTTTTGGTGGCCTTCCTTGTCGTGGGATGTGCGTTCTTTTGTGCAGTCCTGTGGGACTTGTGCCCGGGCTAAGCCTTGCTGTTCCCGCGCTAGTGGGTTGCTTTTGTCTTTGCCTGTCCCTGAGAGGCCCTGGACGCATATTTCCATGGATTTTATTTCGGATCTTCCTGTGTCCCAGAGGATGTCTGTTATCTGGGTGGTTTGTGACCGGTTCTCTAAAATGGTCCATTTGGTACCTTGGCCTAAATTACCTTCCTCCTCTGATTTGGTTCCATTGTTCTTTCAGCATGTGGTTCGTTTGCATGGCATTCCGGAAAATATTGTGTCTGACAGAGGTTCCCAGTTTGTTTCCAGGTTTTGGCGGGCCTTTTGTGCTAGGATGGGCATTAATTTGTCTTTTTCTTCGGCGTTCCATCCTCAGACAAATGGCCAAACTGAGCGAACTAATCAAACCTTGGAAACCTATTTGAGATGCTTTGTGTCTGCTGATCAGGATGATTGGGTGACTTTCTTGCCGTTGGCCGAGTTTGCCCTTAATAATCGGGCCAGTTCGGCTACTTTGGTTTCGCCTTTTTTTTGTAATTTTGGTTTCCATCCTCGTTTTTCTTCAGGGCAGGTTGAGCCTTCTGATTGTCCTGGTGTAGATTCTGTGATGGACAGGTTACAGCAGATTTGGACTCATGTGGTAGACAATTTGACGTTGTCTCAGGAAAAGGCTCAGCGTTTTGCTAAGCGCCGTCGGTGTGTTGGTCCTCGGCTTCGTGTGGGGGATTTAGTCTGGTTATCTTCTCGTCATGTTCCTATGAAGGTTTCTTCCCCTAAGTTCAAGCCTCGGTTTATTGGTCCTTATAAGATCTCTGAGATTATCAATCCAGTGTCTTTTCGTTTGGCCCTTCCAGCCTCTTTTGCCATCCACAATGTTTTCCATAGATCTTTGTTGCGGACATATGTGGTGCCCGTTGTTCCCTCTGTTGATCCTCCTGCCCCGGTGTTGGTTGAGGGGGAGTTGGAATATGTGGTTGAGAAAATTTTGGATTCTCGTGTTTCGAGGCGGAGGCTTCAGTATTTTGTTAAGTGGAAGGGTTATGGCCAGGAGGATAATTCTTGGGTGGTGGCCTCCGATGTCCATGCTGCCGATTTGGTTCGTGCTTTTCACTTGGCTCGTCCTGATCAGCCTGGGGGCTCTGGTGAGGGTTCGGTGACCCCTCCTCAAGGGGGGGGTACTGTTGTGAATTCCGCTCTTGGGCTCCCTCCAGTGGTTGTAAGTAGCACTTTTGTGAATTCTGCTCTTGGGCTCCCTCCTGTGGTTTTGAGTGGTATAGCTGCTTCTTGGATTTAGCATTAGCAGCTGCTTCCACTGATTGTCTTTCTGGCTCGGCTTTTTTAGTCTGGCCTTAGGCTTCAATCAATGCCAGTTGTCAATTGTTCCTGCTTGGAGCCACTGCTCTTTTGGATTTCCCTGACACTCTGTCCAGTTCAGCAAAGATAAGTCCTTGCTTGTCCTTTTGCAGTCCATTTGTTGTGGACATTATTGTTCAGCACATTCTATGTTTTGCTCATTTGTCCAGCTTATCAGTATGAATCTATTTAGCTTAGCTGGAAGCTATGGGCTGCAGATTTTGCCCTCCACACCTTTAGTCAGGTGTGGAGATTTTTGCATATCTCTGCGGTGGACTTTTTCTAGTTTTTATTACTGACCGCACAGTGTTCTTTCCTTACTATGTATATAGCTAGAAGTGGCCTCCTTTGCTAAATCTTGTTTCATACTACGTATGTCATTTCCTTCTCCTCTCACAGTCAATATTTGTGGGGGGGGCTATCCTATCCTTTGGGGATTTTCTCTGAGGCAAGATAGCTTTCCTGTTTCTACCTTTAGGGGTAGCTAGTTATCCGGCTGTGACGAGGTGTCCAGGGAGTGACAGGAACATCCCACGGCTACTTCTAGTGTTGTGTTAAGATCAGGAACTGCGGTCTGTATAGTTACCACCTGCTCAGAGCTAGTTGCATGTCGCTCCTAAATTACCAGTCCATAACAGGCCCCTCACCCTCACTGGCCCGGTTCTGGTCATGAGCTGACCACGGTCGTTACACCCTGCCTGTCAATAAGTTTTACTTTTACAAACCAAAATACGTCTATGTTAGGCTGCTGTAATCCAGAATCAGTCCATACCTTCAGTTTTGTATTCCTTATTTGAGTTCCAAAGCCGTCTTCTCAGAGAGGGTGGCGCATGTGCTGATCCATAGTCTTACTCTCACTGCTTCATTTATGCTAGTGATAACTTGTTTTAACTGGTCTACCCCTTTATAGAGTACAAAAGCAGAGTCTAAAACACCTCACGATAAGAAGCAGTCCAAGGTATATATAGAAAAGGTATAAATTTATTGAAAAATACATTGTGCAAGAGGTGTAACAACAACTATGAAAACACAAAGGAAGGGATTTAAAAAAAAAACGCTCTAGGATCGGCAGAATAATAACTGGACCCACAATACATAATAAGTATATTTGTAAAGAAATACATTAAAGTACAAACAACACCCCATACAGATATACCCACATGCAATTTTATCATGAAAAGAGTGGAGGTATACAGCATGTAATGTAAGTAAACACAGCGTGGAGGTATATAGAATATGGACTAAATAGTCCTACCTGCAGCTGGATAGTAACCGTGCCAAAAGAGGAACTATTAAATACAATTTGGAAAATGCACTTTTTACCTGTGTATGGGGTTGTAGTGGTGGCCCAGAGGATCTGCCCGACTGCCCCAACGCGCGTTTCGGTTAGCACCTTCATCAGGGGGCATGTTACAAAACTAAATGCCGGACTTTTTATTCCAGGGCGTACCGGAAGTGACCCTGCCGTGAACCGGAAGTGACGCATGCGTCACCTAGGCAACCGCAACGCCGGCCGGCACCCGCGTCATGTGGCCCCGGACATCAGGAAACACGTAATCCCCACGTGACCCGATGCCCAGGGATACATACAGATACAGGAAGCCAGCAGGCGCAGCGGGGACGAGGCGCGCATGCGTACTGGCCGCAGGAGGGTGACTAATAGTAGATGGATCACCGCAAGTAGGATCAGGACAAAGCCTGGTCTAGCTGGTGCTGCAAAGGAAATGTAAATAGGGAACACCAATAATAAGGAGAAGGTATATAATCTCCAAAGTACTTTCCCCAATAACATTATAGAAGGATGGATTAGTACCAGTGTAATAAACTTTTCGATGGGGACAAAATAATAATCGTTTATGATAGGCATAGATTAAATAATATATGCATCTGAATACAGAATTACGAATAACACTACATGTTAAATATAGCCAAGATCTTTTAAACATATAACCATAACTGAAATACAGTATAGACAATACAAAATGCATAGAATTATACACCACATGCATTTCTTAGCAGCATAGACTTCCACGATGGGTAGCAGCCAGAATTCAACCAGAATGGGTAGTTATTATAGGAAGGGCCCGGCAGATAGTATACAAATATCAATACCTAAAATATAAAAATATAAGTAAGAATTAAAAAATTAAGACAACCAGTATATCTTCACCACAGCAAGTAGATGACCGCAAGGTATAACCAAATTTCAAAAAATATATGTCATAACAATGGAGAAAAGGAGAGGTTTTCATTCAAACCTAGGGGGTGGACTGTTTGTGGTTCAAGTGTTTTTATTAAACTTTTAAACATAACAACAAACTTTATGCATTAATTTTGTATTGATATATGCTTCATCTATAGATACATATGAAGGAACATGGGGAAGGGAAGTGGTGAGATGGGGGAAGGGGGGAGAAAGGGGGAGGAAAGGTAAAAGAAATAACCGTAGTGTAGACAGACTATTATTGCTTGTAAAGATTTGTCTCGTAATCTGTCTTGTTGTCACCAGCTTCGATTTTCCTATATTAAAGGTAAACTTATATACACGTAAGGAATGCATCAACATTCCGTAACTCCACAATTAACAATTAACTTTGGTATATGGTGTTCCAAATATTCCACTTTTTTTTATATTTATGTATACAATCGTTCATTATAGCAAATTTAAGATCAAGCGCATTGTGTGTTTGTAGCCTGTCCACAACGTCATGGAGCCTTGGGGGTTCAAGTCTCTTCCAGAATGCAGCAATCAGATTTTTTGCAATCAACAGGATATGGATGATGACATGTCTTGTGGAAGGGTGGATGTCTTCCAAGTTCAATGAGAACAGTAGGCCTAGCGAAGCGAGAACAAAGTCTCTGCTAATCAGTTTGCTGATGTATTCCGAAATTTCTCTCCACAAACCCCCAAGTTTCGGGCACGACCAAAAGACATGCAACATGTCACCTTTTCCTCCACAACCTCTCCAACATAATGGGGACTTGTCCTCCCTGAAATGTGCAACTCTGGAAGGTGTGAGATACCACCTGGTTAGAATCTTGAGATAGGACTCATGCAGAGGAATCGAAATTGTTGACGCATAAGTGTAGTTAATGGCAATCTCCCACTTTTTCCTAGACACCCTAAACTGTAATTCCTTCTCCCATTTTTGTATGTACCGATTTTTCCCAAACTCACTGTCCTTATTAAAAAACCTGTATATGAATCCTGTACTCCAGAAAATCTTATGTGTAGTATTTTTGAGGAGGAGGTGGGAAATTTCTGATTTAATAGTAGCTCTACCCAAGAATTTTTTTATTAAATCCTTTATTATGAAGAACTGCATGATTTCTTCAGATGGGATGTTAAATTTTTTCTTTATTTCTGAAAAGGTCTTGATCTTATTATCACAGACCAGATCACCCATCTTGTCTATACCCCCCTTTATCCAGTTTTCTGGGAAAGTGGTCCCGAAGGCAGTAGCTATTAAAGTCAATGGAAGTTTGTCTCCAGGGTTCCCCTCTGTTTTGTCCTTTTGGTTGGTCAGGGATCCCCAAGCACATACAATTGCCGATAAGATAGGATGTTTTGATTTATGAATATTTAGATTAAATATATGTTCAAGGAGGATTCTCTTTATTTTTTTGGTATCATGAATCTGTGCCTCCAAATCTATCCATGCAAGTGTTATACCCTCCATTAACCAAAATTGGCTCTGTTTGATTAAATTTGTTAAGTAATAGGCATGTATGTTTGGGACTCCCATTCCTCCACTGGACTTACTTTTGTGCATGATGTCCCTGGAGACTCTAGCTCTCTTCCCCTTCCAGATGTATTCAAAGATTTTTTTATTGCAGTCTCTGAAGAAGGTTGCTGGAAAGTTCAAGGGTAAAGTTCTGAATAAATATAACAGCTTAGGTAGAATTATTGTTTTGATTGCCAAAACTTTTCCGAACCAAGATAATCCCACATTTTCCCATGCCAGTAGATCCTTTGTAATAGTGGACAATAATGATCTGCAATTCGCGCTGACAGTATCTGCCATATTCCTCCTAAATGCAACCCCCAAGTAGCTGATTTCCTCCCTCTCCCAGCAGAAGTCCGATACCTTCTTAACAGACTCTATCAAATCGTCAGTCATGTGGAACTGCAAAATTTTAGATTTATGATTGTTGATTTTAAAGTCAGAAATCAGGGAAAATTCTCTGAGAGTTTCCATTAAAGCTTTGGTAGAGTTAAGTGGGTCTGTGAGGGTCAACAACATGTCGTCTGCAAACAGACTAATCTTGATCTGTCTGAGTGTGGATTCAATTCCCGAGATATTAATATTTTGTCTCACTGCCTCCGCCAAAGGCTCAATTGCCAGTGCAAAGAGCAGGGGTGACAATGGGCATCCCTGTCTCGTACCGTTTCCTATCTCAAAAGGCCTGGAGAGGCTATTGTTAATGTAGACTTTAGCACTTGGGCTGGAGTAGAGGGAAAAGACCGAATCCACCCATGAGTTATCAAAGCCAAATTTCAGAAGGACTCTTTTTAGATAAGGCCAATTAATTCGGTCGAAAGCCTTCTCAGCATCCAAGGCTACCAGTATTGACGGGGTATGAGTGGAGTTAATTTTATGAATAATATTTATAAGCCTTCTAGTCCCATCGGATGTTTGCCTGTCTTTTATGAAACCTGTTTGGTCACTGTTGATTAACTTGGGGAGTATAACTCTCAACCTTGTGGCCATGATTTTGGAGTAAATCTTGATATCCGTGTTGATGAGAGATATTGGCCTGAAATTTCCGACCTCCTCCGCATCACTCTGAGACTTCGGGATCATTATAAGAGTAGCTTCTAGCATCTCCCCTGGGAACTGTCCGGATTGTGAAGCCCGATTAAAGACTCACATTCACCCAGGCATACAGACATTGGCCTTTGGTAAGTGTTCACATTTGGACAGGGAGGTCAGGGACCCATCAGTTTATGAGACCACCTTGACGTCGGTTGATGGGCACACACTATTTGATTATATCAAATTCTGTGCTAAGCGTCTCTTAAATAATTTTCTAATGTTCAAAAGCCATTTTGCTATTCAAATTTCAAGTATTCCATATTAGACATGCTTTGGCACGATAGAGTGCAACCTTTTTTGTATATTTATGTATGGAGGTAGCTGCTCCTGGTATGCACCTATTCACACTAGTTAGGATGTGCGAGTCTTTTTTCTGTCATTTCAATGCTAGCTTATTGACTGAGCACTCCTCCCATCACCATGTGGTTTTTAATTGCATCTCATTACACTTGGTCCTGGCCAACTCATATGTAGGCTGTGCTGAACAGAGGTTTTCACATTCACCCAGGCATACAGACATTGGCCTTTGGTAAGTGTTCACATTTGGACAGGGAGGTCAGGGACCCATCAGTTTATGAGATCACCTTGACGTCGGTTGATGGGCACACACTATTTGATTATATCAAATTCTGTGCTAAGCGTCTCTTAAATAATTTTCTAATGTTCAAAAGCCATTTTGCTATTCAAATTTCAAGTATTCCATATTAGACATGCTTTGGCACGATAGAGTGCAACCTTTTTTGTATATACCGTATTTAACTTGCCATTAGGCCTTTCAATTGTAATGGCTACTGATACATTGTAGTTACATACTGTACTAGACTTTGTTTACAGCCGTCTCATTGTTACATAATAACCGCCTTTGTTGTAAAGGCCATATTTATATAATGTGTTTATTAGTGGGAAAATATAACATAGATTAAATACATTATATGTGTTAGCTTCAGAAACATTGGTTGTAATTTGCATTTATATGACCTGGTAATATTTTACTAGTTTGGTGATGAAACATAATCCTCCTCATTTAATCCATATATTTTGATTCAAGAAAAATAAATGCCATTTCAATTTAAAATATTTGGTCTGCTCACCAGCTTATGTTTTTTTGCTTTGCATTTGTGAATCTGGCCCTTCGCTTTCCATTGCATCTTAGAATGAGTTCTCATTTTCAACCTTCTATTTATGTCCAGCTCACCTCTGATGGTTGTCCCGGAGAATAGGCAGTGTGTCCCAGCTGTGGGAATTAATGCTGTCACTAGTAAGTGGTGTTGTCAGCACATCTGTATATCTCAGAATGGCCTGTCCAGACTCGTTGCTTTTAGCTCCTTCAGGATTCAGTGAGATGATAATTTCTAGACCCATTTAGTGTCACTGATTTTTTTCCCTTCTTCACCATAGCCACAGTGCATTGATCCTCAGTTGTGTGTACAGCCTATCAATGGCATATTCCTTGTTCATGACTTATTTCAGGCAGATAATACTCCTACCTTATACACCAAAGAAGTTTCTCTTGGGTTGGAAACACACATGCTGCTTGTTTTTCAGCCAAAGGTAGATGTGTATTTACAAGAAAGGTGAAGTGTAAGTTCTTCCTTTGATGCTTATAAAAAGATCAAAAATTGCATATGTAATTACTAAAGTTTCTCTACTTTGATACAAAAAAACAAAATGACTGTTGTTTTTCAGTATAATTAAAGCACCACTCCAGTGATATTGTTTCCCTCTTTCTTAGGGATCATGTGTGTAAGTGTCATAAGTGTGTGTTTCTCCCCTCTGCTAACCTGTCTAAACCTGCAATTTTCATTTCCGCGTGTGGTTCTACCACAACTCCCAAGCAGTATACTCGCTGTCTGTAGCAGGTGCGGACGCTGACATCTTGAGGCCCCTTTGTTAGAAATGTGTCTGGGCCTCCTCCTTTTATGGTGGCAAAGCTACATACATATATACAGTATATATATATATATATATATATATATATATATATATATTTTATTTTATTTTTTTTGTATTATTATTATTATTTTCCTCATAGATTGTAAGCTTGTGAGCAGGGCCCTCATTCCCCTTGGTATCTGTTTTGATCTATGTGTTTATTGTTATGCTGTAATGTCTATTGTCTGTACAAGGCCCCTCTAAAATGTAAAGTGCTGCGGAATATGTTGGCGCTATAGAAATAAAATTATTATTATTATGCTCAAAAAGCAGCACTTTAAGGTCATGGAGCGGCCTAGCTAGCCTTAATCCCATAGAAAACTTAGAGATGATCTGCAAAGAGGAGTGGCCCAAAATTCCTCCTGACGTGCGCAAACCTCATCATCAACTACAAAAAACGTCTGACTGCTGTGCTTGCCAACAAGGGTTTTGCCACTAAGTATTAAGTCTTGTTTGACAGAGGGATCAAATACTTATTTCTTACTGCAAAATGCAAATGCATTTATATAATTTATACAATGTGATTTTCTGGATTTTATTTTTGATATTCTCTCAATATTAAAATTAACCTACCCTTAAAATTACAGACTGTTCATGCCTTTGTCAGTGGGAAAACTTACAAAATCAGCAAGGGATCAAATACTTATTTCCCTCACTGTATATACAGCTCTGGCAAAAATTAAGAGACCACCACATCAAAACCCTGTCATGGGCAGCCCAATCTCCAGACCTGAACCCCATTGAAAACCTCTGGAATGTAATCAAGAGGATGATGGATAGTCACAAGCCATCAAACAAAGAAGAACTGCTTACATTTTTGCGCCAGAAGCAGTGTGAAAGACTGGTGGAAAGCATGCCAAGACGCATGAAAGCTGTGATTAAAAATCATGGTTATTCCACAAAATATTGATTTCTGAGCTCTGCCTGAGTTAAAACATTAGTATTGTTGTTTCTAAATGATTATGAACTTGTTTTCTTTGCATTATTTGAGGTCTGAAAGCACTGGGGTTTTTTTATTTTGACCATTTTTCTTTGTCAGAAAAAAAAACACAAAATGTAATTCTTGGAAATTCTGAGACATGTTGTCAGTAGTTTATAGACTACAAGAACAATTTACATTTTGCTCAAAAATATATCTATAAAGAGAGGAATCAGACAAACTGAACATTTTGCAGTGGTCTCTTAATTTTTGCCAGAGCGGTATATATATATATATATATATATATACAGTGGGGCAAAAAAGTATTTAGTCAGTCAGCAATAGTGCAGGTTCCACCACTTAAAAAGATGAGAGGCGTCTGTAATTTACATCATAGGTAGACCTCAACTATGGGAGACAAACTGAGAAAAAAAAATCCAGAAAATCACTTTGTCTGTTTTTTTATCATTTTATTTGCATATTATGGTGGAAAATAAGTATTTGGTCAGAAACAAACAATCAAGATTTCTGGCTCTCACAGACCTGTAACTTCTTCTTTAAGAGTCTCCTCTTTCCTCCACTCATTACCTGTAGTAATGGCACCTGTTTTAACTTGTATAAAAAGACACCTGTGCACACCCTCAAACAGTCTGACTCCAAACTCCACTATGGTGAAGACCAAAGAGCTGTCAAAGGGCACCAGAAACAAAATTGTAGCCCTGCACCAGGCTGGGAAGACTGAATCTGCAATAGCCAACCAGCTTGGAGTGAAGAAATCAACAGTGGGAGCAATAATTAGAAAATGGAAGACATTCAAGACCACTGATAATCTCCCTCGATCTGGGGCTCCACGCAAAATCCCACCCCGTGGGGTCAGAATGATCACAAGAACGGTGAGCAAAAATCCCAGAACCACGCGGGGGGACCTAGTGAATGAACTGCAGAGAGCTGGGACCAATGTAACAAGGCCTACCATAAGTAACACACTACGCCACCATGGACTCAGATCCTGCAGTGCCAGACGTGTCCCACTGCTTAAGCCAGTACATGTCCGGGCCCGTCTGAAGTTTGCTAGAGAGCATTTGGATGATCCAGAGGAGTTTTGGGAGAATGTCCTATGGTCTGATGAAACCAAACTGGAACTGTTTGGTAGAAACACAACTTGTCGTGTTTGGAGGAAAAAGAATACTGAGTTGCATCCATCAAACACCATACCTACTGTAAAGCATGGTGGTGGAAACATCATGCTTTGGGGCTGTTTCTCTGCAAAGGGGCCAGGACGACTGATCCGGGTACATGAAAGAATGAATGGGGCCATGTATCGTGAGATTTTGCGTGCAAACCTCCTTCCATCAGCAAGGGCATTGAAGATGAAACGTGGCTGGGTCTCTCAACATGACAATGATCCAAAGCACACCGCCAGGGCAACGAAGGAGTGGCTTCGTAAGAAGCATTTTAAGGTCCTGGAGTGGCCTAGCCAGTCTCCAGATCTCAACCCTATAGAAAACCTTTGGAGGGAGTTGAAAGTCCGTGTTGCCAAGCGAAAAGCCAAAAACATCACTGCTCTAGAGGAGATCTGCATGGAGGAATGGGCCAACATACCAACAACAGTGTGTAGCAAACTTGTGAAGACTTACAGAAAACGTTTGACCTCTGTCATTGCCAACAAAGGATATATTACAAAGTATTGAGATGAAATTTTGTTTCTGACCAAATACTTATTTTCCACCATAATATGCAGATAAAATGATAAAAAAAACAGACAAAGTGATTTTCTGGATTTTTTTTTCTCAGTTTGTCTCCCATAGTTGAGGTCTACCTATGATGTAAATTACAGACGCCTCTCAACTTTTTAAGTGGTGGAACTTGCACTATTGCTGACTGACTAAATACTTTTTTGCCCCACTGTATATATATATATATATATATATATATATATATATATATATATATATATATATATATATATATCTTACATAGTCTCCTTTATTATGTATATTGCTGTCTCTTATTGCACAGTGTGCTGCACAGTGCCCTCTCTTGCTATGTACAGCCCCATCCCTTACATACCATCCTCTCTTGTTAGATATATAATGCAATAACAGCTGATGGAGCATGGGAAAGCTTCTTTTCTAATGGAGGAGCTGATGGACTGGTCGTCTGGTCACCGTCTGCTCCATCAGCAGCCATTTTATATCTAACAAGAGAGGGGACTATGTAATAAAAGAGGGAGGTGTGAGTAACAAAAATAACAAGAATACACTATGTACATAACAGCAGAGGAAGCTGTTACAATAATGCTACTTTCACACTAACGTCGTGCACTGCACGTCGCTATGCGTCGTTTTGGAGAAAAAACGCATCCTGCAAAAGTGCTTGCAGGATGCGTTTTTTCTCCATAGACTATTATTAACGACGCAGTGCGACGCATTGCCACACATCGCAACCGTCATGCACCGGTTGCGTCGTGTTGCGTCGGACCGTCGCCACCAAAAAACGTTACATGTAACGTTTTTTGGTGCGTCGTCTGCAGCATTTCCGACCGCGCATGCGCGGCCGGAACTCCACCCCCGCCTCCCCGCACCTCACAATGGGGCAGCGGATGCGTTGAAAAACAGCATCCGCTGCCCCGTTGTGCGGCGCTTCCACAGCTAGCGTCGGTGCGCCGCAACGTCGCATAGCGACGTACAGTGCACAACGCTAGTGTGAAAGTAGCCTAAGGAACGGCACCATATATCTAGAGAGGATGGTTCTTAATTAGGGACGGTGTTATACATAATAAGAAAGAAAACGATGTATCTAAGGACTGCGCTATACATAATATGTGAGTACACTATATACTAAGAGTCTGTGATATACATAATAAGTGAGTACACTATATACTAAGGGACTGTGCTATACATAATAAGTGAGTACACTATATAATAAGGGACTGTGCAATACATAATATGTGAGTACACTATATACTAAGGGACTGTGCTATATATAATAAGTGAGTACACTATATAATAAGGGACTGTGCAATACATAATAAGTGAGTACACTATATACTAAGTGACTGTACTATACATAATAAGTGAGTACACTATATACTAAGGGCCTGTGTTATACATAATAAAGCTACATTCCTGTGTCCGTGTGCAGTGTCGGTGTGGTGTGCACTTTTACAGATGCATTGAGCATGTCTTATGCTGATCCTCAAAATCAGATCAAAACAAAACATTCTCAGTTCCATTATTTTCACGGATGTGTGCTGTCCGATAAGAACATCTGGAAGCACACTGGCATATCACACAAATGTGAGAATGTAGAATAAGGGATTTTATAGATAACATTATCAGTGCATGTCACACAGAGCAGATACAGAATAATATTTATATCCAGGCACTTACCACTGATGTCTCGTCTAATTAGAGCTGTTTTCTGCTGTTTCTTCTCCATCTGGTCAGTCCTTCATATCGACATCTCCCAGCCACGACTCAGCTTGTCACGATGATAATTTCAGCCCTGAAAATAACAAGGTCACATACATTGCATACATACATGTGTCTCCCTCCTGAATACATATATGTACCCCACCATTAAAAGTATAAAGTGATAAGCAGCACTGTTCCCTTCATTAACTACAGGTGCTTCTCACAAAATTAGAATATCATCAAAAAGTTAATTTATTTCAGTTCTTCAATACAAAAAGTGAAACTCATATATTATATAGAGTCATAACAAAAAGAGTGATCTATTTCAACTGTTTATTTCTCTTAATGTTGATGATTATGGCTTACAGCCAATGAAAACCCAAAAGTCATTATCTCAGTAAATTAGAATAATTAACAGAAAAACACCTGCAAAGGCTTCCTAAGCATTTAAAAAGGTCCCTTAGGCCTCTTTCACACTTCCGTCTTTTAGCTCCCATCGAAATCCGTAGATTTAAAAAAAAAAGGATCCTGCAAATTTTTCTGCAGGATCATGTATTTTCCCATAGACTTGTATTATTATTATTATTATTCATTTTTATAGCGCCATTTATTCCATGGCGCTTTACATGTGAAATACGGGGCAAATATAGACAAATACATTAGACATGAGCAAAAAAAACAAGGCACACGGGTACATAAGGAGGGAGGACCCTGCCCGCGAGGGCTCACAATCTGCAGGGGATGGGTGATGATACACTAGGAGAGGGCAGAGCTGGTTGTGCGGCGGTTCAGTAGGTTCAGGATTACTGCAGGCTGTAGGCTTGTCGGAAGAGGTGAGTCTTCAGGTTCTTTTTGAAAGTTTCAATGGTAGGCGAGAGTCTGATGTGCTGGGGTAGAGAGTTCCAGAGTATGGGGGAAGCACGGGAGAAGTCTTGGATGCGGTTGTGGGAAGAAGAGATGAGAGGGGAGTAGAGAAGGAGGTCCTGAGAGGATCGGAGGTTGCGTGTTGGTAGGTACCGGTTGATCATGTCACAGATGTATGGAGGAGATAGGTTGTGGATGGCTTTGTAGGTCATTGTGAGGGTTTTGAACTGGAGTCTCTGGGCAATAGGAAGCCAGTGAAGGGCTTGGCATAGGGGAGAGGCTGGGGAATAGCAGGGAGACAGGTATATTAGTCGAGCAGCAGAGTGTAGGATGGATTGGAGTGGTGCCAGAGTGCCAGAGGGGAGTCCAGAGAGTAGGAGGTTGCAGTAGTCGTGGTGGGAGATGATAAGGGCATGCACTAGTGTTTTTGTGGTGTCACGGTCAAGGAATGCGCGGATCCGGGAAATGTTTTTGAGTTTGAGGCGGAAGGAGGAGGCAAGGGCTTAGATATGTGGCTTGAAAGAGAGGGCAGAGTCGAGGATCACCCCGAGGCACCGGGCGTGTGGGACTGGGGAAAGTGAGCAGCCATTGACATTGATGGATAGGTCTGGTGGAGGGGTAGAGTGAGATGGGGGAAAGATGATGAATTCTGTTTTGTCCATGTTCAGTTGTAGAAAGCGAGCAGAAAAGAAGGCTGAAATAGCAGACAGACAGTGCGGGATTTTGGTAAGTAAGGAGGTGAGGTCAGGTCTGGATAGGTAGATCTGCGTGTCATCAGCATAGAGATGGTACTGCATACCGTGGGATTCTATGAGCTGTCCCAGACCGAAGGTGTAGATGGAGAAGAGTAGGGGTCCTAGAACAGAGCCTTGAGGAACACCGACTGACAAGGGGCGAGGTGAGGAGGTGGTGTGGTTGTATTAGCGACGGATCGTGACGGATGGCCATCCGTTTCATCCGTCGTGCACTGGATCCGTCAGAAAACTGCTGTCCGTCGGGTGGAGAAAACGTTCAGAGGAACATTTTTTCTGCACATCGGAAAATCGCTCAGCGACGGGTCCTGCGCTGTCCGTCGATGGCTATAATGGAAGCCTATGGACACAGGATCCGTCGCTGACCGTCAAAAACAGGAATCCAGCTACGTATCCCATTTTTGTATTCTGAGCATGCCTGGAAGGATTTTGTAGTCATGGGAATCTCTCTCTCTCTCATTCTCTCTCTCTCTCTCCAGAATTTTAGACATTCAAATTCAGCAGCGGCTAATTTGACGCATCGGTCAGGACACGGGATGCGTTGCATCCGTTTTTCACTATTTTTAAGACATCCGTCGATACGTCTCATCGATGCATTCTGATGGCCGCCTACCGACGGAAGTGTGAAAGAAGCCTTAGTCTGTTTCAGTAGGCTCCACAATCATAGGTAAGACTGCTGACTTGAAAGGTGTCCAGAAGGCAGTCATTGAAACTCTTCACAAGCAGGGTAAGCCACAAAAGGTCATTGCTAAAGAAGCTGGCTGTTCACAGAGTGCTGTATCCAAGAATATTAATGGAAAGTTGAGTGGAAGGAAAAAGTGTGGTAGAAAAAGGTGCACAAACAACCAAGATAACCATAGCCTTGAAAGGATTGTTAAGAAAAGGCCATTGAAAAATTTGGAGGAGATTCACAAGGAGTGGACTGCTGCTGGAGTCATTTCTTTAAGAGCCACCACACACAGAGTTATCCAGGACATGGGCTACAAGTGTTGCATTCCTTGTGTCAAGCCACTCACGACCAATAGACAACGCCAGAAACGTCTGTCGCTCAGTGGTCCAAGGTGTTGTTTTCAGATGAAAGTAAATTTAGCATTTTATTTGGAAATCAACTTCCAAAAATCTGGAGGAAGAGTGGAGAGGCACACAATCCAAGCTGCTTGAGGTATAGTGTGAACTTTCCGCAATCAGTGATTGTTTGGGGAGCCATGTAATCTGCTGGTGTAGGTCCACTGTGTTTTATCAAGACCAAAGTCATCACAGCAGTCTACCAGGATATTTTAAAACACTTTATGCTTCCCTCTGCCTACAAGCTTTTTGGAGATGGAAATTTCATTCTCCAGCAGGATTTGGCATCTGTCCACACTGCCAAAAGTACCAATACCTGGTTTAAAAACAACAGTATCATTGTGCTTGATTGGCCAGCAAACTCACCTGACCTTAACCCCATATACAATTTATGGGGTATAGTCAGGGGGAAGATGAGAGACACCAGACTCAACACAATGCAGACGAGCAGAAGGCTGAAATCAAACCAACCTGGGTTTCCATAACACCTCAGCAGTGCCACAGGCTGATCGCCTCCATGCCACGCTGCACTGATGCAGTAATTGATGTAAAAGGAGCCCTGACCAAGTATTGAGTGCATTTACTGAACATACATTTCAGTAGGCCAACATTTCGGATTTTAAAATCATTTTTCAAGCTAGTGTTATAAATTATTCTAATTTACTGAGATAATGACTTTTGGGTTTCATTGACTGTAAGCCATAATCATCAACATTAACAGTAATGACTATATAATATATGAGTTTCACTTTTTGTATTGAAGAACTGAAATAAATTAACTTTTTGATGATATTCTAATTTTGTGAGAAGCACCTGTATATTATCTGCCCCACAAAAATACTAATTATTCAATCTGTGACTATCCCCAATTAGCTGTAAGGCTATGTGCACACGGAAAATGTGCAAGGTTTTACAGTACAAGCAAAGTGAATGAGATCCCTGATGTCTCATGCACACGTTGATTATTTTTTCCTTGCAGATTTGCAGCAAATTCAAATCTGCATAATGTCAATTCTTGTAGCTTATTTCTCCCATACTAATGGGGAAAAATACGTAACATGTAAAAAATGTATAAAAAGAACAAATGTGTTTTTACTCAGCGTTCTTCCTGCCTAAACATTAGGATATGCAGCAGAATTTTCTCCTGCAAATTCTGAACGTGTGTACATAGCCTTAGTCCTGCACCCCTCTATTCCGTATAAGTCCTTGATAGCATCACAATGAATTTGCAGGTGGGAGAAGATGCCATCAGGTACTGAGCATCCTCTGCCACCTCCCAATTCATTACAAGTCCCTGTCAGAGTCTTCTCCCACCTTTCAGTTCATTATAAAGTCTTATGCACCTTATCGCCCCTGTCCCGGTCCCCAATAAATTTTAAGCCCCCGATAGCATCACAATGAATTGTGAAATGGGGAGGACACTACCAGGGGTTTAGCACCCTCCTCCACCACCCAACTAATTTTACATCCATATCTAATGTCCTCCTCCCCCTCCTCCATCATTGCCCTCTCCATTACCCCAATCATTGCCCTCCCCACCACCTCCATCATTTCCTCTCCACCATCCCAATCATTGTTCTCTCTCACCACCTCCATCATTGCCCTTGCCAACACCCCTATCATTGATCTCCTCCACCATTCCCATCATTGTCCTCTCCACCACATCCTTCGTTGTTGTCCCCCTCCACCCCTATCATTGTCCTCTCCATCCCCTCCATCATTGTCTTCTCCCCACCATCCCCATCATTGCCCTTTCCACCACCTCCGTCATTGCCTTCTCCTCTACCACCTCCATAATTGCCCTCTTCACCACCTCCATAGTTACCCTCTCCACCACCTCCATCTTTGTTCTCCCTCTCCACCCCATCATTGTCTTCACCACTTCCATCATTGCCTTCTTCCCCTCCAACCCATCATTATCTTCTCCACCACCCCTATCATTGCCCTCTCCACCATCTACACATACCACCACTCACCTCTCTGCATACACAACCACACACATACCACCACTCACCTCTCTGCACATTCCCCAGCAACCGCAGCATCATCGTCGCCGGCATCTTTATATCTGACACAGAAGTGCGCTGAATGCTGATGTCATCCAGCCATGTGTCTGTCAGACAGGAAGCACAGGCAGGAAGCAGAGGATGGATCCTTGCTGCCTACAGGAGAAAATGGCAGAGGAGCTACAGGGATCGCTCATTGCCCACCGAACATGAGGCCAATCAGGCCAGGGCCCCCCCAGAGCCTCGGGGCTGGAGAAATAGGAGAGATTGCCCTCATTATTAGCCATCCTGCAGGGGCTCCCCTCCACCTCGGGGCCCCGATGCAGCTGCACATGCAGTATGTCCATCCTGGTCTTGAGGTTATATTTGATTCAAATCATTCATTACTTATAACCTTGCTAATGTCACCAGCACCATGAAAAATCTGTAGACTTCAACCTTGCCTTATCTTTGAGTCAGCAAAAGCTCTTATTCATTCTCGCCTGGACTACTGAAACTCTCCCTCTCCAGTCCATCCTGAATAAAGCAGCCAGGATCATGTTGCCGACAAACAGCTACACTGATGCCGCCACTCTGTGCCAGGCCTTGCACTGGTTGCCCATCCACTGCATAGTCTAATATAAACACATCACTCAGTCTTTCTGATAAAGCTCTCCACAGTTCTCCATCATTTATTTCTAGCAGCCTATCCATCCACTCCATTCCACTAGTGACCTAAGATTGTATAATACTAACCTCCCATTCCCATCTCTTCGACTTCACTCGTGATGCACTCGTTTTCTGGAATGCATCACCATAGACAATCCAGTTAATTCCCAGTATCCACAGTTTCAAGCGTGCCATAAAAACACATTTCTCTAGACTAGTCAATCATCTCACTTCATTAATCTAACTATACCCTGTTATCCCTTCCATGCACTCAGCAGCACTTTGTATCTGTACTTGTACAGATACTGGATGGTGACTGGTTCATGCAGCATTATTTGAATGCCCCTATTTATTATATTGATGGCTGGACTTTACATAACAAGCATTTTTACCTTTGTTTCCCCCCTATTTCCTCAATGGTTGTAAGCTTGCGAGCAAGACCCTCACTCCACTGGGTATGTGGTACTATATGTTACTCTGTAATGTCTTATCCTGTTTATATCTATACCCTCTGAACTTCTAAAGTGCTGCGGAATATGTTGACGCTATAGAAATTAAAATTGTTATTATTCATTTACAAAGTATTATCTAATATATACTTACCTTGTAATGTCTTCACATCCTGTTCCGTCCAGGTGTGTCCGGATCCCAGAATTCCAAGCAGCGAAAGTTCACCGACCGCCATATTTGACACCCAAGTGATGGTGTCTCAATATGGAAACTGCTGGTTGTACCAGCCGCTTGCGCGGTGCCACCAGCGGAACACCGTCGCACCACTCACACACACACACACTGTACACGTCGTATACACCACACACACACAAACACACCCTGTATATGCCGTATGCACCACACACACACACCCACACTGTATACATAGTACGCAACACACACGCACACTCTATATATGCCGTACGCACCACACACACACTGTCAGGGTCGAACGGAGTGTCTGGGGCCCTCCAGAGGAATGGACTCTAGGGGCCCTCCAGAGAAACGGACTCTAGGGGCCCACCCTACAGCTATATGTAAATATCTGTAAGTCGTTATCCCCATTAAAGTGGAGGATCAACTGTAAAACCCCATAAACATAAGGATGAATGACCTCGGGGAGATCAAAACATCCAACACCGCGGAGACACCATCACGTGTTTCTCAACGCAGTGATCCAGAACACTGCCCCCATCCCTTAAGGGAAATATGCAAATGCATGTAGAAAAGCCGCGGAGACACCATCACGTGTTTCTCAACGCAAGCAATGAATAGCCAGGTCTTTCACCGAGAAGGAACAACCACGGGAAGGGCAGCATCCAATGAAGGAAAACCACCTATGCCAAAACATGGTATCCATCCACAGACAGCTGTTTCGGGGTATTTGCCCCTCATCAGTGTGGAGTAGGAAACTGGCTATTAGGAGCAGTGCCTAGTGAAAAGACTATAAACATAAGGATGAATGACCTCGGGGAGATCAAAACATCCAACACCGCGGAGACACCATCACGTGTTTCTCAACGCAGTGATCCAGAACACTGCCCCCATCCCTTAAGGGAAATATGCAAATGCATGTAGAAAAGCCGCGGAGACACCATCACCTGTTTCTCAACGCAAGCAATGAATAGCCAGGTCTTTCACCGGGAAGGAAAAACCACGGGAAGGGCAGCATCCAATGAAGGAAAACCACCTATGCCAAAACATGGTATCCATCCACAGACAGCTGTTTCGGGGTATTTTCCCCTCATCAGTGTGGAGTAGGAGACTGGCTATAAGGAGCAGTGCCTAGTGAAAAGACTATAAACATAAGGATGAATGACCTCGGGGAGATCAAAACATCCAACACCGCGGAGACACCATCACGTGTTTCTCAACGCAGTGATCCAGAACACTGCCCCCATCCCTTAAGGGAAATATGCAAATGCATGTAGAAAAGCCGCGGAGACACCATCACGTGTTTCTCAATGCAAGCAATGAATAGCCAGGTCTTTCACCAGGAAGTAACAACCACGGGAAGTGCAGCATCCAATAAAGGAAAACCACCTATGCCAAAACATGGTATCCATCCACAGACAGCTGTTTCGGGGTATTTGCCCCTCATCAGTATGGAGTAGGAAACTGGATATTAGGAGCAGTGCCTAGTGAAAAGACTATAAACATAAGGATGAATGACCTCAGGGAGATCAAAACATCCACGGTGTTGGATGTTTTGATCTCCCCGAGGTCATTCATCCTTATGTTCATAGCCTTTTCACTAGGCAGTGCTCCTAATAGCCAGTTTCCTACTCCACACTGATGAGGGGCAAATACCCCGAAACAGCTGTCTGTGGATGGATACCATGTTTTGGCATAGGTGGTTTTCCTTTATTGGATGCTGCTCTTCCCGTGGTTGTTCCTTCCCGGTGAAAGACCTGGCTATTCATTGCTTGCGTTGAGAAACACGTGATGGTGTCTCCGCGGCTTTTCTGCAACTGTAAAACACCGGCAGCTGCTGCACATCTACTGTGTGCCCCCATAACTGGAATGTACAATTACGGTATTTTACATTAAAAGTTCTATGGTTAAAACAAGTTATCACCGACCCATGGGCTCCACAGGATAGGTGATCGCTTAGATCCAACCATTAGAAACTGCACCGATCGGAAGAATGGTGAAGTTTTATCCATGACAGGACACTTATCCCTATTTTAAAATGCAGCAGCAGTTCAGATGTCTGACCGCAGCTCCATCCATTCTCTTTCGGGGCTTTCAGAAAAAAATAAGAGCAGCGCTCGCAGTCACAGAGTGAATGAATGGATCAGTGGTCAAGTCGGACATACCGCTCCAGTCTAATGGGGATAAAAGTTCCACATTCTGCCGACTTTGTCCTAGCAGTCAGACCCCACCACCACCACCAATCAATTCGTTATCACTAATCCTGTGGAGCGGTGATTACTTTTTTCACAGGAGAACCCCTATAAGAGCATCTCTGATGCTGTGAAGCAAATATCTAATCTCTAATGGAAATAAAGAATCTTCTAATTAATATCTGAGAGAACAGATGACTGCCATATACAGCACAATCCCCTATATCAAGACCAATAACACCACATACAGGAAGAAATACCACCACACCATGACCAGACCACATAGTGACCTAATAAAACCACATATTACCAGTATATAGGGACCAAATAATACCATATACAAGGAGAAATACCGCTACACCATAACTAGACTACACATTCCACCACATAGTGACCAAATAATACCACATATAAAGGATAAATACCGCCATACCATGACCAGACCACATATTACCATCACATAGTGACTGAATACTACAATACTGAACCAGACCACATATTACCATCACATAGTGACTGAATACTACAATACTGATCATGAATACAAACCACAATACTAACAACACTGTTATTACCGCCAGTGACATTATACACAAGAGCTCTGTATATACTGTCAATGTACAAGTAATACAGGGATCACCACTGACATTATACACAGGAGCTCTGTGTATAGTGTTGGTGTATAGGTAACAGTGACCACCAGTGACAATATACACAGGAGCTCTGTATATAGTGTCAGTGTACAGGTAATACAGTGATCATCAGTGACATTATACACAGGAGCTTTGTATATAGTGTCTGTATATAGTATCAGTGTACAGGTAATACAGTGATCACCAGTGACTTTATACACAGGAGCACAGGAGCTTTGTATATTGTGTCAGTGTACAGGTAATATAGTGACCACCAGTAATATTACACACAGGAGTTTTGTATATAGTGTATAGTGTATAGATAATACAGTGATCATCAGTGACATTATACACAGGAGATCTGTATATAGTGTCAGTGTAAAGTTAATACAGTGACTCACCAGTAACATTATAAACAGGAACTCTGTATATAGTGTTAGTGTTCAGGTAATGCAGTGATCACCAGTAACATTATAAACAGGAGCTCTGTATATAGTGTCAGTGGTCAGGTAATACAGTGATTACTGGTGACATTATACACAGGAGCTCTGTATATAGTGTCAGTGTACAGGTAATACAGTGACCACCAGTGACATTATACACAGGAGCTCTGTATACAGAATATAGTGTATAGTGTGCGTGTACATATAATACACTGACTCACCGGTGACGTCTTTAGTTGAAGTCCTTCTTCTTCGCTTTTCTTCTTCAGCCAGCACAGACCACCATCACTTCTTACAGCCAGGACTCATCTCTGCAAAAAATAACACACAGTCATCAGTTCCAGAGCACTTTCCCCAATTTTTCCCTGACTTCTACACTACGTCAGATGAAGAAAAAAAGGGACGTAGTGCCGCCCTGCACAGTAACAGGACCCCCCTTTTGTTCCCTCCATGGAAAACAGTTGCCTAAAAAGTAAATTATATTGCAGTAGTAATAATGTCCCTAATTGGACCATAAATAAATTATCTTCCCCACTTGTCACCAAAAATTAATATAGCATGTTCTTCATTCTGGCCCCAAACAGTAATTAAGTCCCTCCCCCTGGCCCCCTTTATTTAGTAATCTCACCCAGCCTGGCTCCTTTTATTTTATAATATGCCCCAGCCTGCCCCCCTATGTCCCTTGTGCAACCTGGCCCACAGATATATTTCCTGCCCCAGCTATCCATACAGGCCTGCATATGTCCCTTGTCCTGCCCCCCCCAATATATCTCTCCTGGACCCCATATATCTATCCTGGTCCATTGTCTGGGACTCCCCCCCATAAATCCATCATGACTCCCCCCATATATCCATCCTGATCCCACTTATATATGCATCCTGGCTCCCCCATATAGCCATCCTGGCTCCCCCATATATAACTATCCTAGTTCCCCCATATATATACATCCTGGCTGCCACATATATATACGCATCCTGGCTCCCCCATATATATTCATCCTGGCTCCCCATATATATCCATCCTGGCTTCCCCATATATATCTATCCTGGCTCCCCCATATATATGCATCCTGGCCCCCCATGTATACGCATCCTGGTCCCATGTCCTGCCCCATAAATCCATCCTGCCCCCCATATATATATGCATCTTGGCTCTTCCATATATCCATCCAGGCCCCCATATATATCCATCCTTGTCCTGCCCCCATATATCCTCCTGGTCCCCCATATATATCCATTCTGGCCCCCCATATATATGCATCCTGTTCTCTTGTCCGCCCCCCCCACCATAAATCCAAACTAGCCCCCCATATATTCATCCTGGCCCCCCATATACACTCCCTGACAGAAGTTATGTCACTTATCGATGTTATGTAAATGAAAGCTTATAACCTGACGTTAAATTCATCCATTGATTGTATAAATTATTCTTTTGAAAGCTGAAAAATTTCTTTTCAGAACCTAAACCACATTTCGGAGGGTTTCAGCTTTCAAAAGAATAATTTATACAACCAATGGATGAATTTAACGTCAGGTTAGAAGCTTTTATTTACATAACATGGATAAGCGACATAACTTCTGTCAGGGAGTGTATATGCATCCTGGCTCCCCATATATCTGCATCCTGGCCCCCATATATATACATCCTGTTCCCTTGTCCTGCCCCCCCCCCCCATAAATCCATCCTGGCCCCCCCATATTGGCACCCCCATATATATGCATCCTAGCTCTACCATATATCCATCCTAGTCACCCATATATCTGCATCCTGGGCCCCCATATATATGCCTCCTGCCTCCTCATATATATATCCTGGCCTTCCCATATGTATCCATCCTGCCTCCCAGCACCCCATATGTATTCATCTTGGCCCCTCATATGTATCCATCCTGGTCCTTTTTCCTGCCCCCATATATCCATTCTGCCACCCCCGTTATATCCATCCTGGTCCTTTTTTCCTGCCCCCCATATATCCATCTTGCCGCCCCCCTTATATCCATCTTGGTCATTTTTTCCTGCCCCCCATATATCTATCCTGTCACCCCCTTATATCCATCCTGGTCCTTTTTTCCTGCTCCCCTTATATCCATCCTGCCACCCCTTATTTCCATCCTGGTCCTTTTTTCCTGCCCCCCATATATCCATCCTGCCGCCCCCCTTATATCCATCCTGGTCCTTTTCTCCTCCCCCCCCCCCCCCCCGTATATCCATCTTGCCGCCCCCCTTATATCCATCCCGGTCCTTTTTTCCTACTCCCCATTTATCCAGCCTGTCGCTCGTCCCCTTTATATCCATCCTGGTCCTTTTTTCCTGCCCCCCATATGTCCATCCTGCTGCCTCCCTTATATCCATCCTGGTCCTTTTTTCCTGCTCCCCATTTATCCAGCCTGTCACCCATCCCCCTTATATCCATCCTAGTCCTTTTTTCCTGCCCCCCCCCATATATCCATCCTGCCGTCCCCCTTAAATCCATCCTGGTCCTTTTTTCCTGCCGCCCATATGTCCATTCTGCCGCCCCCCTTATATCCACATCCTGGTCCTTTTTTCCTGCTCCCCATTTATCCAGCCTGTCGCCCCACTTATATCCATCCTGGTCCTTCTTTCTTGCTCCCCATTTATCCAGCCTGTCGCCCGTCCCCCTTAAATCCATCCTGGTCCTTTTTTCTGCCCCCATATGTCCATTGTGCCGCCCCCCTTATATCCATCCTGGTCCTTTTTTCCTGCTCCCCATTTATCCAGCCTGTCGCCCCCCTTATATCCATCCTGGTCCTTCTTTCTTGCCCCCCATAGATCCATCCTGCCGCCCCTCTTATATCCATCCTGGTCCTTTTTTCCTGCTCCCCATTTATCCAGCCTGTCGCCCGTCCCCCTTATATCCATCCTGGTCCTTTTTTCCTGCCCCTCCCCCCATATATCCATCCTGCCGCCTCCCTTATATGCCTCCTGGTCCTTTTTTCCTGCCCCCTGCCCCTCATATAGCCATCCTGCCACCCCCCTTATATCCATCCTGGTCCTTTTTTCCTACCCCCATATATCCATCCTTCCACCCCCCTTATATCCATCCTGGTCCTTTTTTCTGGCCCCCCATATATCCATCCTGCCGCCCCATTATATCCATCTGGGTCCTTTTTTTCCTGCTCCCCATATATCCATCCTGACCCCTTATCCTGGCTTCATGGAGACAGAGACAGGGAGACAGCCAGAGACAGAGAGAGAGACAGCGAGACAGAGAGAGACAGAGACAGACAGAGACAAAAAAGATTCCTCTTACCTTCCTGCGCTCCCGGCGGTGGCGTCCTCCTCCTCCTCCTCTGCAGGTCAGTGAGCACATACAGTTAGGTCCACATATATTTGGACAGAGACAACATTTTTCTAATTTTGGTTATAGACATTACCACAATGAATTTTAAACAAAACAATTCAGATGCAGTTGAAGTTCAGACTTTCAGCTTTCATTTGAGGGTATCCACATTAAAATTGGATGAAGGGTTTAGGAGTTTCAGCTCCTTAACAAGTGCCACCCTGTTTTTAAAGGGACCAAAACTTATTGGACAATTGACTCCAAGGCTATTTCATGGACAGGTGTGGGCAATCCCTTTGTTATGTCATTCTCAATTAACCCCTTAAGACCGGAGGGTGGTTTGCACGTTAATGACCGGGCCAATTTTTACAATTCTGACCACTGTCCCTTTATGAGGTTATAACTCTGGAACACTTCAACGGATCTTGGCAATTCTGACATTGTTTTCTCGTGACATATTGTACTTCATGATAGTGGTAACATTTCTTTGATATTACCTGCGTTTATTTGTGAAAAAAATGGAAATTTGGCAAAAATTTTGAAAATTTTGCAATTTTCCAACTTTGAATTTTTATGCAATTAAATCACAGAGATATGTCACACAAAATACTTAATAAGTAACATTTCCCACATGTCTACTTTACATCAGCACAATTTTGGAACCAAACATTTTTTTTCTTAGGGATTTATAAGGGTTAAAAGTTGACCAGCAATTTCTCATTTTTACAACACCATTTTTTTAGGGACCACATCTCATTTGAAGTCATTTTGAGGGGTCTATATGATAGAAAATCACCAAGTGTGACACCATTCTAAAAACTGCACCCCTCAAGGTGCTCAAAACCACATTCAATAAGTTTATTAAACCTTCAGGTGTTTCACAGGAATTTTTGGAATGTTTAAATAAAAATGAACATTTAACTTTTTTTCACAAAAAATTTACTTCAGCTCCAATTTGTTTCATTTTACCAAGGGTAACAGGAGAAAATGGACCCCAAAAGTTGTTGTACAACTTGTCCTGAGTATGCCGATACCCCATATGTGGGGGTAAACCACTGTTTGGGCGCATGGCAGAGCTCGGAAGCAAAGGAGCGCCATTTGACTTTTCAATGCAAAATTGACTGGAATTGAGATGGGACGCCATTTTGCGTTTGGAGAGCCCCTGATATGCCTAAACATTGAAACCCACCACAAGCGACACCATTTTGGAAAGTAGACCCCCTAAGGAACTTATCTAGATGTGTGGTGAGCACTTTGACTCATTAAGTGATTCACAGAAGTTTATAATGCAGAGGCGTAAAAATAAAAAATCATATTTTTTCACAAAAATGATCTTTTCGCCCCCAATTTTTTATTTTCCCAAAGGTAAGAGAAGAAATTGGACTCCAAAAGTTGTTGTACAATTTGTCCTGAATACGCTGATACCCCATTTGTGGGGGTAAACCACTGTTTGGGTGCATGGGAGAGCTCGTAAGGGAAGGAGCGCCGTTTGACTTTTCAATGCAAAATTGACAGGAATTGAGATGGGACGCCATGTTGTGTTTGGAGAGCCACTGATGTGCCTAAACATTGAAACCCCCCACAAGTGACACCATTTTGAAAAGTATACCCCCTAAGGAACTCATCTAGATGTGTTATGAGAGCTTTGAACCCCCAAGTGTTTCACTACAGTTTATAACGCAGAGCCGTGAAAAAAAAATCTTTTTTTTTCCACAAAAATTATTTTTTAACCCCCAGTTTTGTCTTTTTCCAAGGGTAACAGTTGAAATTGGACCCCAAAAGTTGTTGTGCAATTTGTCCTGAGTACGTTGATACCCCATATGTGGGGGGGGGACCACCGTTTGAGAGCATGGCAGAGCTCGGAAGGGAAGGAGCGTCATTTGGAATGCAGACTTAGATGGATTGGTCTGCAGGCGTCACATTGCGCTTGCAGAGCCCCTAATGTACCTAAACAGTAGAAACCCCCCACAAGTGACCCCATATTGGAAACTAGACCCCCCAAGGAACTTATCTAGATGTGTTGTGAGAACTTTGAACCCCCAAGTGTTTCACTACAGTTTATAGGGCAGAGCCGTAAAAATAAAAAATCTTTTTTTTTTCCACAAAAATTATTTTTTAGCCCACAGTTTTGTATTTTCCCAAGGGTAACAGGAGAAATTGGACCCCAAAAGTTGTTGTTCAATGTGTCCTGAGTACGCTGATACCCCATATGTTGGGGTAAACCCCTGTTTGTGTGCACGGGAGATCTTGGAAGGGAAGGAGCACTGTTTTACTTTTTCAACGCAGAATTGGCTGGAATTGAGATTGGACGCCATGTCGCGTTTGGAGAGCCCCTGATGTGCCTAAACAGTGGAAACCCCCAATTATAACTGAAACCCTAATCAAACACATCCCTAACCTTAATCCCAATGGTATCCCTGACCACACCCCTAACCCTGACACACCCCTAACACTAATCCCAACCTTATTCCCAACCGTAAATGAAATCCAAACCCTAACCCTAACCCTAACTTTAGCCCCAACCCTAACCCTAACTTTAGCCCCAACCCTAACTGTAGCCTTAACCCTAGCCCCAACCCTAACCCTAGCCCTAACCCTAGCCCTAACCCTTGCCCTAACCCTAACCCTAGCCCTAACCTTAACCCTAGCCCTAACCCTAACTCTAGTCCTAACCCTAACCCTAGCCCTAACCCTAGCCCTAACCCTAACTCTAGCCCTAACCCTAACCCTAACCCTAATAGAAAAATGGAAATAAATATATTTTTTTAATTTTTTTATTTTTCGCTAACTAAAGGGGTGATGAAGGGGGGTTTGATTTACTTTTATAGCGGGTTTTTTTGCGGATTTTTATGATTGGCAGCCGTCACACACCGAAAGACGCTTTTTATTGCAAAAAATATTTTTTGCGTTATCACATTTTGAGAGCTATAATTTTTCCATATTTTGGTCCACAGATTCATGTGAGGTCTTGTTTTTTGCGGGACGTGTTGCCTTTTTTATTGGTAACATTTTCGGGCATGTGACATTTTTTGATCGCTTTTTATTCCGATTTTTGTGAGGCAGAATGACCAAAAACCAGCTATTCATGAATTTCTTTTGGGGGAGGCGTTTATACTGTTCCGCGTTTGGTAAAATGGATAAAGCAGTTTTATTCTTCGGGTCAGTACGATTACAGCGATACCTCATTTATATTTTTTTTATGTTTTGGCGCTTTTATACGATAAAAACTGTTTTATAGAAAAAATAATAATTTTTGCATCACTTTATTCTGAGGATTATAATTTTTTTCTTTTTTCTTTGATAATGCTCTATGGTGGCTTGTTTTTTGCGGGACAAGATGACGTTTTCAGCGGTACCATGGTTATTTAGATCTGTCTTGTTGATCGTGTGTTATTCTACTTTTTGTTTGGCAGTATGATAATAAAGCGTTGTTTTTTGCCTCGTTTTTTTTTTTTTTTAACGGTGTTCACTGAAGGGGTTAACTAGTGGGACAGTTTTATAGGTCAGGTCATTACGGACGCGGCGATACTAAATATGTGTACTTTTATTTTTATTTTTTTTACTTAGATAGAGAAATGTATTTATAGGAACAATATTTTTTTGGGGGGGGGAATTTTTTTTTTCATTTTTTTTTATTTTTTTACACATGTGAATATTTTCTTTTAACACTATAACATTGCCCCAGGGGGAGCATCATGTTATAGTGTAAGATTGCTGATCTGACACTTTGCTGTGCACTGTGTCAGATCAGTGATCTGACGTGCACTCCTGAAGGCTTCCCGGCGCCTGTGAAGCCACCTCCCTGCAGGACCCAGATGCCGTGGCCATTTTGGATCTGGGCCTGCTGCAGGGAGGAGGAGGTAAGAGACCCTCGGAGCAACGCGATCACATCACGTTGCTCCGGGGGTCTCAGGGAAGCACGCAGGAAGCCCCCTCCCTGCGCGATGCTTCCCTATACCGCCGGAACACTGCGATCATGTTTGATCGCAGTGTGCTGGGGGTTAATGTGCCGGGGGCGGTCCCTGACCGCTCCTGGCACATAGTGCAGGATGTCAGCTGCGATAGTCAGCTGACACCCGGCCGCAATCAGCCGTGCTCCCCCCGTGAGCGCGGCCGATCGCATATGACATACTATCCCGTCACTGGGAATTAAGTCCCAGGTCACCTTGACGGGATAGTGCGTCATATGGGATTAAGAGGTTAAGCAGATAAAAGGCCTGGAGTTGATTTGAGGTGTGGTCCTTGCATTTGGTAGGTTTTGCTGTGAAGTAAACATGCGGTTAAAGGAGCTCTCCATGCAAGTGAAACAAGCCATCTTTAAGCTGCGAAAACAGAAAAAACCCATCCGAGAAATTGCTACAATATCAGGAGTGGCAAAATCTACAGTTTGGTACATCCTGAGAAAGAAAGAAAGCACTGGTGAACTCATCAATGCAAAAAGACCTGGGCGCCACGGAAGACAACAGTGGTGGATGATCGCAGAATAATCTCCATGGTGAAGAGAAACCCCTTCATAACAGCCAACCAAGTGAACAACACTCTCCAGGAGGTCGGCGTATCAATATCCAAATCTACCATAAAGAGAAGACTGCATGAAAGTAAATACAGAGGGTTCACTGCACGGTGCAAGCCACTCATAAGCATCAAGAATAAAAAGGCTAGACTGGACTTTGCTATAAAACATCTAAAAAAGCCAGCACAGTTCTGGAAGAACATTCTTTGGACAGATGAAACCAAGATCAACCTCTACCAGAATGATGGAAAGAGAAAAGTATGGCGAAGGTGTGGTACAGCTCATGATCCAAAGCATACCACATCATCTGTAAAACACGGCGGAGGCAGTGTTATGGCTTGGGCATGCATGGCTGCCAGTGGCACTGGGTGCTAGTGTTTATTGATGATGTGACACAGGACAGGAGCAGCCTTTCCATACTGTGTGCTTAGATCCAACCAAATGCAGTCAAACTGATTGGTCATCGTTTCATACTACAGATGGACAATGACCAAAAGCATAAAGCAAAGCCAAAGCAACCCAGGAGTTTATTAAAGCAAATAAGTGGAATATTCTTGAATGGCCAAGTCAGTCACCTGATCTCAACCCAATTGAGCATGCATTTCACTTGTTAAAGACTAAACTTCAGACAGAAAGGCCCACAAACAAACAGCAAGTGAAAACCACCGCAGTGAAGGCCTGGCAGAGCATCAAAAAGGAGGAAACACAGCGTCTGGTGATGTCCATGAGTTCAAGACTTCAGGCAGTCATTGTCAACAAAGGGTTTTCAACCAAGTACTAAAAATGATCATTTTATTTAAAATTATTGAATCTGTCCAATTACTTTTAGTCCCTTTAAAAACAGGGTGGCACATGTTAAGGAGCTGAAACTCCTAAACCCTTCATCCAATTTTACTGTTGATACCTTCAAATGAAAGCTGAAAGTCTGAACTTTAGCTGCATCTGAATTGTTTTGTTTAAAATTCATTGTGGTTATGTCTATAACCAAAATTAGAAAAATGTTGTCTCTGTCCAAATATATATGGACCTAACTGTAGTAAAATGGTAGCCGACATAGCAGAGGCCGGCGGCTGATGTGCATACGTCGCATGCGGCGCATGACACTGACGTCACACACCGGCGATGACGGGTGCACACTTGACAGATTGGATTGGGATGCACATCGCAGCGGTTCAGGTAATGCATGCCCCTGCACCTTTTCTGTCTGCGCTTTTAAAGGGCCCGCGCCCCTAAAAACCGTAGACTTTTTTTTATTTCTTCTCCTCCTCTGCTGCCCCCAGAGACAAGGGCCCGCCGGGGATTTCCCCGATACCCCACCAGGCAGACCAACCCTGCACACTGCACACTGAGTACGCTGTACTCAGCATCTTTCATGGTACCACCAGCAGAACACCAACACGAACACGCTGCTGCTGGGATCAGCCGAATGAGTCAGTGACCGCCGCCATCTTTGTACAGGAGGAGCACCACTATCTGTCTACAAAAAGATGGTGGTGGTCTGATTTACTGTGCCTGCGCAAATTCTGCACAGGCGCAGTGAATCATTCAGCTGATCCCGGCGGCACATGCGTGACGTGGCTACAGGCAGAGGAAGCCGATCACATTAAAGGTGTTTTCCCACAAACGAAAGTTCATTTTAAAAATTGTCTGTGTCTGACCGTGTACGGAGCATACCACATCTCCTGGGCAGGGGAGGAAGCAAAAGACAATACTGACATTACTCCTTTAAAAAGCAAATATCAATGCCAACATGGCTCCTCGTAAAAAGTACACCAATGACAATGAAAGGAAAGCAGCAAAGGCACAACGTAGAAGACAACAACGGGCAAATGAGACTCTTGAAGAACAACAGCATCGCTGGAACAAAAATGATGCATATAAGTGTAGGCGTCAAGCACATGAGTCCCTTGAATCAAAAGTCATTAGATTATCACAGGATGTCATTAGGCAACAAAAGCGCCACAAACAGAAATCTGCAGTCTTAACAGCAATACCATGCTCACAAAATGACCCATTTGGAACCAGCACACCACACCGCCGAGTCTACAACTTCAAAGTGTATGAGGTTAACTAAGAAGGCATTTTCCCAACACAAGCTACTTCAAGAACAATGTCCATTGGCCACAGCAAGAAGACTGTCACAGGATGTAGAAGCACACAGTCTACAGTGACAAGCTGAAACATAAAGCCAGAGAGAAGTGCCACTACAACAGCTACGACAAATCAACATCCGCCAGCAAATAAGTCACATACAAAAAGAAAGACATGAACTTCAACTACAAGCAAAAAATGTAACCCATGATGAAAACACATTTCACGAACACAGCTACAGTCCCATGAACCATTTATGTCAAAGTTGTCAATCTTTCAGCACATGGGGTAGACAGGTCAAAGAAGAGAGAACAGATGGGAGAAGTCAGCACATGGGGAAAGAGAGAGTGGGTAGGTGGGTGAGCACATGGGGGGGAGAGATTCTCAATGCTGCAAAGCCTGCCCCCATCGTGACATTACCGCCATCGGGCCTCCATCTAGTTATTTATAAGGTAGTAACGTACTTACCAGTCGCCATCTTCTTTCAGTTTTAGATTCATTCCTGCACCCCAATACTGCATTTCTGACCTGTTTAATCTCATTGTGGTTGCTGTGAGAAGCGAAGGCCACGTTTTGAATTTTTTCAATGCAAGTCTATGAAGGAGGCTGGTGGAGAATTGACTTACATTGAAAGAGTATCCACTGCTCCACACAGTGATTTGGCAGGTTACAAATGAAGTCACATAGTGGCAGAACGGCCCAGGGTGCCTCTGAGATTGGGAGAAGACACGGAGGTGAATATTTTAATACCTTTATAACACTTACATACAGTTCATAATACCTAAAAAATAGACAAATTTTAAAAAATCACTGTTGTGGTACTTTAAAGGGTACGTTCATCCTTACAATCATTTCTATTGCGGGACCGGAGGGTATGTATGAATTATACATACTCCTGGCCAGAGCCCATACAGTGGGCACTGACTGGTTCCATACACTTGGATGGAGTGAGGCCACACCCTCTAGTTGTCCACACCCACTAGACAGCCATGTCACTAATCGGGGCGCAGCCTCTGTGAATACAAATGTATGGAGCGAGGCCATGCCCACTGGCCAGGCTCTGGCCGGGAGTATGTATAATACAGTATATATGTACCTGCCATCCGGCTGAGAAATCAGCAAATCCACGCAGCGTAAAGTGTGTTCGCTGAAGGATTCATAAGTCTGCAATCACACAGAGTGACTGTAGACTTATTGATTTAGACTGGACAACCCTTTTAAGTGCTTGTTAAGAAAATTTGTGGTCACCAACTACAAAACATGCAGTCATACTCTGTTCTATCGGAGCCATAATTTTAATTCATTTTGTAGGGGACAGGTAAAAAGGAGCATTACTTCAGAAACAGATTATAGAGAGTTTGTTTGCACATTGTGTTCATGGATTATATTTAGCAGTTATCAGTGGCATAACTATAGGATTTGCAATTTGCATCAGGTTCAAAGTCATGGGGCTTACAAGCTCCTCCTCTAACCCAGGAGGGGCAGCATCTTTGCATCTATATCACTAGGTCATTTTTGTTAAAAAAAAAAAAATCCTGTAAAAAAAAAAAAGATACCTGGCATTATATAATAAGGTACATAAATTTTAGTCAGGTGTGGAAAAAATGCTGCAAAGTAACAAAACTATACAAGTGTTAATAGTTTTTTTTAATCAGTTTACAAAATACTAAATGAATGAATAAATAAAAGAGAAATCTAAATCAAATCAATATTCGGTGTGGCCAGCCTTTGCCTTCAAAATAGTCTCAAGCCTTCTAGGTACACTTGAACACAGTTTTTAAAGCACTACTCCAGTGGAGGTTTTTTATTGCAACGCTGGAGCCGTGCTATTATTCTATGTTCTTTGACTGTAGTCTCATACTGATCAGTCACTGTCTTCTGTTCCCAGCACCACTACGGTCGGTCTCCAGCAGTTTTTGACCTGCCTGATTGCTCCAGTGTTTGCTGAAGGGATCCAGAAGTCACTACTCTACATAAGTCTATGAGAGCAAGAACGAGTCCAGGACGAGGCTCTCATAGACTTGCATTGAGAGCTCGCGATTGTTACCTCTGACTTCCGGTTAGTCAGATGTTGCGGTTGCAAGATGGAGGCGGGGGACTGGAGCAGCGCCGGAAAGAGCTGAAAACAACAGCTGGTAAGTGTAAGGGTATGGCTCCACGGTCCGGAGGGGCGGCGGTATCGCCGCAGCGGCGAAGCCGCTCGGCGCTAAGGCCCGCCCCCTTCCTGGGACGCGATCATGCCGGATGTGTACAGTACACATCCGGGATCAACGCACCCCTCGCCATAGGGCCCTGTGATATGCCTTGCGGGGACGCTGCGTCCCCGCAAGGTGTACGGACATGCTGCGATCTGAAAAGACGCGCAGCATGTCCGGAGTCGCAGGGCCTCCGCGTGCGGGTTTCCACGCATAGTGGAGACGGGATTTCATAAAATCCCCTCCACTATGCTGGAACATCTGGACGCTGCTTGTTTGACGCTGCAGCGTCAAACAAGCAGCGTTTACTTACCGTGGAAACACACCCTAAGACTAGATTCAGGGAACTTAGATTAGTAGCACCACTTCAGCGCTGAAATAAAAAAAAGTCTTGATTGGTGTTTTAAAGGAGTATAATATAATTGTAGAAGAAAGACTTGGACCACATATCCAAAACTTCTACATTGATCTACTGCAGCTAAGCAAACATTGACAAAACTGAACACAAGGTTCTTAGTTAACCACTTTCTGACATTGGACGTACTATCTTGTCGAGGTGGTATGGGCTCGTATGACCACCGACAGGATACTGCGTTATCACCGATAAGCCGCCCTCACGGGGGGAGTGCAGCCGATTGGGGCCGGGTGTCAGCTGACTATCGCAGCTGACATCCAGCACATTAACCCCCGGCACACTGCGATCAAAGATGATCGCAGTGTTCCGGCGGTATAGGGAAGCATCGCGCAGGGAGGGGGCTCCCTGCGTGCTTCCCTGAGACCCTCCAATAAATACATTTCTTTATCTAAATTTTAAAAAAAACAATAAAAGTACACATATTTAGTATCGCCGCGTCAGTAAAGACCCGACCTATAAAACTGTCCCCCTAATTAATCCCCTTCAGTGATCACCGTAAAAAATTGAAAAAAAAACGAGGCAAAAAACGATGCTTTATTATCATACCGCCAAACAAAAAGTGGAATAACACGCGACCAAAAAGACGGATCTAAATAACCATGGTACCGCTGAAAACGACAACTTGTCCCGCAAAAAATTAGCCACCATACAGCGTCATCAACGAAAAAATAAAAAAGTTATAGTCCTCAGAATAAAGCGATGCAAAAATAATTATTTTACATATAAAATAGTTTTTATTGTATAAAAACGCCAAAACGTAAAAAAAGTATAAATGAGGTATCGCTGTAATCCTACTGACCTGAAGAATAAAACTGCTTTATCAATTTTACCAAACGTGGAACGGTATAAGCGCCCCCCAAAAGAAATTCATGAATTGCTGTTTTTTGTTCATTCTGCCTCACTCGTTAACTCGTCCCGCAAAAATCAAGACCTCACATGACTGTGAACCAAAATATGGAAAAATTATAGCTCTCAAAATGTGGAGACGCAAAAACTATTTTTGCAATAAAAAGCGTCTTTTAGTGTGTGACAGCTGCCAATCATAAAAATCCGCCGAAAAACGCTATAGAAGTAAATCAAACCCCCCTTTATCACCCCCTTAGTTAGGGAAAAATATTAAAATTTAAAAAAAAATGAATTTATTTCCATTTTCCCATTAGGGTTAGGGTTAGGGTTGGGGCTAAAGTTAGTTAGGGTTAGGGTTGGGGCTAAAGTTAGGGTTAGGGTTGGGGCTAAAGTTAGGGTTAGGGTAAGGGCTGGGGCTAAAGTTAGGGTTAGGGTTAGGGCTGGGGCTAAAGTTAGGGTTAGGGTTGGTGTTATGACCCCAATGGCGAGGGTCTCAGAGGAACGTGGAAGTCTGCAGAATACAAAAATCCAGCTCATAGGGCAGTGGTAACTGGGTTGACCATATATCTACTCCTAACGCCAACACTAGAAGTAGCCGGGGATCATTCCTACGTTGATTCTAGATGACACGCGCCAGCCGGAGAATCTAGCTACCCCTAGTAGAGGAAAACAAAGACCTTTCTTGCCTCCAGAGAAGGGGACCCCAAAGCTGGATAGAAGCCCCCCACAAATAATGACGGTGAGGTAAGAGGAAATGACAAACACAGAAATGAACCAGGTTTAGCACAGAGAGGCCCGCTTACTGATAGCAGAATAAAGAAAGGTAACTTATATGGTCAACAAAAACCCTATCAAAATCCACACTGGAAATTCAAGAACCCCCGAACCGTCTAACGGTCCGGGGGGAGAACACCAGCCCCCATAGAGCTTCCAGCAAAGGTCAGGATATAGATTTGGAACAAGCTGGACAAAAATGCAAAACCAAAACAAATAGCAAAAAGCAAAAGGCAGACTTAGCTGATATAACTGGAACCAGGATCAGTAGACAAGAGCACAGCAGACTAGCTCTGATAACTACGTTGCCAGGCATTGAACTGAAGGTCCAGGGAGCTTATATAGCAACACCCCTAACTAACGACCCAGGTGCGGATAAAAGGAATGACAGAAAAACCAGAGTCAAAAAACTAGTAACCACTAGAGGGAGCAAAAAGCAAATTCACAACAGTACCCCCCCCCCTTAGTGAGGGGTCACCGAACCCTCACCACGACCACCAGGGCGATCAGGATGAGCGGCATGAAAGGCACGAATCAAATCGGCCGCATGAACATCAGAGGCGACCACCCAGGAATTATCCTCCTGACCATAGCCCTTCCACTTGACCAGGTACTGAAGCCTCCGCCTGGAGAGGCGAGAATCCAAGATCTTCTCCACCACGTACTCCAACTCGCCCTCAACCAACACCGGAGCAGGAGGCTCAGCAGAAGGAACTACAGGCACAATGTACCGCCGCAACAAGGACCTATGAAATACATTGTGAATAGCAAACGACACAGGAAGATCCAGACGAAAAGATACAGGATTAAGGATTTCCAATATCTTGTAAGGCCCAATAAAACGAGGTTTAAATTTGGGAGAGGAGACCTTCATAGGAACAAAGCGGGAGAAAAACAATGACCAGCGGGCCTGTCTCGGATTAAGGCGTTTAGCAGACTCGAGATACATCAGATTTTTGTGATCAGTCAAGACCACCACACGATGCTTAGCACCCTCGAGCCAATGACGCCACTCCTCAAATGCCCATTTCATGGCCAACAACTCCCGATTGCCCACATCATAATTTCGCTCGGCAGGCGAAAACTTCCTAGAGAAAAAGGCACAAGGTTTCATAACAGAGCAACCAGGGCCTCTCTGCGACAAAACGGCCCCTGCCCCAATCTCCGAAGCATCCACCTCAACCTGAAAGGGAAGTGAGACGTCAGGCTGGCACAAAACAGGCGCCGAAGTAAACCGGCGTTTCAACTCCTGGAAAGCCTCCACGGCAGCAGGAGCCCAGTTAGCTACATCGGAGCCCTTCTTGGTCATATCCGTCAAAGGTTTCACAATGCTAGAAAAATTAGCGATAAAACGACGGTAGAAGTTAGCGAAGCCCAAGAACTTCTGAAGACTCTTAACTGACGAGGGCTGAGTCCAATCAAGAATAGCTCGGACCTTGACTGGGTCCATCTCCACAGCAGAAGGGGAAAAAATGAACCCCAAAAAGGGAACCTTCTGTACACCAAAGAGACACTTTGAGCCCTTGACAAACAAAGAATTTTCACGCAAAATTTTAAAGACCAACCTGACCTGCTCCACATGCGAATCCCAATTATCAGAAAAAAACAAAATATCATCCAGATAAACAATCAAAAATTTATCCAGATACTTCCGGAAAATGTCATGCATAAAGGACTGAAAAACTGAAGGCGCATTGGAGAGCCCAAAAGGCATCACCAAGTACTCAAAATGACCTTCGGGCGTATTGAATGCGGTCTTCCATTCATCACCTTGCTTAATGCGCACAAGGTTGTACGCACCACGAAGGTCTATCTTGGTGAACCACTTGGCACCCTTAATCCGGGCAAACAAGTCAGACAACAGCGGTAAAGGATACTGAAATTTGACAGTGATCTTATTTAAAAGCCGATAATCAATACAAGGTCTCAAAGATCCGTCCTTTTTTGCCACAAAAAAGAATCCCGCACCAAGAGGGGAAGAAGACGGACGAATATGTCCTTTCTCCAGAGACTCCTTGATATATGAACGCATAGCGGTATGTTCAGGTACCGACAGATTAAACAGTCTTCCCTTAGGAAATTTACTGCCTGGGATCAAATCTATAGCACAGTCACAGTCCCTATGAGGAGGCAGTGCACTGGACTCAGACTCACTGAAGACATCCTGATAATCAGACAAATACTCCGGAACTTCCGAAGGCGTAGAAGAAGCAATAGACACAGGCAGGGAATCCCCATGAATACCACGACAGCCCCAACTTGAGACTGACATAGCCTTCCAGTCCAGGACTGGATTATGGGTCTGTAACCATGGCAGCCCTAAAACAACCAAATCATGCATTTTATGTAAAACCAGGAAACGTATCACCTCGCGGTGTTCAGGAGACATGCACATGGTAACCTGTGTCCAATACTGCGGTTTATTTGCTGCCAATGGTGTAGCATCAATACCCCTAAGAGGAATAGGATTTTCTAATGGTTCATGAGTAAAACCACAGCGCTTAGCAAATGAGAGATCCATGAGACTCAGGGCAGCACCTGAATCTACAAACGCCATGACAGGATAAGATGACAGTGAGCAAATCAAAGTTACAGACAGAATAAATTTAGGTTGCAAATTACCAACGGTGACAGGACTAACAACCTTAGCTATACGTTTAGAGCATGCTGAGATAACATGTGTAGAATCACCACAGTAGTAGCACAAGCCATTCCGGCGTCTATGAATTTTCCGCTCATTTCTAGTCAGGATTCTATCACATTGCATTAAATCAGGTGTCTGTTCAGACAACACCATGAGGGGATTTGCGGTTTTTCTATCACATTGCACCGAATTAGGTGTCTGTTCAGACAACACCATGAGGGAATTTGCGGTTTTGCGCTCCCGCAACCGCCGGTCAATTTGAATAGCCAGTGCCATAGTATCATTCAGACCTGTGGGAATGGGAAAACCCACCATAACATTCTTAATGGCTTCAGATAGGCCATTTCTAAAATTAGCGGCCAGTGCACACTCGTTCCAATGTGTCAGCACGGACCATTTCCGAAATTTTTGGCAATACACTTCAGCCTCGTCCTGCCCCTGAGACATAGCCAGCAAGGCCTTTTCTGCCTGAATCTCAAGATTGGGTTCCTCATAAAGTAAACCGAGCGCCAGAAAAAACGCATCAAGATCAGCCAATGCCGGATCTCCTGGCGCAAGCGAAAAAGCCCAATCCTGAGGGTCGCCCCGTAAGAACGAAATAACAATTTTTACTTGCTGAGCAGAATCTCCAGATGAGCAGGGTCTCAGGGACAAAAACAATTTACAATTATTCACGAAATTCCTAAACTTAAACCTGTCTCCGGAAAACAGTTCAGGAATCGGTATTTTAGGTTCTGACCTAGGATTTCTGATAACATAGTCTTGTATGCCCTGCACACGAGTAGCCAGCTGGTCCACACTTGTAATCAAGGTCTGGACATTCATGTCTGCAGCAAGCATAGCCACTCTGAGGTAAAGGGGAAGAAGAAAAAGAAAAAAAAAAAAAAAAAACTCAGAATCTTCTTTCTTATAATCCCTCTTCTGCAATGCATTAAACATTTAATATTGGCCTGGCAAACTGTTATGACCCCAATGGCGAGGGTCTCAGAGGAACGTGGAAGTCTGCAGAATACAAAAATCCAGCTCATAGGGCAGTGGTAATTGGGTTGACCATATATCTACTCCTAACGCCAACACTAGAAGTAGCCGGGGATCATTCCTACGTTGATTCTAGATGACACGCGCCAGCCGGAGAATCTAGCTACCCCTAGTAGAGGAAAACAAAGACCTTTCTTGCCTCCAGAGAAGGGGACCCCAAAGCTGGATAGAAGCCCCCCACAAATAATGACGGTGAGGTAAGAGGAAATGACAAACACAGAAATGAACCAGGTTTAGCACAGAGAGGCCCGCTTACTGATAGCAGAATAAAGAAAGGTAACTTATATGGTCAACAAAAACCCTATCAAAATCCACACTGGAAATTCAAGAACCCCCGAACCGTCTAACGGTCCGGGGGGAGAACACCAGCCCCCCTAGAGCTTCCAGCAAAGGTCAGGATATAGATTTGGAACAAGCTGGACAAAAATGCAAAACCAAAACAAATAGCAAAAAGCAAAAGGCAGACTTAGCTGATATAACTGGAACCAGGATCAGTAGACAAGAGCACAGCAGACTAGCTCTGATAACTACGTTGCCAGGCATTGAACTGAAGGTCCAGGGAGCTTATATAGCAACACCCCTAACTAACGACCCAGGTGCGGATAAAAGGAATGACAGAAAAACCAGAGTCAAAAAACTAGTAACCACTAGAGGGAGCAAAAAGCAAATTCACAACAGGTTGGGGCTAAAGTTAGGGATAGGGTTGGGGCTAAAGTTAGGGTTAGTTTGGGGCTAAAGTTAGGGTTAGGGTTGGGGCTAAAGTTAGGTTTAGGGTTGGGGCTAAAGTTAGGGTTAGGTTTGGGGCTAAAGTTAGGGTTTGGATTACATTTACGGTTGGGATAAGGGTTAGGGGTGTGGTTAGGGTTATGGTTGGGATTAGGGTTAGGGGTGTGTTTGGGTTAGGATTTCAATTAGAATTGGGGGGTTTCCACTGTTTAGGCACATCAGGGGCTCTCCAAGCGCGACATGGCATCCGATCTCAATTCCAGTCAATTCTGCGTTGAAAAAGTAAAACAGTGCTCCTTCCCTTCCGGGCTCTCCCGTGCGCCCAAACAGGGGTTTATCCCAACATATGGGGTATCAGCATACTCGGGACAAATTGGACAACAACTTTTGGGGTCCAATTTCTCCTGTTACCCTTGGGAAAATACAAAACCGGGGGCTAAAAAATAATTTTTGTGGAAAAAAAAGGATTTTTTATTTTCAGGGCTCTGTGTTATAAACTGTAGTGAAACACTTGGGGGTTCAAAGTTCTCACAACTAGGGTTGAGCGAAACGGATCGGACAAATTCAAAAATCGCCGACTTTCGGCAAAGTCGGGTTTCATGAAACCCGACCCGATCCTAGTGTGGGATCGGCCATGCGGTCAGCGATCTCCACGCCAAAGTCGCGTTTCATATGACGATTTCACCACCATTTTTCAGCCAATGAAGGAGGACGCAGAGTGTGGGCAGCGTGATGACATAGGTCTTGGTCCCCACCATCTTAGAGAAGGGCATGACAGTGATTGGCTTGCTTTCTGCGGCGTCACAGGGGGTATAAAGGGGCGTGCACGTCAACCGCCATCTTACTTCTGCCGATCTTAGCATAGGGAGAGGTTGCTGCAGCTTCATCAGAATAAGGGATATATTTAGGGAGGGGAGATTAACCCCCAAACCGCTTGTGCTGTAGCGATTGCCACTGTCCAACACAACCTTTTTTTTGCAGGGACAGTGGAGGCTATATTTTTGTGCATCAGCTCTGTAGCTTATTAGGCTGCCTTATAAGGCTCCCTGATAGCTGCATTGCTGTTTGCACGGTGCTGTGCAAACCAACTGCTTTTTTAAAAGCAAACATCCTGTTGCTCCTTTCTGCACAGTTATCTTGTTTATTTGTCCACAGTGCACTTTTGTGTGCAGCAGTCCTTTTTATTGCTGCCATACTTGTCCTGAGATCATTGTAGGGAGATTGAAATTGTACTACAGTCCTTGTTTTGGTTCAGTCTCCCCCCAAAAAAAGGGAGATTCAAATTCTCACAAAGAGGATATACTACAGTCCTGTTAGTTTGTCGTATATATTAGCCAGCCACTTTCTGCCACTTACATTGTGTTGTTTTATACACTGGGCCTGAGTTTTCGTTCAGTCTCCCCCCAAAAAAAAGGGAGATTCAAATTCTCACAAAGAGGATATACTACAGTCCTGTTAGTTTGTCGTATATCAGCCAGCCACTTTCTGCCACTTACATTGTGTTGTTTTATACACTGGGCCTGAGTTTTGGTTCAGTCTCCCCCCCAAAAAAGGGAGATTCAAATTCTCACAAAGTGGATATACTACAGTCCTGCTAGTTTGTCGTATATCAGCCAGCCACTTTCTGCCACTTACATTGTGTTGTTTTATACACTGGGCCTCAGTTTTGGTTCAGTCTCCCCCAGAAAAAGGGAGATTCAAATTCTCACAAAGTGGATATACTACAGTCCTGTTAGTTTGTCGTATATCAGCCAGCCACTTTCTGCCACTTACATTGTGTTGTTTTATACACTGGGCCTGAGTTTTGGTTCAGTCTCCCCCACAAAAAAGGAGATTCAAATTCTCACAAAGTGGATATACTACAGTCCTGCTAGTTTGTCGTATATCAGCCAGCCACTTTCTGCCACTTACATTGTTGTCGTATATCAGCCAGCCACTTTCTGCCACTTACATTGTGTTGTTTTATACACTGGGCCTGAGTTTTGGTTCAGTCTCCCCCCAAAAAAGGGAGATTCAAATTCTCACAAAGAGGATATACTACAGTACTGTTAGTTTGTCGTATATCAGCCAGCCACTTTCTGCCACTTACATTGTGTTGTTTTATACACTGGGCCTGAGTTTTGGTTCAGTCTCCCCCCAAAAAGGGAGATTTAAATTCTCAAAAAGAGGATATACTACAGTCCTGTTAGTTTGTCTTATATCAGCCAGCCACTTTCTGCCACTTACATTGTGTTGTTTTATACACTGGGCCTGAGTTTTGGTTCAGTCTCCCCAACAAAAAAGGGAGATTCAAATTCTCAACAAGTTTATATACACCTTCTACCTTGTTTTACAGTACCATAAAACGGTTGTTATTTTGGTTAGATTTTCCCAAAAATGAGGAAGTCTGGTGGAAGAGCCTGCGGGCGGTCGTTGCCAGCTGGTACTGATGGTGGTGGTGGTGGTGGTGCATCTGGTGGTAGTGGCAAAAGCACAATAGCACCTAAGGCTGGAGGTGTTGAGCCAGCGTCATCGTCAGGCTACACAAGGTCTCGAAGGCTCCCTTATCTGGGAGTAGGAAAACAGCTTTTAAAGCCGGAGCAGCAGGAAAAAGTTTTGGCTTTCCTTGCTGACTCAGCCTCTAGCTCTTTCGCCTCCTCTTCAGAAAGTTCCAAATATAAAAGCAGTGAAGCTTTCAAAGACCTGATGGCCTACGCAGTACCACGCTATGACCTACCCAGTCGGCACTTCTTTGCGAGAAAAGCCATCCCAGCCCTCTACCAGCATGTCATATGCACTGAGGCAATCAGTCAGTGGAAAGGTGCACCTCACAACAGATACATGGACCAGTAGGCATGGCCAGGGACGTTATGTGTCCATCACGGTGCACTGGGTTAATGTGGTGGATGCAGGGTCCACAGGGGACAGCCATAGTGGGACAGTTCTGCCTAGCCCACAGTCTAGGAAACAGTTGGCTGTAGGCGTTCGCCACCCCTCCTCCTCCTCCTCCTCCAGAAGCGAAAGCTCATCCACAGAGCGCAGTCGCACGACCACTCCATCCGCAGCTGCCAGTGTTGCACACAAGGTGTCCCATTATCGAACATCTAGTGGTAAGCGTCAGCAGGCTGTGTTACAAATGAAGTGTTTGGGCGACAACAGACACACCGCGGAAGTACTGGCCGAGTACTTGCAGCAACAAACTCAGTCATGGCTGGGCAGTGTACATCTTTAGGCAGGCAAGGTAGTCAGTGATAACGGAAGGAATTTTATGGCTGCCATAGCCCTTTCAGAACTGAAACACATACCTTGCCTGGCTCACACCTTGAACCTGGTGGTGCAGTGCTTCCTGAAAAATTATCCGGGGTTACCAGCCCTGCTCCTGAAGGTGCGAAGAATTTGCTCGCACATCCGCCGGTCGCCCGTACACTCCAGCCGTATGCTGAACCATCAGCGATCGCTGAATCTTCCCCAGCACTGCCTAATAATCGACGTTGCAACAAGGTGGAACTCCACACTGCACATGGTTCAGAGGCTGTGTGTGGGAGGATACACATACACGGGCAGGCACTTGGATGGCAGACATGGAGTTGTCTGGTGTGCAGTGGTCGAAGCTACAAGACCTCTGTCAAGTCCTTCAGTGTTTTGAGGAATGCACATGCAGCGCCCCAGAGTCCTGGTCGTTGCAGTACTGTGGCTCCGCCACTAAGGGGAGCTATGGTACGTCTGATGGCACTGAAGGAGTTCATCTGATCAGGTATCACAGACACCAATACATTTCACAGTCGGGCCTCCGGGGGGAGCTAAGGGTTCTATTCATTAGGCCACTCCCCACCATAGTGGGTAAACTGGGGGTCAGGCAGGAAGTTAGATCAGAAAAGCTGACTGGATTGGACGAAGCAACACCTGGTGGCAGAGGGTGTTGTGGAGGAAGAGACAGTAGGGTCTCTGTCAGGGGTGGGATCCTGACAGAGGCTTGGCAACGAGAAAGAACGTAAAGGGACCGCGCCTGCTCTGGGTAGCGGCGGTGCCCAAGAAAGGATTAGAAGAGAAATAGATTGTGCTGAGTGAGAAACGAGATCAAGCGATAGGAGAATACCAGTAGGGGTCGTGCTGTAAGACCGGAGCAACACCCTGCTGAGGCGCACTACCGGTGGCCGGAACGCCGAGAGAGTATTTCAACATTCAGCTTCAAGCAATACTCTAAACAGCGGCAGGACAGTCAGTCTAAGGCGGGCTGTCTCACACAAATCACCTATGAAGTCTTGGGGGGCACCTTGTGGAGAGGGGCGACTCTAGGGTCCCGGAAGAGCTCCGAGCCTACCCGTCAAACGGGTGCCGTCCCAACCAGAACATCAGGGAGGGACGGAGGATTAGAAGAACATCATTTAATCGAGTTGTGAGGGAACTTAAGAAACAGACACAACGGTTGTGGGGACTCTCCGTAAGCACAGCAGGGGAGGACCACAACACATAGCGCTAGAAGGAAGGCACCGATTTCCACCTGTGAGGAGAGCTCTGGAGGTGCCATTGGACCGGCCGGACTTGCGCAGCCTGGTGAACCGTATTCTGGACTGAGGACCCAGAGATCTTCAGTAAAGAGGTAAAGAGACTGCAACCTGGTGTCCTCATTATTTACTGCACCGCACCACCACCACCGTCTTCTACATTTATTATTCACTGTGCGCCCCACAGCAGGGTCACGGACCGGGGCCTAGCCGCCGTGACAACCCCAGAGCAGAGACTCAGTGGCCCGGTACCGGGTACCCCTCGGCCCTGCGGCGGGTGGGGGCGCTACACACACAGCTGGTAAGTGCAGACGACGCCATCATAAGCATGAGCATCCCACTAATGCGTCTGCTGATGCAAAGTTTGACGCACATTAAGGAGCAGGTGTCTGCAGCCGAGGAGGAGGGAAGCCTTGATGACAGTAAGCCATTGTCTGCTCAGGGAACTGTCCTGAACGAGGTGGCGGATGAAGAGGAGGAGGAGGATGATTGGGATGAATATTTATGGGAGGAGGATGCTTCTCAGGGGGCAATAGAAACTGGTGGCGTTGCAAGGTCAGGTACTGGGTTTTTGCGGGACACAAGTGATGTTGATTTGCAAGAAAGTGCTCCTCAACCCAGCACAAGCAGTGAATTGACACCTGGAACATTGGCCCACATGGCTGAGTATGGCTTGCATATCCTAAAAAGGGACCCCCGCATTATGAAAATGATGACCGATGACAATTACTGATTGGCCTGCCTCCTGGATCCACGATATAAAGGAAAATTACAAAATATCATGCCACATGAGAACCTTGAGCAAATATTGGTTACTAAACAAGCAACTCTTGTAGACCGTTTGGTTCAGGCATTCCCAGCACACAGCGGCAGTGATGGTTCTCACACGAGCCGTAAGGGGCAACATGGCAGAGGTGTTAGAGGTGCACAAATCCGAAGTGGTGTTGGACAGAGGGGTTTTATGACCAGGTTGTGGAGTGATTTTGCAAATGACCGCTGACACGACAGGTACTGCTGCATAGATTCAAAGTGACAGGAGACAGCATTTCTCCAGTATGGTTACGAACTACTTTTCTCCCTTATCGATGTTCTCCCTCACAGGTCATTCCCCTTTGATTACTGGGCATCTAAAATAGACACCTGGCCTGAATTGGCAGAATATGCATTACAGGAGCTCGCTTGCCCTGTTGCTAGTGTGCTATCAGAAAGAGTCTTCAGTTCTGCTGGTTCAATGCTGACCGAAAAAAGGACATGTCTGGCTACCCGAAATGTTCATGATCTAACCTTCATTAAAATGAACCAGTCATGGATTTCAAATTATTTGGCCCCACCTTCCCCTGCTGACACGTAGCTTGCCTGAAAAATGTCTTACTTTAGCCCTCCTCTTACTGACTGCTCCAATTCCTCCATTTGCAGCTGCTGAATGTCCACCATAGGCCATTTATATACCTCCCTAAATGGACTGACTCCACCACAGGGCCGTGGTCACCACCTGGCGCAAGTACCCGTGCGAGTGCTGTTTGCCTGGACAGCTGGGTTTTCCCACTCTTGGGCGACGGCACTGGCACAGGCTCCCTCATAGTACAATGAAGTGTCTCTGACGGTGGTGGTGCACAACCAACGTCAGACACACCGTCGTAATATGAGGGGCCCTGTGCCAGTACCGCCGCCCACGAGAGCGTGTTCCCCCCCCAGCTAGAACAGTGCTCAACCACTTGCAATACTTACCTCTCCCTGCTCCACCACTGTGTAGTCTGGGTTGTTAAATCCTTCAATGGCACTACCAATGCAAATTTGTTTAAATGATAGATGATAGTTAAAATATACAGGGGCCCTGGCCTCCATTTAGACCAGTTAATACTTTGTGCCTACTACCACTGTCTGCTACTCAGCAGAGGAGCCAACCCCTGTACCTAGCTATGCCACCTGTTTATTTATGAACAATTTTTTGGCAGACATTTAGCCCACTTTATTATTTGGGCCTACTAACTGTGTCTGCCGCTCATTACAGTTGTCCTCCACTGAACAAAGCAATGCCGCCTGTTTAGTCCTGTTACCACATTTGAACTGCATTTAGCCCACTTTATTATTTGGGCCTACTAACTGTGTCTGCCGCTCATTACAGTTGTCCTCCACTGAACAAAGCAATGCCGCCTGTTTAGTCCTGTTACCAATTTTGAACTGCATTTAGCCTACTTTATTATTTGGGCCTACTAACTGTGTCTGCCGGTCATTACAGTTGTCCTCCACTGAACAAAGCAATGCCACCTGTTTAGTCCTGTTACAACTTTTGAACTGCATTTAGCCCACTTTATTATTTGGGCCTATATCTGTGTTTCCTTTTCATCCTGCCCATTGCCCAGCCACTGCTAGATGAGTCTGCTGGTACATTGACCCAGACCACTACATTCCCCTTGCACTCTACACATCCAGAATCTGACCCTGCTGAAAGTCAGGTTCCCCTTCCTGCATACTATACCACCTTATACGGGGACAAAGAGGAAGGTGCAGATGAAAGTGCAGGTTCCTTCATCAGGTGGGGGGGCATACTCGTTGGCGACGTCACTGGCACAGGGCCCCTCATAGTACGCAAAAGTGTCTCTGCCGGTGGGAGGCGCCACCCGCCGTCAAACACACCGCCGTACTATGAGGGGCCCTGTCATGGTTCTCAATGGCAAGAGACCGTAGTAAAGCATACAAAAGGACTAGCTCTTGGAAGATGGGAACTCGAGCTGACTGTGAGCTAAACCTACCGCACAACTAACAGTGGCCGGGTAGCGTGCCTACGTTTTATCCCTAGACGCCCAGCGCCAGCCGGAGGACTGACTGACCCTAGCAGAGGAAAATACAGACCTGGCTTACCTCTAGAGAAATTTTCCCCAAAAGGCAGACAGTAGCCCCCACATATATTGTCGGTGATTTTAGAGGAAAATTACATACGAAGTATGAAGATAGGTTTAGCAAATTGAGGTCCGCTTACTAGATAGTAGGAAGACAGAAAAGGGAACTTCACAGTCAGCTGAAAACCCTTTCAAACACCATCCTGAAATTACTTTAAGACTCTAATATCAACTCATGACACCAGAGTGGCAATTTCAGCTCACAAGAGCTTCCAGCCTCAGAAATATTCAAAAACAGAGAACTGGAACAAAAATGCAAAACAATCTTAGGACTACAAGTCCAACTTAGCTGATAGTAGTCTAGGAGCAGGAACATGCAACAGAAAGGCTTCTGGTAACATTGTTGGCCGGCATAGAAATGACTGAGGAGCAAGGCTAAATAGAAACTCCCACATCCTGATGGAAACAGGTGAACAGAGGAGATGAAGCACACAAGTTCAGTACCACCAATAACCACCGGGGGAGCCCAGAAACCAAATTCACAACAGTACCCCCCCCCCTCAAGGAGGGGGCACCGAACCCTCACCAGAACCACCAGGGCGATCAGGATGAGCCCTATGAAAGGCACGGACCAAATCGGAGGCATGAACATCAGAGGCTGTCACCCAAGAATTATCCTCCTGACCGTAGCCCTTCCACTTGACCAAATACTGAAGTCTCCGTCTGGAAACACGGGAGTCCAAGATCTTCTCGACAACGTACTCCAACTCACCCTCAACCAACACCGGAGCAGGAGGCTCAACGGAAGGCACAACCGGTACCTCATACCTGCGCAACAATGACCGATGGAAGACATTATGAATAGAAAAAGATGCAGGGAGGTCCAAACGAAAGGACACAGGGTTAAGAATCTCCAGTATCTTGTACGGGCCGATGAACCGAGGCTTAAACTTAGGAGAAGAAACCTTCATAGGGACAAAACGAGAAGACAACCACACCAAGTCCCCAACACAAAGACGAGGACCAGCACGACGACGGCGGTTGGCAAACTGCTGAGTCTTCTCCTGGGACAACTTCAAATTGTCCACCACATGCCCCCAAATCTGATGCAACCTCTCCACCACAGCATCCACTCCAGGACAATCCGAAGACTCCACCTGACCGGAAGAGAAACGAGGATGAAACCCCGAATTACAGAAGAAAGGAGAAACCAAGGTGGCAGAACTAGCCCGATTATTGAGGGCAAACTCCGCCAAGGGCAAAAAGGCAACCCAATCATCCTGATCCGCAGACACAAAACACCTCAAATAAGTCTCCAAGGTCTGATTAGTTCGCTCGGTCTGGCCATTAGTCTGAGGATGGAAAGCAGACGAAAAAGACAAATCAATGCCCATCCTAGCACAGAACGCTCGCCAAAATCTAGACACGAATTGGGTTCCCCTGTCAGAAACGATATTCTCCGGAATACCATGCAAGCGAACCACATTTTGAAAAAACAGAGAAACCAGCTCGGATGAGGAAGGCAATTTAGGCAAGGGGACCAAATGGACCATCTTAGATAAACGGTCACACACCACCCAGATGACAGACATCTTCTGAGAAACAGGGAGATCAGAAATAAAATCCATGGAGATGTGAGTCCAAGGCCTCTTCGGAATAGGCAAAGATAACAACAATCCACTAGCCCGAGAACAACAAGGCTTGGCCCGAGCACAAACATCACAAGACTGCACAAAACCTCGCACATCTCGCGACAGGGAAGGCCACCAGAAGGACCTAGCCACCAAATCCCTGGTACCAAAGATTCCAGGATGACCAGCTAACGCAGAAGAATGGACCTCCGAGATGACTCTACTGGTCCAATCATCCGGAACAAACAGTCTACCAGGCGGGCAACGATCAGGTCTATCCGCCTGAAACTCCTGCAAGACCCGTCGCAAGTCTGGGGAAACAGCAGATAATATCACTCCATCCTTAAGGATACCTGTAGGTTCAGAATTACCAGGGGAATCAGGCTCAAAACTCCTAGAAAGGGCATCCGCCTTCACATTTTTAGAACCCGGTAGGTAAGAAACCACAAAATTAAACCGAGAGAAAAATAACGACCAGCGTGCCTGTCTAGGATTCAGGCGCCTGGCAGACTCAAGATAAATCAAATTCTTGTGGTCGGTCAATACCACCACCTGATGTCTAGCCCCCTCAAGCCAATGACGCCACTCCTCAAAAGCCCACTTCATAGCCAAGAGCTCCCGATTACCAATATCATAATTTCGCTCAGCAGGCGAAAATTTACGAGAAAAGAACGCGCAAGGTCTCATCACGGAGCAGTCGGAACTTTTCTGCGACAAAACCGCCCCAGCTCCGATTTCTGAAGCGTCGACCTCAACCTGAAAAGGAAGAGTAACATCAGGCTGACGCAATACAGGGGCGGAAGAAAAGCGGCGCTTAAGCTCCCGAAAGGCCTCCACAGCAGCAGGGGACCAATCAGCAACATCAGCACCCTTCTTAGTCAAATCAGTCAACGGCTTAGCAACATCAGAAAAACCAGTTATAAATCGACGATAAAAATTAGCAAAGCCCAAAAACTTCTGAAGGCTCTTAAGAGAAGAGGGTTGCGTCCAATCACAAATAGCCTGAACCTTGACAGGGTCCATCTCAATGGAAGAGGGGGAAAAAATGTACCCCAAAAACGAAATCTTTTGAACCCCAAAAACACACTTAGAACCCTTTACACACAAGGAATTAGAGCGCAAAACCTGAAAAACCCTCCTGACCTGTTGGACATGAGAGTCCCAGTCATCCGAAAAAATCAAAATATCATCCAGATACACAATCATAAATTTATCCAAATATTCACGGAAAATGTCATGCATAAAAGACTGAAAGACTGAAGGGGCATTTGAAAGACCAAAAGGCATTACTAAATACTCAAAATGGCCCTCAGGCGTATTAAATGCGGTTTTCCACTCATCCCCCTGCTTAATTCGCACTAAATTATACGCCCCACGAAGATCAATCTTAGAGAACCACTTGGCCCCCTCTATTCGAGCAAACAAATCAGTAAGCAGTGGCAAAGGATACTGATATTTAACCGTGATTTTATTCAAAAGCCGATAATCAATACACGGCCTCAAAGAGCCATCTTTTTTAGATACAAAGAAAAAAACGGCTCCTAAAGGAGATGACGAAGGACGAATATGTCCCTTTTCCAAGGACTCCTTAATATATTCCCGCATAGCAGCATGTTCAGGCACAGATAGATTAAATAAACGACCCTTTGGAAACTTACTGCCCGGAATCAGATCTATAGTACAATCGCAATCTCTGTGCGGAGGTAGTGAACCAAGTTTAGGCTCCTCAAAAACGTCACGATAATCAGATAAAAATTCCGGAATCTCAGAGGGAATAGATGACGAAATGGAAACCAAAGGTACGTCCCCAAGAGTCCCCTGACATCCCCAGCTTAACACAGACATTGCTTTCCAGTCGAGGACTGGGTTATGAGATTGCAGCCATGGCAATCCAAGCACCAACACATCATGTAGATTATACAACACAAGGAAGCGAATAATCTCCTGGTGATCCGGATTAATACGCATAGTTACTTGTGTCCAGTATTGTGGTTTATTACTAGCCAATGGCGTGGAGTCAATACCCTTCAGAGGTGTAGGAACTTTCAGAGGCTCTAAATTAAACCCACAGCGTTTGGCAAAGGACCAATCCATAAGACTCAAAGCGGCGCCAGAGTCGACATAGGCGTCCGCGGTAATAGACGATAAAGAGCAAATCAGGGTCACAGATAGAATAAACTTAGACTGTAAAGTGCCAATTGAAACAGACTTATCGACCTTCTTAGTACGTTTAGAGCATGCTGATATAACATGAGTTGAATCACCACAATAGAAGCATAACCCATTTTTTCGCCTAAAATTCTGTCGTTCGCTTCTGGACAGAATTCTATCACATTGCATAATCTCTGGCGCCTTCTCAGTAGACACCGCCAAATGGTGCACAGGTTTGCGCTCCCGCAAACGCCGATCAATCTGAATAGCCATTGTCATGGACTCATTCAGACCTGTAGGCACAGGGAACCCCACCATAACATCTTTAATGGCATCAGAGAGACCCTCTCTGAAATTCGCCGCCAGGGCGCACTCATTCCACTGAGTAAGCACAGACCACTTACGAAATTTTTGGCAGTATATTTCAACCTCATCTTGCCCTTGAGACAGGGCCATCAAGGCTTTTTCAGCCTGAATCTCTAAATGAGGTTCCTCATAAAGCAACCCCAAAGCCAGGAAAAACGCATCCACATTGAGCAACGCAGGATCCCCTGGTGCCAAAGCAAATGCCCAATCCTGAGGGTCGCCCCGGAGCAAGGAAATTACAATCCTGACCTGCTGTGCAGGATCTCCAGCGGAGCGAGATCTCAGAGACAAAAATAATTTACAATTATGTTTGAAATTCTGGAAGCGAGATCTATCCCCGGAGAAAAATTCAGGTAAAGGAATTCTAGGTTCAGATATAGGAGCATGAATTACAAAATCCTGTAAACTTTGAACCTTCATAGCGAGATTATCCAAACCAATAGCTAAACTCTGAGGATCCATTTTAATCAGGTGAAATCAGAACCATTCAAGGATTAGAAGGAGAGAGAGACGAAGGCTGCAGTAAGCAGAGATGCAAGTGAATCAACTAATGAGCAAACTCAGAAAAAAAAAAAAAATTCTCTGCAGACTTCTTTTCTCTCCTTACTTCTGCCAATTATTTTAACTCTTCGCCGGCCAAACTGTCATGGTTCTCAATGGCAAGAGACCGTAGTAAAGCATACAAAAGGACTAGCTCTTGGAAGATGGGAACTCGAGCTGACTGTGAGCTAAACCTACCGCACAACTAACAGTGGCCGGGTAGCGTGCCTACGTTTTATCCCTAGACGCCCAGCGCCAGCCGGAGGACTGACTGACCCTAGCAGAGGAAAATACAGACCTGGCTTACCTCTAGAGAAATTTTCCCCAAAAGGCAGACAGTAGCCCCCACATATATTGTCGGTGATTTTAGAGGAAAATGACATACGAAGTATGAAGATAGGTTTAGCAAATTGAGGTCCGCTTACTAGATAGTAGGAAGACAGAAAAGGGAACTTCACAGTCAGCTGAAAACCCTTTCAAACACCATCCTGAAATTACTTTAAGACTCTAATATCAACTCATGACACCAGAGTGGCAATTTCAGCTCACAAGAGCTTCCAGCCTCAGAAATATTCAAAAACAGAGAACTGGAACAAAAATGCAAAACAATCTTAGGACTACAAGTCCAACTTAGCTGATAGTAGTCTAGGAGCAGGAACATGCAACAGAAAGGCTTCTGGTAACATTGTTGGCCGGCATAGAAATGACTGAGGAGCAAGGCTAAATAGAAACTCCCACATCCTGATGGAAACAGGTGAACAGAGGAGATGAAGCACACAAGTTCAGTACCACCAATAACCACCGGGGGAGCCCAGAAACCAAATTCACAACAGGGCCCTGTGCCAGTGCCAATGCCAACAAGTGGGCCCCCCTGCTTGCTCAGGATCACAGCACTTGCAAAGTTGAAATACTTACCTCTCCCTGCTCCACCGCCGTGACGTATTCCGCGTTTCCTGGGCCCATGAGAATCTTGAGCCAGCCCTACCCCCCCCACAACTTTAGCCAAATGACCCCCAGTTTTCAATGCCTAACTATTATTATAAAGTAAATTAAGATTGTCAAGCTTCAGTAATAAGAATTGATGTTTTTGGCATTAAAATGGGCACTGTAGGTGTTTTCCTGTCCTCCATTCACTGCCGACTTTGATTCCCCATTGACCTGCATTGGGTTTCGTGTTTCAGTCGGCCCCCGACTTTTCGTAATAATCGGCCGATTTCACCCGACCGAACTTTTGACAAAGTCGGGTTTCGATCCGAAAAAATTAAAAGTCGCTCAACTCTACTCACAACACATCTAGATAAGTTCCTTGGGGGGTCTAGTTTCCAATGTGGGGGTCACTTGTTGGGGGTTTCTACTGTTTAGGTACATCAGGGGCTCTGCAAATGCAACGTGACACCTGCAGACCAATCCATCTAAGTCTGCATTCCAAACGGCGCACCTTCCCTTCCGAGATCTGTCATGCACCCAAACGGTGGTTCCCCCCCCCCACATATGGGGTATCAGCATACTCAGGACAAATTGGACAACAACTTTTGGGGTCCAATTTCTCTTGTTACCCTTGGGAAAATGCAAAACTGGGGGCTAAAAAAAGTATTTTTGTTGAAAAAAAAATAAATTTATTTTCACGGCTCTGCATTATAAACTGTAGTGAAACACTTGGAGGTTCAAAGTTTTCACAACACATCTAGATAAGTTCCTCAGGGGGTCTTCTTTCCAAAATGGTGTCACTTGTAGGGGGTTTCAATGTTTAGGCACATCAGGGGCTCTCCAAACGCGACATGGCGTCCAATCTCAATTCCAGTCAATTTTGCATTGAAAAGTCAAATGACGCTCCTTCCCTTCCGAGCTCTGCTATGCGCCCAAACAGTGGTTTACCCCCACATATGGGGTATCAGCGTACTCAGGAAAAATTGCACAGCAACTTTTGGGGTCTGGTTTCTTCTGTTGCCCTTGGGAAAATAAAAAATTGGGGGCGAAAAAATCATTTTTGTGAAAAAATATGATTTTTTATTTTTACGGCTCTACATTATAAACTTCTGTGAAGCACTTGGTGGGTCAAAGTGCTCACCACACATCTAGATATGTTCCTTTCGGGGTCTACTTTCCAAAATAGTGTCACTTGTGGGGGTTTCAATGTTTAGGCACATCAGGGGCTCTCCAAACACGACATGGCATCCCATTTCAATTCCAGTCAATTTTGCATTGAATAGTCAAATGACGCTCCTTCCCTTCCGAGCTCTGCCATGCGCCCAAACAGTGGTTTACCCCAACATATGGGGTATCAGCGTACTCAGGACAAATTGCACAACAACTTTTTGGGTCCAATTTCTCCTATTACCCTTGGTAAAATAAAACAAATTGGAGCTGAAGTAAGTTTTTTGTGATAAAAAATTAAATGTTCATTTTTTTAAACATTCCAAAAATTACTGTGAAACACCTGAAGGTTAATAATCTTCTTGAATGTGGTTTTGAGCACCTTTAGGGGTGCAGTTTTTAGAATGGTGTCTCACTTGGGTATTTTCTATCCAATAGACCCCTCAAAGTGACTTCAAATGTGATGTAGTCCCTAAAAAAAATGGTGTTGTAAAAATTAGAAATTGCTGATCAACTTTTAACCCTTATAACTCCCTAACAAAAAAAAGTTGGTTCCAAAATTGTGCTGATGTAAAGTAGACATGTGGGAAATGTTACTTATTAAGTATTTTGTGTTACATATCTATGTGATTTAAGGGCATAAAAATTCAAAGTTGGAAAATTGTGAAATTTTTGCAAAATTTCCATTTTTTTCACAAGTAAACGCAGGTAATATCAAAGAAATTTTACCATTATCATGAAGTACAATATGTCACGAGAAAACAATGTCAGAATCATCAGGATCCGTTGAAGCGTTCCAGAGTTATAACCTCATAAAGGGACAGTGGTCAGAATTGTAAAAATTGGCCCGGTCATTAACATGCAAACCACCCTTGGGAGTAAAGGGGTTAATATTCTGATCAACCTGTATAAAGTCCACAGCTGCATCATGGCGAACCTCTTAGTGGGTTCGTGACCATAAAGGTGGGGCACCATGCAGCGACCACTGCAGAAGCGATACTGTGCGAGCAGGTGTGAGAGACCTAGATATCCCACAGTACCCATGCTGCAAGGTAATGCCCCCACGATTTCAGATCTCACCATCCCAAAAGCACAGCACCACAGCAACAATGGCAGCCACGCTTGACCAGCACCAAGTGAATAGATAAAAAGAACTCACCATCCACATGGTGTCAGTCGAATAGCTGAGAGCAAAGTAGATGGAACCCCTCTTTTAATCTCCTACTAATTTGAAAACACACAGGCTAGTGGGCCTTATACAGTCTGTTATGAATGTTAACCAAGATTTTGTACAGTTTTGATTAGCTACAATAGATCAATGAGCACGTTTTGGATGTGTGGTCTATGTCTTTATTCTACAGTTATGTTATAATTTTAAAAGGAATTTGGCAGGGAAGTTGTTCCAAACATCTTGGAGAACTCATTACACATCTTCTGTGGATGTAGGCTTGTGCAAATCCTTCTGTCTCTTCATGTAATCCTGGACACACTCGTTGATATTCAGATCAGAGCTATGTGTGAACCATTTAATCACTTCCAAGTCTCCTTGTATAGTAGGATAGTTCTTAATGACATTGGCTGTATGCTTGGGGTCTTTGTGCTGCTGCAGAATAAATTTAGAGCTTATCAGAGGCCTCCCTGATGGTATCGCATGAGCGATAAGTATCTGACTGTATTTCTGAGCATTAAAGACACCATTAATCCCAACCAGAACCACATTCCATTTGATTAACCCCTTAACAACCGCCATTGTGCATTAAAATGGCGGCTGTTAATGGGCCTTATTTCCTCATTGATATTTTGAAATGTCAATTGGGAATAAGCCTATAGTGCCCCCCAGAGCTCAAAATCTCTGGGGTCTCAGCTACCGGGGTAAGTAAGACCCTGGAAAACACTATCAGAGCTGGAATTTCTGATCCCCAATCACGTGATTGCCGTTATTCAATGAATAAAGGCGATCACATAAATAAAAAAGTGTTCCCGCTACTAAAGTCATTTCTTTCTCTTCTGACATGATATACATGTCAGAGAGAAATGAGGTCCGCAAAGACTCCCCCCCCCCGCTACATCTGCCATCCCTTCAGCTCTGTTCCCCTGCCCTCTGCCTCCAATTTCTGAAAAAGAATATAGCGGGCGCATGTGCAGTGCGCCCTCCGATATCTACCGGCCTGCACCTGGCAACAGCAGGGATCTTTCCTATTGGTTCCTTTTGATCACTGTGATAGACCCTATCACAATGATCAAAGGCCAATAAATAGTATGTCATCCCCTTAGACAGGTTAAAAAATATATATATAATTTTTATTTCTTTAATTCTTTGCCATTAGGGTTAGGGTTGGGGTTGAGTTAGAGTTGGCTTTGAGCTAGGGTCAGGGTTGGGACTGGGTTAGGATTAGCTTTGGGGTTAGTGTTTTTTTCAAAAGTTAAAAAAAATGATGACGATATGACGACTAGCAAGTGCTCGCTATTCGAGTTCATATCTGGGTCGCTCGAGCACCTACGATACTTGGTGATACCGGAGCACCTCGAGTACCGATCACTTGCGCTCAACACTAAGACATATTCAATATGATGACCTAACATTCTCTGTAGTACCTTTGGGTTACAAATTCTCAATATACCCCTGCATAAAAACCTTGAGGGGTCTAGTTTCCAAAATTGGGTCACTTGTGGGGGGTTTATACTGTTTAGACACATCAGGGACAAATGCGACATGGCATCCTCTCTCGATTCCAGTAATTTTTGCGTTCAAAAACTCAAATGGCACTCCTTCCCTTCCAAGCCCTGCCGTGTTCAAATAGAAGTTTTCCCCCACATATTGGGTATCGGCGTACTCAGGAGAAATTGCCTAACAAATTTTGGGGTCCTGTTTCTCCTGTTACCCTTATGAATGTAAAAATTTGGGGCTAAAGTAGCATTTTTGTGAAAAAAAAAAGAAAATGTTAATTCTTTTCTTCTTCTGAAGGGTTACTAAAAAATTTTAATGTGGTTTTGAGTAATTTAGGTTGTGCAGTTTTTAGATTGGCGGTATTTTATGACATATAGGCCACCAGGAATAGGGTTCCCTCCCTCACATTTTAGGGTCGTATAACCCCCAACTGTGAAATAAAAAAAAAATGACAGCTGCTGCTGCAACCTCAGGACAGGCGAGCCTGGCGTGTTAAACAAGTGCTCGGAGGATCGGAGTGGTGATCTGTGCTGCCAAGATGTGACCATCCAGGCTAAAAATCACTGATGAATGAGCTGCTGTGAGCGCAGCGCGGCATTGGTGACCAGCGGTGACATCATTGAGGTTATTGCGGGTCACTGAGACTGCGTTCCCAGACAGGCTGAACTGCGGTCACCTCAGCACCGTGAGAAAAAGTCAGTGAGTTTCTCATGGTGATCTGCGGTGAACTCACTGAGCTGATCTGCGGTTAAGTCCTTGTTTGGGAGCTGGAAATGCAGCCTCAGTGACCCGCGGTAACATCGATGAGGTCACCACTGCTCACTGATGCTGCACTCGCAGCAGCTCATTCCTCAGTGGTTCTCAGTCAGTTTATGACTTTTGGTTTTTCATTGGCTGTAAGCCATAATCATCAACATTAACAGAAATAAACACTTGAAATAGATCACTCTGTAATGACTCCTTATAATATATGAGTTTCACTTTTTTTATTGAAGAACTGAAATAAATTAACTTTTTGGTGATATTCTAATTTTGTGAAAAGCACCTGTATATTAGAAATCTTGATCACCTGGCAACATTAAGGATGTCTAAAGAACCTAGATTTAAAGGGAACCTGTCAGCAGGATTGTGCACAGTAAACTACAGATGCTATCAGGTTGGCGCCGTTATACTGATAAGGTCGGCGTCACACTGGCATATTGCATCCGATGCGAGATTATCGGATGCGATATGCTAATGACACTCGGCTCCTGCTCGCAGCAGAGCAGGAGCTGAGTGTCATGCGTCTGTGCTCCGATTCTCTCGCACAGGGAGGATCGGAGCACAGCTGTGGAGGAGGCGGAGAAATGAATTTCTCCATCTCCTCCATTGCTGGGGTCCGCTTATAACGTACATCACTCGGATGATATCCAAGTGATGTGCGTTGTCTCACTCGCACCCATAGGCTTATATAGGTGCGAGTGAGCCGAGAGTTTTCCTCGGTCCGGGACAATCGCAGCATGCTGCGATTGTCTCGGACCGAGGAAAACGGCCAACAAAAAGTCGGCTGCTGGGAGCTGCCCCATATGTTAACTTTGGTCTGAGTGCAAAGCGATTTTTTATCGCATTGCACTCGGCTGTTTAAAACGCCAGTGTGACGCCGGCCTTAAAATGATACCTTGGGTGATTAAATCCGTCTTGTTGTTGTTGTTTAATCTTTATTTTCAGTTTTGAGTTAATGATATGCTCGTGCCCCGGGGTGGCCTGTGGGGGGTCTTCATGTAGTGCTCTGCTGAGCTATTCATCTGTATGGCTTATGACAGGTCACTGATCCCTCACTCACCTATCCCCTAGTTTATAAAATGAATATTACGGTATGTACCTATACGTGTGAAAAAAAGTTCTGATATCAGGACCGAAAAAAACAGACGAGTGTCATGCGAGTACAATGTGATTTTTCTCACATAGCATCTGTATGATATCCGTATGACATGCGTATGCAATGCTTATTTTTTCTCTGCAACTATTTTTCTACAATCATTTACAGGACCATGGCACAGAATGGTAAGGTATCTGTAAAAAAACAGACGTCATACGGATGGTCCATATGCCATGCGACTTTTTTTCTCGCACACATTGACTTGCATTTGCTAGTCTCATCCAAGATACGCAGCAAATCGCAGCATGCTGCGATTTTTTTATCAGCCCAATTTCAGCTGAGCAATAAATCACAGATGAGATGTAACCCATTGAATAACATTGGTCAGAGTGCAATCCGATTTTTTCTCAGAATGCACTAGTCAGTTTTTCTCGCAAATGAGTATGAGCCCTTATATCTATATACTGCAAAAAAAAAACTTCTGCAGGCAGGGGCCAGCCGTGGCGCCTCCGCTGCAGCATAATCGCATGTGTATTACAATTATTACGGTTCAGGTTATCCTGATATTCTAAAAGAAAAATCCATTTGAAAATGGTGCCCGCCACACATGCCTAGTAGCAGCTATCGGTGTATATAGAGGTGATCCAACAGTTGCTATTGCACAGGCGCTGGTGGCGCCACCTTGCTAGATAAGAAAAAATTCCTCCTCCATGATGGCGCCACTGACTCATGCACAGTAGCAGCTATCAGTGAGTCCAGTTCTAACTGAAAAATGTTTATTTTGATATCATGCTGGAAAACATTCAAAATTAATCATTAGGTCTAAGGGTACCGTCTCACAGTGGCACTTTGGTCGCTACGACGGCACGATCCGTGACGTTCCAGCGATATAGTTACGATATCGCTGTGTCTGACACGCAGCGGCGATCAGGGACCCCGCTGAGAATCGTACGTCGTAGTAGATTGTTTGAAACTTTATTTCGTCGCTGGATCACCCGCCGATGCAGCGATGTCTTCACTGGTAACCAGGGTAAATATCGGGTTACTAAGCGCAGGGCCGCGCTTAGTAACCCGATGTTTACCCTGGTTACCATTGTAAATGTAAAAAAAAAACAACACATACTCACATACTCACATTCCGGTGCCTGTCACGTCCCCGGGTGTCCGCTTCCCTGCACTCCTCCTGCATCCTGTGTCAGCACCGGCCGGCCGTACATCAGAGCACAGCGGTGACGTCGCCGCTCTGCTTTACGGCCGCGCTTACACAGGATGCAGGAGGAGTGCAGGGAAGCGGACGCCCGGGGACGTGACAGGCACCGGAATGTGAGTATGTGTTTTGGTTTTTTTTACATTTACAATGGTAACCAGGGTTACTAAGCGCGGCCCTGCGCTTAGTAACCCGATGTTTACCCTGGTTACCCGGGGACTTCGGCATCGTTGGTCGCTGGAGAGCTGTCTGTGTGACAGCTCTCCAGCGACCACACAAGGACTTTCCAACGATCACGGCCAGGTCGTATCGCTGGTCGTGATCGTTGGAAAGTTGCTGAGTGTGACGGTACCTTAAGATCTATAAGGCCATATTCACACTAGCAGTATTTGGTCAGTATTTTACCTCAGTATTTGTAAGCCAAAACCAGGAGTGGGTGATAAATACAGAAGTGCTGACGTGTTTCTATTATACTTTTCCTCTGATTGTTCCACTCCTGGTTTTGGCTTACACATACTGAGGTAAAATACCGGGAACTTTATGTCAACCGCAAAAAAAAAAAAAAAAACAATGATTTTTCATTCCTTCTCTCCAGCGAACGCTGCTGGAGAGAAGAAATGAATGGCGGCTTCAGCACCCAAAGCAGGGGACAGCGCTTAACTCTAGCGCTGTCTCCTGCACGGTCCGTGTGGTACACAGTCGGCACACGGGCAGCACACGGCTGCCGCATGTGTGCCACACTGATGCCACGTGAGCTCACGGACACACGGACACGGATAACTCCGGTACCGATTTTTCCGGTACCGGAATTATCTGGACGTGTGGGACAGGCCTTACAAATACTGAGGTAAAATACTAAATGTGTTCATATGCAGTTTGCTTCTCTGGAAAATAGACTGCATGAGGACAGCACACAGACCAATGATAACACTGGTCAACAGCATTTTTGATGCCAAAGATATTTCATCGAATTTAGGGTATTTTTGGGGTGCTGATTCTGAATATGTCATCAGTTTTGCCAGATTGGCTCAAGTTTTTGAGATTTTTGGTATCTTATTTATAGCACTTGTTGGTAAATGCGACGCATCATCTCATTAATTTCTTTGGATTAGTACTTGAACTGAGCAGTTCTCAATATAGTTTTGTGTTAATTAGTGTTCTAAAAGTTTGTTCATAGCTTGATTTTTGCACTAACTTTATGTTGTTGTCTGTTTTCCAGTGAAAAGCATGAACTCATCAAGAAGAAGTTGTCTTAACGATCCAGACTCATTCTGTTACATTTGTGGTGAATACACACTGCCAAAACATAGAAGAAACATAACAGACTTCGTAAAAAAAAGTGTATTTTGCCTATTTTGGGGTTATGCTTGGGGACCAAGACAAGTTTTGGGCACCACACATAGTGTGCAAAGCATGTATCGAATTATTACGAAAATGGAGCAAAGGACAAAGAAAAAGCTTCAAATTTGGTGTTCCAATGGTGTGGAGAGAGCCAAAAAATCATCATGATGACTGTTATTTATGGTAAACACAGGTACAGGCACATCTTCACAATGAGGGACAGGCCTTCTTGCAGATTCCATGTTACTCCCATTTTCGTTTCTTATGCTTATTGAATCCTTGCACTTGCACTGCACAGAAATAACAGTCATCATGATGACTTTTTGGCTCTCTCCACACCATTGGAACACCAAATTTGAAGCTTTTTCTTTGTCCTTTGCTCCATTTTCGTAATAATTCGATACATGCTTTGCACACTATGTGTGGTGCCCAAAACTTGTCTTGGTCCCCAAGCATAACCCCAAAATAGGCAAAATACACTTTTTTTACGAAGTCTGTTATGTTTCTTCTATGTTTTGGCAGTGTGTATTCACCACAAATGTAACAGAATGAGTCTGGATCGTTAAGACAACTTCTTCTTGATGAGTTCATGCTTTTCACTGGAAAACAGACAACAACATAAAGTTAGTGCAAAAATCAAGCTATGAACAAACTTTTAGAACACTAATTAAACACAAAACTATATTGAGAACTGCTCAGTTCAAGTACTAATCCAAAGAAATTAATGAGATGATGCGTCGCATTTACCAACAAGTGCTATAAATAAGATACCAAAAATGTCAAAAACTTGAGCCAATCTGGCAAAACTGATAGCATATTCAGAATCAGCACCCCAAAAATACCCCAAATTCATTAAAATATTTTGGACACCAGAAAAAAAAAAATTTTTTGTTGACCTGTGTAATTGATATGGTAGTTCACGTTAGTGTTTTTCACAAACCAATGGTCAGTCTGGAAAACTGCTGCAGGTGCTAGTCTCATCTGTTTTTTCGGATAAGACCCACCTATCATTATGACATCCATTTTTAGGATAGATTATTAATAAGGGAAACTAGATTTGGCCATGTATATTACTTTATTTGTGTGTACAAATAAACATAAGGATGGCACACAGTTTATAATACGAATGAAAAATCATCCATATTTATATACATTAAAAACTGACACAGACCAAAACAAGATAAAAAATTGGATCTATCATGCAGATGAAACACAGTCTGTTTTGGGGGCTTTATTTTTGCACAAGAGAAAAGAAACTGTATTGTAAATTCAGCTGTGCTCAGACAGGTGTAAAGAAGGCGCAATCACCAACAGTAGGGCTTAGGATCCAAATTATCAGCCTCATGGAGAATTTATGATGTTATTAGTTCTAGCCATTAGACCAAAAGTCAGGTCAGGGCTTGCTACTGCTACACGAGCACTAGAATGCAGTCGCCATATGGCGATCTGAATGAGGCCTAGACCTGCACAGTGAAATATTCTACTCAATATAATGGAATCTACAGAGTGAAAAGGGTACAGTTAATAAACAACTAATAAAAATTTAGAAGCTACATTGAGGAATGGAGTTGCCTATTTATTTTAACTGTTTAATTGCAGCCTGTGTTAGATTATAAAAAAATATATATATTAATATTATTTATTAAACATTCCTTTAACATACAGTGATTAGTTCACAATGGCAACTAGGTTATATTTCATTGAGTTTATTCTGTTACGTATGGTTAATAACAGAGATATTCTACTTCCGTGAAACAAAGTCTTCCCAGATAGGCAACATTGTCATGTGTTGTGAAAAATTTCACCTTATATCTTGAGATTGCAAAAAAATGGGCAGGTTAAAATACAACAAATGTTTATTTATTTTACTTGCTCATATAGCGCCTTTAATTCCACGGCACTTTACAGACATTATTATGATCACTGTCACCCAATACTTTAAAAATTTGGTATGCCAAAATTTAGGCAACCGAGCCTAAGCACTTTTCTAGGAGTAAAGTAGAAGCAACGTTTAGATCATTTTAAGGCTAAGTTCACACTAGGCATTTTTGCTGTGTTTTTTCTGCTAATTTTCCGCTGCATTTTTCAGTAGCAACAAAGCTTATGAGATTTCAGAAATCTCATGCACACACATTGTTTTTTTGCTATCAGTATTTTGTGCTTTGCATGGTTTTTTAGACATAGAGCATGTCACTTCTTTCAGTGTTTTTCAATACTTTTTCAGCAGGTTCACCCATTGACTTGAATGGGTGGTGAAAAAACGCACTAAAAACGCAGGTATCATTTTTTGCAGTGTTTTTTGTGCCAAAACCTGATTCTATAGAATAGGACTTTGTTTTCAACATTAAACTTTATCAGCATGCACAAGAGACAAATCTAGCATGCCAAAACAGCAACACTAAAAAAAATGCATAAAAAAACCACCACAAAAAAAGTGTTTTTTTTTCTGCAGCTTCTTCTGCCAATAGATCAGGTTTTGCTTCAGAAAACAAATGCTGAAAAAGCGCCTAGTGTGTTTTTACGCTGAGTTTTTTTGCTGAGTTTTTTAAGCACAAATGCTCCAAAATTCTCCTTAAAAACTGAAAAGTAGAAAAAACTTTCCACTTCAAAAATTCAGCAGAAAGACTACATTCCCACTATGAGCTTTTGCTTTTGGTTTATTTTTTACTTTGCATAGTTTTGCTGCGTAAAAAAAAAAAGCAGCGTCTTAAGGTGATCAAGAATTGCTGCGGGTTTGACGCTGTGTATTTATGCAGCGTCAAACCTGCAGTGACCAGATGTTACAGCATAGTGGATGGGATTTCTAGAAACCCGATGTCCACTATGCGTGAATGTGCGCCTGTGAAACCCCTGCAGACACTGACATGCGGCGCGTCTCTCCATACCGCAGCATGTCAATTTCTCTTAGGCCTGTCCCACACGTCAAGATAATTCCAGTACCGGAAAAATCGGTACCGGAGTTATCCGTGTCTGTGTGTCCGTGAACTCACGTGGCACATCAGTGTGGCACACGTGCGGCAGCCGTGTGCCGCCCGTGTGCCGACTGGGTACCACACGGACCGTGCAGGAGACAGCGCTACAGTAAGCGCTGTCCCCTGCTTTGGGTGCTGAAGCCGCCATTCATTTCTTCTCTCCAGCAGCGTTCGCTGGAGAGAAGAAATGAAAAATCATTGTATTTTTATTTTTTTTTGCGGTAGAAATAAATATCTTTGTCTCCACCCCCCTCCCACCCCCTGTGCGCCGACCGCTGGAAAGAAAATACTCACCCGGCTCCCTCGAAGTGTCCTCTCCGTGCCGCAGCTTCATCACCTATGGGAGGTGGAGCCGCATATTCATCACTGTAATGGGCGGCACCATGTGACCGCTCATACAGGAGAAGCTGCGGCGCGGAGAGGACGCTTCGAGGGAGCCGGGTGAGTATTTTCTTTCCAGCAGTCGGGCGCACAGGGGGTGGGAGGGGGGTGGAGACAAAGATATTTATTTCTATCGCAAAAAAAAAAATACAATGATTTTTCATTTCTTCTCTCCAGCGAACGCTGCTGGAGAGAAGAAATGAATGGCAGCTTCAGCACCACGCTGGGGGGACAGCGCTTACTGTAGCGCTGTCTCCTGCACGGCACACGGACGGCACATGGACAGCATCCGTGTGCGGTACGTGTTTTACACGGACCCATTGACTTTAATGGGTCCGTGTGATCCGTGCGCTCCCACGAACACTGACATGTCTCCGTGTTTTTCAAACGGACACACGGTCCGTGAAAACTCTCTGACATGTGCAGAGACACATTGATTTTAATGTGTCTACGTGTGTCAGTGTCTCCGGTACGTGAGAAAACTGACACCTCACGTACCGGAATCACTGACGTGTGAAACCGGCCTTACGGAGACGCGAGTCTCCTCTACAGAAATGTCACCAATAGAACGTATTGAATGCAGTGAATGTGAACACATGCGGATTCACCAGCGTTCAACAGAAGGCAGCGCTTTGGACTCAGCGAACATACACTGTGTGTCCAAAGAGCTGCTAGTTCCGGATCTTGGGCACATACCCTTACAGTTCCAGCAGAGTGGATGGGATTTATAGAAATCTCATGACCACTGTGCTTTTTTTACACAGCGTAAACTGACCTGCGGTGCATGCTTCAAAGCCACAGCATGTCAATTTCTCTTGCAAGTACACTGAGTTTTATGTGAAGATTTTCCCCATAGACTTCCATTAGATGCGGAAAATCAACAGGTACAAAAATCACATGCATTTCTAGTGCATTTACGCTGTGGAAATGCCTCAAAGTTGCATGTAATCCACATGTAAGTATATCAATAAAGTTTTGCCAAAGTCAAATACCAGGAAGTATGAAAAACGAAGCAGCTTTAGCTTGACATACCGAAGAGACAAAAAAATGCAGCGTCAAATAAGGCTAGGTTCACACTGCTTTAACAGCAGCCCATTCAACATACGTTAACGGGCTGCTGTTAACACAAGTGCCGGTATGGCAGCGCGCTAGCGCAGATAGAGCATCTGCTAGCTCTATCTGCGCTAGCGGTGACGGACCCGGAAAGGCTGCAGCCCGCGTCTCTGGGTCCGTCACTTAATGACGGCACATGGCTAGCGCACGCCCATTGTGCGTCCGACATTGAACTAAATGGCGGCGTTAACGGACTACGTTACACCACGTTATGCCGCTGTGTAACGTAGTCCGTCTAACGGATGCATATAACGTAATGTGAACCCAGCCTAAGGCTATGTTCACACATAACAACTTTGCAGCGTTTTTTTTTAAGCTGCTTACAACAAGCAGGTTTTGCTTAGTTTTTGCTGCGTATTTATTGCTGCGTTTTTGTCAGGGCACATTTGTCTCTTGTGCATTCTGATAAAGTTTAGTGCATAAAGAAATTATCTCATTCAACTTCATCAGGTTTTGGAACCAAAAACGCATCAAAACCTGATGCCTGCGTTTTTTAACCTTTTTTTTTTTGCACTACCCATTGCTTTCAATGGGTAAAAAATGCTACAAAAAAAGAAACGCTGAAAGAAGCGACATGCTGCATTTTGCAAAAACAGTCAGGGGAGGGAGGGTGAATGAGATTTCTGAAATCTCACAGACTTTGCTAGTACTGTGAAACGCATGTGAACATTTACATAAAAAAGCAGCAAAAACGCAACATGTGAACATAAACGCATTAAAAAAATGCGATTAAAAAAAAAAAAATTGGTGCAGAAATTCTGCAGTGCCCAAAACTCACCAAAATCTCATCATGGGAACGTAACCACAGTGTGAACACAACACCTAGTTCACATGTCCGACTTTCCTGACTGAAGCTGCGGTTTAGCACCAGTCCTGCACCCAGACACACAGGATAACCCTTTTCTCTGGTTGGCCATCACTTTGAGGCTATTTGTGCATTTTGCTCTTTGCTACTTACAGAATGTTCCCCAAAGCTTTTATTTATTCAGCAGTTTGCAGACTCAGTAGAACAAATTTTGGGGATATGATAAACTTCGCTTTAAGTAAACATAATAGATGTGAATCACATATCTGTGGGGCAGGGGGAGTTCACTCATTAACCTTAGCAGGACACTAGTGTCATATTTCCACTCCACACTAGCGAGGAATGAAGGTGCTTCTGTATATTCATTCTCTGCTGCAGAGCCAGAAGGGTTTCACATCCTCAGCCATCACCTGGGACTGGACGCCGGCATCACTCATGGTAAGTCCTGCTGCAGTCAATAGGAGGTCGCACATTAAGTCCATTGAGTAGGAGGGGAATTGATTGCTGAGTGGCATCTTAGCACCCTGGAACTTTAGAAAGTCATTATGGTCTGACCAGGTTCTTGTTTGAGGTTTTTGTCAATAAAATGTCAATATTTTTTGTCTGGGAAATAAAGGTGCACAGTAATCGCCTTTGTTTTGAGCCCCCCCATGTTTTCACCCTAGAGCACCACTTTTCTATCAAAGTTAGTCATCATCAATTAAGTATCTGACCATCCCCTGGTTAAAGTCCTGCAGCTCTAGCAGCAGCATGCTGCCACTTCTACAATGACCATTGCTCAGACTGTCACCTACATCCACTATTATACTGATCTGGTCACTCATTGCTCACAACATAAAAATGTGGGCACAAAACTCCTGGCCAGGGACAGAAATTACTATTTTTTACATTAATATACTGAAATTCTGCAATTAAAGGTTTGTTTTTCAAATATCGGATATAGATCTTTGAGCTTTACAGAGATATATCCATCAAGGCTAACCCCTGTTATGACACAAGTTCTCTCTGAACCCTACACCTGACAACCAACCTACTGTCTCGTCACTCTCTTCCCATGGAGACCCCTAACAGCTCTCATCTCCTTCTCTGCAATCATTACTTCCCTCAATAATTCACTACATATGATCGAATGCATCTCATTTGCCTGAGTTGGTGAGATCACATGATTGCTTTTTATTTATGGCTCTGTTATGTTATTGTGGCAGAGGTAGAGACAGTATTAATATGTAGATTAAAAATCTGTAATATTTTTTATCCATCTATTGATAATCTGTTATTTATATTTTTATCATCTATCACCTGATATTTTTCTTTATTCTTTTCTTTATTTTTCTCTTTCTCTTTCCATCTATCTGTCCCTCATACATTTAATTCACTCCCCAAATCTTTTTATTAGCAGCATAGTATCTCTGTGTTTAGTACAATGTGCAAGCTTTACAGGCCAGTGATTGTAATGCAACCAGCTGAGCACATTGATATATGCTCTATGGAGGTAAATACATCAATACAATTTATGCGAGATGTGAATAGACACGAATGCTCCAATTCCACTATAATATAAACATTTTACACGAGACGTGTGCATATCGGTATGATCAAATGGATCTCCAGGGGGTTATTTGAAAGCTATTAATATTTTATGCACAGATGCTGCGTAGACTCAGGTTTACTGTGCATCCTTGATTGTCAAAAACTGGACCCTGAAAAGAATAGCGTAGCTCCCCCATCTCCAATAAATGTCCCCACAACTCACAGCTCGCATCCTGCCATCAACATTGTTGTATTTGGCTAGACTGGAGAATTTACTATAAAGAGAGTGTGGTTAACTTGGGATATGGTGTGTGTGTGTGTGTGTGTGTGTGTGTGTGTGTGTGTGTGTGTGTGTGTGTGTGTGTGTGTGTGTGTGTGTGTGTGTTTCTATGTATGTGTATGTATGTATGTGAGTGTGTGTATTTATGTATATATGTGTGTATGTGCCTATGTGTGTTATGTGTGTTAGTATTTATATGTATATATGTGTGTATATGCAAAAACGTGTGCATGTGTGTTTATGTGTGTAAATATGTATGTGAGTGTGTGTATTTATGTGTGTGTATATATGTATATATGTGTGTGTAAATATGTATGAGTGTGTGTATTTATATTTGTGTATATATGTGTGTATGTGCCTATGTGTGTGTATATATGTGTATATATATATGTGTGTGTGTGTGCCTATGTGTGTAAATGTGTTTGTATTTATATGTATATATGTGTGTACATGTGTGTGTATGTATATGTGTGTGTATATGTGCCTATGTGTGTTATGTGTGTTGGTATTTATATGTATATATATTTATATGTAAATATAAATATGTTTCTATGTATATATGTGTGTATATTCAAAAACGTGTGCGTGTGTGTGTGTGTGTGTGTGTGTGTGCCTGTAGGGGTGTGTGCGTGGCAAAGCTTATTGTCTGCAGGCCTTCCCTAGCAGCGCCATTTTGAGTGCTTTCATTTAATGGTTTCTTCTACACTGTGTCTTTATAATGCTAATTATCAAAATGTTCACAGCGACCCCACAGTTAATGTTATCACAACAAATGCATGCATTCATACGTCTTCATAATATTCAGTTACATTTGCATATACAATATTTGCTTCCAATAATTCAAATTAAAATATATGTGGTAAATGCTTTTTTTTTTATCCAATTGTGCTAATACTTAAAATAAGGGCAATTATCTGCATCCAGCAGTGCAACTATTGCACAACCAAACAGGCATCAATATACAAGTAGCCGCTGTTAGAACTGTATCTCATTTTATGGGAATAAATAACTGTTCACGCATGAGTCAACACTTCCTATGTAAAGTATAATATTAAATCTGTACAATATGCCATTATTATATTAAATCTGCAAATACTACAATGCAATATGCCATAAATCGGTTATTTTACTGTAGAAACCTACGAAGGTAACTGGAAATACTAGATATCGTTGTAATGAAATACATAAGGCCTCAGAATAACTGTGTTTTATTAACGTGTCAAAACTGCACACGGAATAATATAAATACATTTCATCTATGAAAATAAAGTCAAATAAATAATTATAAAATAGCTAATAAACCTCAAATAAATACTCTATTTAACTTAAGCCTTGTGCCTAATAGATCTAAACCAACATCTGATTTCCTGAGTCACTAAAATAATTGAAAAATCCACTTAATAATTTCAAATCCTGATCATTTTTAAATTGTCAAATTAAAAGCAATTAATATGCATAAATGTAAGATAGCAATTAGTAGAAACATCATTGGACTTTGAGAAAAATAAATACATTAACCATATATAAATGATATCCTCTCGCATCAGAGTCTGACACTAACAAACCATAAATAATAATAATAATAATAATAATAATAATAATAATAATAATAATTGTTAGAAGTCTAGATTGTGCAGATCTTTGCTGCAAAGTGTGCTAGTGAGAAAGTCGATATCTTCCAGGGAGAAGTGGACGGGACTATTGAGGGAGCCATCTGAAATGTGTAGGCAGGAGTCTGTAGAGAATAAAGTCAGCTCTGACAATAAGGAATTGTCCTGGCTTTCTGAGAGCACATTGTCCATGCAACCCACCTCTACCCTGGCTTCATTCTCAGTGGTGGGTGTTGGATACAAGGGGCTTCTTGGATCAGATTCCTTGCCTGCAGGAAGGTGCTGAGAGCTGGGCAGTTTGGGGTTCTCAGACGTGAAGGTGTCGGTCTCCCTCAAGGAGTCATTGCTGTCTAATCCTTGCTGGTAGGATGGACTCTCGTCCTCATCATCGCAGTCTTCTAGATTGGAGAAGGTCAGATCTCCATCCTGTTGGTCTTTGTGTTGGGTTTGTCTCTTGTGCTTCATCCTGCGGTTTTGAAACCAAACCTTCACCTGTCTCTCGGTAAGATCCAACAAAGCCGCAATCTCCACTCTCCGGGGTCTGCACAGATACTTATTAAAGTGGAATTCCTTCTCCAACTCCAGCAGCTGGGTGTTGGTGTAGGCTGTCCTTAACCTCCTGGAGCTGCCGCTGGCGTCCTGGATCCCGGGCGGTTCTGGAGAAATAATCACTGGGTTTAACCATCTAAGACTCACAGCAATTCAATAGCTAATGAACCTCTCTATGTGTAGGGCAGAGCAGGGGAGCGACATGCCTCTGACCAGAAAAGGGTTAACCCTCTCTGGTCTGCTTACATTACCAATGATATTATGACATTTGTTACCATCTTCACAAATGGAAGGTGTTCTGGCTTCTGCTCCCACATTGCCAGCTCCCCTGGAACCCATATGTTTCCTGTGCTGTAAATATTTACCGTTTATTTTCCCTTTCCAATATTCCAATAGCTAGAGGAACATTCTGCTCGTGTGTTTACAGCCCTACAATCAGCAATGCCACAATAAAGAATACATTATTGCCATTTCTCCCAAAAGACAGACCTGCTAGGGAGCCTCCTATAGACTCAGGCGCTGGCACTGGAGCTTGAGGAGATGCTTGGTTGCTTTTCTTCCCTGATTTCTTTTCTTTCATCCAGGGGAACTCTGTAGCCAGATGTCCAGGCTGGTGGATGGACTGTTGGACCAGGCCATGATCTGAGCGTTTTTGGCTCTTGGTCCTGGGCTGGCTGCCGGATCCCGGATTCAGGCTTGGGATTGTTTGCTCAAAAGGAGGAGGAATTAATGTCGAGTCCTTGATTGATGAAGTTTGAAATGTCTCCAGGACAGCAGGGAAGGACGTCAGGCACTCTGCTAGCGAAGGCTGACTGTTAATAAACCCGATCTCCCTCTCAAATTCAAAATTCATGGCTTCCCTGGGCCAGCCTAGGGGTGGGAGAGCAAAATATTAGGGTCCCAATAATCCCGAGGCCCTATTATTGTATATTGCTGATAAATCAGACGTAGGGGGACCCTTGCTGTATTAAACTGGAGACTGGGCGACATACAGCCAATTCCTGGTCACGTGACTACAAATGACCAATAGAATAGAAGGCCTGCTTAAAAAAAAAAAAAGGGAAAAAAAAAAGAATGCATTATCACTGTGAATTAATTCCTATAAATGTGTGGGGGTTCCCAAAACTGCTGTATGTATCCTGCATTTATTATTTGTGCTATATGTATCATAGATGGAAGTGTTTGCAGAATAATATTAAGGAAAAGCATCAGGAATGGAGCCAGCTGGCAACCAAGGAGAGGAGACATTGTCCCCATCATCATCTGGATTAACAAAAAAAAACACACAGACACCATAGAAGAAGCTATATATTGCTCCTAACTGTGTCGTTTAATGGGAAAGAAATATCCAAGACAAGTGAGAAACACTTTGTGAGTCTGAGGAGTAAATCCTAATCAGGAGACTGAAGAGTTACAGATTCCTGAGCCGCCACAAGAGAAGGGTGATCAATCTCTGGTGTGAAGGGGCCGGTGTCAGCCAAGAATTCCTCCTTTTCTTACTGCGGACATGGGAAACGTTCAGAGAACCCAGGCAAAAATCTCATCAGCCAGAAACTGAGGAACAAGACCCCAAAAAAGGGCTGAAAACCTCAACGAAATATTCTTGAGTGTCTGAGGCTCCCAGCAGCTTTGGTTCCGAGCTGGATTTTAGGCACATAGCATGGAAACTTTTGTTACTGCAAAAATCTGTGTGGGTGGTGGGTGTAAGGCTAGAACAATCCTGGCAAACCTCAGTGAGGAAGAGGTGGCCATAACAAGAGGAGCCTTCAATGACCAGCACACAGGGACTGATTTATTTCTCCATCTTGTTCGACTTTTTTCTTATACTGTAATAATATTTTCCCTTTTTATATTTCAGAGCAGAAAATGGAAAGCAGAATTTAATTCTTTAATTTGGACCATGAAGCCAGACCTGCTAATTTTATAACACAACAGGACTCAGTGGAAAACACTTGTTTTTTTTTTTTTTTTGGAAGGGGGATGGGATTAGGGCATGAACACAGATGCTCTTAATATTGCTAAGACTGTCCCATCTGGACCTAAGGTAAGAATATCGTTCCTGATAGAAAAAAAAATCACATGCCCACTGCCTGCGAAAGTAAGTGAGTATATATAAATACACACCCACGCTTTTTTTTGTATAGTGATATCAAAAACATTAGCTTTTGGTAGATTAAAAAAATATATACAATAATGCAAATATCTAATTGTATTTATTGCACGCTGGCAGGTGCATTCTTATGATAGATAGATAGATAGATAGATAGATAGATAGATAGATAGATAGATAGATAGATAGATAGATAGATAGATAGATATGAGATAGATAGATAGATAGATAGATAGATATGAGATAAATAGATATGAGATAGATAGATAGATAGATAGATAGATAGATAGATAGATAGATAGATAGATAGATAGATAGATATGAGATGAATAGATAGATATGAGATAGATAGATATGGGATAGATAAATAGCTAGATAGATAGATATGGGATAGATAGATATGGGATAGATAGATAGATATGGGATAGATAGATAGATAGATAGATAGATAGATAGATAGATAGATAGATAGATAGATAGATAGATAGATAGATAGATATGGGATAGATAGATGGATAGATAGATATGAGATAGATAGATATGGGATAGATAGATAGATAGATAGATAGATAGATAGATAGATAGATAGATAGATAGATAGATAGATAGATAGATATGGGATAGATAGATAGATAGATATGGGATAGATAGATAGATAGATAGATAGATAGATAGATAGATAGATAGATAGATAGATATGGGATAGATAGATAGATAGATAGATAGATATGGGATAGATAGATAGATAGATAGATAGATAGATAGATAGATAGATATGGGATAGATAGATAGATAGATAGATAGATAGATAGATAGATAGATAGATAGATTGATATAAGATAGATAGATAGATTGATATAAAATAGATTAGATAGATAGATAGATAGATAGATAGATAGATAGATAGATAGATAGATAGATATGGGATAGATAGATAGATAGATAGATTGATATAGGATAGATTAGATAGATAGATAGATAGATAGATAGATAGATAGATAGATAGATAGATAGATAGATGATAGATAGATATTGCATGGAAGAATATATTATGTCTCAGTTCTCTTACATGTTAAATTGCATGCCATCTGACTATAGCTGCTTTTGCTGTGCTCCTGACTTAACTGTGAATCATATTATTGCAGGTTTGCTAGAACTGTGAGACATTGTGAGCACAAAGCCTTTCATCTGTTCTCTTTCATCCTCAACGAATCGCCATTTTCCTTGCAGCTAAACATGGCGCCCAGTCCATTGTACAGTCTGCTCACAAGGAAGAAGTCGGTGCGGTCTAGTCTGGGACACGTTGATACATTCTGGCCTTTTCCAATGTTCTCCTGTGCAGCCAATAGCAAATACGTGTAATTTAATGTACAGACTGCTGTGTGTCTGTACTGCTTGAGGATTACATCTGACACCGATTTAATGAGGACTGAAGCAAGAACAGGCACGGATAGATCTGCTACCAGGGGAGAGATCCTACACTGTACAACAATAGAGATATGATCAGAGGACAGAACAAGATTTTGTTACTGCCTGATTTTTTTTTTTTCATTTAATTCTGCATATTAAAGGATACTATATTAAATATGTTTTATTCTGTACATCTCCTGCATTGATCTGAAGTGTGAACGTTTTTACCTTCTATATTTAATATTTCCACACTCACTGGCCTATTCCTCACCTTTCCCCATAGCTGTAATATTATCTCAATACCTGAGGCTCTCAGTCTCACTTTTTCTCCTTTATGTCATACAATAATCACTGTTATTGAGCTGCAATTTAGCTTTCAGTTGTTACATCTTTAGTTTCTTTATACTATCATGTTAATTAACTCTTACTTTATCCTTCCTGATAGCTATACTGAATAGAGTATATATTACAAAATATGTATTGTCACTCATTAATTATTAATCATTACTATACATATATATATATATATATATATATATATATATATATATATATATATATATATAAATGATTAATAATTACTAAGTGACAATACATATCTTGTAATATATACTCTATTCAGTCTAGCAATTATTATTACTATTATTATTAATTATTATTCAAGCACCATGACTGCCTGAACGAAACATGTATAACATTAAAATTACCAGGAAAACAGATCTGCATGTTAGTAGAGCTCAATAGCTTTTAATGTGTTTCCAGTATTTCCAGCTCCATTATGTGTAATGTTTGTAGTTTCGTGTTCGTTTGCACCTCCCACCTTCACTATCTTTCTGAATCTTTGTGCTACTTATATTTGTAGAGAGGCATGGTTAATATACATGTACAGCAGAAAATATGGTCTTGTTCTTTTCATATACTTTCCCTTTTTTACATTCAGTAAAATCTCACACTGTGCTGATTCCATACTGGCAGCAGAAGAGTTAAGGGCAAATATTGACATTTCTAAATTCACACATATACAAACCCCAGCAGCCTGTCTGGTAACTGTCCCCAACTGAACTAATACATGAAGCAGATTTTATAACACAAAGTTTATTCCAGGATTTTTTTTTTAGAACAGACATAATTTTTTGCAAATAAAATGACCTACAAGGAACAAAGAGTTCTCCAGAGGGTTTTGTGCAGCCTCCCTATTCATGGCTAGACAATAACAGCTGGATGAGTCTTCCCATGCCTCCAGTAGGAGTAGTTACATTACCCATTAGTACAAGAAAACAAACTAACATCTCTCTAAAATACTAGAATTAAATAGGTAATATTTTACAATGACGGAAACACAACCCTTAGAACAAGAAAATACAAAAAGTACATTTTCCTTCTTAAATTTCATAAATACGTTAATATGCTGGATAAATAATACAAAAAATGAGAGAAAAAAATAATAATTGTTTTAACGGATTCCATAAGCAGCATTAATAAATATTCCGCATGATCACACAAGCCTGGCAGTTTCCAGGTCTGAATGAGCTGGGCTTCTGGGCTGCTCTCACCCTTGTAAACTCGAAGTGCAAGAAAGATGTCCACACAGATCGCTTAGCAAATACTGAGCAGAATTCACTGTGCTTAGATTGATGGCAGACATCTCCTAGTATTTCTAGTATAGTATAGCATACTATTTACCCTGTATTCACGATAAGACCAGAGGATTTTTTTTTTTTTTTGGTCTTTAAGAAAGACCTGCAATTATTGTACTTTTTTTTTTGGAACCCATATATTTTAACAGAGAACTGACAAAAAAATCAATGATCTAGATAGTACATTGTTCTTTTGATCTTAAGGCCTAGGTTCCTACCACTACAAAGCAATATACCTCCTGTTACTTGAATTTACAGAACAATACACATGTGATCAGCTAAGGGCATACATTGTGTACACAACCTATATAATTCAGGCGTCTGTCCCAGATCTCAATACACGTCCAAGCCTATTGCTGATCAGGTGGATTTTTTTTAGGGTTTTTCTCATATACTACTAGTGGACAACTAGTAGGATGGAATAACAAAAGCCATTAATGTTGGCCTATATTATTCCATAGAATATAAGACCCGAACAAGCAAAAGCATGGCCTTCAGAAGCACTTGTATTGATGATACTGAGGTTAAGTTACAGAACATATTAGAATCCTGTAATATCCAGAATGTAAAAGAAAATGTAAAAAAAAAATGCAATAACAGATCAACACAAATGCTTCTTGCTGATCCCTCGGCAGTGCCTTTGCCCAGCGAGCGCCCCCTGCAGGTGAAACGCTTCCTCATTCAATCACAAATGGGTGAGTTTAGGGGCCTCCTGGATCCTTCCCTGATGATGTGATGACAGCTCTGTGTAGGTTGGGTGGGGTTCACAAGGTGCATGATGCTGGCTGGTTGGCATGGAAGGGGCGCCACTATAGTCCAAGTTATTGGGCTGGTGTGCAAGGTGGTTAAGACCATACATAGAAGGGCCTTGTGCTGGCACAGAATCCACATAGTTCCCCCCAACATACACTGGGCTTCCTTGCATGCTAGGGGAGACATAGCTAGCTCCATTTCCCTGTAAACCATGGTGATCATACTCTGGAGCCGAGCTTCCATACTTCTGTTGGGAAGGACAGCCTTTTGCTGGGGTCTGGTAGTAGGCATTCTGGTGGGGTTTGTTATTAAAGGGGGGTGGGGACGGTGCCTCATAATTAGCAGTCATTGAGTGCATGGATCCCAGGAAGCCTGCAGAGGATTGCATGCTCAGAGGTGGGCTGCTCGTTGGTGAAGGTCCTCCAGAGGATGAGGACAGGCCTTTTACCTTCTGGTCCTTCTTATACTTCATTCTGCGGTTCTGGAACCAGATCTTGATTTGCCTCTCGCTCAGGTTCAGCAGATTGGCCATCTCCACCCTCCGGGGTCTGCACAAGTAGCGGTTAAAGTGGAACTCCTTCTCCAGCTCCACTAGCTGCGCGCTGGTGTAGGCCGTGCGAGCTCTCTTGGAGGCCGCGGAACCCGGGGGGCTCCTGTCACCACCGCAGCTCTCCGCCGCTGCTGCAAATGAAATAACACATAATTACTACACGCAGAAATTGAAAGCATCATGCCATAATAAATTCTCCACCATGTTTCGCCCAGACCTGGCCTTTCCCACATTAGTCTGCACTTCATAAGCCTGGCATTTATTAAGAGCTCTGCCCCCCAAAGCTGCCCTGCTTTATGGAGATTTGATCAAGCAGTGTAGGCAGATGCATTATGACCTTTATCTACTATTCAATTATTATTTCTTCACAGATAGCTAACAACACATAAACCAGCCTCAACTACCTGGCAGCAGATTTTCCTGTCAATGTCCATATGCTAATTAGTTGTACAATATAGAATTATTATTATTATTATTATTATTATTATTATTATTATTACTACCATTAATAGAGGTAGCAGTAGTACTTATTCTATTAGTAGTAGTAGTAATGGCAGTAGTTATTTATATTAGTAATAGTAGTAGTATAATGACAGTAGTAGTGTACTTGTATTATTATTTATATTATTAATATTACTAGTAGTGGTGGTAATATTAATAGTAGTGTATTTGCATTATTATTTATATTATTGCTATTATTATTAGCATTTGTAGTGTACTTGTATTATTATTTATATTATTACTATTATTATTAGCATTTGTAGTGTACTTGTATTATTATTTATATTAGTAGTAGTGGTAATAATAGTAGCAGTGTACTTGTATTAATATTTATATTATTAGTAGTAGTCGTGTACTTGTATTATTATTTATATCATTATTATTAGCAGTAGTGTACTTGTATTATTATTATTGTTATTATTATATGATAAGAATAAAAATATGTATTTGTAAACAAAGTTGATAGTAAATCATTTTACATCCTCACATGTAAAGCGCCATGGAATAAATGGCGCTATAACAATAAATAATAATAATAATAATAATAATAATAATAATAATAATAACTTTCAACACGTGATTACATGTTCTAGTGTGGGATGGAGGTAGTTAAAAACCACGAAACAAGGTGTAATATCACTTAAAGGTAAGTGAAACATCTGTAAAGACTCCATATTTGTAGAGATTAATAGTCTCGGAGACACTTTAAATAAGTTCATAGAAACAGATGTGTTTTTTTAAACTTCTTGTTACTAATCATATAGAAAAATATTAGGAAGTGTCACCCTGAAACAAAATGGCCCCTACCAGGCCTAACTAGTAGTGATAACTAGCTCTCCCTGACCTGCACAGTAAATAGAGCTGAGCACACAGACGCAGCGTGTGAATGGTGGCTTTAGTACCTGTGGCAGGGGGGCTGGATTTTTGCTTGGAGTTTTGCCTGGATTCTTTCATCCATGGAAAAATCTGTTTGCTGGTTGTATTGGAAGGGACCTGTGTTTTTACCGATGAGGACTTGGCTCCAGACTGGGCGCTGCTGCTGTTGCTGGGAGCTGCGCTGGGGGACACAGAAGAGGCCTGGTGGTGATCAGATGCCAGGCTGGGGCGCATACAGCTTCCATTTATGGTTTTAGGTTTGGCCAATGGACCATTGTGTCCTAAGGATTGTAATGAACAAGATGAACGCTGGAAATCATTGTCGAGGTGAGAAGAAGTCGCAAACGATTGCTGTGGCCCTTCATAGCCCAGACCGCCTGCCTGGTACGGGTAGCCTCCAAAGAGAGTGGGGTTGTCATAGTAGGATGCTTTCTGCATCTCCTGGGTCCCCAAAACGTATTGCCACCTACTCGGAGGGTGTCCCCACCCTTACAGAATAACATTGGCACCCCGCGATCACCTGGCACTGACTGCCTCTGGGTTTGGTGAAGGCAACCTGCAAGAAAAAAGAAAGACACAAAGCACAGATTGATAAAGTCTCTTCTACCACATGAATAGAGCAGCATTTATAACATCATTCTAGAATGAGTCTAGTTATTTATTGTGTGATTCATGTCATTATCGACACATTAGTGATTAGCCGCAATTTATAGCAGGCCCAGATCTATCCTCGTTATATATCAGCGATGGCTTCAAAGATCCCTATTAATGACACGGATCACAATATTTATGTCAACAGCTTCCAATCTTAAAGAAGAGGAAAGAGTATCATTCCACCCCAAAAATATATATATGTTCAGAGATGAAAATAAACCTTCCACTCCACAATGCCGGCCTTACCTACGGGACACACACTTAAATCCTGCATAATAAATATTTAAGCTCTCCTTGTCTTTTATCTTTCGTTTTCAGTTTGCCACATACGACTCTTTTTAAACCAGAAAAACTCGCAAAGCTGCAAAGCTCCCTGCGCCCGGAGCGTTCATCTACGGCAGAAGACTCCAGGATAATAGCTGCTGTCCTGAGCCCGGTGCTATGATGTATGAGGGTCAACCGAGCAGCCCCGAGACCTCCAGCAGCCCCACAATTGCTTTTATTCCTCACCAGCACACAAGGAAAAAAAGAACAACTGGATCCCTCTTTGTGTTCCAAACATTTCAGATGCATTTTCTGCATTCAAAGGATGCAAATAAATCTAAACATCCTTCCCGCCACACAAAAAAATATTAATAATTAGTTTAATATAGGACTAATACTAAAGGTTGACAACACAGTAACCCACAAACGTAATATACAGATTATGTAAAAAAAAAAAAAAAAAAGCTTGTAGCAAACATGACATTAAATAACGAATGTCACACTTATAATGTATAAAATCTGACAAAAATGTGATACGTGGGAATATATACATAGAGATCGGAATATATACATAGAGATCATATGTAAATATGTATTATATATATATATATATGTAAATATATTATGGCAAGGCCTCCTGCGATAGAGCAGGTATAGTATATATATAAATATATATATATATATATATATATATATATACACTATGTTTATAAATATATATATATATATATAAACTATTATTATTTAATATTATAAGCAATCAGTGTTTCCAGTGTGCCTGCTCTGTCGCAGGAGGCCTTGTTATTGTGCAGCACTAAATATTGTGACCACATGAGCTGTTTTGTGTGAGATAATAAAACGTTTCGAATCTTATAATAATGTCAGATAGCAGGAGAGACAGGGAGAGAGGTATACTCTCTGGGTCTGGGCAGCTCTTGCTCCTCATCTCTCCACACGTCACAAATGTCGCTCATTTATCTTTGTCGGAATCCTAATTATTTACTCCAAGGAATTGTTCAAGAAAAACTCCTCTACCTGAATAATAAATATTAAATGCTATGCTGTTCCAATTAGCTGACACTGCTCCCCCATCTTTGAGGCACTCTAGAAAACAATTATATATATTATATATATACACATATATATATATATATATATATATATATATATATATATATATATATATATATATATATATATATATATTCATTGATTGTTATCTTTTTATTATTTGTGCATAACATGCTCATCGGCAAGCAAAATGCAACTTTGGTAAATGGGTAATTAAAAATTATGAACTGAAGATTAAAATGAATGTAACTAGATATACTGAAAGCTATATATATATATATATATATATATATATATATATATATATATATATATATACACACACACACATACACACACACATGTATATATATTCGTATTCGAGTAGAAAGCAGCTTTGTCTTGATGCATGAAAGAAAAGGAATGCAATAAGAGATAAAAGTGCCCATATTGGAGGGTGACAAAGCAGGAGACAATGGGCGCAGGCTGTGCACACCTTGATGGGGCTGTCTGGCCACAAGTCCCTATGACAGAATTATAGCTCCTGGATTGCTACATAAAATTTCGATAATTCACATAAACAGATTGCAGTAAATAGATGTTTAATGAGAAGCTAAGAAAAAGGGAAAGTGTGAGAGCGGAGGGAGCTAAAGGCAGCTGTGAACTCTTCTTGAACCGAGCTTGCAGTCATCTGGTCATAAATCACTGGGACACAGACTCCGCCATTCACTGGGAGACTCGCTGGGTCCGGCTTACCTTAGCAGAGTGCGGAGCGCGGCCACTAGCAGACATCGGCTACATCCACCTCCAGCGCTGGGAACAGGCGGCGAGTCCTCCCCGGCAGCCTGGCGAGAAGCATGAGGACCGGGCTCCGGGAGGAGGCAGCTCCGTGCTGAGCTCAGGGCTTCTTGCAATGGCCAGGCTGCAGCTCCGGCTGCCCTGTACACCGCCCTGCTCTCCTGGAACAATGGCCTCGGCTCCTCAGCTGGCTCCAGCAGCACCAGCCGTGCGCTCCCCAGCCAACATCCTCCAACGTGCCAGAGATAATTACACCAAAAATCACCATTTGCTTTTTACACCACAAGTCATCGGCTGTTAATGCTCTAAACACAGCGTCACCACTGAGGGATTATGCTAATTGCAGACGTGGACAGAGGCCTAGTCTTGGAGGGAGCAGGAGCTTTCTCTTCCACTGCTCAATTAGGTGCCAGTCTATGCTAATGGGCCATTTGAACTCACCTACGATGGCTCTTACAATCTGGTTTCCCTTTTTCTTTTTTTTTCTTTTTTTTTTTTTTTAATCCAGGGCTTCTAGTTGTTTTCACAGCCATTGCAGATTAACCCTTTCAGCTCCACTGGGGCTCGCAATGCATTACCCAGCAATACTTAGGGGGTGAAAGGGGCAATGAAATAGTTAATCTACACTGTTCTCCCCCTCCCCTGGGGTATAATATAGAAATAAGTTAATAATGCATATTATTGTGACACATTCACCTATCATACAATATTAGGGAATATTTCTTCGCCTCCTGAGTGTTTCGGTGGCAATACCTGGCCTAGTAAGGAGGTGTCAGCTATTAGGAAAAATACAGATCACACACATAAATACATACAGCTCAACAACTATCATAAGAGGGGGAAGGATTCCTTGTAGTTGTAGTGTGTGGTTCCTGGAGAGCTCATTTAGCTTTATACAGCGCTCCCTGGAGTCTAACCCTTTCATTACCACATGACAGTAAGAAACTCACTGCATGTGTGGAGGTGTCTGCATGACAGCAGAGGGGTGTGCACCACCTGGGCCGGCTCACAGGGGCCCCCGTTTGTTTTCCTGCTGCGCTATATCACTTAGAGCACCAAGAGTTACTTTACATGTAAAAGTAGTTTCCTTCAGTTCCCTTTGATATATAGTTGTCCATTTTAGAATTTACATCACTATGCTCAGCAAATACATTCCAGCATTTGGCATATGGAGGCCATGCTTTATTTATTTAAAAATATAGATAGACAGACAGATAGATAGATATTAGATAGATAGATAGATAGATAGATAGATAGATGATAGATAGATAGACAGATAGATATTAGACAGATAGATAATAGATAGATAGACAGACAGATAGATAATAGATAGATAGATAGATAGATAGATAGATAGATAGATAGATAGATAGAGAGAGAGAGAGATAGATAGATAGATAGATAGATAGATAGATAGATAGATGCTAGATAGATAGATAATAGATAGAAGTCATATAGAAGTCAGCACTTTAAACAAACTTTATCAAAACAAAATTCAAATTTGAAAAATATTGTATTGATTGAGCCCAAAATTGCAACGTTTCGGTTAATAGAATCTTTCTTAAGCCCCTGAGAAGGGTTCCATGTACTGAAAAGTTGCCATTTAGGCTCAAAAAAGTCATTTTTTTCCATTTGAATTTTGTTTTGTTTGTACTGCTGCCTTCTTTATGACTAACATTATGAAACAAATTGGACATTTGCTTGAGGCCTGGCAACCATTTGTAAGTAGCTATTAAATGGTGCTGTTCCACAATCTTCTGGATAGACATACAGACGATAGATAGATAGATAGATAGATAGATAGATAGATAGATAGATAGATAGATAGATAGATAGATAGATAGAAAAAAAAGTTGAAGCAGCACTCCATATTACAGTTGAAAGGTGCTTTTTATTAGCCCATGTGGCCACGTTGATGGGCTCATAAAAAGCACCTTTCAACTGCATTATGGAGTGCTGCTTCAACTTTTTTTAATCTATTTAAAAGGTTAGGTATATGCCTGTGAGGATTTTCACTCTACAACCTTTTTACTGTGCTGTGCTGATTCTGTTTTTTTCTAGATAGATAGGGAGATAAAGAGAGATAGATAGATAGATAGATAGATAGATAGATAGATAGATTGACATAGAGAGACAGATAGATAGATAGATATTGGATAGATAGATAGATAGATAGATAGATAGATAGATAGATAGATAGATAGATAGATAGATATGGGAAGGATAGGTAGATAGATAGATATTGGATAGACAGATAGAGAGATAGATAGATATGGGATAGATAGATAGATAGATAGATAGATAGATAGATAGATAGATAGATAGATATGGGAGGGATAAATAGATATAGGAAGGATAGATAGATAAATATGGGATAGATAGATATGAGATAGATAGATAGATAGATAGATAGATAGATAGATAGATAGATAGATAGATAGATAGATACATAGATAGATATGGGATAGATAGATAGATAATAGATAAATATGGGATAGATAGATAGATAGATAGATAGATAGATAGATAGATAGATAGATAGATATAGGATAGATAGATAGATAGATAGATAGATAGATAGATAGATATAGGATAGATAGATAGATAATAGATAAACATGGGATAGATAGATAGATAGATAGATAGATAGATAGATAGATAGATAGATAGATAGATAGATAGATAGAGTTGAACTGTGTAGTATTTTCCATAGTGAACTGCATGTGGTCTGCTATGTGTTATCATGTGGGAGGGAGGGGAACAAGACTGACAAACACTGATTGCATGCCAAAATAAGATCATATCTCAAAGTATTCAGTTAATGAGGGCCATGGCAAAATTATATAAATATAGACCATACTACTTTTAGCATGTATAGTAGACATGTCACTCTGGGATAAATATATATATATATATATATATATATATATATATATATATATATATATATATATATATATATATATATATTATATATACTATAGATCACATCCCAAGTAATATATGCACCCAAACACTATTGGTGAGTGTAAATAAAAATTAAAAAGTTGTGATGTTGCCTATGACAACTGGTCAAGTCTTTGTGATGTTGCCTATGACAACTGGTCAAGTCTCTTTCACCTTCCTATAAGTATTGGAAAAAAATAAGAACTGAAATCTGAAATCTGATTGGTTACTATGAGTAACTTCACTTATGGTGCTGTACATACACTTTGATATATCAAATGTGATGTATTTACAATCGATACAGCATGTATCTATCTATCTATCTCATATCTATCTATATTATATATCATATCTATCTCTCTCTAAACATTTATCCATCTCATCCATTATCTATATTGTGGTAGTATTTGACACTCTACTATATACATCGGTGATATTATATATGAGCATGGTCATGAATGTCACATTACCGTATTTATGTATTTGATAACACATTGTAGAATACACAAAGCACTTCCAAGTGTCCATAAAGGTCTGTAACATACATCAAGTACATCCTATGTGCATCTTGAAAAGTAAAACGTTGAACAGATGCAGAAGTGTGGCCTGTTGCAGCGTATTATCCACTCATGTGACAGTAGTTACTGACACCTCATAAGTGTAAAGTATTTGACACTTGAGTGACTTAGTCCCATAATGATTGTCAAGTGGAAGTGACTATCATTGACAAAGAATTTGTCATGTAGAATCCTGTGTGGGGTTTTCCTGGCTCTCATTGGCCTGTCAGGTATAAAAGATAATTGAAGTCCTACATTTTCTGTAAGTGTATCCATTATTGTAATAAATTAACTTTCCCAAATTGTCTACATAGTTCCATCATTTTATTCACACGACCTATATTGTATTTTTATAGCTACATAAATAAATATAATATTAATTTCCAAAGCAATGGACTTACCAGATTAACAGTCGTGTCCAATATATATGAAACTTCAAAAATAGTGAACAGGAGCAGGTTCCTGTAGAATCAGAGACATAAAGTTATTAAGTCCTAAGAAATACCATTGACCAGTTTGTTACATTGTATCAGTTTACATTACTGCATATGCAGCATATTAAACAATAGTAAAAGCCGCCCCCATACCATTGAGTAAACCACATTATATGTCCCTTGTATTATAATATAGAGAGAGAGAGAAGCTGAGGCCTAATAGTCTATTGTCTTAAGTGGCTCTATCAGAGTCTAAGAAGCACATAGTGAGAAGAGGTGCTAGATGGAATATATTCTGCACACTGGTGTATATTCACTGTGGCAGGCACGTGGTTCCCTGTGACTGGTGTGATATATACCAAAGCCCATCTATAATGTTTCTTCAGCCTGTGAGTTACTGGTCTTTAAATATTATTAGCGCACATTTATACCGTGCGTAAAACCCTCACAAATCACTGTGACCTCCGCACAGTAAAGCATGGGCTGGTGGCTATATATTCTTTATTACACGTGGCCTTGGCACTAGGCTACAGAACACATCCCGACCAGTTAATTACTCATTTCCCTGCTAGATTAAAGGGGGAAGTTATTGCTTATGAAGAAAAAATTCCAGAGCCTAAGAGGAGATTATACCATTGTACAAAAAGCTTCCAATTAAACATCCTTGTATACCTACAATTCTTCAATATCTGGCAGCAGAACACTAATATTGTAGCAGTCAGCCATTAAAATCACAAAACTATACCTAGATGTTTGCATTTACTCACCTTCACTGGATGAGCTTTATAGACAATTATTGAAGCTTGCAAGTTGCTCCTAGAGCCTCATCCAACCTCCCTGTAAGGTCACCTCTCTTGCAAAGGCCTCATTGCTGGTGACCTGAGATTGGAGGCACATTGATCAAGTGCAGGTCCCAGATTTCTGCAGTGTTGGCCAGAAATTTGGAACAGCGTTGTAAAGCATCAGGGTGCCAGAAGTTTTATGGGTGTTCTTTCCCTGTGGCCGAAATTTTGTCTTTTTCCTTTCATCTCCAGGACCAGGACAATCTCTTGAGGTGGGTGAAAACTCCAGCGAGCTAATCTCAACCAAGGAATGCAGATAAAATTCCAGCTTCTTTAAGGATCTGCTCTTCAAAGCTCTGCATCTACTGGAAGCTTGGGGTCCTTTGCTCTAAACTAATAACCTGACTCTGTACTTTGCTGGAGGGTCTAAAAGGAGGTGGGTTTGACTCACACCCACGTTCCATATTAACCCAGCCAAGAGCAGATTCTGGCTGTATCCCACTCACTTCCACCAGGGATCTGCCACTGTTGATGACCAATAATGAATTCTGTGTCCTCTAGGGTAGGGTGGCTTCAAGATAGGGGCGAGAATTCAGAGAAAAAGTGAACAAGACATTCATGTTTTGGAATTTAAAAATTACCTAAATATTTTTAGGAGCCTTTGAACTGTTGTTTCTTCTCATCATGCTTTTCTTTCCTTCAAAAAGTTACACTTCATCTTCAATCAATTGTAACTGAAGTGTTTTAAGAATGTTCTGGCAGAGTCCTCTCTACATGGTCTTTCCTTCTCTTCTATATTTTGGAAGTTAATTTTTAACCAGAGTAGAAGACTTTGTGGTCGTTAATTGTTAACAGAGTATCTATGTTCTTATTGTTATGGTTCCTCTTTGGAAGCTCTCTAACTCATAGGTCACAGCCTTGACTAGTTTGGTTCTCCTAAAAGCGACAAGTATTGACTTTAAATTTCTGGCTTCCCATTATGTGGAGATCATTATTGAAGCCTCACTAGATCCAACACACGTTTCCACACATCATCGTTGTAACTAGTGGATAACACACAATCTAAAAACTGTATCTTTATCAAATACCTAAAACGAAATGATGAACCTAAATCTATTCCTGGAAATTATTTATAGCTACTGGGCTGCAATGTCCTTAGAAAAAAACTAGATATTCACCCTGAACCGAACAATAACAAAGGTAGTTTAAATTTCCTACAAAAAATCCCTCCATTAATATCAATTTACTTCAATGAAAACTTTGTTTCTTCATCAACTTGATGATTTATGATAAAATCAATTACATTAAGGTCACCGAGGACCTTGTGGTTTGTCTCAGATTTCATTCCTGAGCAGATGAGCCGCTTGGTAAAAATATTCCACTTAGCTGGAGGCAAAAAGAATAATTCCGAGGCAAGGGAAATTTAATGGAAGTCAATTTTCTACGAAAATATCAAGCTTCGGTTTCATGTTCCTGCTGTATGGTGATATTTTTGTACACATGTGCACTGATTTGCCTCAGGAAATCAGAGAACAGGGTGGAAAAATAGCTTCTGTAAACTCACAATTTTATGCCATGTTATTGGGGACTGAAGAAAATATAAGATTCTTCGCCTTGTGAAAACATAGTAGAATATATTCTATGCTTTAAATCATTTGTGCCTCAGAAACAAAAATGTTTAGATATTTCGTTTGACATCTGAGATAGTTTAAAAATAATATTGGTAACGAACTTAAGCTATCTCCCAATATTTAATATAAAATTAATGTTTTAAATGTATTTCATGTTATATATACATATATAGAGATAGATAGATAGATAGATAGATAGATAGATAGATAGATAGATAGATAGATAGATAGATAGATAGAGAGTATGTTATATATATGCACATATAAACTAAAGCATATAGTATTTATGATATTAGAACAATTGGCCATAGATGAATGAATGAAAAGAAAGAAAGAAAGAAAGAAATTATATTAAAAAAAAAGAGAGATAAATAAAATGGTCGGTTTCCATTCTTCTTGGAACAAGGGAGGCCTATTGTGTTTGACACTTGTAAATCAAAGATTAACCAGGATCTGCTCTTGTCCACACATTAGCACTATGCTGTTCTATATCCGTTCGTTTGTCCGTTTGTACCTTTGCCAAAAGCTGGAAGGAGGTGAAGGCACAAAGTGACAAATATAACATAAATGGTGTATTGGAAACATAAAAACGGTGTGGTGAGGGGCAGAGTACAATGTTCCAGAATTCTGTCTACCAAGACTGATGCACCTGCCTTGTGCCACATTCATTAGGGGCTTTAAATACTCTTGCACCTCACTAGACACTTTTACAAAAGGGTGTGTAGTTGTTTTTTTTTCTGATCTAAAACTAAACTATCTAATAGCTGGTGTAAACTTTGAATAGAGAGTAAAAATGCAGCAGACCTAATATCCAGCAGGAGCCAATCAGATCAATTTGATTCATTGTCCTAGTTCTAATAGAGTGAGACAGACAAAATGTAAGACTGTCTTTTCTAAGTTTTTGCTGTCTCACCGTACTAAACAGAATTAGTGAATGTGCCCTAGGCTTCCCAAATGTAAGAACCACATGGCCTCTTGAGAAAATAAAAAACACATACACTTGTATGCACTTCACACAAATGTGCAAACACACATGCCCCACAAGGTAAAAACACCCACATATACAGCGACATGAAACAAACAAAACAAAACAAAATCCACTGCTCACACTCATATATAAAGACTATAGATTGCATGGTTAGAGTTGTCTCATATTACCAGATATATTTGTTTTGATCATTGCAGTGTTATGTAAAGTCAATCATTGTGGTAGCAGTGTGTCCCATTAAAACCCACACACCCCCAAAAAAAAGTCAAGTGAGGACATGCCTAGAAATATGTTTACACTGGGGTAATGTTTTCCCATCCTTTGTGTGTGTTGCTCTCTTACAGCCAGAAAAGTGCAGTTTAGTGCATTTTTTAACCCTCTACCAGATAAAAAAAAAAATGGAAACCTGTCAGACCAAACAGACATTGTTCACATCTGTTTTCAGATATTGTCAGCCTCTACTGTATCATTGGTAACAAGAAAACCGCAGTGTGCATTTCTATTCTTGTTATTAAAAATACCAGAGCTCAGAGGGAACCCTAAAGGATCCGATGAAAGTCAATGTGGCTTGTCAGGTTTAGTCAGAATGCCAGAATGTATTTGTAACAGGGCAAATATTTTTGTACTCTGTTACTCAGTAAAAAAAAACAAAAACCTGACCAGTGACAAGCTAAGGTGAAATCTCCTTTGGAGCCTCCATCAGGAGCCTCAGTCACAAATGTCTTCCTTTTTGATTGGGAAGAGTAGTGCAGTATGCAGCACTATTCTGTTTAGTATAGACACCAGAACAAAGCCCCTATAGACCCCACCATAACTCATTGGGCTCCATTGGTGTCCTTCATTTGAGGTATCCTGTACTGAATCCTGGTCTTCATTTAGTAGCACAGATGTGAACAGAGCCTTGAAATGGAGTTTGCAGGTTCAGTCAAGATCCCTTACAAAATAGATTTGTCTTTGTGTTCACTTTTGCACCTTCTTCCCTCCCTTCTATTAGTATTAATTGTATTATTTAGTATTGTATTATAAAAACTTTAATAAAAACTCAGTTGAAACACATTTGCATTGTAGGATATTCCGTCACATTTGATATGGAAAAAAAAATCTGGCTCTGAATACAGTACCTTTTTTTTTTTTACCAAGGTCACGTTGGCTGATGCAAAAAACAGCATCAAAGGGGTCTATTTGCATCCATTGTATAAGGGATATAGCATTGCCTTGTGCTGTCCATTATATAAAAGCAGCACACATAGACTACATAGAAAATAGTTTTGCAATAAAAACCCACCTCCTTGTCAGAATAGCATGAACCTATTATCTGTTATTTCATACAATGTGTTTCTCAATATGTTCGATAAGACAATATTCAAATTGTATTGTTTCAGCCAAGCAAGTGTTCCATAATTCGGAAGATCAAATCATAGACTGAGGTGAATAAGAGGTGAAACAAAGCCTGTTATACAGATGGTATAAACCTCAAACACACATACCCCACACACTACTTACTACACATACAAACCAGAAAGGCTGCATTCAGGTTTGGTTTGTTTTGGCTATAATTTGTGTGTGTGTGATATATATTTAACACCCAAAAATGTAGTGTAAACAAATCATTAATTTTAAATGGCTACACGATTGTACAAAAAGAATATATTAGTTTTAAAAAAATCGAAAACATAGAAGAGCAAGATAAAAAAATAATGATACAAATTTAACTTATGCAATAATTGTCCAACAGTAAGACAAACAAAAAAAAAAAGTAAAACCAGTATTTTATACTTCATACACTAAACATTCACAATGACCAACCCTTGTCCATCACACAAAAACCGTGCACACTACATCACACTTACTGCTGTAGAACACTATAACTCCAGCACTGAGCACTGTCTATATTACAACCACATACCACTCCTCTCATTTAGGACTTTCTGCTCTTTGACTCACCAGTTAATTTATTTGTTTCCCTTTCTATTCTGTCAAAATTATGTATATTTACATTTTCTATTGTTTATTATGACTTATTAACTACACTCTACATGCTTGTAGTTCTTATTTTTTCCCCTATACCCCCAACATTACTTACATTTTTTTATCTCTCATTATCAACAGTTTCAGCCCATGACTTTCCATTATACCTGTCCACTTAAATAAATATATGCTATTAATAATAATAATAATAATAATAATAATAATAATAATAATATATTGCTCCCTCTATGACTTACTGTATGAACTATCAATATTACAAATATAATAATGATGATGATGATAATAATAATAATAATAATAATAATAATAATAATAAATGTAAAAAGGAAAATAATAATAATAATAATAAAAATAAAAGAAAACACTCTTTACACAATGAACATATTGCATCCTCTGGTCAAATAGCTGGTTTTGGTTACGTGTACATATGATCGTGCAAATATAGTGTACATATGATTGTCTATAGGAGGAGTCTAACATTTCCTCACAAAAGCAATAGCAGTGATAACCATATTTGATGTGGATGGCTGTATACATTGCATATGATGTATAATGTTAACAGTGCATTATAAACATTAGGGTCAATTATTAACTAGAGGGCTTGCACATAGTTCTGGATGTACCACAGTGGGAACTCGAGCTACATCTAGTGTTTCTCTATCTTTATGTGTAATACTTAGTAGACCCATATATAAGTTACCCCATATATATGCTTTCAATGTGTAAGGGATAAATAGTTAAATAGATGATTGATGGATAAATAAGACGGATACATTGTTATTTACATAGCTAGAATAAATTAGATAGAAAGATGAATAGATAGATAGCTATGAGATAGATAGATAGATAGATAGATAGATAGATAGATAGATGATAGATAAATAGATAGATATGGGATAGATAGATATATAGATAGATAGATAGATAGATAGATAGATAGATAGATATGGGATAGATAGATAGATAGATAGATAGATAGATAGATAGATATGGGATAGATAGACAGATAGAAAATAGATAGATAGATAGATAGATAGATAGATAGATAGATAGATAGATATGGGATAGATAGAAGATAGATAGATAGATAGATAGATAGATAGATAGATAGATATGGGATAGATCGATAGATAGATATAGATAGATAGATAGATAGATAGATAGATAGATAGATAGATAGATAGATAGATAGATAGATAGATATGGGATAGATAGATATGGGATAGATAGATAGATGATAGATAGATATGGGATAGATAGATAGATAGATAGATAGATAGATAGATAGATAGATAGATAGATAGATAGATAGATAGATAGATAGATAGATAGATAGATAGATAGATAGATTTTTGCTTCTGGATCTGACTTTATTGACATAATTGCATCTTCTACAATCTCCTGTCTGTAATGTGTAATCTTTGCACTTTCGGAAATAAAATCTTCCTTTCTCAACCATCCAATGGAATTTTTACTAGAATCCTGATATCATAGAAATGCATACAATTCATTAACTAATCAGCTAATGTAGTTTTTCACCCCAATGCTTGTCATGTCACCATGAGCAATACCTAGCTATGGTAACTAATTATCTGTAGGTGACTCTCTGGATCGCTGATGGTTAGTGTTTCCTATGCAGCCTGGATACATTCGGCTTAGAGGTTATTCTGGTCAAACGCTGAACAGACTCATCAAACGCCCCATGTTCCATGTTTGCAGCTGCTGTGTTATTGCTGTTTTTTTGCTAGTATATTTATGATGTTAGAGGGGGAATATATAAGTATAGCCTCACATGTCCCTGCCTGTGTTCCTGTGCTTTGTCTATAGCTCATTATTGGTCACTGTTTCCCTGTGCCTGTATGCCCATAGAGCTGGCAGTGACAGACGTCGGGACGGGTATGGTTACATGCTGGTACTTGGGATCCCCACTTCATGGTCACTTCTCCCACCAAGGCAGAGCTGCTTATTATTCCTGCTTGTTGAGGACACTTTCCTCCCGGCCCCTTCCCCACTGCTGCAGACTTGCAGGGCGGTAATGTGAGACCCCAGGCCAGCTATGTCCCTTTAACTGCTAATGTAAGGCGAGTAGAGGCAAAGCTGAGATTCTCATCAGAGGCTGATCCTGAGAAATGATTCAGTGCGGACAGCATCATAAACAACACAACTCTCCCACAAACACACAATGCGCCGCGCTGACACCCCTATTGTCATAAATCAAGGACATTGTATGGGAATAAACCTCAAAACCCTGTCTGATCGGCTCTGTGGGTATAAACACACATAGCTGCGAGCCAGGACGGATGGCAGGAAATGAAGATCGCTATTTGTCACCATTTACGACAATAACATTAATAAGACACAATAAATTTACATGGACACAGACAGACAGAGGGAATCCCCGCTACTTACAATAATCCAGCCCACGGTGTGGCTCCGATCCCACTTGTTTTATGCCAGCCTCTCTCCCTCTCCCTCTCTCTGCTCTCCTGCTCGGTATCTGCTATAGGCTGTTCTTTAAGGACAGTTGAATTTCACGTCAGACACAAGGAGACCATGTCTGCGATTTTCCTGACGAATACATATCTATCCTGCAACCTCTGCATTAATTATTTAATGAATCACGTGACAGGATAGGGGAGGAGGGGGTCTCACTTCCATACACAGAGGACCACTATGACCTTCCACAAAAACATCGGGGTCTTCTGTGCTAAGAACTGGGCAACCATATATTAAACATGCACCATTATTAATAGCTCGGTTTCCCTGGTGCTGCACAAATCCGATACACATATAACTAATCTGTGCAAAAATGAACAGAAATTACCAATATTACATATTTACAGTATCTGTCTATCTAATATCTATCTTCTATCTATCCAATATCTATATATCTAATATCTATATCTATCCCATATCTATCTAATATCTATCTATCTAATATCTATCTATCTATCTATCCTCTATCTATCTATCTATAGATGTGTGAATGTGTATCATATGCTGTGTATAAAACATCATCAATCTAGGAAATTAATTTAAATATAAGAGATAAAGCAACATAAACGTCCATAAACAAATATTAGAGCTTGATGCTCAGTAATGAAATAAAACATTTGCTTTTCTCGTGGACACTGACCCAAAAACGTTAAAAAAAAGCCACAAAGCCAGACATCTGGGTGAGGGCTTCAAAGCAAAGGCAGATAAAAGGTAAAGTTTATATAATGAGAGCGGAGATTGATTTAGGGAATTTAAACAAGCCAGTTTTATTGGGCATCATAAATCTGTCATGGAGGACACAGACTGAGAGAAATCTCCGAGTGTCAGCCCTCACTGCAGAACAATGGTGGAGGTATCCCTGCAATTCATTCTGACTATCTTTTCCAACAGACTCCCTCTGCATATTTAAAGGTTGCTGTTTTTTTAATCAATTATTAATTGCTGAATATTTTAGAGTATATGAATATGTGCTATGAAATTCAGAAATGTGTATGTCTCCTAAAACAGATGTGTACAAAAAGCATCCATCTATGTATCTATCTATCTATCTATCTATCTATCTATCTATCTATCTATCTATCTATCTATCTATCTATCTATCTATGTATCTATCTATCTATCTATCTATCTATCTATCTATCTATCTATCTATCTATCAATCTATCTATCTATCTATCTATCTATCTATCTATCTATCTATCTATCCTATCTCTATCTATCTATCTATCCTATCTCTATCTATCTATCTATCTATCTATCTATCTATCTATCTATCTATCTAATTCTAAAATGATTCCATTAATTAATTAATTAATTAATCGTCTAACTGAGTAGAATTTAAAAAAGCAACATAAAATACACATCTACATAGGAATGCATACACATAACTGCTAATTAACGGGTACAAACTTTAATTTTGGTGTCGGTACGAATTCCATTCAATGCAGATTCTGAATTTGACACTAATATATTAGTCACTTAGCAAGCGACTATGACGATCACAGTATTTTCTACTAAAAGTACTAAAATAACAAGCAGTAAGGATATCAGATTGCAAATATACAGTGCACAATACCATTCCATATTATATTCCATATTGTCCATGTATATTGTCCATGTATATTGTGCATGGTATGGTACTATTTCGCCTCCTGCACACCCCTCCCCCACTCCACACTTATGCGGTTTGCATGCAGTTGTGCTCCTTCACTAACATGTATTGCTTATTGTTTTCTACATTTTTCTTATATATATTGCATTTTCCAATGCGTTTTGGACCTTCTTTTTCCATTTCGACGTGCGTTTTTTTGCATCAGCTGATTGCTTATAAGAAAAGCAGGAATAAAAAAAATCGTGATACCTAGGGAGTCCTGCATTTTGAAAAAAAAAAAAAAGGCCCAAAACACGACAAAAATAACTCCACCAGACGTCACAAAAGTACTGTTGAGACTGTATTTTATATTTAATTGTAGACTTTCATGTGACTCCAGGCTGCACAATTTTCTCAATCAAGAAAAAAATGCCACTGTTTCCCTAATCCCAGAAAATGGAAACATGTACTTTTCCCCTAGATGTCATATGCTCAGATCTATTTCCTATAATACAGCCCTGTACATAAGGCACCAGAGCATTGTAGGGTGGCACACAAAAGTCCAAGTACCCTGCTCCATAGCACTGAACCAGGTTCCATAACAAGCCTTATTGCCCACTGCATGCAGCCCTCCCATGTGCAAGAAGCCTCAGGCTACAGGGGCAACACTTTTTTATATAGAATTTCAAGACCAGACATAAATATACCAAATGTATGTGTAAAATATCCTATTGTTTAGCACTTAATCCAATGCGAGTTCAGTTTTGTTCAATACATACATTAAACTTGTAAGTAGCACATGCTTTCAACTATTCCTTAAAAAAGTATCTATAATAAACACTATACTGTATAAAAGATAAATAATGAATGGAGCACTACATGCATTCATTTTGATGTTGGTTTATCACTGCTGAGTCCTCACAAGGCCTCATGCACACAACTCATCTTGTGGAATCATAGGTAGGTCCCTTTGTTTGCTCCATAGTAGGGTTCAAGTAAGTAGACAAAGCCTGACTCCTTGTGTTATCAGGTCTTCTATGCCTCAATCCATTAGCCGGTGGCCAAAACCACCCCCAAAGAAGTAAAAAACGTCAACCGATGGATGTATTTTATACATTCACAATTCAGAATGTTATTTACATCTCCAGTATGGGTCAAATATGAAATAGATATAACACTAATTATTGAACATACTGATAGAAACATTGAACTGGATGGAGAAATAACCCCACATTCTATTTTCTCATATTTTATTGTTTGTCCGAGTGTATGGAGTCTATACTATAGACCATGCAAGTGCAAAACCAGACACCCTGCTGAAATGTCCACTGAATGCTACACTTACAGTACAATAGGACCATAGTAGTTGGAGTGTGCTCACTTACATGAAGAGCTACAGTGTGCTATTGTTATTGTAGCATATTTGTGAAAACAGGGTTAGGGGGGACTAAAAGGCAGAGATCAGATATGAAGAAGGCAGTCAGACAGCCATATGCAACACTCACATAGAAACAGATCGCTGCTCTGGAGATATTCCTGGGTTCAGATCTGAGTCGTGTGCCTTACAGGAGATGTTAAATCCCACACTGTCCGGCCTCACAAAGGTCACAGGGCTTCCTGGGTCATTCTCTGTTCATCACACTGCCTTGGCCTGCAGATGAACCCACAGCTCTGGCCTCTCCACATTCTTTGCCCCCAATAGGTGGGTATATATATATATATATATATATATATATATATATATATATATATATATATATATATATATATATATATATATATATATATATATATATATATATATATATATATATATAGTACAGTATGATATTGATATTAGATGTGTTTGTAGAATATATCTATTTTAAAAATACATATACACGCACATGCACATTTTATACATATGTATATAGGTAATGATTAATAATTTACTAATAATTAATAAGTGACAATACATATCTCGTAATATATACTCTATTCAGTCTAGCAATAAGGAAGGATAAAGTAAGGGTGAAATTGATATTAGTCGTGTTTGTAGAATACAGTTATCTGCAAAATATATTCACACATATAGACAACACAGTATATATATATATATATATATATATATATATATATATATATATATATATTTATACTGTGTGAAGATATTTTGAAGTTATATATATATATTCTGCAAAGTACTGATGATTCTACACAGTGAGTAACTGTTATAAATGTTCGTATAAGAAAAACCAGTATCAATAAGAGTGTAATATATATATTCAGATATATTCGTATATATGGGCACTATGCCATGAGACAAATGTCAGGCCTACATGTGGGTCCTTTTCCCCACTATAGCCTGATTAAAGACATGCACCCATAGAAGAGCAACTTTCGCCTTAAAAATTTAGGTCGTGATCAAAGAGACTTCAAAAGTAGGGGGTGGGGTGGTGGGTGTTTGAGCCACACAAGTAACAGGAGGTAATAAAGTAATAAAATGCAGCAGCTTGACACAGCTATGTTACCTTCAGCGATCCTGGAATCTGCTCTCCCAACTTCTAATTTCCAGGCCATGTTTGCAGAACTTTGCCAACGTGTAAAAAGAAAAAAAAAAAAAAGAGAAAAAAACTCCCTGGTTGCACTTGTGTCTCTCTCTTGAGGATCCAGGGACGCCTTCACCTTTTTTTTTTTCTCCCAACAGAAGGTCCACACAGATTTGCTGTTCAATAACAAAGACACTGGGTAAGGATTTTTTTTTTTAGGAGTGATTAATGATTATTCTGCATAATTCTCACATTTTTCTTGGAATGTGTCTACAAATAATGGTTGTGAGCCTCACATTCAACAGAAAGAGATGTTCACTGGCCATTCTGCTCCTCAGAAAGAAGACCATCTTTTATTTCATTCTCACAAGGGAAGAAAATGGGAAATATATTGAGGGACTGCGCCAGATGTACACTTTCTTTTACTTGAAATAATGCGGGCTACAGGGTTAGGGAAATTTGAATATGTGTTAATCCAAAATGCAGTTTACAGGGAGAGACCCTTAAAATAACTATGGACTCACTTGGCAACAATCATACTATGATCTAAATATTTATAAACCACCTACACCGAAAAGATACATCTTACTGTAAATTCTGCATATAACACATTAAAATTCCTGTTGTCTCTGCATGGACTTGGGACATATTCGTACACTGGTATATTGGGCTACAATTATTTATTATTGTTGTTTAATGATTGAATATTATTATTTTAATAGTTATACTTGTATTATTAACAAAATATAAATCAATAGGTTTAATTCATCAATGTAATCGATTATATTATATACATAATATGTGTTGTATACTAGTTAATCTATTTTGAAAATAGATAACATTAAATGAAAGACACAAATTAATGCACATTTATATATATATATATATATATATATATATATATATATATATATATATATATATATATATATACATGTGTGCATGTATATATATGTATACACACATAAATAACAAAAATATGATATTATGATTATATATGTGTGTGGATATATAAATATATATATATATATATATATATATATATATATATATATATATAGTGAAAAAATTGGAACAGCATCAAATTACTACCTTACAAGGCATGCAGAGCTCTTCCGACCAGCAATCCAATGGTCAAAAAGTGATAAACTCAAAAAAAGGAAAAGCAGCACAAAATAATTGAAAAAAAGTGGACTTTAATTGGTGAATCAAGCACAATGCCTGACTATTTTTATAAAGAAAAAAAGACCGATAGTAAATATTATATTTAGTCCATAACTGAAAACCAGTAAGAGAGGACGAAAATGAAAATTAATACAAGGCCACGTCTCACAAAAGAACCCATTTGTCTTGTTGATTATCTATTTGCTTGTCAGGGTTTGAGCTATTGCAGTGGCCAAGATCCTTTGTAATATAAAAACGCACAGGAAAAACCTGGAAACACTGAGACACATCTGTGCAAAAAAAGAAAAAAAATAACAAAAACTAAAATAAAATAATAATATATATATAAAAAAAATAAAATAAACGTATTGGGGAACAGGGCGATTTTTAGAGGCAGAATCTTCTTGTGCTGACTGTCCAAAGTGTCTTAAGTGTAACATAAACCTTCATCTTCCCTTAAGTGCTATTTGCCAGTCATTACAGAGTGGTGTTACAGTGAGTAAGAGCAAATAAGATGTAATGTAGAAGATAAACAGTACTTACAGATAAGTCGGCCTGCAGGCATAACCAGGGAGCTGCCATGTTAACCAAGCACACATAACACAGAGATATTCACGGCAGAAAAAAAAATATTTATTTATAGACTATTTACAATCAACAAGGGGGGGGAATTTACAGCAAAGGCAATGAGGGGGGAATGGCTGCACCCTGCAGTATATACATGTGGGACTAGGTGGACTCTCTGCTGTAGACCCTTTATAATGGCTGCACCCTGCAGTATATATACATGTGGGGCTAGGTGGACTCTCTGCTGTAGACCCTTTATATTGGCTCCACCCTGCAGTATATACATGTGGGACTAGGTGGACTCTCTGCTGTAGACTCCCTTATAATGGCTGCACCCTGCAGTATATACATGTGGGGCTAGGTGGACTCTCTGCTGTAGACTCCCTTATAATGGCTGCACCCTGCAGTATATACATGTGGGGCTAGGTGGACTCTCTGCTGTAGACCCTTTATAATGGCTGCACCCTGCAGTATATACATGTGGGGCTAGGTGGACTCTCTGCTGTAGACCCTTTATAATGGCTGCACCCTGCAGTATATACATGTGGGACTAGGTGGACTCTCTGCTGTAGAATCCCTTATAATGGCTGCACCCTGCAGTATATACATATGGGGCTATGGGGCTAGGTGGACTCTCTGCTGTAGACCCTTTATAATGGCTGCACCCTGCAGTATATACATGTGGGGCTAGGTGGGCTCTCCGCTGTAGACTCCCTTATAGTGGCTGCACCCTGCAGTATATACATGTGGGACTAGGTGGACATTCTGCTGTAGACTCCCCTATAATGGCTGCACCCTGGAGTATATACATGTGGGACTAGGTGGACTCTATGCTGTAGACTCCCTTATAATGGCTGCACCCTGCAGTATATACATGTGGGGCTAGGTGGACTCTCTGCTGTAGACTCCCTTATAATGGCTGCACCCTGGATATACATGTTGGACTAGGTGGACTCTCTGCTGTAGACTCCCTTATAATGGCTGCACCCTGGATATACATGTGGGACTAGGTGGACTGTCTGCTGTAGACTCCCTCATTATGGCTGCACCCTGCAGTATATACATGTGGAGCTAGGTGGACTCTCTGCTGTAGACTCCCTTATAATGGCTGCACCCTACAGTATATACATGTGGGGCTAGGTGGACTCTAATCTGTAGACTCCCTTATAATGGCTGCACCCTGCAGTATATACATGTGGGACTAGGTGGACTCTCTGCTGTAGACTCCCTTATAATGGCTGCACCCTGGATATACATGTGGGACTAGGTGGACTATCTGCTGTAGACTCCCTTATAATGGCTGCACGCTGCAGTATATACTTGTGGGACTAGGTGGACTATCTGCTGCAGACCCCTTATAATGGCTACACCCTGCAGTATATACATGTGGGACTAGGTTGACTGTATGCTGTAGACTCCCTTATCATGGCTGCACCCTGCAGTATATACATGTGGGACTAGGTGGACTATCTGCTGTAGACCCCTTATCATGGCTGCACCCTGCAGTATATACATGTGGGACTAGGTGGACTCTCTGCTGTAGACTCCCTTATAGGCCCTGTATTTGTGCTGCATGGCTCTGAATGTTGGCATATCCCCTACTTGGCACCAAGGAAGTGACTGGAAGTTGCTTTAACTATTAAACAGCAATCATAAGACGAGAACCAGTCCAAGTATAAAGTGTATTGTATGTGGATGTCACCAGCAACACTCAGTGTCCTGCTGGAATAACACAACGCCAGAGAAAATACAGTTCCCCAAGAACAAGGAGCCTCATTTATTAAAGTGAGCGTCGGTTCTGTCAAGCTGCCTCCATCCTTTGTACCGCAATGTAAACATGACAAATGGACCAGAGTTTGGCGTGATTAAAGATGAAACATAGATCTATCTTCTCCAAATCTGAAATCTATCTACTGGCTTCTCCTGAATGAGCCAAGGAACAAAAGCCAAGTCTTCTTCTTATTTTATATAGCCAGAATGGATCTGAGCTGGAGATTTTAGGGACAGGTCGGTGATCCTTTGTTCTGGCTCTGCTCCCTCCCTGTCATTGGGAGGTTTGAGGAGGGATTAGATCTGATTTTAGTATTTGGAAGTTTATGATCTTTTTTCCATTTCATCCTTCTGTTTTGGAACCAGATCTTGATCTGACGCTCAGAAAGGTGCAAGGTGTGCGCAATTTCCACCCTGCGCCTGCGGGTCAGATAGCGATTGTAGTGAAACTCCTTCTCCAGCTCTAGCACTTGCTGCCTGGTGTAGGCTGTGCGGGAGCGCTTGGCTTCTCCGCCAGAATAAGAAGCATTTACTGCAAGAGAACCAAACACAATACACACTCTTATAATGGTGGACATAAAAGCTCATTAGAATGGATTGCAAAAAAAAAAAAAAAAAGATAATTAAAAAAAAAATAATAATAATAAAGTTTTGCTGCTAAGTGCTTTTTCTCTGTCCCCTAGCAATAGATTATACCGAAGCCCTGTACAGGACAGATCCCTGATTCCTAGTTGTTACATGCCAGCTATGAAGTTTTAACAGCACCACGTTAAAGTGACAGGATGCAGTGAAAGTTTACCCAATCTGCCACTTAAACACAAATTAGAAATAACATAAAACCGTAATGTAGGAAAGTCCACAACACTAAAAAAAAAGGCTTTAGAGAAATTTGAGGAGGATGGTAAAGTCTACTTCAAAGGCAGTTGGCCAAGTAGAGTCATAAAAATTTATGGAGGATGTAATTATACTGCCCTGCAAACAGGAGATCGTAAATTTAAAAGGACACACAATTTTCAAGTGTTGGCTTAGTGGCTAGCTGAGACAAGTGGCGCACTTACCAGCAGAAAGGTGCGCCTTCTTCATCCAGGGGTACACCACTGGGTCCTCGCCGGAGGGTCCTGAGGGCTTCTGCTCTGAGGACACTTGGCTGCAGGACGGAGGAGACCTAGTGATGGTGGTCTGCCTCGGATGCTCGTCTTCAGCTTGGGGGACAGTCCGGGGAGATCTCGTGGATGGAGCTGGCCGTCCGGAGCCTTGGCAGGAGTACTGGTGGCTGGTGCAGACAGATCGGGGGTAGGTCGCCCCATGCTGGAAGCTGCTCTGCCTCTTCTGGCTGCAGTAGTACTCCGGAGAGGAGCTAGGGAGGTAATCACTGTGGGAATATTCCTCGCACGGTGGGAATTTGGGGTCCACATAATTGGAGCTGATCAAAAACGAACTCATGGCCATTTATTTGTTTGAATTTAACCCAAAACCCATCTAGAATTTATTCCTGTAGTCCGGCTCGTTTTCCTGTTTCTTAAAACCCTCCTACTTACTGTCAAGTGAACAAAGTTGAGTCTGCATGTGACACCAAGAGCCAATGGAACTGTTCCCACCATCCCCGGATAAGGAAACGTGCTCCAGAGCAGGCAGGTTATCTCACCCCCTGACAAAAAAGCCCACCCCCTCTGATTAAGCCAGCTTGTAATTAATATACAGGGTCCCATGTATTCTAGAAGCTCAGCCCTCCTCCATCTTTCTCCAAAATAAAAGTGTCTGACTGTTAGAAAATCTTCCTTGAAAGTGAAAGCCCAGATTGTGGCTGCAGTTGGCGGACTGGGCTGGCTGCTGTCTGCAGACATGGGGTTTAGCAGAGACTGGCAGAGACAAATACGTCCTGCTCTGGATCGATAGAAAATTCATCAACTAATTCGGGATACTTGCTTTACTAAATTCCATTTAGGCACATTATTAAATTGCTTATTGCAAGTCACTGGAGCACAGTTGGGGAGAAATAGAACGAATTTGCAGCACAGCAAACAGCAAATGGATGTTGTCGGATGATAGTAATGAATTATTGTATCACTAAGTCATGAGTAAAGTTTTTGGAGAATTCTCGACATGCAAAAACGAGTCCAAGTTAACCAACCGCATAGTGCAAAAAAAAAACAAAAAACGCATCTGTCCTGTAGCGTTTATGTCAACTGCATATCCCCCCAGACACGAATTTGTGAAATGATTGTCCTCACACAAATTCGGATCTACAGGGTACATACAGAAGACAGACAGAATCTTCTCCTTGGCAAAACCAGTGCAGAATTAGGATAAGGAAATTCCAAAACCGCAAATAACATTATTTATGCATCACCGACAAATAGTGTTAATATTCAATGCATAAAACATATAGTCAGATAATAATAATAATAATAATAATAATAATAATAATAATAAAAAACAACACTCAGATACACATTATGCCATAAATAACGAGGTGTCTTCAGGTAGTAAAAGAAGAAACGTGAAGGGAGTTCACATCATAAATATATCTGCCGGGTGCAATTATATCATAAATATATACAATCAGTAAATTAGTTCTGATATCACAAAAATACACAGACCACGCGTGACTTTGCACAGGGATCTCAGTTACCAAAATTAATCCCAAGATAGACAAAAAAAAAGGAAAACTTTAACGCTATGCATTTATTAACATGCATGCAGTACTCTGTCCTCTGGTATCACCAATGTCATGATTAAACTCTTCCAGAAATCATCCCAAAACTTACTCACTAAATACACTATCACCAATTCACAGGTATTTAACTGTCAACTAGGTATATTGAATCATAATAAGTAACCTAAATATCAAGCTATAGAAAAAAAGGAAGAAAATAACAACAAATGTCCAATAGCTTTCTTAAAACAAATTTTGTTCCATCTACTAGTAGAACACACATTGTCCATTGTGATTTTACATTTACTGCACAGATCATAATATACCTGTAAAGGCAACGTTTTGCTAAAACGAAAAATGTTTTATTCTTTACATTCAAATGTAGAAACACAGTTATACGAGCAGTATTCTATCTATCTATCTATCTATCTATCTATCTATCTATCTATCTATCTATCTATCTGTCTGTCTATCTATCTATCTAACTATCTCCATAATATTTATCTGTAAATATATTTATTTCTATATCTGCCTATCTTTCTTTTTACATGCTATGCTCCCTAGGATTAATTTAAGAATATTAACTGTATAGCCACTGATATTGAAATTTTTCATTGTATATTTCTAGAGATTAGGCCTTGACTATTTATTCAATTATTTCTTATAAGAATACTAATTATCATATATGACTTGTTTTGCAGATGATGTTGCCATTAATGTCAGATATTATTAGAAAGACCTGTCTCCCTATGTGGCGCACAGGCCATGCCTACATGTACATGCACCTGGGTGT